>NC_135960.1:52344560-52944560 GCF_053455715.1 Rhinoraja longicauda | reverse complement strand
GGCTCGAAGGGCTGAATGGCCTACTCCTGCACCTATTGTCTATTGTCTATTGACAGATGGTGTTTCGGGTTGGGACCCTCAGTCTGATGGAGTATTGGGGAGATAGCTGCTAGAAAGAGGTGAGATGATGGGTAGGACAAAAGCTGGCTAGTGATAGATAAGGAGGGGTTAATTGGCAGATGAGTTAGGTGGAGAACAGATGGGCGGAGATAACAACCAATGCTGGACATTATAAATGGAGAAGACAAAAGGGTGCAAATGGTGGCATCTGATAAGAAGGGAAGGTGGGGAATGAAATGTAGAGCTAAAGGAAAGGATGGTGGGTAGAAGGGAACACATGGTGGGGGAAGAAAAATGAGTCACCTGGGTTAGAAAGAGTTGGAGATTCATAAGTTCTACCATGTAGCGACCATAGGGATTGGTCCTGAGAGTCGAACCCTCGGATTGGCCAGCAAGGTCACATGGTGGTGCGACCATAGGGATTGGTCCTGAGAGTCGAACCCGCTGATTGGCCAGCTAGGTTAGGTGGTGGTTTTGGGGCCCAAAAACTAGGCAGTGGGAAGAGAACTTCAATGTGAACAGTTTGAGTTAATGGTTGTCTGTAATCTCGTTTGTTATCCTTTGTAATTGAATAGTGCTGCCGCAATAAACTTCTTTAACAAAGTACAAGCCTCCAGACTCGCCATATTGGTGACCCCGACGTGATCTAGCCGATCATCTACCATGGAGGGACAAGACGCCCCTTCTTTGGTTCTAACGCCCGGCGTACCGCAGCTAAATGCAGTCAGCGTTCATCTTCCTCCGTTCTGGGCGCATCAACCACAACTTTGGTTTGCCCATGCTGAAGCTCAGTTCCACCTGAGAAACATCTTGGTGGACGAGACAAAGTATTATTACCTGGTCAGCGCTCTACCGCCTGAGACGTCCGCGCGGGTGATGCAGTTCATCACCTCCCCTCCTGCAGACGGCAAGTATGAGGCGCTGAAGGTACTCTTGCTTCGAACCTTCGGATTCAGTAGGCATGATCGAGCTGAGAGGCTTATGCACCTGCTGGATCTCGGAGATCGGCTGCCGTCCGCCCTCATGGCCGAAATGTTGGCGCTGGCAGGTGAGCACAAGGATTGCCTCATGTTCGAGCAGGCATTCCGAGAGCAACTTCCAGAAGATGTTAGGCTTATGCTCACGGATTGTTCTTTTAAGGACCCCGTGGCATATGCAGAGAAAGCCGATGCGCTCATGGCGTCCAAATCGAAAAAACACAGTTCGATCAACAGGGTCTCGGCACCATTAGGCAGCCCGCAGCGGCACCAAGATGGCGTTGCGACTCCCGCCATTTCTTCAAAACCCCGCCAAAAAGATCCGCACAAGCGCGGCTGGTGTTATTATCATCTGCGATGGGGTGGAGAAGCCCGCAACTGCCGCTCATCTTGCACCTTCTCGGGAAATGCCTCGGCCGATCGTACATAGAGGCGGTTGCGATTGGCCAGAACCGACGCCTCTACGTCCGAGATCGATTCACGGACACAGAATTCTTGGTCAACATGGGAGCCATAGTCAGCATCGTGCCGCCGACCGACCTCGAAGCCCGATCGGGTAAGAGAGGGCCTACCCTCATCGCGGTTAACGGTAGCCCCATCTGCACGTATGGTATGCGGGCAATGTCTCTGGCTTTCGGCACCCGCACGTACGAATGGTTATTTATCGTCGCGGAAGTCGGTCAGGTGATCCTGGGCGCAGATTTCCTCTGGGCCTTTTCGCTAGTTCCCGATGTCCGAGGTAAAGGCCTTCGACCCTCCGCTAGCAGCGATGAGCCCACTGCTCCACCGCCGGCCACCCCGCCCAGCCCGACTGGCCAGGCCGTTGTCGCGGCCTCTGACCCGTATGCTGCGGTCCTGGCTGAGTTTCCGGAGCTGCTCGTTCAGCGTTTCGACGCCTCTTCTGCCCGGCACGGCGTTGTCCATCACATTCCCACCGAGGGGCCCCCCGTTTTCGCTCGGGCCCGGAGGTTGCCGCCGGACAAACTGGTGGTGGCGCGTGCAGAATTTCAGAAGATGGAATGAATGGGCATTGTCCGTCGGTCCGACAGCCCGTGGGCCTCTCCGTTGCATATGGTCTCCAAAGCATCAGGGGGGTGGAGACCATGTGGAGATTACCGACGCCTTAACACCGTCACCACGGCAGACTGCTACCCCATACCGCACATCCAGGACTTCTCGTCTGGGCTGGAAGGTGCCATGGCATTCTCCAAAATTGATTTGGTGCGGGGCTACCACCAGATTCCTGTGCGTCCGGAAGACATTCCAAAGACTGCCACGATCACTCCGTTCGTGTTGTTCGAATGGTTGCGTATGCCTTTCGGTTTGAAGAACGCGGCACAGGCTTTCCAGCGGCTTATGGACCATGTTGGTCGGGATTTGTCTTTTGTTTTCATTTATTTGGATGATATCCTGGTCGCCAGTCGCTCGGAGCAGGAACACCTGGTCCATTTGCGGACCGTGTTCCGGCGGCTTCAAGACCAAGGGCTCATTATCCACCCCTCCAAGTGTCAATTTGGCCTCCACTCTATTGATTTCTTAGGACACTGGATCACCTCTGCCGGCGCCACTCCTTTGCCCGAAAAAGTGGAGGCTGTCCGTGCCTTCCCGCGACCCACCACAGTAAAGGGGTTGCAGGAGTTCGTGGGCATGGTGAATTTCTACCATAGGTTCTTACCGGCAGCGGCACGGGTCATGCGTCCGCTCTTCCAGTGTCTCGCAGGCAAACCTGTCGAGTTGGAGTGGTCCGCGGCCGCTGAGATGGTCTTTGAGGCAGCTAAAGTGGCTCTGGCAGACGCCACCATGCTCGTCCACCCAAGCGCCTCCGCCCCCACGGCCCTGACGGTCGATGCGTCAGATGTGGCGGTGGGAGGGGTTTTGGAATAGCAGGTAGATGGCAGTTGGCAGCCCTTGGCGCTTTTCAGCCGACAGCTTAATCCGGCTGAGCTGAAGTATAGCGCCTTTGACCGAGAGCTTCTGGCTCTCTATTTAGCTGTCCGCCACTTTAGGTATTTTCTAGAAGGCCGCCCATTTGTGGCCTTTACGGACCACAAACCATTGACTTTTGCTTTTTCGAAAGTGTCCGACCCATGGTCGGCCCGCCAGCAGCGGCACCTGACTGCCATCTCAGAGTTTATTACCGATGTCCGACACGTCGCGGGTAAGCTTAATGCCGTTGCTGATGCCCTGTCCCGGCCAGCCATTTCCCCAGTTTCAGCGGTGGAATGCGAGGTGGATTTCCAGGAGCTTGCGGAGGCACACTGGCAGACACTGCCTCAGCATACCAGTTCACCACTTCGGGGTTGAAGTTGGCCCAAGTGGCTTGCGGGCCTGCGGGTACAAAAGTCTGGTGTGATGTTTCCCTTCCCCGCCCTAGGCCGGTGGTGCCGGCCGCCCTTCAGCGCCGGGTGTTTGATGCCATTCATGGGCTGGCGCACCCGTCCATCCGCTCCACCTCTGCCTTAGTAGCCGCTTGGGCCCGTTCCTGTGTTCCCTGCCAGACCACTAAAGTTCACCGGCATGTCCAACCTCCGGTGCAGGAGTTTGCGGTCCCTGCGGTCCGTTTTTTTCATATTCACGTTGATTTAGTTGGGCCTTTACCTTCCTCCAGGGGCTACATTCACCTACTCACGGTGGTTGACCGATTTACCCGTTGGCCGGAGGCCTTCCCATTGTCCGACACCTCCGCCGCCTCTTGTGCCCTGGCCCTCCATTCGGTGGCCCGTTTCGGTGTTCCGTCCGTCATTACCACCGACCGGGGTCCCAGTTCACCTCTGCCCTTTGGGCTACGCTTGCGGAGCTGTACGGTTCCCGGTTGTAGCAGACCACGGCGTACCACCCACAGGCTAATGGGCTCGTGGAGAGGTTTCACAGGCAACTTAAGGCGGCCCTCAGTGCGCGGCTGGACGGCCCTGACTGGGTAGACCAGCTCCCCTGGGTCCTTTTGGGCATCCGTACTGCTCCTAAGCAGGATCTCGGAACTTCGTCCGCGGAACTGGTATATGGCTCGCCACTCACAGTGCCCGGGGATTTCCTTTCAGAGTCCTCTGGTCAGCAGCCCTCGTTTCCGTCGGTTTTAGCATCCCTCCGGGCGTGAGTGGGTTCCCTGGCTCCGGTTCCTACTTCACGTCACGGGTGTTCCATGGTGCACGAACCGCCTGCCTTGAAGGACTGTGAATTTGTGTTTCTGCGTAGAGATGCCCATCGTTCCCCGTTGCAGAGGGTCTATGAAGGACCGTTCCGCGTGTTGCGTAAAGGGACGGTCACCTTCACCTTGGATTTTGGGGGCAGGAGTGAGCTCGTCTCTGTGTCCAGGCTCAAACCTGCACACTTGGATCAGGACCGCCCTGTCCTGGTCGGCCAACCGCCTCGGCGGGGCCGTCCTCCTGCAATTCCATCTGATCCGGGACCCCCTGCTCCTGTGGTTCCTGCAGCCCCTCTCCTTACTCTCCTGGTCGCGAAATCCGGCTCCCTGCTAGGTTCCGTACCTCGGGTTCTGGGGGGGGGGGGGGGGGGGTCATGTAGCGACCATAGGGATTGGTCCTGAGAGTCGAACCCTCATATTGGCCAGCTAGGTCAGGTGGTGGTTTTAGGGCCCAAAAACCAGGCAGTGGGAAGAGAACTTTGATGTGAACAGTTTGAGTTAATGGTTGTCTGTAATCTCGTTTGTTATCCTTTGTAATTAAATATTGCTGCCGCAATAAACTTCTTTAACAAAGTACAAGCCTCCAGACTCGCCATAACAAGCAGAATTAGGCCATTCAACCCATTGTCTACTCAATCATGGCTGATCTATCTTTCCCTCTCAACCTAATTTTCCTGCCTACGCCCCATAACCCCTGACATTCTTACCATGAGAAATAAAGAACCTGGTGGTCAAAGGAACTGGATGATAGGGACATGGGGAGTGGAAAAAGAGGGATGTACAGGAGGGGGGGAAGGGTTGCTGAGAAGAGAGGTACCTAAAATTGGAGAATTCAATGTTCATGCTGTTGGGTTATAAGCTACCCATGCAGAATATGAGGTGCTGTTCTTCCAGTCTGCATAAAGCCTCACTCTGGCAGTGGAAGAAGCTGAGGAAAGACAGGTCTGGATGGGAACAGGAAGGGGAATTAAAATGGCTATCAACCAGGTGCTCAATCTAGCTGAAGTGAACAGAGTGCGTATTTGGAAAAGTGGTCAATTCATCTATGCTTGGCCTTGCCAATGTAGGAGAGGCCACATCGAGCATTGAATGCAATAAAGTTTGGAAGAGGTGCATGTCAACCTCTGTCTCCCCTGGAAGGGCTGTTGCGGTCACTGAATGGAGGTGAGGGAGGAGATGCAGGAACGGGTGTTACCGTTCCTGCAGCTGCAGAGGAACATGCCTTGAAGGAGGAGTGAGTGGAGAAGGATGAACATAACATACCATAACATAACATAACAACACTTTATTGTCACTCGGCACAACACCGAACGAAATTTCAGCAGTCACAGCAAAAAAAGAAAAGAACACAGGACACACGACCCCAACACAAACATCCATCACAGTGACTCCAAACACCCCCTCACTGTGATGGAGGCAACAAAACTTCCCCTCTCCTCCCCCCGCACCCACGGTCAGACAACTCGACCCCTACCGAGGCAACCGACACGCACAGCCCCCGCAAGGGGATGGAAGGCCCCCCGGCCAAGCCGCCCCGGGCACCGAAACGTCCCGCGGCCGCACCGGGCGATGTTAAGTCCAGCGGCCGAGCCGCACCGGGCACCGAAACGTCCCGCGGCCGAGCCGCACCGGGCACCGAAATGTCCCGCAGCCGAGCCGCACCAGCGATGTTAAGTCCCGCAGCCAAGCATCGCCGGGCACTGAAACGCTAGTTCTGCTCTCGCCCTATCCCAAGACAGAACAGGGATAGAGTTCACCTGATCTTTGCCTTTCACCTCACCAGCCTCCGCATCCAATACATCATTCTCCCAGCTTCTAAGTAATCCCACTCATGAGGATATGTTTAAAGGAAGTGAAAAGACAAAGTGATCTTGAGAAGAATATCAATACATATAGCCAAGATGGTTGAAGAAGCTAATGCTACGGCGAAAGGTGATGAACTGCTTGACAAAAAGTTGAATGAAAGATTTAAGAGTCAATTAAAATTGTGAAATTTTCTTACACAGCAGGTAAGGAGAAACTGGCCAGTAAAAGGATACATATGAAGTGTCACCATCATGAAATGTTAATTTTGTTCTTCCCTTTTAAAGGTGCTGCCTGCCTCGAGGAGCTTTTGCAACATTTTCACTGTGTACATTTTATATTTCCAGAATTTGCAGCATTTTATTTCTGTTTCCATTATAAGTAATTAACCCAAAAACAGAGTGACGAATACAGCTTCCAATTTGTTACTCTGCATACCTAATGTGTAGCTTTAAATGAGCAGAAATTTATTTCATATAAATATTGGGATTGCCCTTGGTATAAAATTTGTAATATAATAAATAGGGACATTGTCAATGTTCACCTTTGTCACCCCGTGTAAAACTGATGCTGACTTTCAATGTTCGTACTAATGTAGTTAAACCGTGCTTCATTTTAAAGTACTTCCTTGGCTGTATCCTGTTTCTTCCTCTATAATATTCCGCATATCTATTACTGTTCATATCATAACACTGCTTACGCATTACATCTATGCCCACAAACCTATGACTGAATGACTCAAATTGAGAATTAAAAAAATCATATCCTGGTTTCCAATTTACCTTCCTTTTTTCAGCCCTTCCTTTCCCTCCAACTCCCTCTAACTTTACAACCCTGCAGGCTCTCAGTACTCAGCAATTCTGGAAACTTGCACACTATTGATTTCCACTGCTTTACCATTGGTGGATATACTTTGAGTTGCCATGGCCTTTGGTGTCAATTTATTTTTAAAAATATGCAGCTTGAAGGACCAATCGAGGTTTCATAACATTAAATGCATGACATAAATTGCCCTCATTGATTAATATAGCTGTTGTTAATGTAAACCAGAAACGATGAAATAAAAAATGGTGTACAGTAGACAGTTACCAGTTTGTAGCATTGTAGAAAAGTTCCAATGAAATTTTTACATGTCGGAAAATAATAATCTTTGGTGAGTTACTAATCTTAATTGAAGCATAAAGTCACCTGGTTTTGGGGAATTGACAGGTTAGCAGGAACTTCATCTATTAAATATATATATATATTCCTTTATTCGTCCCACACTGGGGAAATTTACAGTGTTACAGCAGCAAAGTGGATAGCAAGAGATCATTCATTATAAATAAAAGTAAAGACAAGGATAAATTGTCATCAGTTTACTGTGTATTCCTTAACTGTTACTGTTGACTCGTCTGCTGGGAGCAGTGCTGGTTGTGCAGTCTCACAGCAGCGGGAAGGAAGGACCTCCTATACCTCTACTTCACGCACTTGGGGTGAAGGAGTCTGTCACTGAAAGAGCTATTGAGTGCAGTGACAGTGTCCTGCATGGGGTGGGAGTCGTTGTCCAGCAGCGATGTTAACTTTTCCATCATCCTCCTCTCTCCCACCGCCTGCACTGAGTCGATGGGGTAACCCAGGACAGAGCTGGCCTTCCTGACCAGTTTGTCATGTCTCTTCCCTTCCGCCGCTGAGATGCTGCTGTTCCAGCAGACCACGCCATAGAAAATGGCTAAAGGCATCAGTAGGAGCTCGGATAATTAAACTTGGACAGTGAAAGTTAGAATTGGATAATATTCAGTTTACTGCATTAATGATACTTAATTTCAACACAGTTTAATCATTGTTTTCCCCTTATGATAAAGGTACATATGGAAACTCACAAATCCAAAGCAATCTTGTCTATTCACCACTCAAAAAACAAAAGACCTTTATCCAATCCAGTAAAAGTGGAAGGGTATTAAGGGCTACCTTTCATCTGAAGGATACCTAGATGTTGGTATAGAATCGATCTGTCTGATAACTGAGAAAAATGTGTTCTGAAACTGAAAATCCATGCAAGTGCCCACGAGTGTAGTTGATGTAAGGATTTGGAATTTGGGAATCTGTGTTGAAGTAATTCATGAGTGGAAACAAGTCTAGAAATTTCTCACAAATCATTCTGAAACAAGTTTATTGAGGGGCTACTGTAGGACTGCAATAAAGGAATTCCAGGACTTTATTTTAGTCTAACCTAATTTCTAACAGTAGTCTTAAAATAAATTATGTCAACCTTCATTTGAACATCTTTATAAAGAATTGTTTAAACTGATTGAAAGCAGATCAAAATATCTTCCTTGATAAATTAGGTTTCGCAGTCAGCAAACAAAAGTGTTGAGTTTATACAGCTAGAATCACAAATATTTTAGATAATCACCTGAGGATATAAATCATCTGATTTCCTTATGGCTTCTTTCATTACCAAGTTGCTGAAAGAAAATTCTTTTCTGAAATAAATTGAGGGCAAGCCCCAACGTTCTTAGAAATCCTTTTACATGTAGCATGGAAGATGTGAGAGCGAGGAAGGAATCTCTATTCCTCATAAGTGCCAAATGCTTAATCAACGCAAAGGGTTTTCAGAGATCATCAGATCTCGTAATGTCACCTCCAAGATGTTGTACTTCGTGGTCCGGTATCTGTTATACCGTTGTAATGACTCTGGAATGACCACAAGCACACATATTTAAAGGTTTGAAAGCTGGAGCATAAATCCAGGCTCAGTTTATTTCACGGCCACCTGGAACCAGAGTGCCTGCCAATATTACGTCATTCTCATATATACATGATGCTACGGGCAAACAAAATAGTCCTTGTGATATAACAAAATAGTCCTTGCAATATCACAACATCCACCTTGTCTTATATAAAATAAAATATATTTAACAAACAAAACTGTAAACACAAATGTTTTTTTTTAGTAAACACCAAAATTCTTTAATAGTAATAATTATCAACAGTAACGTGCAGGTTTCTTACTAACACGTCCTGAACGTGTCACGTATTCTCCATCAGCATTATGTGCTGGTCGTTCCTCCTCTTTATGTTTGATCTCAGTCCTGTTGCTGTCTGGAGTGACGCAGTGGGGAGCAAAACCTGGTTTCTCCAATGGCGGAACATCTCTCAACTGTACTCGATTCGTCTTAATCTACTTCCATTTGGCATTTCAATGATGTAAGATCTTGATTGTGGTTCGTCACAGATCATTCTGACTTCTGCTGGTATCCAGACACGAGTTGCTTGATCCAGAACCCGGACTTTCTGTCCAATGTGTAATGGTTTCAAGTCTTGTCTCTTGACTGAATTGTCAAAATGCGCCTTCATACGCTGCTTGCGCTCTTCAAATCGCTCAAAGTTCCTCTGCCCTTGGTATGCCTTGTACATGTCAAGGTTAGTGGGTAGAGGTGTCCGAATCTGTCTTCCAAACATCATCTCTGCTGGTGACGGTAACTTGGAATCAATCGGCATAGTACGCAAGTTGAGTAAAGCTGCTGCTACACTCTGTTCCGTTGTCAAGGATTTCTTGATGATGGATTTCACCATTCATACCATTCTCTCAACAAATCCATTCGACTGAGGGTACCTAGGTGAGGATGTTGTATGGGTGATTCTCCATTGCCTGCACATGGACTTGAAAGGTTCTCCAACAAATTGTGGGTCGTTGTCGGAGATGATTTCTGTCGGTGCTCCTAGGAGGCCAAATGTTGCAGTCACCATATTATTAACCTTGGCACTCGTGGTACTTATCAGCATATGCACCACCGGTAATCTACCATGACAAGATATTGTATGTTGTCAAATTCAAAAATATCCATTGCTATTTTGGTCCAAGGTGTGACTGGTATCTCGTGTGGTATGAGTGTTTCCCTCGTTTGCTCTGGCATGTGCTTCTGGCATTGACTACGCCTTCGTACAAAGTCATCAATGTGACAGTTCATGTTGAGCCAATAAACCATTTGTCTAGCTAGAAGTCTTGTCTTTTCGATGCCCTGGTGGCCAACATGAAGTTGATGCAGGATATCCTGTCTCATCGACTCAGGAATGATTACTTGCCTACCTTTGAATATGGCCCCATTTGACATGCCCAATTTGTCTCGAAAAGGTCAGCAGGTATCTCCTGTATGGTCGCCGGCCATCCGGAATGAATATACTGCATGACCATATGCAGTATAGGGTCACGACAAGTTTCTCTCTGCAGCTCCTCCTTTTTGAGTTTGCCGAAGTGTATCAAATCGATGTCTAGTGTGTCTTCGACGTTGTCGAAGAAGATGCTCCCAACATGTACATCAAGATCTATGCTCTCCGTCTTCTGCAGATTGGGCAGTCTGCTGAGAGTGTCAGCAACGATCATCTCTGCCCCAGGTCTGTGCTCTATGGTGAAGTTGTATCCTTGCACCTTGATGAGCATCCGCTGCAGTCGGGGTGGGGCACATGTGAGTGGTTTGCCGCAGATAGTGACAAGAGGCTTGTGATCTGTCAGCACTTTAAAATCTCGCCCAAATAGGTACATATGAAACCTTGTGATTCCAAAGACTAAGGCAAGAGTCTCGCGTTCAATATTGGAGTAGTTGGACTGGCACGAAGACAGAGCTTTCGAAGCGTATGCAACAGGCCGTCCTTCCTGCGAAAGGCATGCTCCTACTCCTTTCAATGACGCATCTACCTCGAGGGTGACAGGAGCATCTGGGCGATAGTACAGGAGTACAGATTCCTCTTGTATGCTGCTCTTCAGGTTACGGAACGCCATCTGGTGGTCTTCTTGCCACAAGAATGGGACATATTTCTTCAGTAAATCCCTCAAGATGGTCAGCATAGTTTGGGATGTAGGGCGATAAAAAAATCATCATCCCCAGAAACCGTTGTAGATCTTCTTTGTCTTGTGGTGTTGGCATCATGTGAATGTCATTCACCTTACAAAGATCTGGTCTGATGCCTGTGTCTGAATAGACTGTCCCGAAGAAGTTGATGGACTTAGCCTTCACTACGCATTTTGCACTCTCGTCAACCTGTTTGCATTTGCCACTTGACAATTTAGATAGGCATATATTACCCGTCTTAGACCTGCAACAACTTGCCCAATGCTCTTTCTTGCCGCACTTCCTGCATGTGTCGCGATACGCCGGGCATTGGTATGTAGGTTAATTGGCTGGGTAAATGTAAAAATTGTCCCTAGTGGGTGTAGGATAGTGTTAATGTACAGGGATCACTGGGCGGCACGGACTTGGAGGGCCGAAAAGGCCTGTTTCCGGCTGTATATATATGATATGATATGATATTGCTGGGCTTGTGAAACAAAGCACATTGGCCACAAGGGTATTGTCTCTCCTTATCTTGCGGCTTTTGCTTCGTTGTCCCTCTTGTCTTGACTACATCTATATTGCGAGACCTGGGCTGTAAATTTGCAATGCACTGTCTGCCTGCCGCAATGGCCTCATACTGCCTGCCTAATGTAAGCACGTCTGGAATGGTGTATCCCGCAAGCTTCTGTAGAAGCTCTCGCTGTAAATCTTCATAGGGCGTTGACGCGATTATCAACACAATGATTCTTTCATTGAGCTCGGGATCTTTGAAGTTACACTGGAGACTCTTTTCTCGACACCGGGTCACAAATTGATCGAGCAATTCTTCCGGTTTCTGGCGATACCGCATCAACCAACCTGTGGACTCAGAAATTTACCTTCATCCTCAGCTGGCCCTCAAAGAATGTCCATATTTCCTCTGACTTGTTTTGATCCCCTTCACTCAAACCTGACGCATTCAAACGATGGAGTCCTTCTACTCCTAAGGCAAGTTTTATCTTTGTTGCCTGTTTAGACACAGATGTGATTTCTAAGTCTTGCAGGCACAGTTTCATCCTCTGCTTGAACAGGGAGAACTCATTGGCAATGTCCAGCACTTGCCAGTTCATTTCAGGTAACCGAGTCATGTTACTTGCCATTTACGGCGTAAACACGGTAACTTGAAATATTAAATTTGGATTCAAAACAAACGTATCACAGGATTACACACCTCTTGCTATCGGTATTACTATATACAATTACATGCAATCTAGATATATATATATGGGAGCTTCAAATTCAAAACACTAATACAATGTTGCCTGTATTTGCTAAATCTTACAAAAATTATGCACCCAATATAATATGTAAGCTTGCACACAAATGATTAAGCTTTTAGTCTCACACACAGATTATTAATTTTTAGTCCATATCACCCCACTTCGAGAAGCAGTCTTGCTGTGTAGATCAGCGTAGTGTAGACCATTGCTCCACCGCGATAATTTGGCCTCGCACTGCTGGGCCTGTACTAGGCTGCTCCAAGCTGCTAAAGCCGCAGTGCGATCGGGTCTCGGCTGGGGTGCGCGCTGGCCACGCCCACTGGTGCTCCCGGCCGTTACCGCATACTGTCGGTACGTGCTGCCGCTCCCTCAGGCCTAGGGCTGTCCCAACTCTCCGGTCACCGTGTCGCGCCTCGGTGAGTGCTCAGTCTCTCTGCTCCGTGAGCGTTCGGTCTTCCCGGTCGCCGCGCCTCCGTGAGCGTTCGGTCTTACCGGTCGCCTCGCCTCCGTGTGTGGCCGGTCTCTCCGGTCGCTGCGCCTCCGTGTGTGGCCAATCCCTCCGGTCGCCGCGCCTCCGTGTGTGGCCAGTCCCTCCGGTCGCCGCGCCTGCGTCTGCGTCTAGTCGTTCCGCCTTCCGAACTCGGGCCTGTACTGGGTTGGGGCGCGATGTGGGCCTTCACTCATCACCCTCAGCCGCTTGCAGCGTCCCGTCGGTAGCTCGGCGCTGACTTCCTATCAGGTACTTACATGCATAGTGGTCCTGTCGAGATGCATTCTAGCATTCTTTACTGAGCTGGAAAGCATTCATTTTTTTCTAGGGCTTTCTTTGTTTTGTCTACTTTTTTGTTTGTTTTTTTTTCTTTACCTTTCTAGGGCTATATCACACAAACCGCTGCCACCGTGTTGCACTTCGTGGTCCGGTATCTGTTATACCGTTGTTATGACTCTGGAATGACCACAAGTACACGTATTTAAAGGTTTGAAAGCTGGAGCATAAATCCAGGCTCAGTTTATTTCACGGCCACCTGGAACCAGAGTGCCCGCCAATATTACGTCATTCTCATATATACATGTTGCTACGCGGGCAAACAAAATAGTCCTTGCAATATCACAAAATAGTCCTTGCAATATCACAACACAAGACATGAACACAATGAAGGAATTGCTTCAGTGACGACATGGGACTAGTAAGTACTACTACTAGATACCGGTTTGCAAAAAAAGACGCAAAGTGGAGTAACTGCTGGAGTCGTCTTCTTCTTTCGTGTCCATCATCCATGTTTCAAATGTTACATCACTGTCATCATCCGTCCTGAAAAGAGCGCACGCTTCCGACCACAATCAGTGAGAGCCATCACTTGTACAATAGATGATGGTGGTAGCAGAATTACCTCAGGACACTTCCAGTTTCCAGCCCCATGACGTGGATGCTTCTGCTATGGGGCCACTGCTGGAGTAACTCAATACTACTATTACTTATCGTTCCCTTGCTGGAATAAATTACAGCAGCTCTTCATGCTTTTTCCAGTTCTCTCAGAAATTCCTTTCCTTCCTTCACTATCCAAATTTCAGCACGTCCTCATCTCATTAAAGGCAGACAATTGCCTCTTCTTTAGTCCCTGGCACTACTCTATTTGCACTTTGTTGCTTTTGCTAACAAAACTATCTTCCCTCAGGAAATACGTGGCTGAGGAACTGGTGCAGGGAGCAGGGATTCAAGTTTCTGGATCATTGGGACCTCTTCTGGGGGAAATATGACCTTTACAAAAAGGACGGGTTGCATCTGAACCTGAGAGGAACCAATATCCTGGCGGGGAGATTTGCTAAGGTAATTGCGGAGACTTTAAACTAGTACGGTTGGGGGGAGGGACTCAAACACAGATAGCTAATAGGCAGTGTGTGAGGCAGGAGGCAGAAAAGGGAAACACTCAGACCCAATATGTAGGAGAGAAAGAAGTGAAAAGAAATAAACTGAGAATAAGAAATGATGGGTCTCTTAAATGTGTATATTTTAATGCTAGGAGCATTGTAAGAAAGGTGGATGAGCTTAGAGCCTGGATTGACATCTGGAAGTATGATGTTGTGGCGATCAGTGAAACATGGTTGCAGGAGGGTTGCGATTGGCAATTAAATATTCCAGGATTTCATTGTTTCAGATGTGATAGAATCGGAGGGGCAAGAGGTGGGGGTGTTGCATTGCTTGTCAGGGAGGATATCACAGCAGTGCTTTGGCAGGACAGACTAGAAGGCTCGATTAGGGAGGCTGTTTGGGTGGAACTCAGAAATGAGAAAGGTTTAGCAACACTTATAGGGGTGTATTATAGACCGCCAAATAGGGAACGAGAATTGGAAGAGCAAATATGTAAGGAGATAGCAGGTATTAGTAGTAAGCACAGAGTAGTGATTGTGGGTGATTTCAATTTTCCGTACATAGACTGGGAATCACATTCTGTTAAAGGACTGGATGGTTTGGAGTTTGTAAAATGTGTGCAGGATAGTTTTTTGCAGCAATACGTAGAGGTACCTACCAGAGAAGGGGCAGTGTTGGACCTCCTGTTGGGAAATGAGACGGGTCAGGTGACGGAGGTATGTGTTGAGGAGCACTTTGGGTCTAGTGATCACAATGCCATTAGTTTCAATATAATTATGGAGAAGGTCAAATCTGGACCAAGGGTTGAGATTTTGGATTGGAGAAAGGCTAATGTTGAGGAGATGAGAAAGGATTTAAAAGGAGTGAAATGGGACTTTTTGTTTTATGAAAAGGATATAATAGAGAAATGGAGGATATTTAAAGGTGAAATTTTGAGAGTACAGAGTCTTTATGTCCCTGTTCGGTGGAAAGGAAAGAATAATAATTTGAAAGAGCCGTGGTTTTCCAGGGAAATTGGACACTTGGTTCGGAAAAAGAGGGAGATATACAATAAATATAAGCGGCAGGGAGTAAATGAGGTTCTTGAGGAATATAAAGAATGTAAAAGGAATCTTAAGAAGGAAATTAGAAAAGCGAAAAAAAGATATGAGGCTGATTTGGCAAGTAATGTAAAAGTAAACCCCAAGGGGTTCTACAGATATGTCAATAGCAAAAGGATAGCGAGGGATAAAATTGGTCCATTAGAGAGTCAGAGTGGACAGCTATGTGCTGAGCCGGAAGAAATGGGGGAGATATTAAACAATTTCTTTTCATCGGTATTCACCGAGGAGAAGGATATTGAATTATGTGAGGTAAGCGAAACAAGTAGAGTAGTGATGGAAATTATGAGGATTAAAGAAGAGGAGGTACGGACACTTTTGAAAAATATAAAAGTGGATAAGTCTCCAGGTCCTGATAGGATATTCCCTAGGACATTGAGGGAAGTTAGTGCAGAAATAGCAGGGGCTATGACGGAAATATTTCAAACGTCATTAGAAACGGGGATGGTACCGGAAGATTGGCGCATTGCGCATGTTGTGCCTTTGTTTAAAAAAGGTTCTAAAAGTAAACCTAGCAATTATAGACCTGTTAGTTTGACGTCTGTGGTGGGAAAATTAATGGAAAAGATACTTAGGGACAATATATATAATTATTTGGATAAACAAGGCCTGATTAGAAACAGTCAACATGGATTTGTGCCTGGAAGGTCATGTTTGACTAATCTTCTTGAATTCTTTGAAGAGGTTACCAGGGAAATTGATAAGGGCAAGACTGTGGATGTTGTCTATATGGACTTCAGTAAGGCATTTGACAAAGTTCCACATGGAAGGTTGATTAAGAAGGTTAAATCGTTGGGTATTAATAGTGAGGTTGCAAGATGGATTCAACAATGGCTGAATGGGAGATACCAGAGGGTAATGGTATGTCAGGTTGGAGGCCAGTGTCTAGTGGAGTGCCCCAAGGATCTGTGTTGGGTCCACTGTTGTTTGTCATTTACATTAATGATCTGGATGATGGTGTGGCAAATTGGATTAGTAAATATGCAGATGATACTAAGATAGGTGGAGTAGTTGATAATGAAGTAGAGTTTCAAAGTCTACAGAGAGATTTGGGCCTTTTGGAAGGGTGGGCTGAAAGATGGCAGATGGAGTTTAATGCTGATAAGTGTGAGGTGCTGCATTTTGGTAGGACAAATCAAAATAGGACGTACAGGGTAAATGGTAGGGAATTGAGGAATGCAGTGGAACAGAGGGATCTGGGAATAACTGTGCATTGTTCCCTGATGGTGGAATCTCATGTGGATAGGGTGGTGAAGAAGGCATTTGGTATGCTTGCCTTTATAAATCAGAGCATCGAGTATAGAAGTTGGGATGTAATGTTGAAATTGTACAGGGCATTGGTGAGGCCGAATCTGGAGTATGGTGTGCAGTTCTGGTCGCCAAATTATAGGAAGGATGTCGACAAAATGGAGAGGGTACAGAGGAGATTTACTAGAATGTTGCCTGGGTTTCAGCACTTAAGCTACAGAGAGAGGTTGAACAGGTTGGGTCTTTATTCTTAGAAGGTTGAGGGGGGACTTGATAGAGGTTTTAAAAATTTTAAGAGGGACGGACAGAGTTGACGAGGTAGGCTTTTCCCTTTAAGAGTGGGGAAGATTCCAACAAGGGGACATAGCTTCAGAATTGAGGGACAAAAGTTTAGGGGTAACATGAGGGGTAACTTCTTTACTCAGAGGGTGGTGGCTGTATGGAACGGGCTTCCGGTGGAAGTGGTGGAGGCAGGCTCGATTTTATTATTTAAGAGTAAATTGGATAGGTATATGGATAAGAGGGGATTAGAGGGTTATGGTCTGAGAGCAGGTAGATGAGACTAGGTCAGAGAGAGTGGTCGGCGTGGACTGGTAGGGCCGAACGGGCCTGTTTCCGTGCTGTGGTTGTTATATGGTTATATGGTTATATGGTTATATGATTCCTTTCTCACATTACATTCATTCCATAATCAACACCTCCTCATCCTGTTGGAAACTTGTCTTTTCTTACCCTTAGCTTCTCACACAAGCCTCAGTCATGTGTGGTTTCCAATTGGTCACTGTTACTTTGCAACATTTTTGGATGCAAGGGTTGAAACGTGCAACAGTTAAGTATATAATTTCTTTATTTTATGTTAATTGCAGAAAATAAGTATTTTTACATTAAAAGCACAGCAATAATTCCAGTTTATTCATTAAGAATGTAATGTTTTATTACACACTTTTCTTTAACAATATTATGATTGTTTTTGCTCTTTTCAGTTTTCTTTTGTAACTTTATTGTAACACAATCCTAATCCTGCCCTGACAATGCCCGCCTCTTGCACTACTGTGAACTTGTTTGCTTTCAAAATGTGTTTTTGAACTAAGGCCCTAATTTCTGCAGTCTTCTTTCTTTTAGTATTTGAGTGAATTAATGAATGAATGATACTTTATTATCACATGTGACATGTCACAGTGAGATTCTTTGTTTTGCATACACAAGTTTGCAAAGAGTCGCCACATACTGGGCACTGACAAAGTCACAAAGTATTCCCTTTAGTCCCTAATGGTCCCCCTTTGTTCCCGCCCCCAAGACGTGTCCCCCTTTGTTCTCGGTGGTGCATCCAGCACCCATGCGGGACCTCCAGCACCCACGCAGCCCGTCCGACCTCCGGTACCCACCATGGGCCCGTCCGACCTCCAGCACCCACCACGGGCCCGTCTGACCTCCGGCACCCTCCGTCAGCCTGTCGACCGCCATTTTTGTATATAATTTATACATAATTTGTTTTTATGTGTTCGTCTGAGTCTTTTTGTCTGTCATGCTTGGCAAGTAATGTAAAAGTAAACCCCAAGGGGTTCTACAGATATGTCAATAGCAAAAGGATAGTGAGGGATAAAATTGGTCCATTAGAGAGTCAGAGTGGACAGCTATGTGCTGAGCCGGAAGAAATGGGGGAGATATTAAACAATTTCTTTTCTTCGGTATTTACCGAGGAGAAGGATATTGAATTATGTGAGGTAAGCGAAACAAGTAGAGTAGTGATGGAAATTAGGAGGATTAAAGAAGAGGAGGTACGGACACTTTTGAAGAATATAAAAGTGGATAAGTCTCCAGGTCCTGATAGGATATTCCCTAGGACATTGAGGGAAGTTAGTGCAGAAATAGCAGGGGCTATGACGGAAATATTTCAAACGTCATTAGAAACAGGGATGGTGCCGGAAGATTGGCGCATTGCGCATGTTGTGCCTTTGTTTAAAAAAGGTTCTAAAAGTAAACCTAGCAATTATAGACCTATTAGTTTGACGTCTGTGGTGGGAAAATTAATGGAAAAGATACTTAGGGACAATATATATAATTATTTGGATAATCAAGGCCTGATTAGAAACAGTCAACATGGATTTGTGCCTGGAAGGTCATGTTTGCTCTTTTCAGTTTTCTTTTGTAACTTTATTGTAACACAATCCTAATCCTGCCCTGACAATGCCCGCCTCTTGCACTACTGTGAACTTGTTTGCTTTCAAAATGTGTTTTTGAACTAAGGCCCTAATTTCTGCAGTCTTCTTTCTTTTAGAGGCTGGCTCGATTTTATTATTTAAGAGTAAATTGGATAGGTATATGGATAGGAGGGGATTGGAGGGTTATGGTCTGAGTGCAGGTAGATGAGACTAGGTCAGGGAGAATGGTCGGCGTGGACTGGTAGGGCCGGACAGGCCTGTTTCCATGCTGTAGTTGTTATATGTTATATGTTATGCTGTTGCAAGCAAGATTTTCATTTTACCTGTACCTCACTGTACTCATGCATATGATAACAAACTCAACTTGAACAATGTGTACTTGTTCATAGTATATCTCTCTAAAGACTGCATATATTCACTATCAATGCTCAAGGGTTCCTAAGATTACAGTGCCCTCCGGTGAATTTGTGAGGTACTGAAAATTACCATCATCTAACTATTTTGTTCATTATATACTGATAGCAATCTCTGGGATAAAACAAGCTACATGTAAGAACATAAAGCCACAAAATATAAAACCAAATGAATAATTATACTCCTCAAAATGTGCTATTTAAAAAAAAAATGTTGTGCCATTTTGAATACAATACAATATATCTTTACTGTCATTGTACAGGGGTACAACGAGATTGTTAATGTAACTTCTATACGATGCAATAAATTAATTAGCTAATCAACAGAAATTTAGACAACCCAGAGAAACAAAATTAGAAACAGTTAAAACAGAATAAAGTGCAAATAGGGCGGCACGGCAGCGCAGCGGTAGAGTTGCTGCTTTACAGCGAATGCAGCGCCGGAGACACAGGTTCGATCCTGACTACGGGTGCTGCACTGTAAGGAGTTTGTACATTCTCCCCGTGACCTGCGTGGGTTTTCTCCGAGATCTTCGGTTTCCTCCCACACTCCAAAGACGTACAGGTATGTAGGTTAATTGGCTGGGTAAATGTAAAAATTGTCCCTAGTGGGTGTAGGATAGTGTTAATGTACGGGGATCACTGGGCGGCACGGACTTGGAGGGCCGAAAAGGCCTGTTTCCGGCTGTAGATATATATGATATGATATGATATATATATATGATGAGGTCTGTGCCGGGTCGCTGTGTGATGTGACCATCCGACTCAGCAGGACCGGTTCAGAGCAGCTATGACCCTGGGGATGAAGCTGTTCCTGAGTTTGGAAGTGCGGGCGTAGAAGGCCTTGTAGCATCTGCCAGATGGTAAAAGTTCAAACAGACTATTGCAGGGGTATGAGGAGTCTTTATGAATGCTGGTGGCTTTCCTGAGGCATCGTGTATTGTAGATGCCCTCCAAGGCTGGTAGCTATGTCCCGATAATCTTCTGAACTCTGTAGACTACCTGCTGAAGAGCTCTCCTCTCTGCCTCCGTGCAGCTGAGATACCACAAAGGGATGCCATGCGTTAGGATGCTTTCTATGATACAGCGGTAGAAGGTCGTCAGCAACTGTTGGGGCAGACCAGTCTTTTTCAGTGTTCTCAGGTAGAACAGTTGTTGCTGCGCCTTCTTGACCAGCGCAGCGGTGTTAGTGGACCATGTGAGGTCCTCCGAAATGTGAGTGCCCAGAAACTTGAAGCTGGAACTCTCTCCACACTATCCCCTTTGATAAAAATCGGGGCGTATTCCCCATTATGTGACCTTCGGAAGTTGATCAGCTCCTTGGTCTTAGAGGTGTGTAGGGGCAGGTTGTTATCTGAGCACCAGTCTGCCAGGTTCTGCACCTCCGCTCTGTAGTGTGTTTCATCACCGTTGGTGATCAGCCCGATCACCGTTGTGTCGTCTGCAAACTTGACAATGGTGTTGGTGTCGAATGCAGGAACACAGTCGTGTGTGAATAGGGAGTAGAGCATGGGGCTCAAAACACAGCCCTGTGGTGCGCCGGCTCAGGGTGATAGTGGAGGACAGATGCGGGCCCATTCTCACTGCCTGCGGTCGCTCCATCAAGAAATTCAGGATCCAGTCGCATAATGACGAGCTGAGGCCTAGCTGGTGGAGTTTGTTGTTGAGCTTGGTGAGGATGACCGTGTTGAAGGCAGAGCTATAGTCTATGATTAGCATCCTCACGTACGTGCCCTGTCTCTCCAGGTGAGTCAGGACAGAGTGAAGAGCCAGAGAGATGGCGTCCTCTGTGGATCTGTTTGCCCTGTATGCGAATTGATGCGAGTCCAGTGAGGCAGGGTTGCTGGATTTGATTTGTGAAAGGACCAGCCTTTCAAAGCACTTCAGTCTGAAGAAGGGTCTCGACCCGAAACGTCGCCCATTCCTTCCCTCCTGAGATGCTGCCTGACCTACTGAGTTACTCCAGCATTTTGTGAATAAATACCTCATGATTATAGGAGTTAGGGCTGTTTTTTTCAGCACCGGCCCTATGGTAGCAGACTTCAGGCACTTGGGGACCATAGCCAGAGATAACGACAGGTTAAAGATCCTGGTGAATACCTCAGCCAGCTGTTCAGCACAGTCCCTAAGTACCCTTCCTTGAACTCCATCCGGGCCTGTAGCCTTGCATGGGTTGACCTTTCGCGGAGCGCACTGTCTTCCTGTCCCTCTGCCTTGGCTGGGGTTCTTCCCCTCATGGTGGTGTTGCCAGTTTCGAAGCGGGCAAAGAAGGTGTTAAGCTTGTTGATTAGTGTAACATCACTGTGGGGGCAGGCAGAGCTGCTCTTGTAGTCAGTGATGTCCCTGACACCCTGCCACATGCTTCTGGTGTCCATGGTATTGAAGTGGTCTTCCACCCGTTGCCTGTGGATGTCTTTGGCCCTTTTTATACCTTTGTTCAGGTTTGACCTGACAACACTGTTTGCTGAAGTGACACCAGATTTAAAGGCAGCAACTTTAAAAAAATTATTTTAGGTTCTATAATTGTGGACAATTATGGCAAATATATTTTTAAAAGCTTAATTTTTCAGTTTGCTTCAGTTACAAATATTAGCTTCAATAGTCTGGTTACATGGTTAGAAAACCTTGTTTTATAATTTATCTTTTCTATTTAGGAGCGCACCTCAAATACAGAACATCCCACCACAAATAGTGTTCAGGATCAGGATTTGGATTGTCACAGTAAAAGCTTACCCTCCTGTGTTGCGAAGGGAAATTCCAAGACGTGATTAGCAAAGCAAAAAGTAATGGGTCTAATATACCTGCTACTGCTATTCAAATCCGGCAAAGCTTCAAGTGTACTTTTGCCTTCGACGGGACAGTCTCTTTGGACAGGATATCGTATATCATCATTTCGTGGAAGAATGTCAATATTTCAATTTACAGGTAATTGTTTGCAGGGAAAAATCTAGTTGAAAACATTTGCATGAGCATATTCAATATTAGATGTTGCTGGTTGAATATTTGGGAATAATTGTATTAGAATTTAGTAAATTTAGTCCAATTGAAAAACTTGTGAAATGTTAAGTTTATGCATTTATTAATAGCTTTCTTGTTGCAGTTCATATCTCTAAATTCAAGATATCTGTTTTTATTATGAAAACTGTAATCACCCTCCTGCCAGTAGTGATACTGTATCTCAGGGCATGTACCATAGGGCATGTACTTTCAGCATCAGTCATCTTCCATGAAAAAAACATAGACTTGGGAATGTATAATGGAAGCAGTTGATGGCATATGCATGCAGGCAGAAAGATTTTTAAATAATATATCATAATTTAATAATCACTATATAACAGAGGGTCAAATGAAACTTTGATATACAGGAATCAGTCATACACCAAAACATATGTAATTGTAAAGGAGTACATAATTTTCTTTTAAATTATATGTTATTGAGAATTTGAAGAAAATTACATTACAAGCTTCTATGTAAGAATAGTGATTTGGAATAAGGAAAAGCAAAATAAATAAGAATGACATATAATGAATCTATGACAAATTTATTTATAGATTACAGTGTATGCATATATGCAGCATTACACTGACCCAGTCCTTCTTGTTAATCAAACCTTGTCATATATTGCTCCAATGGGCTGTCCCTCTTTTCTTCACTGCCACCAGTCATGAACATGATCCAAGCAATACTGTTAAGATGCAGTATTCCCACCGGCTCAATTTCACATCTTTTATTGGAATACGCTAATCTACGTACAAACATTTGCAAAAGAACTGCTGTAGAAGGATAATGTGTCTTGTTGGTTTCCAGTATTATTATAACTAGCACCCACAGACAGCCTCCATGTTATAAGACCAGGTGAGGAGTTTGAGATGAGATGACAGTGGTCATAACAAATTCTGTTCTAACATATTTATGGATTTTATTATTGAGCTAATAAAGGGGGGAAAAAATCCGTAATTTCATTCTGCAATGTAGAACGCCAAAGATTGGAGATAAAACAGAGGGAGAAATCTATAGATGATTCAGTGATGAATACAAGAACAGCACAACTATAATGATTTTAACTATCCCATGGTGGCATGATCCCATTCACATTGAATGGTGGTGCTGGCTCGAAGGGCCGAATGGCCTACTCCTGCACCTATTGTGTATTGTCAGGCAGGGAATCAAGATGATTTATACTGCCAAAGTATATGGGCTGTAATCAATGTGATATATGTATATTGACAAAGTATAAAATCAGAAAATGCTGAAATACTCAGCAGATCAGGCAATAGAGAGAAACATGGTTGATATTTCAGATCAAAGATTCTTTTTCCCAATTGGAAAAATTAGAAAACATAAATAAGTTGTTTATGAAGCCATCGAGAACTTAATGGGAAGTTAAACGGAGAGAACACGTGAAAAGGGACAGGTAGAAAAAAGTACAATAAACGCCCAGCAAAACAGTCCATGTTAGTGGAAATAGAAAAACGGAGTCAACATTACAGACCTACAGCAGAACTGGCCTGTTAATTTCAATTTTGAATCCACAGGGATTTGGCTTTGCAAGTAGATAGAGTGCAAAGAAAGCATATGGTATGCTTTCCTTCATTGGTCAGGCTATCGAGAATAAGTCAGGAGGCCATTATGAGACTCTATGAGACTTGGGCTGGGCTGCACTTGGAGTAATGCATGCAGTTCTGGTTGCCACATTATAGCAAGGCTGTAATGGCTTTGAAGAAGTTTTTGCATGAGGTTTACCAGAATGCTGCCTGGATTGGGAGGTATTAGCTAAAAGGCAAAGTTGGACGAACTTGGATCATTTTTACTGGAACGTTAAGGTTGAGGGGAGACCTGACAGATGTATATAAAATTAAGAGGGAGAGGAGCCAGAGGTCGTGGTACATATAGGTACCAACAATATAGGTAGGATAAGGGAAGAGGTCCTGAAAGGAGAATTTAGGGGGCTAGGAAGAGAGTTAAACAAAAGGACTTCCAAAGCAATAATCTCAGGCTTACTGCCTGTGCCACGCGATAGTGAGAACAGGAATGGAGTGAGGTGGAGGATAAATAAGTGGCTGAGGAACTGGTGCAGGGAGCAGGGTTTCAAGTTTCTGGATCATTGGGACCTCTTCTGGGGGAAGTATGACCTGTACAAAAAGGACGGGTTGCATCTGAACCTGAGGGGAACCAATATCCTGGCGGGGAGATTTGCTAAAATAATTGCGGAGACTTTAAACTAGTACGGTTGGGGGGAGGGACTCAAACACAGATAGCTAACAGGCAGTGTGTGAGGCAGGAGGCAGGAAAGGGAAACACTCAGACCCAATATGTAGGAGAGAAAGAAGGGGAAAGAAATAAACTGAGAATAAGAAATGATGGGTCCCTTAAATGTGTATATTTTAATGCTAGGAGCATTGTCAGAAAGGTGGATGAGCTTAGAGCCTGGATTGACATCTGGAAGTATGATGTTGTGGCGATCAGTGAAACATGGTTGCAGGAGGGTTGCGATTGGCAATTAAATATTCCAGGATTTCATTGTTTCAGATGTGATAGAATCGGAGGAGCAAGAGGTGGGGGTGTTGCATTGCTTGTCAGGGAGGATATCACAGCAGTGCTTTGGCAGGACAGACTAGAAGGCTCGATTAGGGAGGCTGTTTGGGTGGAACTCAGAAATGAAAGGTTTAGCAACACTTATAGGGGTGTATTATAGACCGCCAAATAGGGAACGAGAATTGGAAGAGCAAATATGTAAGGAGATAGCAGATATTAGTAGTAAGCACAGAGTGGTGATTGTGGGTGATTTCAATTTTCCGTATATAGACTGGGAATCGCATTCTGTTAAAGGGCTGGATGGTTTGGAGTTTGTAAAATGTGTGCAGGATAGTTTTTTGCAGCAATACGTAGAGGTGCCTACCAGAGAAGGGGCAGTGTTGGACCTCCTGTTAGGAAATGAGATGGGTCAGGTGACGGAGGTCTGTGTTGAGGAGCACTTTGGGTCTAGTGATCACAATGCCATTAGTTTTAATATCATTATGGAGAAGGTCAAATCTGAACCAAAGGTTGAGATTTTGGATTGGAGAAAGGCTAATTTTGAGGAGATGAGAAAGGATTTAAAAGGAGTGAAATGGAAATTTTTGTTTTATGAAAAGGATATAATAGAGAAATGGAGGATATTTAAAGGTGAAATTTTGAGAGTACAGAGTCTTTATGTCCCTGTTCGGTGGAAAGGAAAGAATAATAATTTGAAAGAGCCGTGGTTTTCCAGGGAAATTGGACACTTGGTTCAGAAAAAGAGGGAGATATACAATAAATACAAGCGGCAGGGAGTAAATGAGGTTCTTGAGGAATATAAAGAATGTAAAAGGAATCTTAAGAAGGAAATTAGAAAAGCGAAAAAAGATATGAGGCTGATTTGGCAAGTAATGTAAAAGTAAACCCCAAGGGGTTCTACAGATATGTCAATAGCAAAAGGATAGTGAGGGATAAAATTGGTCCATTAGAGAGTCAGAGTGGTCAGCTATGTGCTGAGCCGGAAGAAATGGGGGAGATATTAAACAATTTCTTTTCTTTGGTATTTACCGAGGAAAAGGATATTGAATTATGTGAGGTAAGCGAAACAAGTAGAGTAGTGATGGAAATTATGAGGATTAAAGAAGAGGAGGTACGGACACTTTTGAAAAATATAAAAGTGGATAAGTCTCCAGGTCCTGATAGGATATTCCCTAGGACATTGAGGGAAGTTAGTGCAGAAATAGCAGGGGCTATGACGGAAATATTTCAAACGTCATTAGAAACGGGGATGGTGCCGGAAGATTGGCGCATTGCGCATGTTGTGCCCTTGTTTAAAAAAGGTTCTAAAAGTAAACCTAGCAATTATAGACCTATTAGTTTGACGTCTGTGGTGGGAAAATTAATGGAAAAGATACTTAGGGGCAATATATATAATTATTTGGATAATCAAGGCCTGATTAGAAACAGTCAACATGGATTTGTGCCTGGAAGGTCATGTTTGACTAATCTTCTTGAATTTTTTGAAGAGGTTACCAGGGAAATTGATAAGGGCAAGGCAGTGGATGTTGTCTATATGGACTTCAGTAAGGCATTTGACAAGGTTCCACATGGAAGGTTGATTAAGAAGGTTAAATCGTTGGGTATTAATAGTGAGGTTGCAAGATGGATTCAACAATGGCTGAATGGGAGATACCAGAGGGTAACAGTTGACAATTGTATGTCAGGTTGGAGGCCAGTGTCTAGTGGAGTACCCCAAGGATCTGTGTTGGGTCCACTGTTGTTTGTCATTTACATTAATGATCTGGATGATGGTGTGGCAAATTGGATTAGTAAATATGCAGATGATACTAAGATAGGTGGAGTAGTTGATAGTGAGGTAGATTTTCAAAGTCTACAGAGAGACTTGGGCCTTTTGGAAGGGTGGGCTGAAAGATGGCAGATGGAGTTTAATGCTGATAAGTGTGAGGTGCTGCATTTTGGTAGGACAAATCAAAATAGGACGTACAGGGTAAATGGTAGGGAATTGAGGAATGCAGTGGAACAGAGGGATCTGGGAATAACTGTGCATTGTTCCCTGAAGGTGGAATCTCATGTGGATAGGGTGGTGAAGAAGGCGTTTGGTATGCTTGCCTTTATAAATCAGAGCATCGAGTATAGAAGTTGGGATGTAATGTTAAAATTGTACAGGGCATTGGTGAGGCCGAATCTGGAGTATGGTGTGCAGTTCTGGTCGCCAAATTATAGGAAGGATGTCGACAAAATGGAGAGGGTACAGAGGAGATTTACTAGAATGTTGCCTGGGTTTCAGCACTTAGGCTACAGAGAGAGGTTGAACAGGTTGGGTCTTTATTCTTTGGAGCGTAGAAGGTTGAGAGGGGACTTGATAGAGGTTTTTAAAATTTTGAGAGGGATGGACAGAGTTGACGTGGGTAGGCTTTTCCCTTTGAGAGTGGGGAAGATTCCAACAAGGGGACATAGCTTCAGAATTGAGGGACAAAGGTTTAGGGGTAACATGAGGGGGAACTTCTTTACTCAGAGGGTGGTGGCTGTATGGAATGGGCTTCCGGTGGAAGTGGTGGAGGCTGGCTCGATTTTATTATTTAAGAATAAATTGGATAGGTATATGGATAGGAGGGGTTTAGAGGGTTATGGTCTGAGTGCAGGTAGATGAGACTAGGTCAGGGAGAATGGTCGGCGTGGACTGGTAGGGCCGGACAGGCCTGTTTCCATGCTGTAGTTGTTATATGTTATATGTTATATGTTATCGATATGGTCGACAGTCAGAACCTTTTTCCCAGGGTGGAAATGTCAAAGACTAGTGGCTGTAGCTTTACTTCTCTGTTTCTGTTTTCTACTGCACAACCGCCAACAGCTGGGCTATCTCGTGCAGGTATTAATGTGAGAGGGGCAAAATTGAAAGGAGATCTACAGGGCAATTGTTTTTATAATGAGAACAGTAAGTGCCTGGAACATGCTTACTGGGGTGGTGGGTAAGGCAGATATGATAGTGGTGTTCGAAGGGCTTTTAGTTAGGCACATGGAAATGCAAGCAATATATCTTGTGCAGGTAGATGAAATTAGTTTATTTTGGCACCATGTTCGGCAGATATTGTGGGCCAAATAGCTGTTCCTGTGCTGTACTGTTCTATGTTCTATGAGGTTGGACTGAATATCAAAGTCATTATTGAGTCTCGCCTTCAATATCCACTGCAGATGGAAGATGAGGTGCTATTCCTCAAGTTGATATTTGGTCTCATTATAACAGTGCAGAAAGCCAGAGACAGATTAGTGAATTGGAAGATTAAATTGAGAAGTAACAGGAAGCTTATGATTGCACATATGGACTGAATGGAAGTGAAATGCAAAGTCAGTCTCAATTTGTTTTTTTTCCATTGAAGTGAATCACATTGTGTAAACCGAATGCAATACATTAGATTGAAAGAAGTGCAATTGAATCATTACTTCACCTTGGGAGGATTGTTAGAATAGTGGGATGACAGAGTAAAAAGGATATGTGTTGCATTTGCAATAGTTGTCTGGGAAAGTGCCATAAGAAAATGAATGATTGGTGAAGCTGGAAGAGCACAGCAAGGGGTAGAGAAAGGAATACTACAGGTGTGTGCTGAAGGAAGAACATACTTGTGAAAGGGAAAGTGCTAAAAAGGTTCACCAGATTGATTCCTGGCATCGGAATTTGTTCTATGCGATTAAACAATGAGCACTCTTGAGTTCAGAAGAATGTGTGATAATTTCATTATCAAAGCAATATTCTACAGGGCTTGAAAGAATAGATGCAATGATGATTTTCTTTACTGAGTTGCCTGAAATCGCTGTCTTAAAATAAGAGAGTATTGGCATTTCAGGACAGGGATGACATTTATTCACCTTGATAGGGTGATTCTTTGGAAGTCTCTACCTCAGATGGATGCAGGAGCTCTGCTACAAATATTCAAAAAATATGGAAATAGGTTTCTGAATATTAAGATAATCAAGAGACATTTGGAATTAGTGAGGTAAAAGATAAGTCATAATCTTACAGAAAGGTCCTGACCTGAATTGTCTGTTTATTTCCCTCGATGGATGCTGCCTGACCTGCTGAGGATCTCCAACAATTTTTTTTTATTGCTCAAGATTCCACCATCCGCTGTCCCTTATGTTTCCATGGGACCATAAAGCTTTTGCTTCCTTCTTGTTCTTATGAGCTCGTTGGAAATATCTGCTGCCTCCATTTCTACCTCATTCCAGATTCACCAAAATAATTACTTATGTATTTTATCCCATAGGTAATGGCTTCTCCAAAACTTCCATTGAGTGTCATTCTGCATAAACTCCGTATCATACCCAATTCTACTGACATTGTTTTCTGAACAATTCCACTTGGTTATAACCTCCACCCAACTGATTCTGATCCTTTGGTGATGGTATAGAGCAATGCTAACCTGCTGAGCATTTCCATCGTTTTCCTGTTTTTATTTCTAGCATGACTGTTGGTTTTCTTCCTTTCAAGTATTCCTTCAAGCAGCGTTGGTCATACGCGGGAGGGGGGGGGAGGAGAGACTTATGATTAATGGTGGTAACACAGGCCTTCTCACCTTTATGAACACAACCGACGTAGATCAACTTGTTTGGATTCGTTATCTATCAGTTTTGGATAGAAACGTTATGTAATTGCGATGGAAATGCAATTATGCACCAAGGACATTAAAATGATTCACAAAGCAGAATGTCACCTTGAGAATGGGCTAGAGTAGAAGAGCTCCATATAGCTGAGGGCCATTTGCGTGGATGTCATTGCTTGTCTGCGAAAGTAAAATGCACCGGCAGTTGCTGAAATAGGTGCTCCGGGGGGGAGAGCACCTTCGTCCTTGTGCCCTGGAGCGCGCGGCGCGGCGGTTGGAGGCCAACGCAACGGTCAGGGCGCGGGCTGAGCTGAGCCGCTCGGCTCCCCTGGAGGAGCGGTGCGGAGCGGAGACAGGTCGCCATGGTTACCGCATTGACGGTCTGCACCAGAGGGGGAAGATGGTCATGTGCTGAGGCAAAATGGCGGCATGTTGGACGGAGGATGTAGTCTGAACCCATCGCCAGCACCGGTAATCGATCCTTACAATACACCGTTCCAGCGCGGTTCATGGTGCACACATCCCTTGTATTGTGTCCTTTTTTGAAATCGTATTTTTAAAAAGTTATTCTGCATAAAACCATGATATATATTTTGTCTTATTCACGAGGACCGGCCTCTGATCGGAATAAGATGTTTTGTTTTTCTTTTCAGTTATTTAGCAAGTTAGGAGATGGAGTTTCAGATATGTAATCAATAGCATTTAACTATTTTTCTTGTTTCGAGAAGGAACGATTGGGTATCCTTACGCGCATGAGGCGGGTGTCTGGCATTGGCGTAAATGAGCCGGTGACTGGACGTTGAGGAGCTGCAAAAGGGAGAATCGGATTCCCAGCAATGATGATGGCTATAAGTGTGTTTGGTAAGTTCCACGGACAAACTTGAATACAAAGCCAAACGATATCTCTATTTATTCTTCTCGGATGGAATGTGTTGCAATAGGTCTGCGTAAAGGTCTTTTTTAAAACGGTTTGCAGAAATTACGGAAGGTTATTGTGTTTATTGCTTAAATTTAAGGGCGTGTGCTGCTAAAATATAGTATAACAGTGAAATGAAGAGTTCAATTGTAGAACTTTGCTTGCAACGAACGTTTGTTTTATTTACAATATGCAGATTGCGGTCTGAAAAAAGAGTAATTTAAATATTCAGTAAACAACATTGAAGTGCGTTATGTACATTAATCCAAAACTGCCTTAAACTAGAATTAAAATCTCCATCCAAATATTATTATGAGTTAAAGATAATAGTGTAAGTAATATTTAATGCAACACAAATATTACAACTACACTTATTTTTAATCAGCGATGCTGATTTGGAAAATATTTCTTAACAAAAATGGATTTTTAATTTCTAACACGAAGGGGCTGTGTTGTTTTTAAGGTTGATCAGAATGCTACTGTGATTTGTAAAGCAAAATACAGTTTAATTTGTTTTTATTTCATCTGCTTAACGACAAAGTAATTCATAATAAAAATAAAATACCCATCTACAGTTTGAGTTGATCTAACCTGGAAATTTATCCCTGACCATACTGGCGATTTACATAAAAATATGTTTTGCATTGTCCGTGTAGCTTGAACTTCAAATCTTTTCAATGGTCAGATATTTCATCTCGGAGCAGGCCATATACATTACTGATTCATAAACAAAGCGAGGTTAATTTATTTCAGTATTATAACATTTACAATAACAAGATTTGGCTATTTGTGCTGATGGCATGTCTATAGTTAGAGCATTCTAAAGTAATCCTTTGGTGCTACTTTTCCTGTTAATGTTGTCACTTGTGGTTTAGTTGGTATGAATCTTGCCACTGATTATGGGATTGAAGTCTTACTGCAAAGAAAACAAATGTTTAGACTCACAGTTCAGTGCTGTACTTAGAGACTCCTGCCCTGTCAGGTGTGCCTCTTTTTTGTCAGTTCTCAGATGAAGAGCATGCAGTAACCCAAGCAACAACAGTTTTCAAAACAAAAATCGGATCACTGTTACATTGGATATGTGACGAGACTTCAGATGTACTCCACTGATGATGAAATTACCTTGGGACAATATAACTTCAAGAAATCTACTCAAAATCTTTTTACGCTTTTCAAATACATACATTTTAAAGTGACTTGGTTTCTGCTGGATATCCATGCATTGTAGATATATTTCAGTAATTCTTGACAAATGCGTAGTAAAAATCTTTAATCTTGGGCTATTCCTTCGCCTTTCACATTTTATTTTGTCTCCTTTTCACCTCGAGCCTTCATCCACTAATCTGCCAATCATCCATCTCACCTGTAACACTTGCCACCTCCCTTTTCCAGCTTTCTCCTCTCGACTTCATCAGTCTGATTCTCCCCATAGATGCTGCCTGACCTGCTGAGTTCCTCCAGCTTTTTGCTCAAGATTTCAGCATTCGGTTTCATGTCTCCATATAGGCATAACTGTTTTAATACCAATAATATGACACACAAGATAGTAGTTTATCCTATTTTATGTTATTATTAAGTTGCAGCAAGAAAAATATGAAAGTGTGCCACCAACATGGTGCAGATGGAAAGGGAAGGAAAGTTCTCTTGCTTTATTGAGGGTATCTTAAGTCAGATGTATATTTCCCAAAAGACTGCCCCCTTCATGCCCCCCCTCCCCCTCCTTGTTACATCCCTTATTCTATCCTTTAAACATACACGACAGATCATGGCATATCATGCTTACAAATAGCTTTGCCTCAAAAAGTACTGGATCCTGTTTTCATCTACCAAAACTGGTTAGTTATTCCAGGATCATCCTGAAAGATATGTCTAACCTCTCTCATGTGTTCTTTATGGCAAACTGTCTTTTTAATTCCTTTATCTCCTCTACCATCACCTCCAGCAATACAATGTCATAGTTCATGGACATATTTGTTACTAATATTCCAACCGTCTCATCAGCTGCTAGGCTCCGTTCTCCTGGCTCGCCCAAACCAAACCTCCAGGTTTCATCCCAATTCTTTCCACTAACCACCCAATTTCAATTTTTGACCTCCATGTTAACTGATATTGCTAACAGTTCTTTCCCCATTGTATGCTGAAATCCCCCATTTCCTGAAAAATTACTTGGCGTATTTTATTTGCTGACAAATTACTGCAAAGTTCTAGCCTTTTCTTCCCAGTGTTGTTGAGCACATAGTTCTTTCAAATTTGCTTCAGTTTCTCTTTTCAGATCTCTGTCGGATTTTCTCATTAGGTTTTCACCTTTGCTGCATTACCAGAAGAGGTCTTAGCAAAGCCATTATAGAGATGCACTGCTATTGGTGGAAAGATAATCTACCTCTCTTGCCCATTTTGCCTACTAGTTTTGTGCATTGTTTATTGTGCCATCTTCCTGTGCATTTCCAAAGGCACCCAGTTGGGTCAGGCTTCGCATGCTTCATTTCATTTTTATTTGTCCAAATGTAGACATGGAATCATAGGCAATGGTCTATCTTCTGACATTTGGGTCATTATCTCTGTGCCTCAAGGATCAATTCTTTGCTTCCCCTCACACTTGTTTATCAAACAAACATCTGAACTACATGTTAACAATGCATATCTCTACCTCACCTGCACCTCTATTGAACCCTCCGCTCTCACTAAACTGTAAGACTGTTTGTACGACATACATTGCTGAGTGAGCAAAAACTTTCGTGAGTGAGCAAAAGCAAGATAACATAAGATTAATGCAACACATTCTGTTCTGTGGCCAATACCTCTATCTCTTCCCCACACCCTCCCTGTTATCTTGCTAGAAATAGTTGGTTTGGAACATTGGAGAAAAAAAACTTCTAAAATCTCACACCAGACCACTCATTTCAGCATGCATTGTGTTTGACACCATACCCTACCTCCAGTCTATCTGTTATCTTCAGACTTGCCTATTCCAGCGAACACCTGGCTGGTCTTGCTTTGGATTTTGGATCATTTTTAATTTATTCAGTAGTTTGGCCTCTCATCCAACTTGCAACCCCTTCATCTTGTGTTCGCTAATTTAATTTTAGTTAAAGAATGTCTTGATTTCAAAAAAATTCACAGCTGTTTTCTGGTCTGGTCTTTTCCCCCTCTTCTGTACCTTCAACATTATAACGATTTGAGATACCAGTTAAAACCTATCTTCAAGATAGGAGGGAGAGAGAAAACGGGAAATTATAGACCAGTTAGTCTGACATCAGTGGTGGGGAAGATGCTGGAGTCAATTATAAAAGACGAAATTGCGGAGCATTTGGATCGCAGTAACAGGATCGTTCCGAGTCAGCCTGGATTTACGAAGGGGAAATCGTGCTTGACTAATCTACTGGAATTTTTTGAGGATGTAACTAGGAAAATTGACAGGGGAGAGCCGGTGGATGTGGTGTACCTCGACTTTCAGAAAGCTTTCGACAAGGTCCCACATAGGAGATTGGTGGGCAAAATTAGAGCCAATGGTATTGGAGGTAGGGTACTGACATGGATAGAAAGGTGGTTGACAGACAGAAAGCAAAGAGTGGGGATAAATGGGTCCCTTTCAGAATGGCAGGCACTGACTAGTGGGGTACCGCAAGGCTCGGTGTTGGGACCGCAGCTATTTACAATATACATCAATGACTTGGATGAAGGGATTAAAAGTACCATTAGCAAATTTGCCGAAGATACAAAGCTAGGTGGCAGTGTGAACTGAGGAAGATGCTATGAGGTTGCAGGGTGACTTGGACAGGTTGTGTGAGTGGGCGGATGCATGGCAGATGCAGTTTAATGTAGATAAGTGTGAGGTTATCCACTTTGGTGGTAAGAATAGGAAGGCAGATTATTATCTGAATGGTGTCAAGTTAGGAAAAGGGGACATACAACGTGATCTGGGTGTCTTAGTGCATCAGTCACTGAAAGGAAGCATGCAGGTACAGCAGGCAGTGAAGAAAGCCAATGGAATGTTGGCCTTCATAACAAGAGGAGTTGAGTATAGGAGCAAAGAGGTCCTTCTGCAGTTGTACGGGGCCCTAGTGAGACCTGGAGTACTGTGTGCAGTTTTGGTCTCCAAATTTGAGGAAGGATATTCTTGCTATTGAGGGCGTGCAGCGTAGGTTTACTAGGTTAATTCCCAGAATGGCGGGACTGTCATATGTTGAAAGACTGGAGCGGCTAGGCTTGTATACACTGGAATTTAGAAGGATGAGAGGGGATCTTATCGAAACGTATAAAATTATTAAGGGGTTGGACACGTTAGAGGCAGGAAACATGTTCCCAATGTTGGGGGAGTCCAGAACCAGGGGCCACAGTTTAATAATAAGGGGTAGGCCATTTAGAACAGAGATGAGGAAAAACTTTTTTAGTCAGAGAGTTGTGAATCTGTGGAATTCTCTGCCTCAGAGGGCAGTGGAGGCCAATTCTCTGACTACATTCAAGAGAGAGCTAGATAGAGCTCTTAAGGATAGTGGAGTCAGGGGGTATGGGGAGAAGGCAGGAACGGGGTACTGATTGAGAATGATCAGCCATGATCACATTGAATGGCGGTGCTGGCTCGAAGGGCCGAATGGCCTTCTCCTGCACCTATTTTCTATTTCTATTATTTAGGACCAAGCTTATGATCACCATCTAGCGTGGCTTGGAGTGAAACTTTAATTGATATACTGCTGCAAATAATGTGTTTGCCCTCCACCTTCACCCAGTAGGGTACAAAGTAAGAAGTGGATGCAATTGCAAAACCAAATACCAAATACCAAAAGAGGTAAGGAGCCAGCGCTGCCGTTGCAGCTGCGGCTTGCCAGCAGTCCGTCTATCTTTTGTGTTTTTTGTTGTTTTTGTATGAATTGTAGTTTTTTTAATATGGTGTAGTGTTTGTATGTTATGTTTGGGGAGGGGGGGGAAGGGAACGGGAACTGTAAAATTCTCTCTCCCGAACGGAGACGCGACCTTTGTTTCTGTGTCGTGTCTCCGTTCCCGTTGCGGCCTACCACCGGCCATGTACCTGGGACCACCTGGGGCTCTGGTTAGCAGAGCCCGCGGCCCGGACTCACCACCTGCGGCGCTGGCTGCCTGCGGATGCTGCGGGAGCGGCTGCGATCCGTCTCCGTAGGCTCCGGCGCGGGCCGCGTGGATGTCGGAAGCCCGCAGGCCCCTGGGTGGGGGCCGACATCGGGAGCACCGGCAGCGGCAAAGGCAGCGTGTTCGCCCGCCCCGAATCGCGGGGCTTGGGTCGGCCCACCGCGGACCTTTCACCGTCCGGCGCGGCTTGAAATAGGCCGTGGACCTTTCACCGTCCAGCGGGGGCTTCAATATCGGGAACCCCGACCGCCCCGACGTGGCAACTCCAACAGCCTGACCGCGGGAGAAGACGGCAGGGAAGAGAAAAATACATTTTTGGCCTTCCATCACAGTGAGAAGGGACTGGAGGAGACTCACTGTGATGGATGTTTCTTTTTGTTTGGTGTTAGTTGTGATTGTATGTGTTATTGCATTTTTATTGATTATTCTTATTGGTCTTATTGTTTAACTGCGGGTAATGTTTCATTTCACTACACATTTATGTGTGTGTGACAAATAAACGACTATTGACTATTGACTTTTTAATCTATGTTTATAGTTAGGATGGTGTGAGAAGGTGTGTAAAAATAAATCTCTAGTTGAAATGCATGAAACAATAGTTTGAGAAATTTTACATTACGTAATTATTTTCGCATGAAGGATGCAATAGAAACACAAGTTGTTATTTTGCAATTCCTGGCCTATCCTGACCAATTGTTCGACTCGGTGGACTGCAGTTGGTGAAATTGCTCTCTAGCTTCTATGCCCAAAAGGATGCTTTTGAGCTAGTGTTTTGATTTGTTTATGAAGCTGCACCTTCTGCAGACAGCAATTCCTGTTATGCTCTCTAGAGTTAAGGATATGAATTTTAAGATGGGCATTGGGTATGAGTTATAATAAAGACAAGTGGTGAAATGTGGCTGATGAAAGCACAGCCCGCTGGCATCAAGGAAGCAAACACGAAGTATGCTATTTTAGATTTTATATTGTTAATTAATCCCTTAGAAAACAAACCCCTGGGAAAGAGTGGTCATAGCCTGATAGAATTTCAAATTCAGTTTGAGAATGAGAAACTCGTATCTTAATAAAGGTAATTACATCGGTATGAGTTCAGAGTTTGCTTAAGCGGAGAGGAAAAATAGATTAAATTCGTGGATCTGCAGTGGCAATCATTCAGAGATATTTCATAAACTTTATTTAAGTGTTATTTCAAAGGGGTGGGGCTCTAGGAATATGATGCACCATGTGTGGCCACCTAAGAATGTTAAATTGAAAGAATACATTGCAATGAAGATTTTCAGTATGCCAATGAATTTTGGAAATTTTTAGAAAGCTGCAAAGAATAACAAATTATACGAGCAAACTAAATGTTGTAAAAACAGATAGTAAGAGATTCTGTGTAGGGAGGAACTGCAGATGCTGGTTTAAACTGAAGACACAGACACCCAAAAGGCTGGAGAAACTCAGTGGATCAGGCAGCATCACTGGAGAAAAGGAATAGGTGATGTTTCAGGTTGAGACCCTTCTTCAGACTGAGAGTCAGGGGAAAGGGGAGTTTCTGATGCACAAAAGGAAGATAATTGCTAAATTAAACACTGGTCCTTTAGAGGATGAGACTGGGGAAATAATATTGGGAAATAGAGGAAAGATATAGATTCTGCATTATTTTTAGGTTAGCCATCACAGTGGAAGATAATAAAAATATCCCAATGTTAGCACATAATTAAGGGATATAGGATGGTAGGAATTTAAAACAATCTTCTGGACAAAAAAAAATAGGTTAACTAGTGGAGGATGGCTTGTATCCTAGGGTGTCAAAGAAATGCCTACAGAGAGAGTAGATGCATTCAATGTGATTTTCAAACTTCCCTATATTCTGGAGAAGCTTCAGGGGATTGGAGCACAAATATAACATTACTGTTCAAGAAAGGAGGGACACAGAAAGTAGGGAACTATACACCAGTTAGCATAACTGCATCCCTCTGGAAATAAAGGTCAGTCAGTAAAGGTCGGAGAGCAGGAGCAAGGACGACTGTTGGCTGGAAGCAAGTAAGTGATAATTTGCAGGTAAAAAGTCAGTTTAAAAAGAGCGCCAAAGGGACGCTAGCAGTCAGTCAGTAAAGGTCGGAGAGCATGAGCAAGGACGACCGTTGGCTGAAAGTAAGTAAGTGATAATTGCAGGTAAAAAGACAGTTTAAAAAGAGCGCCAAAGGGACGCTAGCAGTCAAGTTAGTAAAGGTCAGAGAGCAGGAGCAAGGACAACCGTTGGCTGGAAGCAAGTAAGTGATAATTTGCAGGTAAAAAGCCAGTTTAAAAAGAGCGCCAAAGGGACGCTAGCAGTCAGTCAGTAAAGCGCATACCTCCAAGCTCGTCAGGAAGGCAGGACAGATGTGAGTACGTGGATTGGCTAATCAATTAAATTAGAAGTTTGGAAAATTGGCCAATTAGGTAATTTAGTGGTTGATATAAACAAGGCTTGCACAAGGGGTGCAGCCCTGTTGAGGGAAGTGCCCTGTGAGAAAAGTGCGATTCTTTGACTGCGAGTCTTTGGCGCGGAGGTTACACTTGTTTTTGAGCCTGATTTGTTTTTTGACACTAAAGTAATGGCAGGCAAGTTGGTGCAGTGTGTTTCCTGCAGGATGTGGGAAGGTAGGGACACCGCTGGATCTTCTGGGAGCTACACCTGCAAGAACTGTGTCCAGGTGCAGCTCCTGAATGAGCATGTGGTGGTGTTGGAAAAGCAGCTGGATGACCTCGGGGCCATCCGGGAATGCGAGAGTTTCCTGGACAGGACCTGCTGTGAGGCTGTCACGCCAAGGGTCCAGGTTCAGCGAAGGTGGGAGACCATTTCAAAGGGGAGTGAATGTGGACTACAGGAGACCCCGGTGGCTATGCCTATTAAAAACAGGTACACCCTCTTGGGAGCTATCGGGGCAGAAGACGCTTCCTGTTCGAGCGGCGGACAGGTTGGTGGCTCTAATCCAGGCAAGGAGACTCGACCGGGGAGACCGAAGTCAGGAAGAGCCATAGTAGTGGGTGACTCCATTGTCCGAGGTACAGACAGTAGATTCTGTGGCGGCAGGCGGGACTTGAGGATGGTCTGTTGCCTCCCTGGTGCCAGGGTTCAAGACGTCACGGACCCGCTTCAGAACATCCTAGCGAGGGAAGGCGATCAACCGGAAGTAGTTGTGCACGTGGGCACGAACGATGTCGGGAGGAAGAGGAAGGAGATATTGCAACGTGAGTTTAGAGAGTTAGGAAGAAGACTGAGAAGTAGGACGTCGAGGATGGTTATCTCTGGACTGTTACCTGTACCTCGTGCTGGTGAGGGCAGGAACAGAGAGATCGGGGATATGAATGTATGGCTGAGGGGCTGGTGCAGGAGCAGGGATTTAGATTTCTAGACCACTGGGATCTCTTCTGGAGTAGGGGTGACCTGTACAAAAGGGACAGGTTGCACCTTAACAGCAGGGGGACCAACATTCTGGCAGGCAGGTTTGCTAGTGCTACACGTGTGGGTTTAAACTAAGTAGTGGGGGGAGGGGTTGACAAATTGGGAATATGTAGATGGAGTTAAAGGGGAAGCGAATACAGGAGAAATCGCAAAGGACTCTCGAATAAATGGGAAGGGAAGTTCTAGATGGGATAAGAGAGTAAGATCAGAGCCAATTGTGACCGGTATGAGAGGGGAGGTGAATACCGAAGTTAAAGTGTTGTATTTAAATGCGCGAAGTATGAAAAATAAAGTGGATGAGCTTGAGGCTCAGTTAGACATTGGCAAGTATGATGTTGTGGGAATCACAGAGACATGGCTACAAGAGGACCAGGGCTGGGAACTGAATTTTCAGGGGTACACTACATATAGAAAAGACAGACAGGTGGTCGCTCTGTTGGTAAGGAATGATATTCACTCCCTTGCAAGGGGTGACATAGAATCAGGGGATGTAGAATCAGTATGGATAGAAATGAGGAATTGTAAGGGTAAAAAGACCGTAATGGGAGTTATCTACAGGTCCCCAAACAGTAGCCTCGACATAGGGTGCAAGTTGAATCGAGAGCTAAAATTGGCATGTCGCAAATGTAATGCTACGGTGGTTATGGGAGATTTCAACATGCAAGTAGACTGGGAAAATCAGGTTGGTAATGGACCCCAGGAAAGAGAGTTTGTGGAGTGCCTCCAAGATGGATTCTTAGAACAGCTTGTACTGGAGACTACCAACGAGAAGGCAATTCTGGACTTAATGTTGTGTAATGAACCTGATCTGATAAGGGGACTCGAGGTAAAAGAGCCATTAGGAGGCAGTGATCACATTATGATAAGTTTTACTCTACAAATTGAGAGGGAGAAGGGAAAATCGGAAGTCAGTATTACAGTATAGCAAGGGGGATTACAGAAGCATGAGGCAGGAGCTGGCCAGAATTGCCTGGAAGGAGGCCCTAGCAGGGAAGACGGTGGAACAGCAATGGCAGGTATTCCTGGGAATAATGCAGATGTTGCAGGATCAATTTATCCCAAAGAAGAGGAAAGATTCTAAGGGGAGTAAGAGGCACCCGTGGCTGACAAGGGAAGTCAAGGACAGCATAAAAATAAAAGAAGAGTGGGAAGCCAGAGGATTGGGACTCTTTTAAAGAGCAACAGAAGATAACTAAAAAGGCAATATGGGGAGAAAATATGAGGTACAAGGGTAAGCTAGCCAATAATATAAAGAAGGATAGTAAAAGCTTTTTTCGCTATGTGAATAGGAAAAAAATAGTCAAGGCAAATGTGGGTCCCTTGAAGACAGAAGCAGGGGAATTTATTATGGGGAACAAGGAAATGGCAGACGAGTTGAACTGGTACTTTGGATCTGTCTTCACTAAGGAAGATACAAACAATCTCCCAGATGTTCTAGTGGCAGAGATCCTAGGGTGACGGAAGAACTGAAGGAAATCCTCCACATTAGGCAGGAAATGGTGTTGGGTAGACTGATGGGACTGAAGGCTGATAAATCCCCAGGGCCTGATGGTCTGCATCCCAGGGTACTAAAGGAGGTGGCTCTAGAAATTGTGGACGCATTGGCGATCATTTTTCCAATGTTCTATAGATTCAGGATCAGTTTCTGTGGATTGGAGGGTAGCTAATGTTATCCCACTTTTTAAGAAAGGAGGGAGAGAGAAAACAGGAAATTATAGACCAGTTAGTCTGACATCAGTGGTGGGGAAGATGCTGGAGTCAATTATAAAAGACGAAATTGCGGAGCATTTGGATAGCAGTAACAGGATCGTTCCGAGTCAGCATGGATTTACGAAGGGGAAGTCATGCTTGACTAATCTTCTGGTATTTTTTGAGGATGTAACTAGGAAAATTGACTGGGGAGAGCCGGTGGATGTGGTAAACCTCGACTTCCAGAAAGCCTTTGACAAGGTTCCACATAGGAGATTAGTGGGCAAAATTAGAGCACATGGTATTGGAGGTAGGGTACTGACATGGATAGAAAATTGATTGACAGACAGAAAGCAAAAAGTGGGGATAAATGGGTCCCTTTCAGAATGGCAGGCAGTGACTAGTGAGGTACTGCAAGGCTCAGTGCTGGGACCGCAGCTATTTACAATATACATTAATAACTTGGATGAAGGGATTAAAAGTACCATTAGCAAATTTGCAGATGATACAAAGCTGGGTGGTAGTGTGAACTGTGAGGAAGATGCTATGAGGTTGCAGGGTGACTTGGACGGGTTGTGTGAGTGGGCGGATGCATGGCAGATGCAGTTTAATGTGGATAAGAGGTTATCCACTTTGGTGGTAAGAATAGGAAGGCAGATTATTATCTGAATGGTGTCAAGTTAGGAAAAGGGGACGTACAAAGAGATCTGGGTGTCCTAGTGCATCAGTCACCGAAAGGAAGCATGCAGGTACAGCAGGCAGTGAAGAAAGCCAATGGAATGTTGGTCTTCATAACAAGAGGAGTTGAGTGTAGGAGCAAAGAGGTCCTTCTGCAGTTGTACAGGGCCCTAGTGAGACTGCACCTGGAGTACTGTGTGCAGTTTTGGTCTCCAAATTTGAGGAAGGATATTCTTGCTGTTGAGGGCGTGCAGCTTAGGTTTACTAGGTTAATTCCAGGAATGGCGGGACTGTCGTATGTTGAAAGACTGGAGCGATTAGGCTTGTATACACTGGAATTTAGAAGGATGAGAGGGGATCGTATCGAAACATATAAGATTATTAAGGGGTTGAACACGTTAGAGGCAGGAAACAATGTCCCAATGTTGGGGGAGTCCAGAACCAGGGGCCACAGTTTAAGAATAAGGGTAGGCCATTTAGAACGGAGATGAGGAAAAACGTTTTTAGTCAGAGAGTTGTAAATCTGTGGAATTCTCTGCCTCAGAAGGCAGTGGAGGCCAATTCTCTGAATGCATTCAAGAGAGAGCTAGATAGAGCTCTTTAGGATAGCAGAGTCAGAGGGTATGGGGAGAAGGCAGGAACGGGGTACTGTTTGAGAATGATCAGCCATGATCACATTGAATGGTGGTGCTGGCTTGAAGGGCCGAATGGCCTCCTCCTGCACCTATTGTCTATTAAAATTCCAAATGTGTGGAAACCCTTAATTAATGATGGCAGTTTAAACTTTTCTGAAATCATTCACAAGTTTTACTTGTACATCTTATGTGATTTAAAAAAAACTATTCATCTATTTCACTATTTAAGTTCTATTTGAGTTCATTAAATTTATAAAACTGACATTTCTTTATTTTTTCCTACGGCCTGCAAAAATGTGCCAAATATATAATGTGCCCCTCGTGCTGAAAGTTTGGAGACCCCTGGCTTAGAAAATGTGGTTAGCTAGTCCAGATGAAGTTCTGCATACAAGGTGCAGCGCAAGAGTGGACAGAGCCCTGATAAAATTCTGATCAAATGTTTTTGGATTTCTGATGAATGGTAATTGACCCGACATTTTACAGAATTACTATCCATAGATCAGTTTAGTTTACTTTATTGTCATGTGTACCGAGGTACAGTGTTGTGTGCTATCCAGTCAGTGGAAAGACAATACATGATTACAATCTAGCCATTTACAGTGTATAAATACATATTAAGGGAATAACGTTTAGTGCAAGGTAAAGCCAGAAAATACAGATCAAGGATTGTACAAGGATCACCAATGAGGTAGACAATAGTTCAGGACTGCTCTCTGTTTGTGGTCAGATGATTCAGTTGCCTGATAACAGCTGGGAAGAAACTATACCTGAATCTGGAGGTGTGCGTTTTCACACTACTATACCTTTTGCCTAATGGGTGAGGGAAGGTCAGGGTGCGACTCGTCCTTGATTATGCTGCTGGCCTTGCCGAGGCAACGTGAGGTATAAATGGAGTCAATGGCAGGGAGGTTGGTTTGTGTGATGGTCTGGGCTGCGTCCACAATTTGCTGCAATTTCTTGCGGGCTTGGATGGAGCTGTTCCCAAACCAAGATGTGATCCTGATAAAATGCTTTCTCTGGTGCATATGTAGAAGTTGGTGAGAGTTGTAGGGGACATGCTGAACTTGGCCAAACAGAGACTGTTGATCTGGGAACCTCACCCCGATTACTGACAATTTAAAAAAACAATTATGTTCACACTTTCAAAGCACAACATCTCAGTCACATTTTAATTCCCTTCCCTTTTATATCACTGCTATTGGCATTCTGGAACTGGGTCAGAAAACCCATTAAAAAGACAAGACATCAATGAGTGTATTTTATTCCTTTAATAATAAATGGTTATTCCTGAACGTGGAGGAGATTTTACAATACCATCTGATGGAAAACAGCTTAAAATTTAAGGGTTTCTTTCCCCTCCCTCCCCCTTCCCCAGTAAGTATGCACCCGGGGGTTTTCTCTTGTTGTGCATCTGAAAGGATGTGGTAAATATTGTTTTTCGGTCCCATCGCGTTTACATCGACTGGTCATATTCTGGATGTTGTGGCTTGCATTGATAATCCAGCGGCCTTGATCCCCTTTGGCTGTCTTATTCGCCATTCAGATTGGAGCCTTGAGATTATGAATAATGGAAATATTTTGCCTTCCTATGGAGTCTTTAACTTGCCATCAAGAACTCTCGACACTTTTTTGTGAATCCTGTGGCAGATCATTTTACTAGCTTTTATTTATGAAATACGCAGTGGAACCAGAGCAAAATGAAAAGGGAATAGGAATATTTTCTTTTTTGCTTAGTTGCAGTAACAATGTTGGATTCACACCTATAGATATGTGCTCAGAGGCTTCCTTGGATTTTTTTTTTAGGCATTGGTTGGAGAACAATCTTTTTGACTGAAGTATTGCAGTATGATGCAAAGTCATCATCGGATTGCTAATTCAATTCCAAGTTGAAGGAACAAGGTTCTACAAAAGTAGTTTTTCATGATTAAAACAAGGTCTCAAATCTTTCACGATCATATTATACACCATTGTTACGTCTTTTTATGTAGCATCTTTAAGATTAACATTTTTGCTGCTTCGAAGAAATCATCGCTAAAATGGGGATATTAATATATTTGGTTTTAAAGGTACTTTTACTTAAAAGTTGAAGAGTGTTAGTTCTGAGGGGCTCCAGCAGTTGAGGCTGTGGTGTTGATAACAGAAATGGTAGGAGGTTGCTGTAAACAAGAGGATGGAAAATTTAACGTTGAAGCATTGGTGGACTGGGGCCAACAAGACATGGATTGTAGCTTCCTGCTGTATACTGTTTGCTCTGATTCATCTACCTTGGTCCCCTCCCATTTACATACTGCTTTTCAGTTGTGATCTTCAAAATTCAAATACCCTGCAATGATACCCACAGCCATCTCTATAGTCCATTCTACTATCTATTTCTCATAATTGGACTGTAAGCTGCCCAAGCGAAATATGAGGTGCTAGACACAATAGATGAGGTTGGAGGAGGTGCAGGTGAACCTCTGCCTCACCCGGAAAGACTGTTTGGGTCCTTGGATGGAGTCGAGGGGGGAGGTGATGGGACAGGTGTTGCACCTCCTGCGGTTGCAGGGGAAAGTGCCTGGGGAGGATACAATAGATGATATTTTGCTTGGGCAGTTTACAGCCCAGCGGTATGAACATTGACTTCTCTAACTTTAGATAGCTCCTCTGTCCCTCCCTTCCCTTCCCCTTCCCAGTTCTCCCACTGCCTTCCTGTCTCCACCTATATCCTTTCTTTGTCCAGCCCCCCCTGACATCAGTCTGAAGAAGGGTCTCGACCTTCTCTCCAGAGATGCTGCCTGATCCGCTGAGTTACTCCAGCATTTTGTGATACACAGAAGGTGGTGGTTATCGAGAATGAGCTGTCATTGGGGGTAATGGAGGCAAATAAAATGAAAAGACATTTGGACAGATGCTGGATAGCAGGATAAGGTGTAGCAGGATAACGCAGACAAATGAGATTAACATAGATGAGCATAATGGTCAGCGTTGATGAAGTGGGCTGGAGGAGCCTGTTTCTGTGCTGTATGATTCTGATTCTTCCATGCCATGCCATCTCAATAAAAACTCTTGCAGTTTTGATTCACGAGCATGCCTGATTTTAATCACTTTTCCATTACCTTCAAGTCTCCAACTGCTTTGGCATCAAATACTTGGAATCATCTCCTTAAACCTTTCCATGCTTACCTCCCCCTCTTTGTAGCCCTTTCATCCTAAATGAGATCTGTTTAATCTAATAATCTAACAATCCAATAATCTAATGATACAAGGAGCTCCAGAATTTAAAGAATTCTTTTGGTGCATTCAAGAATGGGCACAATTTAATATTAATGTCATTTTAAAAAAAGTTGTTGGAGCAATTTCTTACTTCCTAATATCTAGCTGGTAATATTCCTAGTGGTCCATATTTTATACTTTTTATCACTCTGTCAATGTTTGTCTCCCTAAAAATGCTATCTGATTTACTGTGTTTCTCCAGCATTTTGCCTTTACTTCAGGTTTCAACATCTGCAGTTTTTTTTTTCATATTTAAGTTGATGTTGTTCATAAAGCAACTGTGTCATGCATTTAATAATATTTGATAGATTTTATCTACAAGATTAAATTTTTGGAGTGAGTAATTGAAACCATTCAGCTTTGCCTTTGTCCTGTGCTTCCGTTATTTCACAATTACTGCATGCAAAAGATCAGTCTCTGAAATAGGTAGGTTAGCAATCTGTAATATTGTGAAGGAGGTTATTTCAAGAATCACCAGCTGCCTACCACTGGTCAAGATTTGTATCCCTACTCGATTTGGTTAAGAATTGTAAGATAGATGTTGCTTGTGTTCAAATTTTGGGTCAAATATGAGCTAGTAACATTGCATTACTGCTTGTGTTTTTTGTAACATGTAACAAGTGAATGACCAACTTCCTGAAACATGAGTCGTTTGAAATTTAAAAATACCATTCAAAATCTCTCTTCTCTGTCACTAATTCAACTTCTGGATTCAAAATTAGGAATTATCCCATAGGAACATTTGTCAATACTACTTGTTCATGAAATTTAATTTACTTTCTGGTAATTTGTCTTCAACTTTGTTTTGTACACAGAAAATGATGAATATAAGCCTCCAGTTTGGAAATCTTACTGTAAGTACAAACTCATTTTGATAAAAATTCAAATTGGAGATTTAAAGTGGACTTGAATTATTACAAAAGCAAGTTCCTACAAAACCTCTAGTTTTTTGACATCCTTTCTGAAATCCCTAAATAAGTAGCTAAATTTTGAGATTACCAGGTAGCTCATAAACAAGCATTCTTTTGATATTGTGCAACTGTGTTTCAGGAAGAATATAGTTTTGGTTATTATCTTATGCTGTTATATTAAAGTGAAGAGAAATTTGCTAAGTTGAAGTCTCTGATTGAAGTACTGTATTGTAGAAGAATCTATTAATTTCCTCATGAATGAAGTGTCTTACAGTACTTTCAATAATTGTATATAGATTATCTGAAGACTTCTGAAATGATAAAGTCTTGGTAGCCCAATAGCTGTAGTGGTACAACACTCGACTTCCAACCAGAAGGTCACGAGTTCAAGTCACAGAGCTGCCTCTCACTGGAACTCACTTGCCTCAGTTGGGTGAGTTCTATGATTTATCAGCTGAGTCTTAAGTGAAGTGCCACAAATTATCAAAGTGTAAAAATATTTAGAAGAAAAATGTGTCAGAATGTTGCTACCCCAACTTGACATCTTCTCATCGAAGACTATCATGACCATGATATTAAAAAGATTGAAAGTCCTGCCCAAAGAGAAATGCATATGTTAACCCATGCAGAAGAAAATGTGAAAATAAGCCCTTCATATATTAAGTCCTCATTCCTAGGTGATGCATTGGCACAATGCACATTCTCTGGTGTTTGCAAATTTATTCAATCTCAATTGTGCCAATGTTTGATGAAGCCTAGAAGTTTGGTACATCCAAATCGAACAGAAGATTGAAAATGCAATTTGATTGAAGCAAAATATTATGTCATTAACTGCCTGGTGAAAACTATCCTCACAGGGGCATTTTTCTGGCGAGGTAATGAAAAGGGAAATCTATTTTAGTATTATATTTGTGCATAAAACTGCTACAAAATTTTCCAGTGCTAGAATCACAATGAAGGAGTTGATTAAGCTCAAATGTTTGAACATACCAGAACCATTTTTGAGCTTGCATTATAAATCCAACTTTATTTAAAGTTAGAATAATTCCAGCAATGTAGCCACATTTTTTTCTAATTGGTATAATATTTCTAAAACTTTTTTTTGTCTTTATGCTCTAGTTTTCAATTTGCTTTTTCTAAAACTGCTTACTAAATCCTATGTACTTAAACTAAATTTGGTTCATTGAAATACACTGTCCTGCCCATGGCAGTTTTATGCTACAGTCTACCCTCCATGGGAGTTGTATTACAATTTGATGCCGAGTTAGATAGTTCTCTGAAGTAAAGAACAAAATAGTTTTGTGAGGCTAGAAATATGATGGTAGTATATTCTTGCCTTAACCACAAACTGTCAAGATATTATGGATACAAGGAACTGCGGATGCTAGTCTACAGAAGAATACACATAGTGCTGGAGCAAGTGATTGACTCGCTGAGTTGCTCTATAACTTTATGTCTTGTCAAAATATTACGTTCAAAACATTCTCAGAAAAGATGTACTCTCAGTTCAGTTTCCTTTGCTAGCTTTAAAGTATTAGTTAGAAATCTTTGAACATTCTGAAGCATATTTTGTCCTCAGACACAACTGCTTTGAGAAAAAGAAATAAATCTAAATTGATACAGTAAATCGATGGAGTTGCCGTTTAATGGTAATTATTCCTGAATATCTTTCAAAACTGCCCTCTGAATACCAGGGGAAAGCTAACTTTGCTTAATGTGTAACTTTCCATTGGTTAACATGGGCTAAGTTAGCATTTCAAATACATTAAAGCCAAAACAAAAACATGCTGTTAAGAAAAGACGATGACCATTCTGCAATTGTGAACAGCACAGTAAAAAGCTCCGCATTCTACCACTACAGTTTGTGCTCCGGAGTTTTCAAATTGCAATTGTCTCCACTGAAATAAAGTGCTATATTTTTATCTGCAGAAACAAAGAAAACAAGATAATAGGCTCGATCAATTTTTACTGTAAACTATGAATTTTTTTTACCATGTTTTCAAAACCTTGTGTTACCTTGTACAAGTAATATTTTAGTTTGTTTACAATTATTAAGCAACAATTTAATATTATTTTGTACATCAACTGTGTTATAAATTAGAATTTGATTTTGGTTTTTCATTTCCCACTTTCCAGTGTATCAGTTACAACAAGAAGCTCCTCATCCAAGGAGAATTACATGCACGTGTGAGGTTAGTCCTTTGTTGACCATGTATCTTTGAAAAAGGGTCTGTGGATTTGCATTCAAATAGTTTGTCTATCAAAAAATTTGAACAGCACAAACACTTTAAATTCAATAAGAATCCAAGTACATATAGTATTAGATTATTAAGTGCGGCATGGTGGCGCAGCGGTAGAGTTGCTGCCTTACAGCATTGTCAGCGCCAAAGACGCGGGTTCGATCCCGACTATGGGTGCTGTCTGTACGGAGTTTATACGTTCTCCCGTGACCGCGTGGGTTTTCTCCGAGATTTTTGGTTTCCTCCCACACTCCAAAGACGTACAGGTTTGTAGGTTAATTGGCTTCGAGGAGGCAGTCGCAGAGGGATTGCATAGTTAATGGAATGAGTACAAGTTGTCAGATCCAACTCAAAGCAAATAATTATGAAATTATATACTTTTGGCTCAGAAATATGAGTAGATATTTATAATAGGAATGTACTCAGTAGTGGATGATCAATGGAATTTAATCGTGTTTATTTTTAAAAGTAAAAGCTATATTTAAAAAAGTGCATGGGTTTCTTGATATATCTGAACATAAATCTGATATTTGACACTAAGAATTTGGTGAGGTCACAGGTGAATTGTATCTTTTCAGGTAACTCATTTTAAAATATCAGCCATATGAATTTGTTAGAAACTTTGTAGTAATTTTTGGTGTCATTGCTGCAGATTCCATTCCACTCACTTATGATTAGGAGTTTGCCTTTTATACTAATATATCTTGTGATCGTAAGATTAGGAAGTTGTAATCGTGAGCTGCTGACAGATGCACTTCATGCCCCCAAGTACTTTTCTCCAGTTGTTTGAAAGATGGATTGATTTAACAAAATGAGTTGACATTGAAGGTAAACCTGTTGGTAATTTTACAGCTGTCTAGTGAATAAGCAGTGTTATATTTAAAGTTATTTTCCCATTGCTTCAGCTTAATTTAGTGTCACTCGATGCAATAAGGGCAGTAAGTGTATCCCACTGTACCTTTGTGTATGCCACGTATCATCTTCCAGGTCAGGTCTCTGATCCTGCTGCACACAATCTGAAGCAGGACGTTCCTGTTCTCTAAGTAGATATTTTTAAATTAATCATAATATATGTAGTTTTCAAAAATACAAGAGAGTAGACCTATTCCCAGCTTTGTACACTGGATAGAATTAGAAGAATATCTGCCCAGAAAAATAATAGCTTTGTAATGGAGGCTATAATGTACTACTTTCTTCTCGCCCCTCCGTACAGAGGAGGAATTTCTTTACAATATGTTTTATGGATTTTAATAATTACTAAGTATTTTTATAATTGTCTGGAGAAGATGGCAATGATCCTTTTCCTCAAGCCGGTGCTTTTTTTTGTAGCAATGTTGATTGTAAAAAGTTAATGGATATTAAATTACACATTTTTGTGCTAGTGTCTGTGAATACAAGGATGTGGAGGCAAAGTCAGTGGATATATTTAAAGCAGAGATAGATAGATTCTTGATTAGTATGGGTGTCAGAGGGGAGAAGGCAGGAGAATGGGGTTAGGTGGGAGAGATTGGCCATGATTGAATGGCGGAGTAAACTTGATGGGCCAAGTGGCCTAGTTCAACTTCTATCACTTACGATCTCCCCCTCTCCCCCTCCCCCTCTAGCCATGATTGAATGGCGGAGTAGACTTGATGGACCGAGTGACCAAGTTCAACTATCACTTACGATCCTCCCCTCCCTCCCCTCCCCAAATTAACAGATATGCATTTATTGGCATAGTTAGCCTAATGTTTACACATTTAATTAAACTAGGAATAACTATGAGCTTTTTCTAAGTGTATTTTATTTTGGTTATAAAGACATTCCATTCCTGCAGTGGCTAAAATCTTGCAATGAGAGAATTCCTGTTAAAGGATTTATAGAAATTTATTTTGAGGAGAAAGTGCTATTTGAATTGGTTCACAGACTCCAATGTATAGCCTTGAATGTTTACATTTTTGATAATATGTATTTTTAACATTTATTCTGAACTTCATCCACCTATGGAACAATTTTCCATAGGTTCCATATGTTCTTTATTTAAAAAATGATTATGCTTTTATTTTATTTTGTCTAAGCCACAAATGAGCCAAACATCTGATGAAGATTTCTATAGTGCATATTTGTTGTCCACCAAGTGCAGTTTGTATTCCAATTGCTAATTTTACAATATGTTTATGCATGCACTGTAATGTGTTTGTTTTACATAAGGAGACTTTGTTTTTAATTGCAGGTGGAAAACAGACCCAAGTACTATGGAAGAGAGTGAGTGCAGGTTTAGTTTTTATTTTGTGTTTTCTGTAATTGCTTGTTTAAACACTTTATAAATGAAATAGCAGAAATCCTTCAAATAATTTGAATTGAATTCTATTAAATAATTGTATTCTAAATGTTTCTATATCAATAGCAAATTTGTAAGCCTTACAGTGCCATTGTGGCTCAGTAACAGCAGTCTTGCCTCTGAGAAGGGTCAAGTTCCACCTTGAGATGAGTTCAAAAATCTAGGCTGATGCTCTAAGCAGAACTGAGGAAGCATTGTGTTTTCATATACGTCAACCTGCAGATACATTATTAAACTGAGACCCTATTTGCACTCTCGGGTGCATGTATAAAGTCCAATGATTCTACTTAAGAAGATCAAGGGAATTAAATCAAGTGTCTTGTCCCCCTGGCAACTAAATAAAAACAGACTCTTTAGTCGTTATTGACTTGTGTGGGATATTACTGTGTGCATTTTGAATACCATGGTTCCCTGAACTATCCCTACACTTTAGAAGTACTTTATTGATTGTGAATGTTTTGGGATGACCTGAACCTGTGAAAGATGATATACAGGGCTAGAAAGCCTAACCTGTCACTCGCCAGCTTGCTACCTGAGCGTAAAGGCTATAATGGTCACCACTTGGTGACACCTCAGCAGTCCTAATAGACTCCGGCATGCTCTCCCCCCGACAAATCCTATAACACCCTGAGCAATTTGGAGGTCAAATGATCAGCTCTAATCAGAAAAGTATGATGGTGCCAGGATTAAAGGCACCTGCCTGCCCCATCCCCCCAAAATGTTATATTCGATGTCCTGAATGGCAAAACACTTATTCAAGTTCTTTATGAGTCAGATGAGCAATGACTGAAGTCCATTATTCTCCAACAGAAAGGCAGTAGAGTCCCCGATTACCCCACGGATTTTGTGGGCTAGAACATCCAGCCTACCCTTGCCTTATTTTTGCATTAGCCTATTAGGGCACACACAAGTTAGACACAACATGCTGGTGTAACTCAGCAGGCAGGCAGCACCTCTGGATAGAAGGAATTGGTGAAATTTTGGGTCGAGAGCCTTCTTCAGCCTGAGCTCACAGGGCACACATGTACCACTCAGTAAATCCTAAGTGAATCTGCTGAACTTTGGCAGTCTTTAAGTAAAACCTGTGCAGTGCTAGTTTCATAGGAGCGCATGGGAGAACAGTGGCGGACCTTCATGGACTAATGATTACAGGGTTAAACCTCCGCCAAATCATTTTCACCATGCAGTCCAGGCCTTGCATTCACAAGTAACAATCCAGGATTAAACAATCCACAAATGTCATGTGATTGCATCCTCAGTGAAGTGCATTTGGGGATTGACAATAATTGATGGTTTTGCCTTTGATGTTCATAAGAGGTTGAGTTATTTGATTGCAGTCTTGGAAATGGAGGACTACAAAGAAGCATGTTTCCATGCTGTGTTTCTCTTTGACACCTTCCTGGAAACCCAATCACCCAGCGATTTGCCCCTCCTTGGACATCCAAGTGTGCTGAAAAATCCAACTTGAATTGTACTAGTAGAGCTTGCATGTTGATGCAAAGGCTTCATTGCTCCTGGCACCATGTGATTGGAAGCTTGCAAGCTTGGTTATAGTTGAACAATTACATTGGTCTAACCTGAAAAGATTTTCTGAATCAAATGCTTATCGTTTTGTCTTTAAAAGTGCTCAAAGTCTTTGTTGTTGAACCTTACTATTTTTAATGTGAAATTAGTTAAAGTTAAATAATTATATTGCTCTGGGAGAGGAAAGGAGAATATATATATTGATATTATGGCTTGCTCCTATTAAGTTTGTAAGTGCTTTGTGTAGAATGTTTTACTTTGAAGTGCATAGTTATGTAGCATTAGCTTCTTATTATGACTGCATATTCAGTTTTAAAAAGTGTAGTTTCTCAGCAACTGATCATTAACACAACTAAACTTCTTTACCCATGGGCAAGATATACAAATAATAGTATAATACTGTTCATCTTTATAAGTGAGGTGCAAATTTGGAAAGGGTGATGCCTTATGGTGTTTAAGCAACGAGTATTATACCAGACCAGGGTTATAATCTCACTTAACTTAAGTTGTTTTTAAGCTTTGCTATTTCTACCTTTTGCAATTTGTGTGTAGAGTGGTTTAATCAGGTTTAATAACAATTTTATGCAGGAAATGGCTTATGATTTTAACCTAGCAAGGGGGTTTATGGTGTTGGTATTGGCCTCTTGTGTTTCTCTGCATTATAATTGCATCATTGTTTTTAGAACTCTTATGGGAAGACAAAAGATGGATATTCTGAACTTCTATTCTATTAGCAAATAAGATTGAGTAATCTTACAGAGAATCATTGTATTGTTTTAGATACATTGGTACTCTGCTTAGCATTACTCTACAGTCTGCTAATCTATTAGTGTTCTTAACCCATGGAAAAATATTTTGTGAAACTAGAAAAGATAAAAAAAGAAAAAAAATTGTGAAGCTTACCAACTTCCAAATAAATCCATATTATTCATGTTCATTCAGCCAGTGAAATTGAGTTACATCATTGGCACTTGGCCAATGAGAGTGCAATGTGTAATAACCCCTTTTGGACTGATTCAGTTAACATACTCATTCCTGGGAGTACACCCTGAATACATAATGAAGACCACGCAGTAAAAAATATTTCATTAGAACGCAATAAAAGGCCATCATAATCAAGACGACTTTCCCATCATAGATCAGTATTTAAAATGATCCCAGATAACCATCCCTAATGTAGTAAAGTAGTTCATCTGATTTCAACAGTGCTTTGATATCCCATGGTTTTAAGAGAAGACAAGGGAAAGAGATCTCTCCTAAAATTCCACAGAGTGGGAATCCAAATATGTGGTGTTAATTGCATGAGTGGTTGCCTCTATTCAACAGGCCCTGTCCTTTTGACTTGAGATGCAGTTGAGGCAAAAGGCAAACAGGTCATGAAATACCCTGCCACACGAACGGGCACAGCCACTGGAGTAATGTTTCCCAGCATTTTGTTTACGTCTGTTCCTTTGCGATTCTGTTCTTTCCTCAATTATAAATTATAGTTTTACATCACTGTTGTTCTTTGTCATTTTTCAAATTAAAATTCTCTTTTATTTCTTTGAAAATTGTTCCTTTAATTTTAATTCCCCTCCTCTACCCCACTCCCATCCCATGGATGCCTCGGAAAAACATAAATGTTTTTAATCATTCAAACTGATTGGCATGGAGGATTAATTTTATACATCAGAGCCCCATAAATTGTTGGTGCTACAGCTGCAGCCTTTTATGACAACATTTCATTATTTTTTTTGCAAATAGGTTTCATGGAATGATTTCACGAGAAGCAACCGATCATCTGCTAAGTATAGCAGAGGGAAGTTATATTATTCGGGAAAGTCAACGACAGCCTGGTACCTACACCTTAGCACTACGGTTGGTGGTAAATTATATAATTAAATGCCCAGTGAGAATTTTGTATCACACAAGCTGCCCATTACGTTGAGAAGATACAATAGAATAATAGTGGCAATGTATTTTTAGAAAAATATATATTTGAGATTTGGCTGTTCTATCACTTTATTGTACCTACATATTAGTGATTCCTAATTTGATTGCATATATGCCTTTTTCTTGTCAACTTGTCTTGATTCATATTATACAATACAGAGTGGTTTCTGTTAACACTTGGAGTCCAAATATGCACAGTTGTTAACCATACTATTGTAAGGGGTTTTCTGCGCCGAGCTTTCGCCCGACCTAAGGTCCCCGTGCCTTGCTCTGATCCCTTGACCAGGCCGCGCACACTGGTTCCCTGTGAGTGGTTCGACCCACTCACCCCCTACGGTTCTAGACACTGGACTTAGATGCAGGAGTGTTGATAGTGCAGAAAAAAACCTCAACCAGACCAGATTTGAAGACCAGGGTTTAAATGGAAAAGGCTTTTATTGCGCGCTTGGGACTATTGTCCATGAATACTTATACACAGTTCTATTAGACATATGCATAACTACACGAATACTTAGACACAGTTCTAAACGACATATGCATAACCACACGAATACTTAGACACAGTTCTAAATGACATATGCATCACTACACGAATACTTAGACACAGTTCTACTAGACATTTCTTGGCTGTAAGATGGGGAACGTACGACACATCGCAAACTTGACCAACACATATTCATTTACACACCCACGTTTATTCAAAACACCCTCCCCTCTACACTAAAACTATGTCCAGGATGTGCAGGATCGGGGTACATGCTCACCATAGGGCTATTGGGGTTACTGGCTGTTCGTGCTGCTTCTCAGCTGCTTTCCGTGAAGGTCGTGCTTGTCCCCTGAGTTTCTTCCTTCTGTTTCTTGCGTTCCTGGCCAGTCGTTGCGAGCGTTGCTGTCCTTGCTGCGAGCGTGTCTTTCTTGCCTGTCTTTTCCTCTTCCTCCTGGCTTGCGTTCCTTGCAGGTTTTCTTGCAGTATTTCTTCTTGAGTTGCATGCCTGTTCCTCTCTCTTGCATCCGTTTAAAACCCAAAAATCGTGGCCAGTTATACTATTCTGACCCGTCCTATCTCCCGCCAGATCTCGGGATCTCTTTGTTTAAAAGATATGTATTGAGTTTTCTCTCTGATCTGCGCTTATGTTCGGGGGTACCGGGGATGGCCAGACGGTGTTAATTGGTATTTCGTTGCGAGGTGATGGGTTTAACTGGTTTCCCATCACCTACCAGGTAGTTTTCTATGGGCTATTGTGCCCCCTTAACGAGATTAACTGTGTAGGTCGGCTTGGGGCATTGTGAGTATGCTGATGTCAGCGCCCCAGTGTCTGGACTTCGACCTGGTTTCGCAGGTTTCTGCATGGCCAATACCCATCCATTGTTCTGGCCGTGGCTTTGTAGAAACCTAGAGACTGGGCTGTAAGGTTTTTGCTTTTGTGGCTGGTCACGAGGTCCTGCGGCCATCTTAGGACCCACGGATTGTGACATCCCTTGGTAAACTGACCGCAGCCTTTCTCCGCTATCAGCCCCAGTCTCCCGTTTAAAATGTCCAAACTGCAGCTTTTTGGTTTGGTGTTGCTTGCAGAATGAGGGAAAACTTCTCAAATCTTACACTATATTTGGAAAAAATGACATTCCCACAGTCGGCATGCTGTTGTACCAGACACCCGGAGCAAACCCCTGCTCTCTGCTGTTGATACCGGCATAGAGAAACAGAACTCATCAATGCACAGCTCAATATAGAGTGAATCACCAAGCTGCCCAGAGGTCTTAGTATTGGAGCAAATTATAACACTGCTCGGCGCTTAGGTGCAGGGCACACGGGTTTATCTTGACTGCCACAGTAAGTGGGTCACTAGTAGGGACCAGCAGGGACGTCCATTGTCGTGGTAGACACTATCGTATTTACCTCTCTGTTTAGGTCAACTGAAACTCAAGAACTATGTAATGGATCAATGAGATGGGGGAGACAGGAGCTTCCATTGTAGCCAATAGAAGGTGATGATGGAGGCCATAGAGTCAGGACTGTTCAACATCTGGAGTATTTATCCTTGGGCCAGTGCTGAGCGGCTACCCTCATCGCAACCTGCTGAACACCAGTTTTTACAAGCAGCCTTTACCTTGATGACTCATTCCACGCTGAATCATGCGATGATGAAATTATTTTTATTATTTCATTGCAATGAGAGTACCAACAGAGGGCTGAGCATTCCACCAGATTCCTGGCGCAACAACACTGTCAGTATCATCTCTTACTCCGTGACCTATTTTAGCTTTTGTCCCTGGGAAAATATTCAGAGTAGTCAACAAGGATTAAACACTTTCACCATTGCTTGAGTTATTTTTAACAGTTTTGAAAACATTAGACTTTTTCTGAAAATGCTAAATGTTTAATAAAATCTAGGTTTGAAATTAGTGTGAACTACTGAAAGAAGTTTTTGAAAGTACAGGTGCTCCTCAGCTTATGATGGTGTTCCGTTCCAAGAAACGCATCGCAAACCGAAAATATTGTAAGTCGAAATGCATTTAATACACCTGATCACGTGGCCGGAAGCGAGCTGCGGCTCGCTATGGGTCGCTGCCGATTTCACCATCGCAAAGTCGAAATATTGCAAGTCGGAACATCGTAAGCGGGGGTGCACCTGTAATTAAAGTTAGTAACTACTCTGCTAATTGAAAAATGGGTTTATTCACTGCATGAATCTTCAAGTGTGATTAATCCAGCTTTGGTCAGGGAAGTATTAAAGTCAATTGAGTAGGTTGAATGTTGTCTTGAACGCTCAAGGTTTTGAATAAATTACAATGTCTAAAACTGTTGTAGTCATTCATCACGAACAAGCCCTTGGATCCCACCTGCCTGCGTTTAGCCTATCACCCTCTAAACCTTTCCTATCCATGTACCTGTCCAAATGTATTTTAAATGTTGTTATTGTACCTGCCTCAACTACTTCCTCTGGCAGCTCATTCCAACTGGAACTTCTTGCATATTATTTTTTATTTCTACCTATACAGGAGCTCTTGGAATTAATAAACTGAATCATTTATTTATTAGTAAAATTAATTTGGAACAAACAAACAAAGCATTGGTGTTAAATTGTTTAAAGACTATTTTGTTTATGCAATCTGTTCCAGTTGTCTGCTGCACTTCTATCATTGATAATAAAGTATTTTGAGGGAGAAAACAGCGGTTCTATTCTTTTTTTGAGGCAGATAATTAATGGTGAACTAGACCAAGTGGACCCGTTGGGTCCAAACCTCTTCTGCATTGGTGTAGCACCCTGTCCTCCCCCCCTCTCTCCTCAACCCCCCTCCCCTCTCCTCCCCTCTCCCCTCAACCCCCCCTCCCTTCTCCCCCACTTCTCCCCCTCCCTCTCCCCTCCTTTTAAACTTAAAAATGTGAATAACTTAAAAAATATAACACCGATTTTAATAAAACTACTTGCAATATCACTAAAGTGACAATGGTGAGTAAGGTGGGCCTAAAATTGTCGCGCTATCATTTACCGTTTTGGCTGAAGTTCAGTCACAAACAAGATAACAAATTAGAGTTTTAGTATGTAGATGATAGTGCATTTGTTGTTTCAAGTATAATTCTCAGAAATGAATTCATGCAATGCCATGTATAGAGCTGTTGGATAAAGCATTAGGAAGGTAAGGAGCGACTAGGCTTGTATACACTGGAATTTAGAAGGATGAGAGGAGATCTTATCGAAACGTATAAGATTATTAAGGGGTTGGACACGTTAGAGGCAGGAAACATGTTCCCAATGTTGGGGGAGTCCAGAACAAGGGGCCACAGTTTAAGAATAAGGGGTAGGCCATTTAGAACTGAGATGAGGAAAAACATTTTCAGTCAGAGAGTTGTGAATCTGTGGAATTCTCTGCCTCAGAAGGCAGTGGAGGCCAATTCTCTGAATGCATTCAAGAGAGAGCTAGATAGAGCTCTTAAGGATAGCGGAGTCAGGGGGTATGGGGAGAAGGCAGGAACGGGGTACTGATTGAGAATGATCAGCCATGATCACATTGAATGGCGGTGCTGGCTCGAAGGGCCGAATGGCCTCCTCCTGCACCTATTGTCTATTGATATTTGACATTCAATGTTGATTAGAGAAATGATGGTGGCTTTCAAGTTGGAAGATTGTTGGTAAGAGAAAAAGGATCTTAGTGGGGCCTAATCATGGGGTCTAAAAGACGCGCAATGCCACCTCTCCTGATCACTAGTTGTCTCAATGATTTAGATAAGGCATCACTGAAATTCAGTAATAGAATGCAAATGCACACAGTTGAATAAGTGGGGAAAAAAGCATTAAGATGCATGCTTATTTGAACAATAGGTCTTTGTACGCCAATAACTCTTATTATGCAATGTTGAGAAATCCAGACATTTTTGTACCATATGTTATGTTGAATGATTCAGTAAAAAGAACTCGGGAGTATTAAAGATAGACACTTTAGTGTCTGAGTACTGGAGTAACTTAGCATCTCTAGAGAAAAAGGATGGGTGATGTTTCGGATCGGGACCCTTCTTCAGTCTGAAGAAAACAGCACCCACACATCCAGTTGAAAACAATAAAATGCATGTATTTCTGACTAAAACAGGGCATATAACAGATTTATTTTACAATTTACTTTATGTGATTTATGAAATAGTTTTTAATAACTCTAAAACTCACATTCATAGGTTTACGGTTCTTATTTCTTTTTCGAAGGTGAAACTCTTGATTTTGTTTAATGAGCTGCAATCTACTGCAAGGTCTTTATAATGGAGCACAAAGGTCCCAATCCTTCAGGATCCTTCAACCTGGAATGGCTTTGTCGAAGGGATGGATTAGGTGTAGCCAAATTATGGAAATTCTGAAGCAAAACAATGAGAGGGTTGGAGGAATTCAAGAGTTTTGATCGCATCTGTGGAGGGGAACTGGATACTCAACGTATCAGGTCAAGACCCTTCATCTGGACTGAAAGGGTAGAGGGGAAGTAGTCACTATAAAGAGGGGTGAGGCAAGAGCTGTTAAGCCTGGTCAAAGCTCTTTCAAGTTTTTTCTCCAGTAGTTGAACATTTAGAAGTATTCTGGGGGGGTGGGGGGTGGAGGCCAAGTGTTGATTGATAGGAAACGTTTGGGACTGGATTTAATTACTCAATGCTGGAACGGATGTATAATGGGAATCGATCATAAGAATTTGTTTTAAGGGGAGATCTGCACAGTGCTGTCACTCTCCAGCACTATCCTAACTATTTACTAAATACAGTGACCTACTTTAAAATTGTAAATGATAATACCTTGTTAATAAGTGACAAAGTAAACTTTTTTTCATTTAATACTGAGGTGCATAAAAATGTCATAGCTAAATAATGCTTTGGTTATCAGACTGCAAAATAATTACATGATTATTTAAGAGGGCCACTCTTCTATGGAGATCTGCAAGCCAATAACTGGATTATCCTTGAGTCTGGGCTGAAATGCAGCCTTCCATTGGTAGAGTAGCCGCCACAAAAAATGCTAAGTTCCATTATATCAATCAATGCTTTTTCTTAACAAAACTATGTTCCCATTGTTAAGCTTCATTATCTTTTTTATAAATCTGACAGAACAAAATATCAGGGTTTTATATGTTTTAATTGTTGCTGTGGACTCAGTGGGCTTATTTCCATGCTGTATCTCAGACTGTCACTTTTAAGTAATTTTCTTAATTTGAGACCTAACTCTTCTGGAACTGACAGCGGAACTAATTGTAGACTTTCGAAGAGCTCCCCCTCCCCTTCCCCCACTCATCATCATCAACACATCAGTCACATCTGTGAAGTCATTTAAGTTCCTTGGAACCATCATCTCCAGGGACCTTAAATGGGGGGCCACCATCGACTCCACAGTCAAAAAGACCCAACAGAGATGTACTTCCTGCGGCAACTGAGGAAACACAATCTGCCACAGGCAATGATGGTCCAATTCTATACTGCTATCATTCAGTCCGTCCTCACCTTCTCCATCATGGTCTGGTTTGGCTCAGCCACCAAGCACGACATCCGGAGGCTGCAACGGATCGTTCGATCAGCTGAGAAGGTTGTTGGCTGCAACCTTCCCCCCCATTGACGAACTGTACACTGCAAGGGCCAGGAAGCGAGCGGGCAAGATCATCTCGGACCCCTCTCACCCTGGCCACAAACTCTTTGAAGCACTTCCCTCTGGAAAGCGACTCCGGACTGTCAATGCCGCCACAGCCAGACATAAAAACAGCTTTTTTCCACGAGTAGTAGTTCTACTCAATAACCAAAGTCTGTAGTCTCTTTTTTGCTCTGGTTTATTTTCACCCACATGTTTAGACCGTAATGTTGTATCCTTATTGTTTTGATGTGTTTATGCTTTATTCTTAATTGTTAACTGTATGTTTGTGTTATCATTTGTGAGCGGAGCACCAAGGCACATTCCTTGTATATGAACATACTTGGCCAATAAACTTGTTAATTCATTCATCCTCTTCTATCTAAATTTTGACTAGACATTTTGCTGAACATTCTGTGTGCTATATCTTAAGGCAATCTAAGTTTACTTCATGTAAAGTTGAGGTTTAATTTTGCTGGTACCAATTGTGAATTGCAGTTGAAAAAGAAACACTGGTACAAAAGGTAATGCTCGTTTAGATTTAGAGCATGGTGTAAAGATGTTTCCTTTGTATGTTTTGTGCATTGCCTAACTTGGAAATGCATAATATGGACGCTGCATTCAGCCCCAATATCACTCAACTTGATGAACATAACATTTATTTTGGGAAGAAAATTAAAATCAATATTTTAATTGTTTGTTTTTATAAAGACATTTTTGCGATTGACTGCAATGTACTATGCATACAAATTCCAGAAGCATTCAGTTTCTTTGGAATTCATATAGAAATTGGTGGTTACTCAGTGACATGAATCAGAATGGTTTCTACCAACTTACTTAAACATCCAAGTTAGTCAGATGTTATTCTTTAATTATTTTAAGGAACTGATACTGTTTTTCACAGTTAACGGAGAAGGGCATTCTCATTAACATTGTAAATATGCAGGCTTTTGAACAGGAAGAAGGTGGCTTTAGTCCGCAGTATGTGTCACACTACCAATTCCGAACTATAAAACTGCTGTTCTATAATTTATTTTAACTGCAATTATGGTGACAGTTGTTTGACTCTAAAAATGGGCTTGAGGAGGTGGATGTTGTTTGTCTTTGCTAAGTTGTCAAACCAAAATGTCAAGTATCTTTATTTGTTTAAAAAAAATCTGCAGTGCAGCATAACTGCGTATTTTGAAGCACTGTGAAGGTAAAACTGCTTTGGGTAGATCATTTATCATCATGGAAAACTTTTTTAAAATCATTTTAAATTGCCTGCAGCTTTTCTCCTTCACCTTCATGTCCCCATATTTCAAAATTGCTTGAAGTTTTTAACAGAATTCTAAATGCACCTTATATATTTTGATTATTATATTTCTTAATGTGTGCAAGCTTGATGGCTTTTTATTTTCTAAATTTTATTTAAAATAAAATTCCTTAATCATTATGGTACATTTTTCCGCAATAAGGATTAATCAGTTACATTGTAAAACTGACATTACTTGGTATAAAATCAATTTTCATATCTTATGTCTGCACCATGAAAACAGTTTAGCTTTTGCTATTTTGCTACCAGGACATCAGTAGCAGTGATAATCAAAGCATGACTCTCTTTATTTCTCATCTTTCTTAAAAGAAGAACAATAGAACTTGCATATAGAATCATACAGTACAAATGGCACTTTCATCCCATCTCATACACACTAACATTGATGCCAATCTAGGCTGATTCAATTTACCTGAATTAGGCCTGTATTCTCTCTCGTCGTAGCTATCCCTCGAGGTCGAGGATGATGGTCCACGTTCCAAAGAACGAAGACGCCTGTACGTGTGCTTGTTTAACGTGTACTTGATGTTGCACCACAAGAAGCACATGGTCCTTCACAAATCAATCAACTAATTCCAATGGCAAGGGAACCCAAACGATTGGAGCTGATAGATCTGTTGCAGCCTTTATCTGCCTTCACAGCCGTTGAGTTCAAATTAACTTTGTCCGCCGTTGAGGTCTTGTAGGTTCGATCGTTCTTAGTCTGGACCTTCATCCTCGACCTTACCGCCATGGGTGGCCCTACCAGAAGCTAGTGCTTCCGACGGCATCGCTCTTGGAATCATGGGGGCACGCAAACCTCCACCACAACAAGGTGAACGATCCGAAGAGATCATTCTCTCTATGCCTTTGTTAACCTAGTACCTGTCCAAATTTCAAAACAAGGAACTGGAGATACTATTTTACACAAAAGGAGATAAAGTGCATCTCTGGAGACAGCATCTCTGGAGAACATGGATTGGTGACATTTCGGGTCAGGATCCTTCTTCACACCTATCCATATTCTCCAGAGGTGCTGCCTGACCCAATAAGTTACTCCGTACATTGTGTCCTACCTTTCCAGATGCCTTTTAAAAATTATACTTGCCTTTACCACTTATAGCAATTCATTCTAGATAACAACTCTGAGGAGAAAAAAACTTACCCCTCAAATCTCTTTTAAATTTCTCCCCTCTCTTAACCTGTGTCCTTTAGTTCTAGAATCTCCTGCCCAGGGAATCATATTCTATCTTTCTTCTCTATGTCTCATAATTTTATAATTTTATAACCTCTATAAGGCCACCCTCCTTCCATGTTCCTGTGAGAATAAATGGTTTATTCAACCCTTTCTTATAACTACAGCTCTCTATTGTTGGCAACAACCTGGTTAATCTCTTTGACAGTTGCGCTATTGCTGCCACAGCCTTTTTGTAGTTACTGACTGGCCCAACGAAGGGTCCCGACCCAAAATATCAACTATTGATTTCGCTACACAGATGCTGCTTGTCCCGCAGAGTTTAGATACAGTATGGAAACAGGTCCTTCGACCCACCGAATCCACGCTGACCAGCGATACCCATACCCTAACACTATTCTAAACACTCGAGAGACAATTTTACATTTATTTCAATTAACCTACGTCTTTGGAGTGTGGGAGGAACCAGAGCTTCCTGGAGAAACCCCATGCAGGTCACGGGGAGAATGTACAAACTCCGAACACACAAGCACCCATAGTCAGGATCGAACCCAGGTCTCTGGCGCTGTAAGACAGCAACTCTACCGCCGCGTCACTGTGCTGCCCTTTCAAAAAGCAAAAGGAAAAAAAAACCCTAGTAAAGTAAAGGCCAATCCCCAGCATTATTGATAACAGCTGGGGCCAATTAGCTGATATTGGTCGGCAACTTGACCTTTGTCAGCCGGCTCCCTAAAAGACCCAGGCATTCTAGCCAGAGAGGAAAAGGGAGAGGACGAGAGAAGAAGCAGGAGAGTAAGGGAGATAGAAGGAAGAAAGAAGAGAGTGATGACGGGAACAAAGAGGAAGCTGTGTTCCCCAGTTGCAGGATCCCCAGTTGCAGGATCGAGGGAAACTGAGCCAAGGGACAAACCCGAGACCACCAGTACCACCATGTTGTCCAGACTGGACAGTTGGAAAATAAGTCCTAGATGGCCAGTGCCTTTACCTGAGGCTAATACAGTGGCTGGGGCAAGTCTGAGATGCCAGAGCCTCTTTCTACCCACAGGCAGCGAGTGACTGTGCCCACGCATACACAGGCAAGAACTGGCTGCCAGGATAATCCTGTCCAGACAGCTCTTTCTCTCCAGGCAAGGGTGAACTTCAGGAAGAAGCCGGATATCGCCACACCTCCTTCAAAAGCCAGGACTGAAATGCCGGGACAACGCTGAGATTGCCAGTGTCATCGCACATGTGCTCTGACAGTGACAGCACCCCTAGGTTGCCCTGGATGTTCGTACCATCTATATACTAAAACTCATTTGTTTGTTCCTGAACTACAGCCAAAATGGTACACAATAGCCCGACAATTTTAGGCGCACCGTACTCACTGTCGTTTCTTTGGTGCTAATGGAAGAAGTTTAATTGAAATCGGTGTTATATTTTTAATGTTATTCACATGTTAAAGTTTAAATCTATCTCCTAGGGAGGGAGGTGGGGGGAGGATAAGGGGGTGGTGGGGGATGAAGAGGGGGAGGGGGGAAGGAGAAGGTGCTGCACCAATACAGGAGAGGTTTGGGCCCAACGGGTCCACTTGGTCTAGTTGTAAATAAAATACATCATGTAAGTTCATCCTACTGCGAGTGTCGGTCGAACCCGGTGTCATCCCCGACGCCAAACTACCCACTGTCTCAGCGCTCTTTCTTATTTAATGCTTTTGAAGAAGATATCATGGGCCAAATCCATGCTCATCTTTCCTCAATTCTTTGTTTGAACTGTGCTTTTAACAACCATAACATTTTCCTTTGTATCTCTTTAAGATGTTTTTGAAAACAGTAGATAATAAGACCAGGAGCCCAAAGCTCTTTTTGGGGATTTGGTGGTCAAAACACATTGATAAATATATATTTCAAAACACAGTAAGATTTTCCTAAATCAATAATTACTAATGACTTGTATAATTAAATATATTATGCATGATTAAGTATGTGACCAAAATTAGCAAAATACATGTATATTAATTTGTAATAAATGTCGGATGTGGAACAATATATGTAATCATAAAAACAAGCTTATTCATTTTCATTTTAATATACATGGAAAAGGGAAAAATAAATCAAAGCTCAGCCTTTTAAATTCTTATCCCAGCTTACTATGAAGCAAAAAACAAGAATTGCAAAACAGATGGCTGCTGACTTTTGTTGCACTTTCTTATTGAAGCAACATCATCCCTCACATTTCCAAGAATTAAAGTGTGCTGTTTGTGCCTGTAGAGATTTCAGATTTCATTTGTAAATCTAGTTCAATTGCTTTTTGTTCAGGTTTTGTGATAGTTGATGGAAATGTTTCTGTTTGAAACTACTTGAGTGGCGTCATTCCATTGTTTAACTTCTGAGCGCTTCCACCTAATGAAAATGTTTTCATTGTTTATTAAACTTAGAAAATGTACATTTCTCCTGTTCTGTTCACACCAAATTATGAATTTATAGATTTTCTTTGAATTTCCTTCCCAATAATTACTTTCCTCTGAAAATAAGCATATCCCAATCTTGATGTGTTTCCCACACAATTAACATCTGTAACAATTTAACATTTTAATTAAAAATGGTTCGGTTTAATAATTGAGACATTGACATATATTCCTGGCTTTTGACATAAAAATGTATAGATTGTTTTAAAACATGTTTCTCATCGCCAAAACTGCCTCACAGCACCAGAGACCCTGGTTCGATCTTGAACTCTTGTTCTGCCTGTGCAGAGTTTGCATGTACTGCCTACTACTGCATGGGTTTCCTCCCACATTCCAAAGACGTCTGGGTTTGTAACTTAAATGATCCTAGTGTGTAGGGAGTGGAGGAGTGGATGGGAAGGTGGGATAACATAGAACTAGTATGAATGTGTGATTAATGGTCAGCGTGGATCCAGTGGGCCAAAAGATCTGTTTCAATGCCATATCTTTAAACTAAAGTACACAAAACAATTGAACAAATAAGAAGCAAGCATGTAATGTGAATAGCCTGCATAATAAAATTGCTGTTTTGTAAATTGAAATATGTTTGGTTACATTCTTTAAATCTGAAGTTTCATTTGAACCTCAAAAGGGAAATATTTTACACACACTAAATATTAATGAATGAAACAAACTTACTTTTAATGTCCAATACACTGAATCTTTGCATTTGTTTTGGATTTAACACTACGTCTGGATCAGTTGTACAGGAACAGTTTACTATTCTGAAATCTTTTGTTTTTCCCTTTTGCATTACAAACAAATCTCTCTATATTGTATTCCCCTGTATACTCTGTTCCATGATTTTCCACTTTTAAACAAAATCGCATTTCAACTGGAAATGGAACACTGAATCTTGAATTTCATAGTTGTCTGCAGAAGCACGTTAATCAGGCACTGGGCGGTGTGCCAACAGCATTTTGGTCATGGTACAGTGCATGAAGGTTTGATAGCGTCTGAGGACCAGGACACAATTGAATTGATGTTATGGAAGACTAATATCTGAGTAAACGTAGCACATAAGAAAGCTAGTCCAGGGCCATGGGGAGGAGAGGTTGCATGTGAGCACAAGTGTCCCAGGTTATAATTGGGGTTGGGAGACAGTCAGATGCCTCTTGAGTATTAGCTCAAGGGACTGCTGTTGACCGAATGGATTGTGAATCAGTTGGAAGGGGAAGAAGTGTGGGCAAAGGGTCATGGGTTTGAATTATGGGTGGAATGATTGTGTGATTGGATTTTTGGCATGGTGGATTGGAACCAAATAGGTAAACGAGATAAAACAGGCGGTTTCTGAGTTTTAGGAGGAGCTGTTACGTTAGGAGTTTGGGGACATGAAGAAGACTACGTAAGTCAATAAATTCAAAGAGAGAGTATTCAAAACCTTTTGTGGAAGGGAAGCAGAGCTTATGTTTCAGCCCTTTGTGCTTTCTGGTTCTGAAGGGCTGATGACCTGAAACACAAGCACTTTATCCTTTTCCACCGATGCTACCTGACCTGCTGAATATATTCTCCCAGCTTTTTCACTTCTGTAGTCACATTCCACACTGTAACATTGATTTTCACATATGTAGCAGTGAAGAAACAGCACTGTGATTTGATTCATAGGTCAACATATTTTCATGGGGAGTAACTTAATGATCCAATCTAAGGTCAAGTTGCTTAAACCTTCTGACTTTATCTCTCCATAAATGTTGCCTGATCTGTTGAGTATTTCTAACATTGTTTGACATAATTTTATATTTCCTGAATCCATAGTATTTTGCTTTTAAACAAATGTATTTGTTGAAATCTAAAGCTGCAACTGTTGATTTAATTCTGATCATAATATTTGCATGTGTTCAGAAGCATTTGATTCCTATTTAAGGAAGTTGCTTCACGTAGATACTCCTCACTTTTCAATTATAAGCCCGAGCTAATGCGAAAATGTACTGGTATCAGTTGTAATAAATGCATGTGAAAATGGCTCATTGTAATTCTCATTCTCATTGTTTCCCCCCCAGTTAAGGTGCGTTTTGATCTTATAACTGTCGAAGTTTGCTTTAGATGAATATGTTTGCATGCTTTCATTTGCAAAAATTTGGTATTTTTAATTTTAAATTGCCATCCACCATTATTCCTGCATATACTGATATTTTAAGTTGATTTATCAAATCAACTTAAAATATTGATTTGAGTTGGGAGACAGTTACCAATATATTCCAATATTTATTTTTTTTAAACAGGAAGGTTATCAAACACTTTAAAAGGGTCATATTATACATAATAACATGCTGAGATATATAGAAAATACACAATGTTACAAATGTATAGACTTTTATGTCTTAAGATGAATGGGCACATTGGTGAACTAGTAAACATCACTGATTTTTACACATTTGGTCCTGAATAATATGTCAATCTCAATTTATAATCCAATTTTATAAGGCAGCCACAGAACAAAACCAAGTGTATGTTTTGGTAGTTTGATATTTTTGATAGAGCCTGCTTATTATGTTCTATATTCTTTTTTCATTTGAAACAGATTTGGGATTCAGACCCGAAATTTTCGTCTTTATTATGATGGGAAACACTTTGTGGGAGAGAAACGGTTTGAGTCGATTCATGACCTGGTAACGGACGGATTGATTACATTGTACATTGAGACTAAGGCGGCAGAATATATAGCCAAGATGACAATTAATCCAATCTATGAACACATTGGCTATACAACTTTAAATCGTGAACCTACAAACACACAATGTCTTCCAGACCTCAGAGATGTTCAAGCAGAGCCCGAATCTGCCAAAGAGGATGACACTCCAGAAGAAAGGGTAAGGATCAAAGATGCTTTATATTTTCTCCGTATCCAGCCCTATACTTCACTCTGTGACATTTAGACATGATTGTTATATATTTTTAGAGCTGACCTACTTTGTAATGTAGTTTAAATAATCTAATCATCCAATACAAAAATAAAGCAACAAATTAAAGTAACTTGAGTGATCCTGCAGCAATGTGGTAATGGCACAACAACTTGTGTATTCCTACTTTGGGGTACATTATTGTAGTTCAGTGCATTGAAATACTTTCACAATAATGTATTGCATTAAGTACATAATGCAGGTGCTGCGCTAAAATAGGGAAACTGAAAAAATATATGAGTGCAGTTATTGTAAGATTTATTGTTTGAATCTAACATATACGGTAGGGAAAAGTTAAATTGTATTTGAAATGTGATCTAAAAATGTTACATTTTAAAATCTTTGAATACACAAGGAAATGTTAATTATGAATATATCTTTATAACTTAGATTTTTTTGAGGATTTTTTTCTGAAGATTCGTATTATTCATATTTTGTAGCTCTCATTGGTGCTTATTGTCCTTTGCCTGCTTAAATCTGCGGTTTCAAAATCTCAATTAGCCTTTTGTGTACGCTTTTGCACAACTTTTCAGTTACCAGGCCTCCTTTTTATGATGCCCTAATATGCATTAAAAAAACATTTTCCCTCAGTCTGGCATGGTCCCTCAATTCACCCTTCACCTCTGTTGCTTTAAAATTAAAGAAAATAAACAAAAACTAGTTTAGTAGACATCTGATTCAGCCATTTTTACCTGAAAAATTATCACCCCTCTCCTATTTATTCAAGTTGTACCTTATTACATGCTAATTCTACAATGCAAAAAATAAGAATTTCACCTTTTCTCTACTGCAAATCATCATCTTGGTCTTACTGAATCAATTTTATATGCATAGCAGCCAAACTCTTGCACATAAAGTTTCCAATTTTAGTCTTTTGAAATGTATGTGTTATAATAATTTAAATATTATGAAATTATATGGATTAGAGAAAAATTATAAATTTTTCAGTAGGGTTCAGAATGTAATTAAAAATGATTAAATAAACTTAGATTGCTATTTTTCCAAATCTTACAAGTAGCTAATTAAAATTTAACTTTGAAGTATCTTGCTAATTCACTTTTTCTGGAAAGAGTATTATCCCCACAGAGAAAAAAAATAGTGGGGGAAGTGTTTATAGAACTTCTAAAATGACAATTTCACACAATAATTTAATGATCGTATATAATACATGCAAAGATTGTTTCACGAAGGTAGAAAAATATGCAAATACAGTATTGATCAATAATTTGTACTTGCGTCACAGTATCAATGTATTAAAATCGCTCAAAATTCTACAGTGGAAAAGCCTAATGCCAAAAAGCAACAATTGAGTTGATGGGCGTTGATTAAATAATATTGATTTTGAAGAGGCCCTCGGGAAGGGGGAAGGTCGAGGGAGCACTATACAGGTGTGGCTCTAAAATGGCAGAAGGCTCTGTTGAAAATAGTGGATAGAGGAAGCCAAGTCTGAGACTGGTATTGGAAAATATGTCTAATGGTAATTAGAAGGTAAATAAAGGACTCAACATGCCAGTTTTATGGATAACAACAAGAATTTTGAAATTGAATGTTCAGTTTTCAGAGAACATGATAAGAATTTTTGAGGAAGGAAAAACACCTTGGATATGGATGCCGATGAAGAATAGGAAGCATGCTGGAATATTCAATGATTATAATAATACTCAGAACAAGATTCAAGATTCAAGATAGCTTTATTTGTCATCCAAAAAAACGATTTTTTTGGACGAAATTCAGTCACCCACAGTCCAACAATAAAAGCATTAAATTAGGCAGATTACACAATAAAGCATTAAAATAGGCAAATTACACACCCCAAAAACACACAAAACAAAACAAAACATCCATCACAGTGAGTCTCCTCCAGTCCTCTCCTCACTGTGATGGAAGGCCACAATGTCTTTTCCCTTCCCCTGCCGTCTTCTCCCGCGGTCAGGTTGTTGTGGTTGCAGGCCGCGCCGGACGGTGAAAGGTCCGCAGCGGTCCGACCCAAGCCCCGCAATCCGGGGCGGGCGAACACGCTGTCGCTGCCGCTGTTGCTGCACGTCGGGGCGGTCGTGGCTCCCGACATTGAAGCCCCCGCCCAGCAGAGAAAAATCCCGCGGCCTATTTTAGGCCGCACCGGACGGTGAAATGTCCGCGACCCAAGCCCCGCGACCCGGGGCAGGCGAACACGCTGCCGCTGCCGGAGCTCCCGATGTCGGCATCCACGCGGCCCGAGCCTAAGGCGAATCGCAGCCGCTCCCGCAGCCTCAGCCGATGGTTAGTCCGATCCGCGGCCTCTGCGAACCAGAGCCCTGGAGGCCGCCAGCTCCAGTTGGGCCGATGGTAGGCCGCAGCAGGAACGGAGACACGGCCCAGAAAACAAAGGACGGGTCTCCGTTCGGAAGGGACACATATTTACAGTTTTACAGTTCCCCCCCTCCCCCCCACACCCACACATAGTACACAAACACAAAAACACGACATCACATCGACAATTAAGACACAAAAAAACAACAAAACACAAAGACAAATGGACCGCAGGTAAGCCGCAGCTGCTATGGCAGCGCCGCCATGGTGGAGAAATCAGTGGAGTGCTAAATTTATCCTACAAATATGGGGAATGGAAAACATTCAAATGTCAGAAGTGCGAGTTGTGTGGAGGCGGCTTTAATATTTGAAAATTATCTGTCATGTATTCAGTTTATCCCTCTTAAAATGTAAAGTAGTATATTAAAAGCAAACTGATCATTTAAATAATAGCTTATGTAAGCTTCAAGAATAATTTCATACAAAATATTATTTGCGATTTCAATGTTCACAGAAATTTTGGCAATCCTTTTTAAATTTGTTTAACAGAATTGTTTGCGTTTAAGCTACAGACTTTACAGCCTCGGAAGTTGAAGAGTCTGGGCCAGATTCTTCCACAGCTATCATCCATTATTTGTGGAACAGGGTGACTTGGGCAGTGTCAGTTTGTGCTTCGTTCAAGGAATGATTTACTGCTGTGCACTGTTGCAGAGCTCAAACGTGAGAGAACATCACTGAACTGACGTACATAAGGCGTGTTGAAGGGCTAATGTGACCAAGTTTGGAACTTTCTAATTTTAGGTGCGAAAGAAGTTAAGCTGCCAGGCCAGAATTTTTAACTTCACAGAATGTACGTACATTGTTGAACATCATCTCCAATGACAGTGATACAATTCATAAGGCATTTGAAAAAAAAAATAGCAAATGCATAAGTGACTTTAGAAACTAACTAAGAAACTGGGAGGAAACTTGTATCCACTTAAAACTGTGAGCATTGTATTTTTGTCTTACTTATATCGAAGATCGGATGCCGATATGTTTGACTGTCCATTTTGTTGCTAGGTTATTGCAATGCCAGACTATTCAACGTCCGAGGCAGTAAAGTCTACTGCTTAAATTCCACTGAGCCCAATGGAGGTGCAATGAAGGGAGGTTCCCACTTTGCATCTTCAACTTCGATTTTCTTACTGCTATTGTTTTATACCCAGATCAATATAGACGAGGGAGGATTAGGCAGTGATCAGTCCTCTTATCTAGCAGGTGATGCAGACATTATTGTGATCCCTTGCCTGGATGATAACATAGAAAAAATGGTACCAGTGCCTGGATCAGGTTGTTGCCATGATTCTTCTGCAATCTTATGACATCTGTGAAAGGCTCTCAGCTTGTTCTGAGCAGAAGACCCCAGAACACATTGCCTCAGGCCCAATCACCATTTGGAGTCTGCTCCCCTTCACCTGTCTTTTGGATGTAATGTATTGGTTGTTGTCCTAAAGGTCTGGTTGTGGCTGCCTCTGGCCTTGTACAAAGGCTTGAAAATTCATTGCAAATTTTTAATTGTAACTAGCTGGGCGTGGACCCGTTGGACTCAAATCTCTCCGGCAATCCTCTGCCCAAACCCAGCAACCCTCCCCCAACTGACAACACTCACCCACCATCCCCTCTCAACCCCCCCCTTATAACTGCCCCGAGGGCAGGGAAAGTGAGCCATTCGCCCTTCGGCCCCGTGCGCAGGAGAGCTCTCCTTTCCCTACCCCCCCCTCCTTCATTGGCCGCCACTCCCGTCACTCAGGCGGGTACCGCCCCCCTCCGAGCGGCAACCCTCCCCTAACTGCGCAAGCGCGGATCCGGCGGTCATCTTACCTAAGTATTAGATCAACGGGCCCCAACTGCGCATACGTTGACCCGTTGGGTTCCCATTGTGACGTCAAACATGGAGGTAGCCAATCAGGACCCCACGTGGGGGGGAGGTGGGAGAGGCAATCAAATTAAAGTTTAAAACGTGTTATTTTTTAGTTTAAAAAGTGAAAAAATATATATATATAACAACCATTTGAACCGCAGGCCAATGTTGAGTAAGGTGGGCCTAAAATTGTCGCGCTATCGTATACCGTTTTGGCTGTACTTCGGGAACAAATATATATGTTAAGACGATGAGGGTTTTAGTAATAAACTAAAAACCGTTGGGTCCAAATCTCTACTGCGGGTGCGGCAACCTCCGTTGGGTTCAAACCTCTCCTGCGGGCCCGGCAACCCTCCCCAACTGCTCCAAAACTCTCCTGCAGGTCCTGGCAACCCTCTGTGCAAACCTCTCCTGCGGGCGTGGCAACTCCCGTTAGGTGCAAGCCTCTCCTGTGGGCCCGGCAACCCTCACCCAACTGACGACCGGGGAGTGTCCCCCAGGGTCGTGGGCGGGCAAGGGAGGAGGGGGAGCCACTCCCCTCGGCCCCGTGCAGCCAGCGCTGCGGCCAGAGCGAGCCGAAGACCTGAAACCTCTCCTGCAGCGGCGGCGAACGGCGGCGACAGCCATCTCGTTTGACCCTCTGCCGCCGCGCTGCACCACGGGAGGAACGTCAGGGATGGGCGCTGGTTCTCCCGGTGGGGGGGGGGGAGCGCATTTATTAAAGTTTATTATGTTAATTGTTTTTAAAAAGTAACAAAATTTGATTTATTGAGACCGCAGGGGAATGGTGAGTAGGGTGGGCCTAAAATTATTGCGCTATCTTGTACTGTTTTGGCTGTAGTTTGAAAACAAATATAAGCACAAACCCACAAATGTACAAGATGAGAATTTTAGTAATATAATAATATATGTAGACCAAGTGGACCCGTTGGGCCCAAACCTCTCCTGCATTGGTGCTGCAACCTCTCCTCCCCCACTCCTCCCCTCCCTCCCTCCCCCCTCCCCCTCCCTCCCCTCCCTCTTCATTTTCCAGGTCTGCTTATAAAAATTTACTTGGTGAAATCTGCAAAATGCATCTGGTGACCATGGTGTTGAAAAAGGCAATAATAAAAAGAGGGAAGAATATCCATTCATTGCTGCCCTTATAATTTATTGATATGCTTGTTGTTTTATAAAATCAACAGTGGTTATATCTTTAAGTGCTGCCTACTGCTTCCTTACTTTATTGATTGGTTGCTCTTCCATTAACTTATTAATTCGTAAAGTGGTCACCATTCATTTATTGATTCAGTGTGCATCGTAATCTATTAATTTGTTTCACCACAGATGCACTTTCCTCAATCCTTTAAGAACAATATTTTCCATCCTTTGAATGATTAAATTCTGCTTTTCAGTTGTCATGACCTGCTCTCACCAACTGTTTTAACCAACCCATGTGCTTTCCCATTTCATCGCAGTTTATCATAAATTCATATGATTTATTTTTATTTTTAAAGTTCTTGTTTTAACAAGTGTGCTAAATCCTTATTTTACAACACCCTGACCCAAGGTCTAAATTAGTTTTTTTGCCAGCCTGCTGCTTACTCCTCCTGACAACTATTGCATTTATTGCATTTATTGTTTTCCTTTGCTCACAGATTTCTATCCTTTCCCCTCTCTTGGCTCATAGTTCCCTTTAGCGCAGTCTTTAATATTGACCTAATTGTATATTATCAAACGGATAATCCAGAAAGGCTCTGGACCTGAGGGTGCTGGAAACCTGTCATATAAAGCTGTCTTGTAAATTTAACACCATAAGCAATGGCATAGTAGATTCACCAATCTGTAAGGAACTGAGTGGCCATGATAATTTGGATGTAGTTCATCTGAAATCTGTGCAAATGATTTTGAACTTCTGGACACATTCCAAGATACTTTCGACAGTATACCTGCAGAAGCTTGGTTGAGTATTCGGAGACCTATCGAACCTATTAACACTGGGTGGCGCCACCAGCACTGGCTGCCTCGCCAACAGTCTGTCTGTCCTTTCTACTGTTTTTTATTATTTTAAGTATGTGTTAAAGTATGTTTTAGTGTTTCTTGGTTTGTTTTATGTGGGGGGGCGGGGGGGGGGAATTGGGGGAAACTTTTTTCCAATCTCTTACCTCGATGGAGATGCGATTTTTCTCCGTATCGTATCTCCGTCCGCACTGCGGCCTAACATCGTGGAGAGGTGCGACCTTTCCTGGAGACCGACCTGGCGCTTCAAGCCGCGGGCGCTGCGCGGACTTTAATATTGGAGCTTGCGATCTTTTGCCGAGGGTCGATTGTGGAGAGCTCCAACCATGGGGCCTGTGGCCTTAACACCTTGAAGCCCGCGGTTTCTGGTAAGAAGAGGCCGACTTGGGAGCTCCAAAGCTGCGGAGAGAGTTTCAACCGTCCCAACGCCGGAGTTTCGATCATCCCAACGTGAGGACATAGGACAGTCGGCAGCAGCGAACTGCAGATGGTTCAACAGTCCCGACCACGGGTGAACAAAGAAGAAGGTGATTGAATTTTATCTTCCATCACAGTGAGGAATGTGAATTCCGCTGTGGTGGATGTTTATGTTAAATATTATTTTATGTGGCTGTGCCTTTTTCACTTTTTACTTGGTATGGCTGTATGGTAACTCAAATTTCACTGTACCTTAATTGGTACATGTGACAATTAAATTGAATCTTGAACCTCTCTAACCTCTACTAAAGTAGAGGCACTGGCGTGCCTTCTTTGAAATTACATCCATGTGCTCATCCCAGGACAGGTCATTACCACCAGTGATTTGACTAACCACATGGGTGTCAAAAGCAAATTTATAGATGGCATTGGAACTGAGCTCAGCAACTCGATGATGGATGTAAAGAGTAGAGGACGAGAAACATAGAAACATAGAAATAAGATGCAGGAGTAGGCCATTCAGGTCTTTGAGCCAGCACTGCCATTCAATGTGACCATGGCTGATCATCCAGAATCAGTACCCTGTTCCTGCTTTTTTCCCCCATGTCCCTTGATTCCATTAGACCTAAGAGCTATGTCTAACTCTCTCTTGAATACATCCAGTGAATCGGCCTCCACTGCCTTCTGTGGCAGAGAATTCCACAGATTCACAACTCTGGGTGAAAAGGTTTTTCCTCATCTCAGTCCTAAATGGCCTACCCCTTATTCTTAAACTGTGACCCCTGGTTCTGGACTCTCCCAACATGGTGAGCATTTTTCCTGCATCTAGCTTGTCCAAACCCTTAAGAATTTTATGTTTCTATAAGATTCCCTCTCATCCTTCTAAATTCCAGTGAATACTAGCCCAGTCGACCCATTCTTTCATCATATGTCAGTCCCGCAGGAATTAACCTGGTGAACCTACGCTGCACTCCCTCAATAGCAAGAATGTCCTTCCTCAAATTAGGAGACAAAAACTGCACACAATACTCCAGGTGTGGTTTCACAAGGGCCCTGTACAACTGCAGTAGGACCTCCTTGCTCCTAAACTCAAATCCTCTTGCAATGAAGGCCAACATGCCATTAGCTTTCTTCATTGCCTGCTGTACCTGGATGCTTACTTTCAGACTAAGCAAGCAACCTTGAGATGCACCTGCGTTGATGGTCAAGAGATGTTGTTGTTGATCTACACTGAGGCCTGCCAATGTGGAAGTCAACCTGAATTGTGAAGCAACTTCCTCAAATATGGCTGCCCACAGTAATTTGTTGCAATCTTGCATTTGTTTCATGATAGAATGCTTCTTAATCCTAATCAGTAGGTCCACAGTAGAGTGAAGGCCACATCAAGCAGGGCTGCATCATTCATTACCCTGACCATTTTTCAGTGTTTCCACAGTTCTGAAGCTCGTTTCCAAAAAAGCATCCCATGTGAATAGAACTGGTTTATGAGACTACTGGAAACTGTTCAGCCTTTGGCAATTGCAGTCCACATCCAAGGTCACCCAGACTCCAGTAGTTGAGCTGCAGTGCGCACATATTCAGAGGCCAAGCCCGAAGTCGGCATCGTCAATTTATTACTCGGGTATATGAGGATGGGCCTTGCACTCAATATCCACAAAACAAAGGTCTCCTACCAGCCATCCCATACTATCCAAAACCATTGTGACAATAAAGGTTTGTGACGTGATGCTGGTCACCATAGGCTACTTTGCATATCTCAGGAGCCACTTTCAGTAAAGGCATATCTGAGTAATGAAGTACTCTTTTGGACGAAGGGTGGATTTCATCCATGATGAATGATAAAGGTGTTTGAAGATCAAGATAGCTCTGACACAAAACTCATGATATTGTAATGTAAGAACAATGACACCCAAATACCTTTACTTTCCACACATCATTTTCTCTGTCGCTGCTAGGAAAACATACCGATTTGATATTCGTAGATCCAAAACGGATGGCATCACATTTTCCTGCATTGAATGCAATCTACCATAGCTTGGGCCAACTACTCGACTGCCCATGTCCCTCCATAATGTATTGTTGTTACCTCCATGATGCTTACTGTGGCTTCTAACTTAGTGCTATCATAGGTAACTTTGTCAAAGTAATTAATAAATATCGGAAAAAGCTCTGGAGCTCAAATATAGTTCCCTGAAAAATATCATTACTTACATTTTGCTAGTTAAACAATATTTAATTATCTCTACTCTTCTAGTTTGCAATGAACTACCAATTCATGTTATCGTTATTTCTAGCTTCATGTACTTTTTGCTTCTGATAATCTTGTGTATTCTCATGAAAGGCTTTCTGAACATACACATCGCATTGGCAACATCCTTTCCATCATGCCGATAACCTGTTCATTCAACTATATTCGTCAGATCCTTTGCATTTGGAGAGTTGAGAAACCTCTTGTCGAGACCCAGATTCGTTCCTGACTACGGGTCTATCTGTACGGAGTTTTAGGTTCTCCCTGTGACTTGTGTGGATTTTCTCCGGTTTCCTCCCACACTCCAAAGACATACAGGTTTGGAGGTTAAATGGCTTGGTAAAATTGTAAATTGTCCCTCGTGTGTGTAGGATTGTGTTAGTGTGTGGAGATCACTGGATGGCGTGGACCCCGTGGGCCGAAAGGCCTGTTTCTGCGTTATATCTCTAAACTAAATTAAACTATACTATCTGTGTAAATGAGCATTAATTTTCATAACCTCTAAATCTGTCTCCTTCGGTTGGAAGAGCTTTATTCATGCCTTTAGCACCTGCATATTTATTACATTGACAGACATTTTCATTTAAACTGCAATTCATGCAAACTTGTGTTATTCATAATTCTATCTCACACTGGGCTTCAACAGCTCAATACCATTATTTTCACTGGCTAATATGGATTCCCAATTCCTACATAAGATCATTAGAAACTAGGAGCTGGGGAGGCCACTCGACTCCTCAAATGTACTGCCACTTAAATTAATCATAGCTAAACCCTTTCAAGTCTGTACTATTTCTCCATAGCCCTCAATTCCCTGATCTATCAAAAATGTATCTACTAATTCTTTAAATATCCTGCTCTAGTCTCCATAACCCTCCAAGTTAGAAAATTCCAGATAATTCACCATCCTCCAAGATGATGATCCTATGAATTCCAGTTGTAAATGTCATACCCTAATCTTCCCCTAACCTAAGTGCATAATCTCTCACTTTCTCACATTAAATTCAATTCGCCAAATATTTCACCAACTCTCAACCTAGTTATGTTGTTACAGTCCTGATATCCTCACTGCAGCAAACCCTCCCACATAAGGCATCAAATTTTAAGTTGTCACCATTAGCTATCTTTGACTTATTCCTGTGCTGCATCTTTCTGTTAAATTCTGCTCTCTGACTGTCTTTTTGTATTTTCTGGCCTATCTTTATTTTGTCATTGGCAGCAGTGTTTTACAATGGGTGGGGTCTTCAAATTGTATTCCTAAATCCTCTGAATCTCTACTCTCATCATTTAAGACCAGTAAAAACTATTTATTTGACCAAGCTTTGATACTTTTTCTAATGTCTTATTACCAGCATCTAGGGGTATTTATTTATAAGAATGTAATGCAAATACATATTGGTGGTCAAAATAATAATCCTGATGCAATTGCAATTGGATCTCTGAACTGGAGAATACCATTCCCTACCAATAAAAACACAGGAGAATAGGAGCAAGGTAAGCCATTTGGCCTTTGGAGCCTGCTCTTCCATTCAATGCAATCATGACTGATCCTCTGTCTCAGTACTGTGTTCCATCCCCTCTTGCTAAACACACTCTAGCCAAAAAATTGCTCCAAACAAAAATACTTTGTGACTTTCATAAACACCTAACAGTGGATTGACAGAGTAAAAATTTCAATTGTGATTCATAGAGCCGTACCGCGGGGAAGCTGACCCTTGGGCCCTCCTTGTCCATGACAACCAAATTGACATTCTGGGCATGTCCCATCTGCCTGCATTTGGCCCAGATCCTTCTAACCCCAATTGATGTATTACAAATTCTCACAGTTGTCAGAATGAAACAGGTACAGTGCTTGCAGGCAGCTTTCAGAAGGACAGGCCACAAGTCGAGCAGTGCCATTTCATCCACAAGGTAGTTTGTGTCTAAATGAAAGGATGCTACAATGATGTGCGGACGAGTTCTTCCAAGCGAGTCAAGTCAAGTACACAAGTATGTAAAGTATATGTACAATGAAAATCTTGCTTGCAGCAGCATCAACTCGGAGCATAAATAACACTTAAATTATACATGACAGTAAACAGAAAACAAGCCTGAGCGCAAAACACAATTCGAAAACAGGTACACGGTGTGTTCTGTGACTGAAATCGCATTAGGGTTGTGCAGGTTGGTTCAAGATTCTGATGGTTGTGGGAAAGTCGTTATTCCTGAACCAGGCACTTGTACCTCCTGCCTGATGGTATCAATGAGAAGAGAGCATTTCCTGGATGGTGTGAATCCTTGATGATGCATGCCACTTTCTTGAGGTAGCACCTCATATGGATGCTTTTGGTGGAGGGGAGGGCAGTGCCTATGATGAGCACTCCTGTTCTTTGGAATTGCCATGCCAGTCCTTGATGCACCCAGACAGGATACTTTCCACAGGCATTTGTAGAAGTTTGATAGAGTATCTGTTGACGTACCGAGTCTCTTTAAACTTCTAAGAAAGTAGATGGGCTGGAGTGCCTTCTTCATTGGTCGGAGGGTGTAGGTTGGGCCAGTACAGAATAGTACCCACAGGAGGCATGTTCTTGTGCAATTGGGCCATTAATACCTAGAATTACAGCCAGGCACTCCTGACAAGAGATTACCAGGAAGCTATATGAAAGAGCATGAATGTTATCCATGAATTCTTGGCTTTAGGGAACCCTGCAATGAGCTGAAAGAAAAATTAGCTCTTCTGGAGCACCCGATGAAAACCCACAATGGCTCACGAAGAGAATGTACAAACTCTGTACAGACAACACCCATGGTTAGGTTCGAAACTGGATCTCTGGCGCTGTAAGGCAGTAACTCTACCAAAAGAGAAGAGTAAATTAACTTTTACATAGACAGGAGTGGCGGTTAAAAACCAGTGACAAATGAAAGTAGCTGGAGTATATAGGATAAAACTGACGAAAGGAAAAGCAGAGTAAAGTGTGTAGAGACATCTGGAAATCAACATACACAACAATGCCAATCACTGCAGCTGTGGTTTGTCCCTTCTGATATCTTGCATCCATCTTTTTATCAGGATGAGAATGTCCAGATAGGCTCTGATTTGTTCAATTCCCACCTGATACCTCTGTTGTGTATAATCTTCCCTTATGAGGAAAGAGCAAATACATCTTTGACAATACTGTGAACTATTTTGAGAATGCGCCTATTCTGGTTTAATGGAGCAAATGTGTGAAAGCTGAGGCCCTTGGGTTGAAGGTACAGAATGTGTGAACAGAATGAGCAGAGAATTGATTGTGGTGCAGTGGTTGTAAGAGAGCAAATGCAGATTGTGTGAGTTGTGGGCATGAAGCTGCAACTGAGAGTTGGGATTCTTACATTGATAGCTCTGAGGTCATAAAGCTTTTCTTTATGCTTGGAACTCCTATCCTGGCAATTAGGCTGCAACCATTGACCTTTGCATGATTCTCCCCAGCAGCGAAGCAGTTGCCTGGGTCATTGTGTTCCCAAAGGGGAAACGGGATCTCCATCCTCCTGTACATTTCCTGAACCGGAGCGCTCAGTGCTATATTAAAGAACGTGATTACTTGCCAAGAGCTTGTTACAAAACTTAAAGCATCTTTCTAAGATCTTTATCGTCAAGCCAGAGAACAGCATCCCATCAAAAGGTCCTGGCTCCTTTTAAGTGATGCTGAGGTCACACTATTTAAGTTTCAGATTGGAAAGTTGAAGTCCAATTTCTGTTCATGATTTTTATAAATGCATGCAACTGGTTTGCCCTCATATTCAGTTGTTTTGATGAAGTGTTAAAACATTTATTACAAGTTGTAAATAACCTTAAGTAGATGGTAAATGCAAGGTTCATATAAGTTAATCAATTAGTTATTATTAGTTGTCAATTAACATTTTGACACACAGAGAAATTTTTCAGATGTTGGTCATATTTGATCGAGATGAGCACTTCTTTAATAACTAATCCTGTATTCGGTGAAAAGCCCAGAGTATATTATTGTTTAATATCAATCCAATTTAAATATATTTGTGAAAAAGAATGAAAGCGATTTAATTGTGGTTCCATTTTATTTCTTCTTGCATGAAACAGTGATATATAATATAAAAGTTGATTTATTTCATTTATAAGTGAAAACATTTTCAATATTTGGGTGAATAATTCTTAACATTTCATAGAACTAAGTAAGAGAAAATATATCCGAAACTGGTTGTGCTTCATTTAAAATCTAGTTACATGGTGTTATGTTTTAATGATGATTCACTCCTTGCTCATTATTTTCTTACCGGTGGTTGTTTTTTAATCTAATGTGATGAAAATATCAGTCCGTGGGAGCAATGGATCAGTGCCAGTGATTTCTTTTTATTGGCTAGTTGATTTCTGACTAAATGTGACCTGACTGATTATTTGTGCTTACTGAAATCCAACCCCCAATCCCTCCCACATCTATTCCCCCCACCCCCTGCCACTCCACCCCCTGCGATTTGAGTTGTCAATAGCTTGGTATCCATAAACTGGTTGCAACAAGACTTGCAGCATTGTTAATTTAGGAAGCGATCTGAACAAATGTGCAGCGAGAGATATCTTTAAATGGGTGCTAAAGCTAACTCACAGCTTAAAGATGAATTTCTAACTAGATGAAATGATTTGTGTGTTTTCATCTGATGAAAGGAGAATACTTCAAATTGTGTGCTAGTTTATTCATTTTGTTTTTCCAAAGTAAATGTCTGACATGATCTGGTGTAAGCTGAGATAATGAATGTTTGGCTACTTTGTATTGCTTTTTAAAAATATATAACATACCACGTGTAGAATTTTAGTTTTTTTCATTCTTTAGATTACTTTATTTTTAAGGTTAGAATTGTGTGAAATTTTTATTCTTTGGCCTAGTTAGATAAAAAAACAGATTAGGACATTTTTATTAAAGGAAATTATCACTCCAGGTTGTCTATAAAATCACAGTGTATGACGAAAATGCCGTCCAAACAATCTTGGTATGGTAGAAAATCTTATAAATTCCGAATTTGTGAATCAAAGCAATCAGACCACCGTGGACTTTTAGTAACAGTTTTAGGAATGAGGATGGCACCCCAGAAGATATCCTCATCTTTGTGGCAACCACTAAAACAGTTTGCTTATTCACAGTTGACTTCACTTGTTCGAAGAGCCACACTTAAGGAAAGTGAACGGATTCCTAAATATGAAAAAGTACATAATTTTAAGGTAAAGATGTGAAATTAATATAATTTAAAATGTGCATTTGTAAATTTCTAAATAAAATAATGTGTTTGATAATTTACTTTTAAATTATTATCTTCAGGTAATGTTTGTATTGCAGAATTGATTATCACAAATTTAAATTGTTTTTTCACGATTCCCATTGAAAAATTACCAAATTGAACTCTTATTGAAACCTTATTTAAATTGTAATAAACCTGTTAAATTTACAAAATACTGGAGTACTGGATGTTATATAATGCTGTCTGTGATCATTTCTTCTGACCATTATTACCTTTAAAATACTACACATGCAATTAAATATTCAAGAAATTGGACTAACCCCCAATCAATTGAAACAAAATGCACAATTTTAACAGGAACATTTCATACATTTAGTTCTTTAAGAATATAATTAATTTTAGGAATTTAAATTCATATTTAGTTGCATCTTCACAATACAACAGCCAAGTCCTTTTAGCCAAGCCAAGTCTGATGTTTTTGATATTTGTCGCAAATATAACCTGTCTCGGGTGTAAGATTGGGCATCTTGACTGTTAGAAGCGGAGGGCTCTATTGTTGTTTCTAATGCTAAATAGGTGGTTGTGATAAAAGATAGAACTCGTACTCATACTAGTAAAATCTATTATTTCTAACATCATTTTTACTAGAGTCTGTCTTATAATTAGAAAATAATCCCAACCTTTGCGAATAGAAATGCATGGGTTCATGAGGTTTTTGTACAATAATTCTCTTATACTCTGCATAATAGTGAAAGAGCACTAAAACATTTTTGCTCTTAAGCAATGATCATTTAAGTCTGTTTCTAAATATTTATGACAATGACTTAACATAAGTTCCCTTTGGATAGAATTCTTAAAGCAGCAAATATATCCCCAAAGCATTTCATAACATTCAGTTAGACAGCATTTGTAAGGGGCTTTAATTCCTCGAGGTATTTTTATTTTTTAATTGATATTCAGTAACCTCGTGGTTTGTTATTTTATCAACGGAAATGCTTAAACATTAGAGCTTCTGCTATTATTTGTTTCTCTAATGTTTAACTTAATCAATTGAGTTGATAATGTGATAATAATGCTGTTTGAGTGTGTTTAATCACTGCCATGATTTTCAGAGAACAGAATAAATGCTTCTTTGAACAGAATGTGATGAAACACCTCGTTATTTTAATATTATTGTATGATTGTTAGCTCTGCCGGTTATATTGTTTATGTACAACTGCAGTCTGAAAAACAATTTATTTTCACTCTGCTTATTTTCAGCATCACCAAAAAAAATTATTATATATTTGCGTTTAGCAATAGATTATAATAGCTCTTGTTTGGTAAAGTTTGTACTATTTATTTTTCCATCTATATTCAAACAATTTGCAAGGGAAAGCCTCAACAAGTTTAGCTAAATTAGTTTTACTATATTCCAGAATTTACCAATGCACCTTTGATTTTTTTTTAAATTGGAATAAATTAGTAGTGTTTTTCCATTTCTGGAAATGGCTATTGTTAAAATATTATTTTTCCTGAGAATCTAAAAATACTCGTACTGCTTGCAGTAATGTAACTGATGGTTGCCATGGTAATGTACTCATGTCCAATGGGTTGTATGAAAACGCTTAGCGTTTATGAGTTTTTCACTTAACCTTAAAAATTACTCGTTTAAAGACTAAAGTATTGTTATTTTTTAAATTTCTCTTCAACTTTTGTTGAATGGTTCTGCATTTTAATCAAACGATTCATTTCAGTAAATCTTGGTGCCATCATATACAATGTTATTTTCCTACTGTTACATTTTACAGGTTCACACATTCCGAGGGCCTCACTGGTGCGAATACTGTGCAAATTTTATGTGGGGCTTAATTGCTCAGGGTGTGAAATGTGCAGGTACTTTCTTCTTTAAAATAAGAATTTAATTTTCATAATTTGCTTTTTGAATTGAAATATGTTTGGGTGTATGTTGAACATGGTTAACAATCAAATCTTTAAGCAATTTCTTAAAATTGCATGCTTTTCGTCAAAATGCTACTATTAAATGATAAAAGCCAGCTTTAACCTTATTTAAACTGAGCCTTGTTCAAGGTTGCCAATTCTGCTTTATTTATGATCTATTTGTGACTTTTGTAAAGTACGGAGGTAAAAGTTGACATTGAGGGCTGGAATATCAGACAACGTATTATAAATCGTATATTTATGAATTTGATTTCTACGTATCAAATGCCCCTCAAATGTATGATTGGTATAGTGCAGAAAAATTAAATTATTCAATTCCACTGATAATTTTGGAAGAATTTTATCAATGTCATATCAGGACACTTAAGAAACTCATGCCCATTAGTTCTTGTAATCTATTTTTTTAGTTATGCTAAAAGAATCAAACTGTTTATACCATCATGTTTACATCTGTGTTTTCTCCCTAAGTCACCAAGTCTCATCCCCAAATGTTTATTTTCCCATGTCATTTAACATTTATCTTCAAACAATTGTGGAATTTTACTTCAAAATATTTATAGATATTGCTGATCTTTCAAAATTGTATCTTCCTCCACTTTAAAGCTTATAATAATCTTCAACACTCTGAGGAAGAGAATATCAGAGACCTCTGTGAAAATAAATATCTACATATCTAGGTTTTAAATGACCAGCCTCTTAAAATGCTCAAGATTCTCCCACAATTTTTTTTTCAGCATCCATCTTGTCATTCCCCCCTAGGATCTTGTATGTTTCAAAAGATCATCTCTCATTTTTCTAAACTCCAAAGAATAGAGACCCAACCTGCTTAGCATCTCTTGTAGGGTGGCACAGCTGGTAGAGCTGCTGCCTCACCATGCCAGAAAATTGGGTTTGATCTATGTGGAGTTTGCATGTTCTCCCTGTGACCGCATGGGTCTCCTACAGGTGTTCTGATTTCCTCCCAAATATGTGCAGGTTTGTCAGTTAATAGGCCTCTAAAAATTGCCTCAAATGTGTCGGGAATAGACGAAAAGTGGGTTAACCAATGTGTTGTAATCTGGAGCAAAAAAAAAAGTTGTTGGAGGAACTCCAGCCTCATAGTTCCCCAAACCAGTACTGACCGTTTGTATCTCCTTTCCAAAATCCATAACTTAGTGTCTCCATTTTACTTTTGGAGGAACTCAGCAGCTCAGGCAGCATCTGTGGAGGAAGAGGCGATGTATTCCACAGTATTCCTTTAACATCCATGCTTTAATCAGTGCCCATTTTTTCTGAATGAAGCCTTCACAATGTTTCTGCAATTTCCATCCACATAATGGAAGTACAAAATGCTAGGAAATGTTTGGAAAATAGAAAATTACAGCAAAATCATGAGATATGAGGCAGCTACCACACCACCACTTTTGTTCTCTGAGTGCCTTGTTGCCACTTCTGAAATGTGTGAAAAATGAATGATGGCTGTAGTTAACACAAATTTTAGGTACCTGCAGAAAATAAATACAATATATTTGATCTAAATTATTTGTGTCAGAATAATTGTAATGTTATGATCAATTTAAATGGTTTCTCCTTTTCTGTATTTTTAGATTGTGGCTTGAATGTTCACAAACAGTGTTCCAAGATGGTTCCACATGACTGCAAGCCTGATTTGAAACATGTGAAAAAAGTTTACAGCTGCGACCTAACAACACTGGTTAAAGCACATAATATAAAGAGACCAATGGTGGTGGATATGTGCATCCGAGAAATTGAAAGCAGAGGTAGAAACTGCAAATCATCTTGGATATTGACAGTGGCTGATAGGTATCATGTTAATGAACATAGAAACATAGAAAATGAGTGCAGAAGTAGGCCATTGGGCCCTTCGAGCCAGCACCGCCATTCAATATGGTCATAGCTGATCATCCAAAATCAGTACCCCGTTCCAGCTTTCTCCCCATATCACTTGATTCTGTTAGCCCTAAGAGCTATATCTAACTCTCTTGAAAACATCCAATGAATTGGCCTCCACTGCGTTCTGTGGCAGAGAATTCCACAGATTCACAACTCTGGGTGAAAAAGGTTTTCCTCATTTCAGTCCTAAATGGCCTACCCCTTATTCTTAAACTGTGACCCCTGGTTTGGACTCCCCCAACACAGGGGACATTTTTCCTGCATCTAGCCTGTCCAATCCCTTAAGAATTTTGTATGTTTCTATAAGATCCCATCACATCCTAAATTCCAGTGAATATAAGCCTAGTCAATCCATTCTTTCATCATATGTCAGTCCTGCCATCCCTGGAATTTACCTGGTGAACCTATGCTATACTCCCTCAATAGCAAGAATGTCCTTCCTCAAATTAGATCAAAATTGCACACAATACCTCTAGTGTAGTCTCACCAGGGCCTTGTACAACTGCAGTAGGACCTCCTTGCTCCTATACTCAAATCATCTCGCTATGAACGGAAGGGTTTAAAACTGCAGTAAAGATGTGTGTTGATGTCGTCATACTTACGTCTGTATATTTACATTGGAAACAAAAATTTACGGAAGGATACCAATGTGAATTACTGGGAATACTAGAAATCAAATAAAAACAGAAAATGCTGGAATTACTTAAGTCAGGCAGCACCTATTGAGAGAGAAACAATTTACATTTCATAACAATCATCACAGCCTTAAGATGCTGTTGGTGGACATTGTCCTCAACTCAATCATTCGCAGATGCTAAGTATTTCCATCATAAATTCAATAGCTAGAATTTTCACAAATGATTGTACAATATTCAGTTCCATGTATAACTCCTTAGAAGATGAACCAGCCCATAGTAGCATGCTATGCAAACAAATCCATCTCCAGCAAGCTGAGCATCTGATGACCCCCTTTTGACACATCGCTGAGTCTCTATTATCCAGTTCTGTTGGCTCATCATTGACCTGTGACAAAATTGGACAAGCTGGATTCACCTGGGGCTTGATGAAATGCCTTCCACAATCTGGTTGTGCGAAACTCCAACAATATTCAGGGAGCTCAACACTAGACATTGGAAGGTAGCACATTTGATAAGTGTCTAATCCATCAACAAAAATATTCACCCTACCACCACTTACACAGAGTATCATCCACAAAATTCACTGCTGTTACTTGCCGTGGCTACTTCAATGCCATATCCCATGCCTGTGACCTCTGCCATCTAGTGAAAGGCTGCGAGCAGGTGCCCCATTCAGATCATATTGCAAGCTTACCTGGAAGTATATTGTTGTTTTTTCATAGCATCTAGGTGTAAATCTTGGAATCTGTTACAGTGGGAACACCTTACCCAAAATATTCAAGAAGATGGCTCACTGCCATCTTCTTAAAGACAATTTGGGAAGAATAATAAATGTTAGGAAGAATTGGGAAGAATTAATGTTGATGCCTATATCCATTTTTTTAAATGTATGATGTGCCTCTGCCCTGCCAGCCCATGAAGCTGCAATTGTCATTGAATGCAATTCAGCTGCTGCTGATGACCCATAGAGTCCCATCAGTAAAGTTAAGATCAGTGTTGGATAGAAGAATTTGGTCATAACATAGAGGAAGGACTTAGAATTGATCATGTGGTCTGATGTAAAAAGTATCCATAACTCGGTAATATTGCTGGAACCAACACAATTGAAAAAACTTTCTGACCAGATAGTTCCTGACATTGCTGTTGATAATACAAGAAGTCCTTTCTGTCAATGTTAAGATGATACAGCAGGATTAAATAGATCATTAGAATCTTAAGTACACTTTTGCCTCCTTAAGGGAAGGCTCCAAAGATTCAGTCATCAGAATTGAGAACTATGGCATGGGATTCACAAACTTTATTGTTTATATCCCTTATCGACTCCCCTTCAACCTATGATGTGTTGTTGTATAGCTGTGGCGAAGGGAAAAGGTTTCTCTTCATATTTCTGGCATCTGAAATTCATGTTTTACTATTACATTTGAGGTTTTGTAACATATCATATCATATCATATCATATCATATCGTGGCTTAAAACATTTAAATAGTCTGAATGTTTTCTTCAGTGGACAAAATCCCTTATAAAATTAATTTTGCAGCCTTTTCAAGTATTTTCAAACAAAGATGCAAATTATTTATTGTTTGGAAAATTGCATATAAATTGAAGGAATCATATTGATGCATCCTCACTCAAGCTGTCGCCTCCTGTAAATTGCAGCATAGAATGCCAATTTTACATTACTGAATGCTTGGTATTTTACACAAAATACGGCCGGAGCCGGAGGATGCATCACCGGGAACAAAGGAGGACCCGGCAAGGGCGGACCGCCATGGGGTGGGGTGGGCAAGAAGAACAAAGGTGGACCTGGAGCGAGGGGGAACTGCTGTGAGGGGGGGAGGGAGGGAGAAGAGGGAGAAAAACAAAGGTGGACTTGGAGCGAGAGGGAACTGTGAGGGGGGGTGGAAGAACAAAGCAGGACAGGGCATGGGAGAGGGGGGAGAAGATAGGTGGACCCGGCATGGAGGAACTGCCGTGAGGGGGGAGGGGAAAGGGGGAGAACAAAGGAGGACCTGGCGCGGGATACTTTTTTACTTTGTCAGTGTCCTTTACGTGGTGACTATTGGGGATGCAAGCAAAGAATTTCACTGTCACATGTGACAAAGTAGTCAATTCAAAATATTGGGTTGGATAAGCATAAGCAATGTATACGGAAAAATTGGGATTAATATGGGATTAGCGTAAATGGGTAGCTAATGGCCAGTACAGAATTAATGGACCAAAGGTCTTATGTCTGCTGTATGTCTCTATGGCTTCAGTTTTCTTTACTAATATAGCTTTCATTTTCCATATATTATCATTATTTCTACATTTTGTAGGTTTGATGTCAGAAGGCTTGTACAGAGTATCAGGATTTAGTGATCTCATTGAAGATGTCAAACTGGCATTTGACAGAGGTATGTGTCACTAAATTTTGCAAAACAAACAGAAGTGCGGTATTCTTTGGTATTCACAGCAAGCAGATGGACACTATTATATTTACTTTTGCTAATTCAGCTATTGAATTATATCAATCTAATCAAACAAAATGAAGATTATCAGTAGAGCCAGGATTTTGCCATGAAAGCCTTCTCATGCCTTTTTTGATGATTTCAGCAAGATAATGCCCTTTTCACGATCGAGTGCCTAAATCAACCTTTTTTTGCCGTGTTAATGTAACTTACAAGAAAATTTCCACCACTGGGGTAAAACCGGGGGCGCCACCGTCGGTCATTCATTCGTGGATAGTGGCCGAGGCCCCAGTCTTTTGCAGTCAGGCTGTAAGTGGGTGTTAATTAGTGATTGGAGAGGGGAGGGTGGGGAAGGGTCCAGTCTTTTCAAACTGGAGTCAGGCTGTGAGTAGGTGTGAAGTGTTGGTTGGGGAGGGGGGACAGGGTTAAGTTTCTGTTTATCGAACCTGCAGTAGAACTCGTTCAGGTCGTTGGTCAGCTGACGATTGTCCAAGGAGCTGTAGCTGGTCCTCTTGCAGCTGGTGATTTCTTGTAAGCCCTTCCAAACTGAAGTAGAGTCATTAGCTGAGAACTTGCTCCTCAAATTCTCAGAGTACTTTTCCTTGGCAGCTTGATTCCTCTTCTCAGCTTGTACTTGGCCTGTCTGTAGAGGTCTGCATCCCTGCTTCCTGTAGGATCTACCCCTGCAAGCGTCAAAATGCCTAAAGTCAAGTCAACGCCTTGTAAAAAACTGAACTCTTTGGTGAGAGTGTACGGGAGTGATATATTCTCTACAGACAACTGTGTGCTGTTTTGCAAAGCATGTGAGAAAGCAGTGAATCATGGGAAATATTTAGTCTCCCAGCATGTACAGTTAGCTAAACACAAGTCGGCGGCAGAGAAACAGAAGGCCGGAAATACGCAAGCTTATCTCTTCACTACATTTACTGCTGGCTCCAATCACAAATCAGAATTTTCGAGTGATCTGTGCAAGGCATTCATTGATGCTGGAATTCCACTGTGGAAATTGGAAAACAAATCTCTGAGGTTTTATAGAGAAATACACAGAGGAACATATACCGAGCGAGTCATCATTACAGAAAAATTATGTTGACTGCAACTTCAACATTGTTGTGCAGAAAATTAGAGATGAGGTTGCATGCAACGAAATATGGATCTCAATAGACGAGACAACCGATACTGTGGGTAGATATGTTGCCAGTGTGGTCATCGGTACACTGGAGGCAGGTCAACCATCAAAGGAGTATTTGTTGACATCGGAAGTATTGGAGAAGTCAAACAGCTCAACTATTGCTCAGTTGTTTACATCTTTACTTGCTGTCCTTTGGCCAGAAGGTATTAAACACGAGAATTTTCTTCTGTTTGTGACTGATGCAGCTCCATACATGAAAAAAGCTGTTCGTGCTCTTAAAGTTTTATTCACCCAAATATTGCATTTGACATGCTTAGCTCACGGACTCCATAGAATTGCCGAGCACATACGTAGCTTGTTTCCAAATGTCGGTCGCCTGGTTTCCAATGTCAAGAAAATCTTCTTCAAGGAGTTCAAGGAAATGGCACCCAAGGTTCCGCTACCTCCTCAGCCCGTTTTGACGAGGTGGAGTGCATGGCATTCTGCTCTACTCTACTATGCTGCAAATTTTGAAAAGATAAAATAAATCGTCAACTGTTTTGAAGAAGAATCTGCTGCAGTCAGGATCGTCAGTGAAATCATGCAGAAAAAATCACTCCACTGCGATCTTGTGTTTATTGCTTCCAATTTTGCAAACTTCCCCACAAGCTATCACTTCCCTTGAAAAACGTGGCGAAACATTTGTGAATAACTTGCAGGTTTTCAACAAAGTAACTGACGATATTTGTAATGTTCCTGGCGATATAGGTAAAGACATACAAGGAAAATGTGAGAAAATTATTTTAGGTAACAAAGATCTTGAAGAAATACAAAACATAGCTAAAGTTCTTAAAGGTAGTTGTTATGCACAAGATATCGACATGAATATAAAGTCTGTAGCTTGTTTCGGATATGCACCAGTGACCTCAGCTGGGGTAGAAAGAAGTTTTTCACAACTGAAGCATATTCTGTCTGACAGACGGCATAGTTTAACACCATATAATTTGAGAAAAAATGCTAGTAATTATGTGCAACCAGGCAACTTTGGTCATTTAATGTAGTATACCTTTATTATATCATTTTAACCATATTTTGGTGGAAACACATGCCTTTTTATGCCTTGTTTTGTCAATAAATGCCTTTCTCGTGCCTTTTTTGTAATTTTATTATGCCTATTTGCCTGCCTATTTCAGAGATTTTTAGCGTCTAAACATCCTGGCTCTAATGATCAGATTTTGTTTTTGTTTCTCAACAGTTGAAGGTTAAAATAAATCCTATAAATATTTCATTGCTCCAACTTCTGAAGCTAGATTAGTAGGAGAGCCACAAAAGCTAATATCAGTTTGGTAATAGTGTGTAGCAGCTGCATAGAGAGATTAAACAAACAAATTGTTTTCTCTGGAACTTCAGAGACTGAGGAGACACTTGATAGAGGTTTATAAAATAATGATAGAGAGTTGGATGGGATAGACAGTCAAAGACTTGTTCCAAGACTGGATACGTCAAATACTAGAGAGCATAGCTTTAAGCTGAAGGAGCTTAAGGAGAAAGTTCAAAGAAGATGTGCAAGGCAGGTCATTTTACACAGAGAGTGGTAGGTGCCTGGAATGTGTTCTCAGGTGGGGGGACAGAGGAGGTGGAAGCAGATACTATAGTGGTGTTTAAGAAGAATTTGAACAGGCACGTGAACATGTAAGGAATGAAGAGATGTGGAAAATGTGCAGGTTGATGGGATTAATTTAAATTGGCAGCATTCATGGCACAGACATTGTGGATTGATTAACTACTGTGCTATACTGACCTATGTTTTGTGAAATATAACAGCAGCCGGTTGAAAAGAATGATAAATCTATCTTGATTCTTGATTGGAGACAATTTATTTTTTAAACGTAAGCGTATCTGTTTGATTATCAGTAACATCATGTAAATAAGTAGCTAACTTGAGGGTTTTTTTTGTAGGTATTAAGTCAGAGCCTAACTTTTTTAAATGTTGTTAAAGTTTCTGCTTCTACCACTTCCCCTGGTGGCACTTTCCAGGTACTACCACTCGCCGTATGTGGGTAATTTCTTTTTTAAATGCCTAATATTTCACCCTTAAACTTTCCCCCTTTCACCTTAAACCTATGCCTCTGTCATTTGACATTTCCACCTTGGAAAAAGGCTCTGATTATCCATCCCATCTGTACCTCTCATAATTTTATATATTTTTACCAGATTGCCCTTAGCCTCCGATGCTCCAAAGAAAACTATCCAAGTTTGTCCAATCTCTCCTTTAGGCTGACACTATAATCCAAGCAACATCCCAGTGAAATTCTTCTGCACCCTCTCCAAATTCTCCACATCCTTCCTTTAATCCAGCATCCAAAACTCAACACAATACTCCAAATGTGGCCTAACTTAAGTTGTATACAGCGACAGAATGACTTCTGACATTTATGCTCAATACCCAAACCGATGAAGGCAAGCAAGCCGTACGGTTTCTTTACTACTCCATCTATGTGTGTTTCACTTTCAGGTACCAAGATCTCTAGATCCTTAATATGTATGGTCCCAAATGTCCTGCCATTTACTGTATATTTTCCTCTTACATTTCTCCTCCCAAAGTGCAACACTTCATACTTGTCCAATTTAAAATCCAAGTAGTTCCCACCCCCATCCTCAGAGTGGCAGCATTGCATCATTCTGTGCCCTACTGTTGCACAGTGCCTTGCCATTTTCCATTGAGGTGGTTTGGGTGGCAACAAGCCATCACTAGTAGTAGAAAATGTAAGTCCATAGTTGGGGTAACCTGGGACTTTACTTTAGAGGCAGCATGGAAACAGGCTCTTGGACCTACTGAGTCTGCACTAACCAGCAATCACCCTATACACCAGCACTATTCTACACACGAGGGACAATTTACGGAAGCCAATTAACCTACGAAAGCTGGTAGGTTAATTGGCTTCACATGGCTTGGCAACTATTAGCAAGTTCTGCCTAATAACACTTGCAATATGTTCCTCAAGCAGTGTGAATATTTGTAAAAATGCTTTAATTTACCCCTTAAATAGTCACCCAACTAAATAATAGTCTATTCTGTCCTTTTCAAATTCTTTCTTTTAAATTAAACTTTTAAATTTTACCCTTTTCAAACAGTGGAAAAGTTAGGTTATCATATTTCGGCTACACCTCAAGTATACTAATATTTTTCATCAAAACCACGCAACCTTAGCTGAAAGTTTTTACATTAAAATGGCGATTGTGTTTAATTTTATAAAGTCATCTTTTATAATGTCATAATCCCAAACCAAATATCAACATTTCTACTGTAAATCAGTTTGTGCTGTATTATGAAAGGAAATGCAATTTACAAAAGTTGTAGGGTGGACTAGTGACATAATGGTGCAGCAGTTTGCGCTGTTGCGTCATATTTCCAGGAAACTATGTTCAATCCTGACCTTTCTGTGGTGTCTGGAGTTTGCACATTCTCCCTGTGACTCTGTAGGTTTTTGCCTGGTGGTCTGACTTCCTCCCACATCTAGATGATGTGTAGATCAGTTAGCTGGCTACAATAAATTATCCACTAGTGTGGGTAACTTAAATACTCAGAGGAGGAATTAAACATGTGAGAGCATAAAGTAGTAGAGATAGAGGGTATAGGAGGTGGGAATGGGACTGATGGGATTGCTCTGTTGAGAACTGCATGTACATGATGGGCTCAATGACCTCTTTCCTGTGTCGTAATGACTTTGATTCGATTCTACCTAAAATGTCTGTTACTTGATACTATTCATGGTGAAATATGAAGCTTGCAATTGCAACAATTGCTCACCTTTCTGGATATTGCTGTGTTAGTTGGAACTAAAGTAACAATCTGCTCTGCTCTCTGCAGGAATGTGTGCATTGTGAATTTAATGACATTTTGGATTTGTAGTGCATGTAATGCAATAATAATATTGAATTGAATATCTGTTTATTTTGTTTTTGTTTACCGTTTGGCTCCTAGATGGTGAGAAAGCAGACATTTCTGTGAATATTTATGAAGATATAAATATCATCACTGGAGCACTTAAACTTTACTTCAGAGATTTGCCTATTCCACTTATCACTTATGATGCATATCCAAAATTTATTGAAGCTGCTCGTGAGTAAAGTTATTTTAAGTGTTTACAAAATATCATGTGAGCATACTATTGATTTACTTTACCAATTTAATATAAGAAGATATTCTTAATGTTCAATCGTTTGTCAATCAAGGGTGGCACGATAGCACAACCTATTGCAGCCACTACCTCACTGCACCAGAGACCTGTTTGTGCTGGAGTTTGCACAATATCACTGTGACCTTGTGGGTTTCTTCCAGGTCCTCCAGTTTCCCAGTATGTCCCAAGGTTATGCAGGTTGGGAGGTTAGTTAGCTGCTGTAAATTGGCCAAAGTGGATAGTTGAGTGGTATAATCTGTGTGGAGTTGATCAACGTGTGGGGAATATTTTTTTAATTGGATTAATGTAGAATGAATATAAATGGGTGGTTGATGATCAGCTTGCACTGGATGGGCCAAAGGTCCTTTTTCCATGCTGCATCTCTCTATAACTCTATATTGATGAACTTTGCTTTGCAAATAGTTTCAGGAAGAAACCTTTCAATAACCACTGTTTATAAATGGTCGATGTCTCTGATTAGTGCTTAGTATTTGATGTGTCTTTTTGAATTTATGTTTATCACATTTCTTGGGCATAACGGTTTCAGAAAATATTCTCTGGTGAAATAAACATAACATGACTTTGTTTCAAACATTCATTATTTTTAAATACCTTCATTAAAACACAAGAATCTCATAAATTGCTCTGTTGAAGAACAGTCCTAATTCGATTCAGAAAGTGTTCTCACTGTTCAGCACAATTCTAGAAGCACTAGAAACTTCAGCAGTCAGAGATCAGAGGGATTAAGGGGAAACTGATTTCCAGCAAATTAGGTGCTCCATTATGTACTGTTTACAATTGTTTTCCTATTTGTAAGGAGTTGAAGATTGGTCGCCCTGAACCTGCTTTTGTACAAGCTAAATGAGAAGAATCTTGTTCAGGGAATAAACATTGTATTATTTATGGCAGAAATATTTTGTTAAAATGCTCTTTTCCTTGCATGACGTTTAAACAAGCTTCCTATTTAATGTCAAGGTTGCATTATTTGTGAAACTTTGCAAATGTTTGAATGATTTATATTTTGTTTCTATTCCAGAGATTACAGACCCAGAAGAGCGATTAGAGTCTGTTCATGAAGCATTAAAAATGTTACCACCTGCACACTGTGAAACTCTGAGATACCTAATGGCTCATCTAAAAAGGTATTTGCTAGCTATTGATAACAGTTTGTATACATTTGATAGAAATTTATCAAAAATTGTATTTGACTTTGATACATGTATTCTTTGATGCATGTATTCATTTTCTTGCCTAGAAATGTTTGTTTATAGAAAATTAAATCTACACTCAGAAAATCTATTTACATGTTCATATTTCTGTTGACAAAAGATTCTGCCGATGCTGGAATCTGGAGCAAAAGTCAAACTGCTGTAGGAACAAAAGGATTGACACCATGTCTTGAGTCCAAACATTGACCATTCCTCTGGCTCCAATGCTCAAGAGTTCCTCCAGTAGTTTGTTTTTCATCTGTATCTGAACAAGCACATCAAAGGTGTAAATTAATAGTTCAGAAACATCAGTCCAGTTCCCTACACAGCAGATGGAAACTTATATATATTTTCTTTCATAAATCCTGAATAACAAGCTAGATTTTTATTTCTATTAGGAATGTCAGATTGTCACATCAACCTACTTAGTTCACCAATGATTTCTACGAAAGGAGATGTACCAGACTGGTCCAGTCTGGCTTGTTTGTTACTACAGTCCCAAAGCAATATGTGTGACATTTAACTTTCTTTGAAATGGTCCAGCACCCCTTGTATGAAACTGCTTCAAAAAAATAAATAATGTTAATAAAATCAGGCTGGCCACTTTGCATTAGCTTACGCACTGGACAAAGACATAATAAAGGAGCACCCATAAAAAAAAGGAACACGTTCAACCATGTAGGGTAACGTGCCAAAATTGGTTATCCTGTTCCATTAACACACAATCTTTTTTTTACTGAACATTCCACGTCATCCACCAGCAGCACTAACCAATGAATCAAGGGTTAATAAAGGAGTGATCCCAGGAGTTCGTAATGTTAATTCTGGACTCGTGAAGACTCAAGGAATCAGGCTAAATGTGGACAATGAAACTCCCGATTCACTATCGTCTACTCCCATCACTCAGATTGATATATCAAAATTTCATGTTGACTACCACTCGGAAGAAACATTAGGTATAGGAAAAGAACAGAATGTGCCTTGGGAGACTTCTGGGAAAAGTTCAATTGTTGACCTGCAGACAGCGCTGGCCAATTCTTGACGTTGATGACTGGCAGCTTGTGGTAGTTAATGAAAGAACCATTGTGGAAATGCAACTTTACCTCTGTCCAGATCGGGTTCCCCATTGTAGATGCCTCTCACCATGATGTTATAAATAGACTGCAGTATCACAGTGTCCATGTGGAGTCTAAGGACAACTTTCACATTGGTGACAACCTTAACCATGTTGTACGACACTGCAATGGTGTTAAATGAGGTGGATATCAAACACATCTTGTAACTAAGATTAAACACCCAGTATCTTGCACCGTATCCACAGCACCAAATTTCTATTAAACTGCAATTATGTAATTTAATTACCTGGCATAAGTCTCACTCTAGCTAAAGTGCCTGCTCAATGAGGAGTGTAAAAGGGGCACACCCAAGCAGCAGCAGGGTACCTAAACGTGCAATGCAGACCTGCAGCAGCTACAGCACAGGACCAAAAGCATGCTAAACCATAGAAGGAGTGTGCTGTAAGGAGAGATAAGCAATTTCATTAAAAATAGATCAGACCAAAGTTCTGTTGCATAGAACTAGACACAGGAGACTCCATTGGAAGTCACCACTCTGACTAATGGTGGAGGCCAGCACATGAATGTAAAGCCCAGGCTGACTTTTTTTTGTGCCAATGTGCGACTAGAAGTGCTGGTTAGATTAAATCTCTTGAGTTCCTCCCAAGCTACAAATGGGTATCCTTGATGTTTGATTAGAAAGCTAATTAAAGTAAATATGTAAGATATGATGATATGATATGATATTAATTTACAATAAGGCTTGATTTAAGTTATGTTTTTGGTATCTTGTGCCTGAGTGAATATTACAAGTAGTGTACTAAAATGAATGGTTATTTCTCACAGGGTTACTCGACATGAGAAGGACAACTTGATGAATGCAGAGAACCTTGGGATTGTCTTCGGACCAACTCTAATGCGAGCTCCAGAGCAGGATCCCATGGCAGCCTTAAATGACATACGCTATCAAAGACAATTAGTAGAGATGCTCATCCAAAATGAAGATGCTTTATTTTGAATTTGTTGAGAGGGCATTTTTAAACAATCATAGGAAGAATGAGTTAGATTATTTTATGCTGTTTTATGCTGGTAGTTGTTTCAGTAGACAGATCAAAATGACAGCAATCCTTTGTACTTTTTGTATGGTAGCTCAGACATGATTTTGAATACTAAAACTGCTGGATTGTACTTGGATTCCATAATGACAGCTAAATTTATGATTTGCATGATTTGATTCTTATTTTTGTCATCTTAAATGGAGCATCGGAAATGTTGCTTTTTAAAAAAATAGTATCAAATGAGCTTGCATGTTTGTGAGTTGTGTTTGTGTATTTGTTAAACAATCCAACTACACTTGTAGTTGATAATTTTAGACTAGGGATGAGGCTATAAACAGGATATAATATAAAAATAATTGCAATCAGTAACACTTGCGATTGAACATTTCAGTCTTGAACCATGGTAGAATTTACCATTGTTGTATACATTTCACATGTAGATCTTCTGAAGTAATTTGTTTTGTATAATATTTCTGTACAACATATGTAAATCAGTACCAAATATCATCAGGTATTTATTTCATTTGAAACAAGGAGTTAACATTTATTTTTTACATTAATTTATTAAATTTTTCATCAATGTATTTTTAAGAAAACAACTGAGAAATATTCAGTGATACTCTTTGCATTTAGTCATATTCCTGAGTGGTTACTTAATTGCAATGAGTTCAAAGTCAGTGTAAAGTAATGGTCTAAAACAGTTAAAAATTATTAAACATTTGGAAGAATTGGCTCTAGAAGATTGAAAGTATATTTATAACTTGCAGTCAAAGTCAAAGGTGCACCAACTTTGGAGTGCAGTATTAGTCTGAGCCGAAGAATAATACTTATACAGAATAATATACTCTGAACTGCATTAACAACGTAAATCTGTCTGTAATGTCAGAAGTTAAATCATTTTTCAAAACTTATTTTGCATAGTAAGTTAAAGAGGATAAAAGCTCTATCTCTTAATTAGATGCATTCAAAGTGGTGTTTCTTACTCCTTTGATTATTTCGCTCTGCACTCATTTATGCATTATGTTTGAATAATATTATTGAAATCTAATAACCAAACAAGAAAAAGATTTCCTCAAGTTCAGACATGTGACAGAGTGCTCTGATAAAGGAATAAAAACATTTGTTTAATATTTAATATAATGAAGGAGATGCAATTTGGCAGTGCTACAAAAAATATTTACTATTATCACAGAACTCCTCATGTAGCTTTTAATAAAGCATTTGAAATTATTTTAGAATGAATGAATGCAAAATTAAGAATGGACATTATTTTTTAGAAAGTCAACAATAGTCACATATTAGTCGAAGGGATATTGTGTGAATGGTCTGAATTCTTCTGGGAAATGCCATATGGAAGTTCCAAACTTTTTACGATCACTGGTGATTTCCTGTCTACACTCCTGCCTTGGATTCTTCATGTAGTCCAACGGTAGAGCAGCAGTTAACTACAGTTTTCCAGAAGTTGCAATATGAAAAACGCCAGTTTAACTTGCAGCAGGTTGGACCTGGCACATATCTAGAAGCTCTATTCATTTCAATGGACATGAATGGATACAAAGGAAAGTGGTATCTTTCAGATAATTATCTTGAATTAACTAGGTTTACTTGCATGAATTATTTTCTGATATTTCTAACTTTTAATTCTATTTTTAATAATTTAAAATCATTTTATGTAATGATCAGTTTTAAGTTGTTTAATTGCCAATTAATGGCAGAAATATGCAAATAGATTTGAGCTATCTTCAGAGGCGATTAAGCATAGGGTAGTGGTTTAAACAGATGTCAAAGCTTTTTTGTGGCTGGTGCATGTTTAGGTCCTGGATTGTCTTTGAACAAAGTTGCTGCTTAAATTCCACACAAGGCAAGTTGGAACCTAGCACTTAAGGGATGGTGAGAATGGGCTCCTTGCTCCTCTCAGGAAATTCTGGACCAATTTATTTTTTTCAAGGTAGTTTGCTCTCAGGCTCACCTGTGTGGTTCAAGGACTTGTGTATTGTTTCAGAAATGTATGCTCAGTTCGTAATAGGATCATACAAGCAAATGCCAACACTATCCCATCAATGGTTATGAGTTGATACAACATTTTTAAATGACTTTGATATCTCCTAGGGAACAATCCATAAAAATACTCTGTTATTTCAGACTCTAGGTTTAAGACTCTTGATTTAAATTTAAGTTTATTCTTGTAACGTGTACCGAGATGCAGTGAAAAGCTTTGTTTTGCATGCTGTCCAAACAGATCAGATATACTATACATAAATGCGATTAAGTCAAACTCAAGTACGATGCCTAGGGCAATGGGGAAGATGCAGATTGCAGAATATAGTTCTCAGCATTGTAGCGCATCAGTTCCATGGTTAAAGTCCACAATGTGGTAGAGGTGAATTGGATAATACCCTAGCTTATGGAAGGACAGTTCAGAAGCCTGATAACAGAAGGCAAGAAGCTGTTCATGAAGAGTCTGATGAAGCATGCTTTCAAGCTTCTGTAACTATACAAAATATCTTGCAAGACTAATCAAGGGTTAGTTTTAAGTATCTGTTTTACAACAATGATCAGGAAAGGAAAACTTGTTTTTGGTATGCCGTGAGAGCAAAATATTGAGTCAATTACGAAATTGTATTGAGGGAAATCTACTGGTAGAATAACAACTTCAATATAACTCCAAAAATAGGTCAAGTGTTGATGGTTATACAAGTCACAACCCTAAAGAACTATTGGATTTTATATTTTGCTTATTGTATTTTTTTCATTGTTTTGTCAAATATTAAAATAGTTTAACTTTCAGGTGCTGGTGGTGGCCCAAATGCACAGAACACATTAATAATTGTAACTAAAGTTTTCTAAGTTCCATGTTTTGCAACCGCTGATCTTGGAAGAACCTAAACTGTATCAAATTAGACAAATGAATTACTAATGAATATTACGTTAACTAATGCTTCTCTTGGGAAAGGTATTAATTTAAATGTTTTAAAACATGCCCAATAGTAACTTAGAAATATTTTAAAAGCTTTATCTGAGTGTAAATACCTTTGACTGGTGTACCTTCTATTATTTTGTTTAAAGCAAGGTTGAAATCACTTTGAATTATGTGTTAAACCATATAATGCACAGTATACCATCTAAAAACAAAGGGAATCAATTACACTTTCACAATGAATACGATTGGACGAGGCGCGAAAAGTTGTGATTTACCAACTTCAAGCTGAATTTAACTTAGAATATCTCTATAATCACATACAGTATTCTCATGGGAAATATTGTGTTTAGCAATTAAATGATTCTTGTGGAGGGAGTTTGTCTAAAGCAGATGCTTGTAAGTCTCGGCTTTTTAGCTGGATTGAGACTATGAGCTGAAAGTGAGCAGGAGTCACCTGGAGAAAAAAAAATTCTCACACATTTTATGGATCTAGTTGCAATTCTTTGCTTTAGGAATGATATTCAAGCCAAACAGATCCATGTGTGACAGAATATAGATACAAACAATAGAGATCCAAAAGATTGCTGCTGGTAGATAATATCTTGTCCTGTGAGGATAGTACACACTGCTGCTGTTAAGATGGTGTGTGATTATTTCAAAAATTGGGAAATCAGGTAATCAATATCAGGATAATTGCTCCCTTTTACATTCCAAGAACAATTTTATGATTTTCTGTGTAGATTGTCATGAGGTTTCAATTACATGACCTGCTAAAGTCAAGTAAACCCAGCAAGATTTCAATAATGCATTTATTTTTTAAAAGGAATTACATAACGTACTGTAGCTAAGTACTCCTGAAATGTGAAAAGAATCTAAAAAATAAATAAACTCCTTTTGGATATATAATTGGTACTGTGGAGGTGAACTGGGTGACATAGTTTTTTAATGAAGGTATTATAGATTATAATGCCCAAAATATTACTTGCTGCTAATGTGGAACTTCATTTAAATTACCTGTTTCTATTAAAATGATTAGACTTTAGAGCTTTAAGTAAATATATCATTTGGTGGTATATCAGAAAACTTTGCAGATCTGAAAATACCCACTAGCTTTGGTTGCAGCTGAAAACCAGCCAGTCTTGTAGAATTTATTTGTATCTGTAAAATAGTGAGATCTGAAGTGTGAAATCTGCATGTGTTGAAGTGCCATCTTTAATATATCAATGGATAGATATATATGACATTGAGAGTTGTTTGCAATTATCTGTGAGTTATGTGCTTTATTTAAGAAGTATCATTGTGAACTGCTTGACTGCCAAAATAAATTTGGATTATCACCGAGAAAGAACGTCTTGGGCTTTAATTGATTTGCTTTGCTGTTATTTTTAAATGATATGTTGTCACATTTAAAATTTTCAGATACATCAGCAATAAATAACTGTTACTGATTTAGAGTTCCTAATGTTATTCTGTTATTCATTGTCAGTTTAAACAGTCTGCGTCTTGCCCTTGGCCCTTCATCAGATATTTAAGTACAGAAAGCATTGAATTGGAAAAGAGCCTTTGCACATTTATTACCTGATCTGAATTGCAGATAGGCATAATATCTGTAACTATTTTAAGGAAGAAAGTTGAATAGTATTTTACATTTGAAGTACCAATTTGCTGGCTAATTTCATTCACAATGCTGTAGATGTTGGTATGTGATTAATCATTAAGATTACAGTTTACTATTTCTTTAGCAATACTTTGAGATTGAGGTTGACTCACTTCTCCAGTGTTTTTCGTTTTGAGGTAACTCGTGAGGCTAATGAGGGAAACACCGACACATCCAAAGATGGAACAGAACTTTCCTGAAGAAACAGGTGTGTAGGTAATTTGTGAGGTAGTGTGCTCCTCTTTGTGCTAGGCTCCTGGGTGCTCTTAACATCTGGACTCAACTAATGAAGACTAGAGGTTCCCAAAAAAGTGGAAATGTTGCATTTGTTTCGAGGTGACCTTGGAAACATTCTTGAATCTTTTCCTTTGTATGCCTCGTAACCTCTTCCCATGACAGAGTTTAGAATTTACATGCAGCTATGGTACTAGAACTTTCAATTCAAACTAGGTTCGATAAAAATATATAAATCTCTATTAATATTTTACACGTTTTCTTCCCAGGATTAAATTATTTTGTGTGTAAGTAAAGACAGGTGACAGGCTTTGAAATAATCTTTTCCCTAATACTTAAACATATTAAATATTATTATAGTAGGTAAAGTAGTAGCTTTTGAGTCTTTCAAACAGCTTTAAGTATCCTGAACTCCAGAGCAAAATATAGAACCTGGAAGTAAACTTTGGTTGGAGAGGTAAGTACTAAAATTTAGGGTTGCAGGTGTAAAGACATGTAAAGGATTGGTGAAATAGATTGAAAGTTTTTTTAAATTGTAGATATTGGAAATATGAGAAATAGAAAATGTTGGAAACACTCAGGACAGGGAATATCTGGAAGGAGAAACACAAGTTCTGATGGGAGATCTTCAACGTGAAAATGTTACGTCTATTTCTCTTTCCACAGATTCTGTCCAACCTACTAGGAAAATATATGCCCTACTTTGACCTAATTATACCTTAAGAAAATAAAACTCCCTCAAAACTTCAAATAGCAATTGTTAGTGATGTGGCAAGGAAATGCATTTTTACTTTGTAGTATGCTTATAACATTTGTGTTCAACATTTAATGGACCAGCAACTCTTGCCAAGAGACAGGGCATTTTTATTACTGTGAAAAATAATCTGTGTTTCATGTAGATTGTAAAATATTGCATAAGAATGTTAATAATGTGATGACAAATGAAGTGTGTATGCAAATAAATGAATGAAGTGAAGCTGTACAACAGTACCATAGACAATCCAGGTTGTTCATTTGGTAAAAGGAAATAAATCTAAAGTTTTTTTTACTATAAAACTATCACTTAAAATTGACGTTACCCATTTTCATTGTGTACTGCTGAATAAAATTACTCATTTTATTTAAATTTTGAATTTTGTAAAACTTCAGCATGTTATGAATGAATGATTACCAGTAAAGCTGAAAGCTTTGCAGTTTCAGAATAAACATTGGGATTCACTGAAGGATACTGCATGGTACTTCAGTTCATCACACCTGTGCCAGCTTATTAAAATAATTCTGCAAAAAATCAGAAAAGTATGCAGATGCTGGAAATATAAAACAAAAATAGAAAATGTAGATGCAAGTAGAAAATGCTGCAAATACTCAGCAAGTCAGGCCTCATAAGTGAGAACAGTCCATGTTTCTGGTTGGAGACCCTCTGCTGCCACACATTTCCCACCATTCTGTAGATCCAACTCATTGCTAGTCTCTGCCTTCTCAGCTAATTTTACTTCCACTTGCGAATGCTCCCTTAAACCCATGGGCCTTTCCAAGTTCATAATTTTGGGGTTTTATTAAATGCCTTTTGAAAATTCAGATTCACAACATCAGCCATAATATGTATATCAACCTCTGCTTCTTTAGCAAAAAAACTTAGATTTAGTAAAACAACTATCTTTAACAGATTTATGGACACACGGGGAACTGCAGATGCTGATTTACAAATAAAAAGAAAGTGCTGGAGTAACACAGCAGGTCAAGCAGCATTTATGAAGGCTCCGATGAGGGATCACAACCAGAAACGTTGCCTGTCCATGTCCTTCTCAGATGCTGCCTGACTCACTGAGTACTTCAGCACTTTTTTTATTTCACAGATTTATATTCATTTTTATGTCTTTTTTAGTGGCGGTTTTCCCTCCAATAATAAATTACTCCATCACAGACAAAATGTGGGCTGGCTCTATCTCTCTGCCAAGATGAGAGATATGAGAGATAGCAGGATGCGATGATCTGCACGGCAGTACAGAAAAGGATGCTAGGCAAATACTGTAGGATTTAAGATAAATACCTGAAAAGGGGGGAAATGGGCAGTGGGGAAGGAGTAGGAAAACTGACAAATGAACCCTGAAATATAGTCTTTTTTTTGATGAACAAAAGGATAGCTTTTCTAGCTCTTTCAAAGAATCACCTCAGAGGTGAGGGACTGTCTTATAAACATTGTCAGCCATTTCAGGATTTTTGCATCTGTAAGGATATGCTACTGAACTTGTTCCAATTTCTGGAATGTGATCACAAAAACAAAATGTTGAATAATCATTAGTCAAGATATATTGAATGCTTTTCAGATCTCAACTCGTCTTCATGGTATCTGTTTCAGATTCCCTGTTTAAATTAAATGCAGAACTAAAACAACTGTAGAATTGTTCGCTCAATGGAGCTGAAGTATGTGGTCAAGGCTTCCAACTTGCTGACAGTCTTGTGACACTTTAATCTATACTTTTGGGCGCTTGTAGAAATTATCTCTCAAAATTTTATCAGTAGCTTGATTTCCAAACGTATGCTGAAGAAACCTTTGTAGAAACACATTGACCAAAGAAGCATTTTGGCAATGAGCACTTCAGATAATATAAAGAAACCTTCGTAGAAACACATTGACCAAAGAAGCATTTCGGCAATGAGCACTTCAGATAATATAAAGACTACAATCCTGGCACAGGACTATAATAAAAAAATTAAATTAAAAGTTGTAACTTGAGTTAGGGGTTGGATGTACTGCTATTGTCTCCCGGATCTACTCCCTTTAATTTTTATAGTTAGATCATTTTTTTTAAAATATATATATATATATATATAATTTTTTTTAAATTTTAACCCTCTTATTCTCTCTCCTTAAGTTTATAGTTTTTTGTTGTTGTTTTTTTCTACTTTCTCTTTTCAAAAATTTTAAAATTGAAGCTATGTAAGAACTCTGTAACAAATGTGTTTTAAAAAAAAAAAAATCTATTTGTACATATGCTTTTCAAAAAAAAAAATAATAATAAAAAAAAAGATAATATAAAGAGGCAGCAAGGCCATTTACTATGGTCATAGCGCAACATTTTCAGAAGAGCTAGAATAACAATCCAAATCACGTATAAATGCTCCTCTCTCATGAAACATGCGATAGAAATATGCATTTTTAGCAGAAAGACAATACATGATTGCAATTGAGCCATCCACAGTGTACAGATACATGATAAATGGAATAACATTTAGTGCAAGATAAAGTCCAGTATGTAAGTTCAGATTTAAAAAATAGTCCGAGTGAGGTAGATAGTAGCTCAGGACTGCTCTCGCATTGTTGATAGGATGGTTCAGTTGCCTGATAACAGCTGGGCAAAAATTGTCCATCAGAACTAAAGAAAAGTTATAAATCAAATATTCTTTAAATTGTGGAGAAACCATAATGAATCTTTATGATAGAGAGGAGACCAAAAGGGAATGGCATATGATAGTGGTGCCAGCTGGATATCTTGTATTCATAACCTATCTGTTTGGAGATAGGAGACTAATGAGGACAAAGCATTGTGGGGAGTAAAACAGTGCGACACAAGTCCCGGCATTTGAAAGGTGCAGAACATCTGTTGAGAGAAAAAACAAGTGCGTAATACAGGTTGATGACTTTTCATCACAACTAATCAGTAGATGAGATTCTGTTCCTTGAGCATGTACCAGTCTATGTTGGACAGTTAGTGGTCCTATCAACATGCAGGTTATGATTTCTGAGTATTGCCCACCATGTTTGGAAATAGGTTGACACAAGAGTTGGTAACCACCATTTAAGGGCAGTGAGCATTAGCATTTTAACAAATCATCTCGCCATGAGTGAACGTCCAGGGCTCAAGAGAAGAATAGGGAATTCACTATGGAAACAAATTATGTTCACAATGGAACAATGGATTTCCCAGGAATGCTATCTAGATGCACTGCAGACCAAGTACCAAACGTTTGTTGATGGGGAAAAGGGGTAGGATGGCAGAGAAGTTCAGTCATGTTTTTTTCTGGTCAGAATTGAGTGGCCAACCAAACAAATTACTATCTACAATAAATGTGCCAAATGAAAGAGCCTTTCTCACCTTTGCAACTCCCTCTCCATATCTATAGAAATTCATAAGTTATAGGAGCAGAATTTGGCCCATCAAGCCTACTCTATCTTTTTCCTCTCAACCCCATTCTCTTGCCTTCTCCCCATAACCCCTGACACCCTTGCTAATCAAGAATCTGTCAATCCCTGCTTTAAAAATATTCATTGATGGCCACCACAGCCGTCCGTGGCAAAGACTTCCACAGATTCACCATCCTACAACACATTAGCACGTTGTCCTAAAGCTAAACAACCGACAGGGCTCTGAAATCACACTATGCTGGTGTAATTTATCTCTTTTTGGGAATGTAGGAAGAGAGGGTAGAGATATTTGCTTTCATTTTTTCTTTAACTATACAGGAATTTTCAAACAACCTGCAATCTGTAAATCTGCTGAATGTTGAACCACTGTTGCTGATCCATGTGCAGTGCAGGAAGAGCCTAGGTTGTGACATGGTTCCGTTGCTGAGAAATGTTGAGCCTGAGGGAGGGCCTCGATACAGAATGTCATCTATTCATTTTCTCCACAGATGCTGCCTGACCTGCTAAATTACTCCAACATTTGGTGTCTATCTTTGATAGAACCTGAGACCTACTGGGTGCACATTGCTGTGTTGGAGTCTTCAGGAGGTAAAAAAGATTTTGGGGGCAAACATGGATGTGATTGTGACTACATGTAATGCCATGGAGAAAACGAACACCTGAACTCTTACCTTTCAATCTGTTTCCCCCTCTGTTGTATTTTATAAATTCAAAGCTTAACAATTTCAGAGTCCAAAGATATTAAAACATACCCCTTTCTTAAATCACCTGATCTGGTAGGTTATTTTATGCTTTGCTTCGTTAATAAATGAAATATAAAATCAACGTTTTTCACCTTTTATATATGTACATAATCATATTCTTACCAGGCCAATATTTTAAAATGTGATATTGCTGTGAGGTAAATATAACTTAAAATGTGATATTGCTATGAGGTAAATGAAATCTGAAAACTCGATGCTGGAAACCTGGAAGAGAAAGAAAATGTTGGACACATACACAGCAGGTCAGGCAGCATTTGTGAAATGAGAAACATTTAACATTTCAGGTCAAAGACTTATTTCAGCAATTTCTATTTCTGGGTTAATTATTTTTAATTTTTTCATTATTGACTACATATTTACCTTTTTTTTAAACTATCCTTCCAACATGACAATTTTTATTTGATGATCTGGACAAAGTGTGAGCAGCTGTTTTATGGTTCTGATGAAAGCTCTTTGACCAGAAACATTACCTCTGACTCCCTGTCTGCAGATGCTATCTGACTTGCAGTGTGTTTTCAGCAGCTTCTGTTTTAATTTCAGTTTTGCTGTGATGAACATTATAACTGATGTTATTCACCAACACTTTTGTCTGGAATACTGAGCAGTAATGGGAGCTCTCACTGATTCTCATAGAGCAATAATGGGAGCTCTCACCCCACTAATTTAAAAGTGATTGTTGAACAGTGACAGCTCTATTAATGCCCAAGTTACCTGTGCACATTGCCGGGGTTAAACCTGGGCTGATCTTTAGATGTCCTGTTGCTTTCATCTTATTGTATATTATTATAATATATTATATATATAATATATATTATATATATTTATAAATTAAATATATTTTTTAAACATTTTCTTTCATTAAATCAGATTTATTCATTTGGAAAGTTTAAGCAATGTACCCAAACCTCCCATGTTGGCTCCACGAGGACATCCCTGAGTCTAACGCGAATGTAGACGGCTTTCAGACTGGGCGGACAGGGACTGCAGAGTGAGTGGCAAGTGTAAAGATGGGGGACTTGCTATTCTCGTTAACAACAAGTGGCGCAACCCTGGTTACATCGCAATTAAGGAGCGTGTGTGTAGCCCGGACATTGAGCTGATGGCCGTGGGTCTCTGTCCATACTAGATGCCCAGGAAATCCTCACACGCCACCTTGGTAGCTGTTTATATTCCTCCGTCCGCCAACCCACTGCGGGCAAGCAACGTCGTCCACACAATCACTGCGAGACTCCAGACACAGCACCCAAGTGCTTTAATCGCTATCTCGGGGGATTTCAGCCACGTGACTTTGGGCGCTAACCTACCCACTTTCATTCAATTTGTTGACTGTCCCACCAGGGATATGAAAACATTGGAGCTGCTGTATGCCAATGTTAAAGAGGCATACAGCTCCATAGCCCTTCGGCCACTGGGAAGATCTGACCACAACCTGGTTCACCTCCTACCCAGGTATAAGCCAATGGTCCAGAGGCTGCCTGAGACCACAAGGTCGGTGAGGAGGTGGTCACAGGAGGCCTGTGAAGCTCTAAAGGGTTGTTTTAAGGTCACACTGGGACTCGCACTGTATTCCCCATGGAGAGGACATTAATGGACTCATGGACTGTGTTACCAGTTACATAAAGTTCAGTGTGGACAACATTGTCCCTTCTATCGTATCATATTGTGTCAGATACAGTGAGCCATCACTGTTAATTGTGGTTTTGTCTGAAACTTTCATGATTTTGAAATAATGCTTATTCCTAATACCAATGAATGGTGTGGTTTACAGTAAATAAAACAGACCCAATTGGAACAATATTGTTGCAATGCTTTATTTGTTAATTTTTGAAATATAAATTTGAAGCTAAATCTTTAGACAATCCATGTTTGCTGAAATTGGAATGATTTTATAAATGGTATCAAGGATTAGTACCAACTGATTAATCAACAACAGAGCTGTATAAAAATAGATTAAATTAAAGTCTTATCACAGACAGAGACTAATAATTGGTTTGCATTTTAAGATGAAAAGTAAATTTGATTTAATTGTGGGTCCATTACTGGTTAGACTCCCTGTCTTTTCTGACTGCCCTGAAAGAATAATATATTAATCTAAAACTGACTATACCTGCAATTGCTCAGTTTATTATGCTGGCAATCATGATGTTTGCATTGATTTCCATGCATCAGATTTTATAACTCTCCTTGTAAATGAAATAAAATCTAACAAATATATAATTATTCTATGAATAATATTATTAGGGGGTTTAAATTATGTAGTTTAATGTTACCAATAAAAACATACTAATGGAACTAAGTATGTATACAATATTATCATAGAGTTATAGTCATACAGCATGGAGTCAAACTTGCCCATGCAACCAAGATGCCCCATCTACACTTATCCCAACTACCCATGTTTGTCCCATGTCCCTCTAAACCTTTCCTATCTTTAAAAATAATTAATATAGTTCTCTCTAAGTACTTATGTATGAAGATATTCACACAGTGTGTGAATTTATTTTCATGTTGAGGTGCTTCAGAATATACTAAATTTCTTTCTTTTGAATTTGGTATAAAAATGTATAGATTATTTTCATCTCCAAGTCTGGAAAAACCAACATATAACTGATCATGGAACAACATTGAGTTTAGATATTGAAGCCTTTGAGTGATTGTCCTCGTGCCTTGTTAATGCTCATGGCAAAACTCAATTGAACAGGGAACAGACGTCATTTGCATTGAAAAGGTAGATGAGAGGTGATAATTGCTATCTGAGATGTGAATACATTTTCCCCAACAGCATTACTAGCCATTATTTAATTACATATGGTTGTGATTTTTGAACTAATCTTGCATCCTTGCATAGTGTTCGTGGATTCAAATTAATGAGCAGCAGGATTGGAACTCTTTTTTGTTCAAGTTTATTTATTGTCACGCCAAATGATTAACTTTAAAAATTCAACAAGAAAATGTACTGCCTCATCAATGTCTGTCACACTGTCAATTAACATATGTTATATAGCTTGTCTGATAAATTTCAAAGGTCTTTATCCATGGCCTGTTCCTTGTGCCAATATTGCTCTTTCATGAAACCGTTGGTAATTCAAAAAGTGTTGAAAGCAGCTTCCATCAGAACATCAGTGATGTAACCATTTGACCCAAGTTTTTCATCAAAATTATCCTTGTTGAATGTTGATGTTTAATTTCCCCATTTGCAATATACCTCAAAAATAGATCTGTAAAAAAGGGTTTGAGAGGGTTTGAGAAAAATCTAAGAGTGCAGTGTACCTTTTGCTAAACCTAACTCACATACAGATTTCCAGGTTGTTTTGCTCCTGAGCTTTGAATGGAACACGCGGGCATTATATTTTATTATATATCTTCAGATGTTTCAAAATATTCATTTTAAAATGTAAGCAACATAAATATAATACTTAGAATCATACCCCAAAGGATTATAAACTTTGAAGGGTCTCGACCCGAAACGTCGCCCATTCCTTCTCTCCTAAGATGCTGCCTGACCTGCTGAGTTACTCCAGCATTTTGTGAATAAATACCTTCGATTTGTACCAGCATCTGCAGTCATTTCTTATAAACAAGTTTAGCATCATAGTACAGTATTCCTTTGTTCTTATGGCCAGATGGGGAAACTAAATTCACACCTCAAATGGTACAGAGACAGCAGGAAGACATACACAAGGTACATGCCCATAAGATGGATTGGTTGGGCAAAAGATTAAATGTTTTATTACAAACCATAAAATCCTTGTAAAATCTGCACAGCTTCCTTTCCAAGTCTAATAGATTGTCTTAGACCTAGTCTTAAGGATAAAGATCAACACATTCTTACAATCAATATGATCTTTATTTTGCATTCATGTCATTCTGCAATGCAGCTAGGTCCGATGAGCTATGTTTTTGTGAAAACCTGTCAACCATTTCTCTCCTGTGTTCATTTGCTGTCATGAGTCTCCTATTGCAGAGGAAAAGAAGAGATCACTTGTATGCATTTCTATGATCATATGCAGGAATGAAGGGGCCCTGAATGATGTGCATGCTCTCCACTAACTTTGAAAAGGGCAGCAATCTTTTTAAGATGTAGACACAAAGAACTGCCGATGCTGGCTTATAAAAAAAAAAAAGGACACAAAGTGCTGGAGTAACTCAGAGGATCAGGCAGCATCTCTGAAGAACATGGATAGGTGACGTTTTGGGACGAGACCCTTCTTCGGATTGCTGGTTGAATGAGTCTGAAGAAGGTTCCCAACCCAAAACGTCACCTAACCATGTTCTCCAGATATGCTGCCTGAACCGCTGGGTTACTTGGTGTCCCTTTCTAAGTTGCTTATATGTCACCTCTAAATTGAAGTTGGTTTGTTAGGTTCCCAGCCTTGTCAATCAACGAACTGCCCTAATGAACTCTAATTAGCTTTGGTAGTTTGATCTTAAAATATTTAAATGATGCCTCACCGTACAAATTGATCAGCCTATTCTTTGATGCAATTGAGTAGGTGGAATGCATATATCCACCCCATATATACTGTACACTATTGTTAAACATCTAATCACAATGATTATCACATCAAGTTACTGAGTAAATAATGGCACGATGATCCAGCCATTAATATGGTTCAACTCTGACTCAGAGGACTATGGTGAATATTAACTACAGTGCTCGTAAAGCTAGATTTAAAAAATTGAATCTGATTGTTTTGTTTTCCTATTCAGCTTGTGTCCAATGGCTTCTAACATTCAATGTAAGTAAACCTGCTCTCTGTCAAACTTACAAGCACTGTGGCACAATTGAAACACAAATTCTACTATTTCTTGATTTATGCTGTAGATCGTGTCTTCATTTATCCCTAATACATAAACAGAAGGATCTAATGTTTGGACAAGAACCCTGTGCTTTCAGTCTCGCATAGTGCCAAAAGCAAAATGGCTGGGTTATGTCATTGGTTCAAACATAAAGCACGACACGGCATTGCAAACTGTGTGGGTGGGTTATTGAATTAAATTGCTGAAGGATGTTAATGCCCTCAAGATGCACTTCCTGTTTTTTTTATGCATGTCTTTCATCAAAAACAGACTTCCGACTAACTGTGCAGCTGGTTTTAATAAGAAGGCAAAGCTTTGCATAGCCTTCTGCTTTATAGCCATGCTGGGAACAAGATCACAAAAACGGACATTAAAAAAATGAAAATACTTTTGATTTTAAAACGTCATTATCTTTCATATTGAATGTTTAACAGAATAAATATATTTTTTCCCCGTAAAAGCAATAACAAAGTCAATGGTGGCACAAAACAATGTTTGTTCATAAATAATGGCCTGAGGACATTTTAATTCATGATTTAGGTCTCCTTTACATGAAGCAGACAATTTGTGCAATTTATTCATGGCCCCTAATCCAGTTTCAATAAAAAACAGAAAAAGCTGGAAACACTCAGCAGGTTAGGCAGCGACTGCAGAAAAAGAAACTGGACTAGCTAGACTATCAGAAATTTATAAAGTTCTTTTTTCATTTTTCCTCTTTTATCACTTTTTTTTTTCCTTTCAGGTTCTGTGGAAAGTTCTCTAACCTGAAAAGTTAACTTTGTTTTCCCTTTCCGCTGAAGCTGCCTAATCTGCTTGTTTCATGTATCTGCAATTTTTTGATTTTCAATTAAATTGAGTTATTGAAGGGGAGTGTGAGAGACTAGATCCACAGGCATTTGGAAATGTAAGGGCTGATTAGGAATGGACGGCATGGCATTGTGCATTAGAAAATGTGCCTCAAATTTCAATCGTTTTTTTGAAGCGGTAATCAAGAAGACTGATGAGGACAGTGCGGTGGATGTTGTTTACCTGGACTTTAACAAGGTCAGCATGGTAGGCCGGTCAAGGAGTTTGGATCACATGGGATCCAGGGCAAATTAGCCAAATGGATAGTGAATGAGAGGTTTTTTTCAGACTGGATGCCTGTTACAAGTGATGTTCCATAGGGATCAGTGCTGGGTCCACTGTTGTTCATTATTTATATTAACAATTTGAATGTGAATGCAGGTGTCGTGGTTAGTAAGTTTGTAGATGTCATTAAAGTTGGCTTTGATGAATGGTGACGAAAGTTATCGAAGTTTAGGTTTATTGTTGTCAAGTGTACCAAGGTACAATGTAAAGCTTTGTTTTGCATGTGATTCAATCAGATTAGATAATTCTATACATATAAACAATTAAGTCAAACATAAGTACAACAGGTAAAGCAAAGGGGAAAATACAGACGGCAGAATATAGTTCTCATTAATGTAGCACAGTTCTATAAACAAAGTCTAATGTACACAATGGAATAGAGGTGAATTGGGCAGTATCCTAGCTTGTGAATGTTTAGAAGCCTGATAACAAAGGAGGAGTAGCTGCACCCGAGTATGGTGGTTTCAAGCCTCTTATGTCAGATTACAATTGGATATTGGAATATAGTATATAGGAAAGTACAGCACAGGAACATGCCCTTTGGTCCACAGTGGCGGCGCCTAACGGCAGCGGGGGGGGGTGAGGGAAACTTTTCTCTTCCTCACGGCGCGGGGTGCGGCTCGGCTGCGGGGCCTAACATCGCCCGGTGCGGCTCGGCCGCTGGACTTTACATCGCCCGATGCGGCTTGGCCGCTGGACTTAACAGTGCCCGGTGCAGCTCGGCCGTGGGACTTTACATCGCTGGTGCGGCTCGACCACGGGACTTTTCACCGCTGGTGCGGCTCGGCTGCGGGACTTTACATCGCTGGTGCGGCTCGGCTGCGGGACTTAACATCGCTGGTGCGGCTCGACCACGGGACTTTACATCGCCCGGTGCGGCTCGGCTGCGGGACTTTACATCGCTGGTGCGGCTCGACCACGGGACTTTTCATCGCTGGTGCGGCTCGGCTGCGGGACTTAACATCGCCCGGTGCGGCTCGGCTGCGGGACTTTACATCGCCCGGTGCGGCTCGGCTGCGGGACTTTACATCGCCCGGTGCGGCTCGGCTGCGGGACTTTACATCGCCCGGTGCGGCTCGGCTGCGGGACTTAACATCGCTGGTGCGGCTCGACCACGGGACTTTACATCGCCCGGTGCGGCTCGGCTGCGGGACTTAACATCGCCCGGTGCGGCTCGGCTGCGGGACTTAACATCGCTGGTGCGGCTCGACCACGGGACTTTACATCGCCCGGTGCGGCTCGGCTGCGGGACTTAACATCGCCCGGTGCGGCTCGGCTGCGGGACTTAACATCGCTGGTGCGGCTCGACCACGGGACTTAGCTGCGCAAGGCTTGGTCGCGGGGCCTTTCATCGCCCGGCTCGGCCGCGAGACGTTTCAGCGCCCGGTGCGATTCGGCCGGGGGGACTGCCATCCCCTTGCGGGGACTGTGCGGGTCGGTCGGGGATGAGCTGTCTGTCCGTGGGCGTGGGGAAGAGAGTGGGTTTTGTTGCCTCCATCACAGTGAGGGGGTGTTTGGAGTCACTGTGATGGACGTTTGTGTTGGGGCTATGTGTCTTGTGTTCTTTTTTTCTATGACTGCTATGTAGTTTCGTTTGGTACTTCGGTACCGAACGACAAATAAAGCTCTGTTATACTGTTATGTCTGGGTGCTATGATAAACTAATTTAATTTGTCTGCACCTGATCCATATCTCTCAATTCCCTGCATATCCATGTGCCTATCTAAAAGCCTCTGAAGCACCACTATCGTATCTGCCTTGACACCACCCTTGGTAGCATATACCAGCACCCACCACTCTCTGTGTAAAAACAATTGCCCCACACATCTCTTTTAAACTTTGCCTCACTCACCTTAAAGCTATGCCCCCTAGTTTTTGACAATTCCACCCTGGGAAAAAGGTTCTGATTGTCAAGACAATCTATGCCTCTCATCATTTTATATACTTCTATCAGGTCTCCCCGTAAACCTCGAGTATTGTGGAGAAGTTTGTCCAGTCTCTCTTTGTAGCTAATACCCCCTAAACCTTTCTCATAAAGTAATTTAATTGTTCAGTGACTATTAATATAAATCTCATCGAAAGTATCTTGCCGGTTCTATCATTGTTTCTCTTGCATTTCATGCCTTTTACAATATAACACAAACATTCTTTCTCAATCACTACTTTCAAACAGTGTCGTGTGTATATGAACTAAAGCATAAATCCCTTCGTTCCCCTGGCTTGTAATATGTCGTTTATTCATAATCTTAATGCAATCTAATTTTGATTTGTTTATGCTGTAATAGGGAGTTGGACAGTGATCATACAAAGGACTCCGGTCCTGCCAACAATCTGGGTGCAGGGTTCTAGACCTGGGCTTGGTCACCGCCGCACTGGCCCCCAACCAACACTCTAAAGATTGTATCAGCAATGTAACTGCCATAGCTATCATAGCAGGAAAAGACTGGGTGAATTGTTCAACTCTTTCCTGCTTCTTGCGACGGATTCTAACCACTTTCTTGGATAGATGCAGCCGTGGTGTTCCTGAAGCTTTGATAGTCTGCACTTTTAAACTCTGACGGTTAATTTGGACAGAGTAAGCTTCATGCAACAGCCATGTGATGGCAGCTAGATAATCTGTTCTAGAAAAGTTGATTGAGGAATAAATCTTGTGTTTTCTGGATCCTTATGCCTTAGGATAACCACAGATTATGTTATCGCAATCATCAACAATGTGGGGAAAGAGGTAATCTATAGTGCTGTCAGTCAACAGGACACACTAGGACTCAGCTGACAATACATGATAGGGTCATACAGCATGGAAGCGGGCCCTTCGGCCTAACTTGTCCATGCCGACCAAGATGCCCTATATACACGTCCCATATTCCTCTAAACCTTTTCTATCCATGTACCTATCTAAATGTATTTTTAATGTTGTTATAGTACCTGCCTCAACTACCTTCTCTGGCAGCCCATTCCATATACCCACCACCCTCTGAGGGAAAAAGTTGCCGGTCAGGTTCTTATTAAATCTTTCCCCTCTCACTTTAAATCTATGTCCCTTGGTTCTTGATTCCCTTACTCTGGGTAACAGATTCTCCCTTACCCTATCTATTCCCCTCATTATCTTATACATATCTAAAAGATCACTCATCATCCTCCTAAGCTCCAAGGACTAAAGTCCTAGCGTGCCCATCCTCTCCCAATAGCTCAGGCTGTCAAATTCTGGCAACATGATGTTTGGTGAGCATGTGTGAATGAACCTAAATTCTTATGGTGATCCAGAAGTCATATGTAAGCCACTGGTGCTTACAAATTGTAGTAAATTACTGAGTACATCACTGACATCCTGCTGCTCTGCCTGAGTTCCACCAAGACCATTGCCGTCTTGGCTGGAACATGGATGCAAGAATGGGTAGTGCTAATGCGTAAAATGGTGGCGCGTCCAGACGCAATGGCTTTGCGCTCTCCATATCGATACTATTCATACAGGGCGGATCGTTCATGGAGCCGCACGAAACTACTCAACATCGGATGCGGCTGTGAACAACGGGTTTTTAAAAACCTCGGCGGCTTCAGCAACATCCCAGCAGAGCTGGTCAGAGCACCAGCAGCTCCTGGGATCACCACACCGGCAGGAAGGAGACGGAGGCAGTGCCGGGAGAGGAAGCAAAAACGTGGACGGCACGCAGGGGTACAGGCCACGCTACGAAGGGCTCCACAAAGACCATCCTTTCCGAGCGTTTTCCTCGCTAATGTCCGGTCACTCACCAACAAGTTGGACGAGGTAAGGCTACGGCTCAACACCAAAGATCACTGAAAGACTGCTGTGCGCTGATCTTCACGGAGACGTGGCTCAACGCGCTGGTTCCTGATGGGGCTGTGGAGCTAACGAACCGGTCACTACATCGTGCAGACAGAACAAAGGACTCCGGTAAGAGCAAGGGTAGGGGGCTCTGTATCTTCATCAATAATGACTGGTGCACCAACCACACTGAAATAGAGAGGTACTGTTCTCCAGATCTGGAATTGCTACTGCTTAAATGTAGGCCGTTTTACCTGCCTCAGGAATTCTCCGTCATTATCATAGTGGCTGTATACATTGCACCACAAGCTAATGCTAATCTAGCATTAGCACAGCTGCACTCGGCCATCAGTAAACAGCAGGATGTTCACCCCAAGGGTGCCTTCATTGTTGCAGGGGACTTTAACCAGGTCGACCTACGAGCTGTGCTTCACAAATTTCACCAGCATGTGCAGTGCCCTACCAGGGGCTCAAACACGCTGGACAAAGTATACACTAACATCAAGGACTCGTACAAAGCTCTCCCCTGGGACAATCTGACCACCTTTCACTGTTCCTGATGCCAGCATACACACCTCTCATCCACAAGACCAAACCTCTAATAAAGACTCAAAATATGGCCTGAGGAATCCACCTTACAACTCCAGGACTGCTTTGAATGCACCCACTTGGACCTGTTTGCACAACAGGCGACCCACGGCACAGAGGTAGACTTGGATGAGTACACATCCACTGTGCTCTCCTACATCAACAGCTGTGTGGAGAATGTCACAGAGGACAAGAAGATAAAGATGTTTCCTAACCGGAATCCGTGGATGAACAAAGAGGTACAAAGTCTTTTAAGAGCACACAATAATGCCTTTAAATCCGGGGACACTTCAGCATACAGTGTTGCCAGGTCAAACCTGAAAAAAGGCATAAAAATGGCCAGACCTGCACAGGCTACGCGTGGAAGACCACTTCAACAGCACTGACGCCAGAAGCATGTGGCAAGGCATCAGGGATATCACTGATTACAACAGCAACCCAGCCTGCCCCCACAGTGATGTCACACTGGCTAACGAGCTCAACACCTTCTTTGCTCGCTTTGAAACCGGCAACACCATGAGTGGAAAAATTCCGGCCTCGGAGGATGAACAGGTTCTTACACTGAGCACACATGATGTACACTGAGCGCTGCAGAGGATCAATCCACGCAAAGGGTGCAGGCCCGGACAGAATCCCAGGATGGGTACTTAAGGACTGTGCTGACCAGCTTGCTGAGGTATTCACAAAGATCTTCAATCTGTCTCTATCTCTGGCAACGGTCCCGAAGTACCTGAAGTCAGCCACCATAGTGCCGGTGCCAAAAAAAGAAAACATCAGCATTCTGAACGACTACCGCCCGGTTGCCCTCACACCGGTAGTTATGAAGTGCTTTGAAAGGTTGGTCTTTTCCCACATCAAAGCCACCATCCCTGCCTCATTAGACCCACATCAGTTTGCATACAGAACAAATAGATCCACAGAGGATGCCATCTCTCTGGCTCTTCATACCGTCCTGACTCACCTGGAGAGACAGGGCACATACGTAAGGATGCTATTTATAGACTATAGCTCTGCCTTCAATACTGTCATCCCCACCAAGCTCACCTCCAAACTCTACCAGCTAGGCCTCAGCTCGTCAATATGCAACTGGATCCTGAATTTACTGATGGAACGCCCTCAGGCAGTGAAAATGGGCCTCCACTTGTCCTCCACTACCACTCTTTGAGTACTGTCACACCACAGGGTTGTGTATTGAGCCCCATCCTCTATTCCCTCTTCACACATGACTATGTTCCTGCATTCGCCACCAACATCATCGTCAAATTTGCAGATAACACAACGGTGATCGGGCTGATCTCCAACGGCGATGAATCAGCCTACAGAGCGGAGGTGCAGAACCTGGCGACCTGGTGCTCAGAGAACAACATGTCCCTAAACACAACTAAGACCAAGGAGCTAATTATCAACTTTAAGGCAGAGAAGGCAGAATACGCTCCAGTCTTCATCAACGGAGACAGAGTGGTGAGAGTGTCCAGCTTCAGGTTTCTGGGCACACACATTTCAGAGGACCTCACATGGTCCACTAACACTGCTGTGCTAGTCAAGAAAGCACAGCAAATACTGTTTTTCCTGAGAACGCTGAAAAAGGTCAGTCTGCCCCAACAGTTACTGATGACCTTCTACCGCTGCACCACATAGAGCATACTGACCTATGGCATCTATGTGTGGTATCTCAGCTGCACGGCAGCGGAAAGGAGAGCTCTTCAGCTGGTTGTCTGCAGAGCGCAGAGGATCATTGGGATACAGCTACCAGCCCTGGAGGACATGTACAACGCACGCTGCCTCAGGAAAGCCACCAGCATCTACAAGGACTCCACACACCCATGCCACCGTCTGACAGACGTTACAAAGCCTTCTACACCCGCACCTCCAGACCAAGAAACAACTTTATTCCTAGAGCTATAGCTGCTCTGAATTGGACCTGCTGAGAGCCTGCCATGATCTGTCTCTGCCCCCAGAGTTATCTGGCACAACTGACCCCTGCAGGAACCTTTTTTGCCCTTTACCTTGTTTCTTTTTTTTTCTCTCCCCCCCCCCCCCCCTTTGTTGTTTTCGTTTTCACCGTGATTTATTTTATAGCATCGATATGGAAGTGGCATTCTCAATCTCGTTGTACTTTACAATGACAGTAAAGATATTGTATTGTATTGTAAAAAAAATCTGAAATTCAGAAGTGAAGTGTGAATGATTGATCTTAACATCGAAGCAACATCTAACTGAGTGTGGCATAAATTGACCAAAGTAAAACAGCAGAGAGTGACAATCAAGGGAAGTCTCCTCTGAGTGGAGTTGGAGTCGTTCCTGGTGAAAGGAAAATGGCGTAGTTATTAGAGGCCACTCAACTCAGCTCGTGGTCATCTCGTGTTCATAAGATAAGGATCAAAATTGGGCCATTCTTGCCATCAAGTCTATTTTTGCAATCAATCATGGCTGATCTATCACCCTCTCAACCCCATTATCCTGTCTTGTTCCCATAATCCTTGACGCCCTTACTAATCAAGAATCTGTCAATCTGCGCCTTTAAAATACCCAATGTCGGCTTCCAGACATCTGTGGCAATGAATTCCACAGATTGACCATCCTCTGACTAAAGAAATTCCTCCTCATCTCTTTTTTAAAGGTACGTCCATTTATACTGAAGCTATGGCCTTTGGTCCTAGACTCTCCCACCAGTGGAAACATCCTCTCTATGTAGAATTTCCCCAAGACAGCATCTTCCGTTCAACTAGCCACATCTAATTTATCAATGATGTTCCTTAAAGGGCAATTGGACAGGTACATGGATAGGCAAGGTTCAGAAGGAAAGAGGCCAAACACGTGTAGATGGGGCATTTTGGTCGGTATATGCAAATTGGGCTGAAGGGCTTGTTTCTGTGCTGTATAACTCTAAATAATGTCAGAATTAAGTTTGCATGGTGATGATTGCAAAACATTAATTTCAATTTGAAGCGCTCAAGCAAATGAAGCAGTCTGTGAGCATGTGCAACAAGATCCATGATATTCAATGGCAAGTCTACTGCAAATTAGTAATAGGATCAGAGACAGAGGAACAAGTTCATGAGGGCTGGTGGGCCCAGAACTGTGGATGGCAGCCTTGAGATATTGCATATACCATTTATAACCAAGAAAATTCTTCATACAAAGAATGGTGAACGTGGAATTCTACACCATGAAAAGCCATGGAAGTAATAACATTTAACTGGCGCAGCAGTAGAATTGCTGCCTTACAGTGCCCAGACCCGGATTCGATCCTGACTACGGGTACTGTCTGTACGGAGTTTGTACAATCTCCCCGTGACTGCATGGGTTTTCTCCGGGTGCTCCAGTTTCCTCCCAAACTCCAAAGACCTACAGGTTAGGAGGTTAATTGGCTTCAATAACAATTCAGAACTAATCCTAGTGTGCAGCACTGTACGGGGGATCACTGGTTGGTGCAGACTCGATGGGCTGAAGGGCCTGTTTCTGCGCTGTATCTCTAAACTCTAAACCAACTGGACACTTTGGGGAATGGCCCTCAGGAGATGTAGTCATTTAAGGACCACTCTACTTTGTGGAACAGCCGCTACAGTAACACTATCTGCAGCCAACAGCATATCTGTTAACATTGGGTGCCACATGGTTGCTAAAAATCAATAAGGTAACAGGGATCGCATGGGAGGAAAATGCAAGTCGTGGACAGTCAAGCACAGTTCAGCCCATTACTTTTAGGCAGCACAGTGGTGCAGCTGATAGCGCTGCTGCCTCACAGCGACAGAGAATTAGGTTCAATCCTGACCTCGGGTGCTGTCTGAGTAGAGTTTCTACGTTCTACCTGTGACCGCGTGGGTTTCCCCCGAATGCTTCGGTTTCCTCCCACACCCCAAATACGTGGGTTTGTAGGTTAATTGGCCTCTTTAAATTGCCCCCTAATGTGTCGGGAGGAGATGAGAGAGTGGGATAACATCGAACTAGTGAACGGGTGATCGATGGTTGGTGTGGAGTTGGCGGGCTGAAGGGCCTGTTTCCATGCTGTATCTCTAAACTTTAAACTTTCACCCAGATTATTTCTCCACTTGACTGCAACATGCTCACTTGCTGAGTATAAACCATTAATATTTAGAATGATTAAAATATTTTCCAACTGCCTTTCATGTGCTGTGTAGGGTAAGTTCTAAAAATCATCTGTAATGGAGGCATTGGCTATGGAAATTTTAACTAATCTAAACTGGTCTTGAAATCGATAAAATCTTTCATCCTCAGTACAGCACTGGGCTTAACTTCTTTACTGTAATCTTAAATATATATTTAGTAGCTTTGTAGTTTCAAGTGATTTATCTGCATCACTAGTCCTGTTTGCATCGGGCAAAGACTCCCACCATGATACTTAAGTTGCTTTTCTTCAGAGCAACTTCAGAGGAAAAATAACTTTGACTGGAACATTCATCAAACCAATAACTGGGAAACACAGCGTAGATCTGGAGACTATCCTGATCCCTTCTTTATGAGATATCTTTACCTAAACTAATCTGATATCTATATATCTGATTACAGAGTTCCGGTATTTTGACAACAGCTGCAAAGTATTGAACTGGCAGATGGTCACGGATTTGTCACTTCCTATGTTCCAGTTCATCATTTTTACCAGCTGCATGCTCTAAGTGTGCAATGTTTGTGTTTGTTCTTGCTCATTATAGTTGGTTCTCTTTTTGTGATGTATTTTAAGTAGCCGCCTTGCCATTCTGATGATTTCATTCACTGCTCCACTGGCCCAAAGTCACAGGCAAGAAATGGTCTGTTAGCGGGTTAGCAACCTGTTTGACACTAGGCTTGGTTTTCCCAGCTTTGGCATTCATGGAAAATAAACGTAGAAGTTGAGCACAAAGGTAGTGTTGATCGGTACAAACAAAATTACCCTTTTGGTCTCTGAACCTGAAAGAAATATATCGGAAGAGTCTCAAATTTGAATGAAGAATGGAGATCTCAATGGAGTACCACTGGGCCAAGAAGAAAACTGGCACACAACTCCAGCTCACAGCAACTCCTGTGGTGTCCAAGATCACATGGATGAAATTAATGTCTTGGGTGGGGCAGAACACCAGAGGTTATGCATCAGAACTGAGAAAGAGAGGAACAAGGAGACACCAGAGACTGCAGATTTTGGAATCTTGAGCAAAAAAAGGCAAAGTGTTGGAGAAATTCAATGGGACAGGCAGAATCTGTGGAGGGAAAGGATAGTCAACATTTTGGGGAAGAAGGGGCCCAATGTGAAATGTCGCCTAGGTGAGTGGACATTAGCTGAAACAAAGGTGATTTCTTTGACATGAGAAATAAAGTGGCCATTTGAAGAGTCAATATCAAAGAGTCAAGAGTGTTTAATACCAAAAACAGAATAATGAAATTTATACTTGCAGCAACATAACAGGCCTGTCTGTATATGTTATACATATAATGAACAAAAATGAACAAAAATGCAATAAATTAATAACAATGTAGGACAACTAAGTTTTCCTTTGTCAGTGTACGGTGTTGCGAACGTTGTATAGTCTGTTTAATGATGAAAAGTTTGCTCTGATAATGTATGTAATGAGTATTTTACTTTATGCTTGGGTGCTGTAAATATTCCACTATTCTGGTGGCACTTGTTTACTGAACCAATCTTTTTTTTTTTTAATTTTTAATTTTTTTAAGCATATGTACAAATAATAATAAACGACAACTGGTTATAGAATTCTTACATAGCTTCAATTTTTAAATTTTTAAAGAAAAAATAAAGATGAAAAGAGACTGGAAAAAAAAGACTATAAACTAATAGAGAGAAAGCAAAGAAAAAAGAGAATTACAAATATAAAGATTATGGGGCTAGATCCGGGAGTTAATGAGTATAGTTGTACATCCAACCCTAAACTCAAGTTTTAAATTTTAGTTTTGTGACAAACCCATATACTTTTTTAAAAATTCAATAAATGGAGATCATATTTTTTTTAAATAGATCTGGTTTGTCAATTAAGGCAAACCTTATTTTTTCCAAATGCAAAGATCTCGGTCTTGCTGCCCACATCTTTATCAATAGAAACACTACCAAACGTCTCTTGCCAGTCAGCAAAGGAAGGCGTGCACAGTAAGGTGAAGGAAGGGTGTAAATGTATCAGAGTTAAGGTGAAGGGTGTAAATGTATCAGAGTTGTATCCATGCAGTCACTGTGTGCAGGCTTGTGCTTTGTGCAGTGGAGATCTCGGTGCAGCCGCCTGGCACAGCGTCGGCTGCACCGAAACAACACGCCAGCTCGGTGGAGCAGAGACCCTGATCATTATATCCATGAGAGGAAGCGATGCATTGCAGGAAACGTCTGTAAACTGATTTACTGCCCGGAAATAAAAAGGCGAATTGGTAAAGTGCTGGAATGGCTCAGCCCAGGCAGCACCGCTACTGGAGAACGTGGACAGGCGACTTTGCCAGTCGGGACCCTTCTTCAGATTGATCAAAACAAATAAATAAAAGGTTGACCAAAGGAATAAACTTAGAAAAAGCAATCTTCGGCGACGGAGATACTCAAGAAATGTCCTAAAATAGACGAACACGCTGGCCGTCTAGAGCTATATAGCGTCTGGTCGTCGGTTCAGGACAGAGCCTCGTTAGCGCAGTAGGTAGCGCGTCAGTCTCATAATCTGAAGGTCGTGAGTTCGATCCTCACACGGGGCACATCCTTTTACTGAAGCTATGTTGCAGTGGTGACAATTATAAATCCCCCCACCCCCCTCAATCCTAGATCTTTATTATCTGGATTACTCATTCTAGTCCATCACATCACAATACAATACAATATATCTTTATTGTCATTGTACAGGGGTACAACGAGATTGGGAATGCGCCTCCCATACGATGCAATAATTTAATTAGCTAGTCAGTATTAATTTAAACAACCCAACGAAACAAATTGTAACAGTTTTAAGACAGAATAAAGTGCAAGTAGATCTGTGCCAGATCACTGTGCGTTGTGACCATCCGGCTCAGCAGGACCGGTTCATAGCAGCTATGGCCCTGGGGATGAAGCTGTTCCTGAATCTGGAGGTGCGGGCGTAGAAGGCCTTGTATCGTCTGCCCGATGGAAGGAGTTCGAACAGACTGTTGCAGGGGTGTGAAGAGTCTTTGTGGATGCTGGTGGCTTTTCTGAGGCATCGTGTGTTGTAGATGCCTTCCAAGTCTGGTAGCTGTGTTCCGATGGTCCTCTGAGCTCTATGGACTACTCGCTGAAGAGCTTTCCTCTCTGCCTCCACTGAGGTACCACACAGGGATGCCATGTGTTAGGATGCTCTCTATGGTGCAGCGGTAGAATGTCGTCAGCAGCTGTTGGGGTAGACCAGACTTCTTCCGTGTTCTTAGGTAGAACAGTCATTGCTGTGCCTTCTTGACCAGCTCGGCAGTGTTATTGGACCATGCTAGGTCCTCCGAAATGTGAGTGCCCAGAAACTTGAAGCTGGACACTCTCTCCACACTGTCCCCGTTGTCACACAACATAGTTGTTCTCACATGCGATATCAGAATTTATATTTGTAACTCCTGCATTGTAATTCCTGCAATGTATCAATCAATTAAGCAGCACAGATGCCCCCCGATCAGCTGAGTTACTCCAGCACTTTGTGTTTTGCTCAAGACTCCAGTCTCTACAGTTTCTTGTGTCTCCCCAGAAGTTACATGTGTTGGTGGAGTTAACCATGGTCCTTAAGGGGCTGCTGTGAGTTGGCAAGTCAATATAAGTTAACATTTGTACGTTTTTGTTGTTTGTTTACATGTGTCCTCTGTTACCTAGAAATTTTTATTTATTTGTCGGGCGTCCGGAGGATTCACTCAGCACAACTCTTAAAAATAGAAACGGCCAAACGTTGATGTTGCAATGATGGTGGAGTTCTGCTACACTGCTGTGTTGCACTCGACATTCAAATTCAGTCACCTACACCTAGGGTATTCAATAAAATTCCTTGTTCACATGAAGCTCACAAAGTAAACAGTAATGATAAATACAACAGTGAGTGGATATCAACAGAATAGTGCAAAATTGCAATTGAAAATAGTACTAAGAATATTAAAGTACAATAATGGGATAACTAAATGAGGTACAGTTAAGACTGCGTGGCAGCATCATAGGAGATTAGTCTAGGAGTCTGATAACTGGGCAAGAAGCTATTCTTAAATGTGGAAATCCAGTTATGAAACCAGTTATTAATGAGGTAGATTCATTCGGGCTGGATAAAGTGGTCTTGAATATGTACTAGCCCACTCAAGGCAGTCCTGAAGTAGACCCGCAAACTTTTCCAACCACCGGTTTCTCCTTCACACAAAGGGTGGTGTGTGTATGGAACGAGCTGCCAGAGGAGGTAGTTGAGGCAGGGACTATCGCAACATTTTAGAAACAATTAGACAGATACAAGGATAGGACTGGTTTAGAGGGATATGGGCCAAATGCAGGCAGATGGGACTAGTATGGATGGAACCTGTTGGTCAGTATGGGCAAATTGGGCCGAAGGGCCTGTTCCCACGCTGTATGACTATGACAATTCTGTACAGCTCTATATAAATCTGTAATAAACTGGAAATGCTCAATAGGTCAGGTGGCATCTGAGGAAGAAGAAATAGAGTTAGCCCATCCAGAACTTGTACTATTTGTACTATTTTTGATTTTCAACTTAGAGGTGATGCTTTTGACAGGACTAGGGAGAGACAAAATAGACAATGACAGAGGTACAAGGCCTGCTGGATTTTCCTATTCATTTTTTAAAATCACAGTACTTCAAGTCTGGCCTAACCAAAAAAAGATTTAACACAACAACTTCAATTTATCTCTCTAGAAATTATTACTATCTCTCAGCTTGCTTTTGTTGCAGTCTTTTTCTTGAACTTTTAGTGGATTTGGTATTTCTATTACCCGATCCCTTTGCTTCTGTATCACATTTAGACTTACATTCCTCAACTAATATGGAATATTTTATGTCTCTTCCCAAAATGTAATACTTCACACTCATCTACATTGAAACTAATTTTTAGTTTAGATTATTATTGTCACGAGTACTGACAGTGAAAAACTTTTGTTTGCATGCTATTCAGTCCAAGAAAAGTCAATACTTGAATATAATCAAACCATCCACAATGCACAAAGAAAAGATAAAGGGTACAACATTTAATGCAAGATCTCACATTGAATGTGGATATAACATTGGATGTGGAGAGGATGTTTCCACTTGTGGGAGAGTCTCAGACTAGAGGTCATAGCCTCAGAATTAAAGGACATTCTTTTAGGAAGATGAGGAAAGGGGTGAATCTGTGGAAATCTTTGGCACTGAAGGCTGTGGAGGCAGTCAGTGGATATATTTAAGGCAGAGATAGTTAGATTCTTGATTAGTATGGGTGTCAGAGATTATGGGGAGAAGGCAGGAGAATGGGGTTAGGATGAAGAGATAGATCAGCCATGATGGCGGAGTAGACTTGATGGGCCGAATGGCCTAATTCTCCTCCTATCTCTTATGATCTTATGAAGTCCAATAAAGTCTGATGTCTCCAAGGTCTCCAAGGAGGTAGTTGGGAGGTCTTTTTTTCACATTTTTAAAAATTATTTAGACAAATGGCAGGTTTATGAATGTCTTTTATTTAGCTGTTACAGTTCTTCTATTGCATTGAAAATTCTTTAGAACATAAAGCAGTAGAACTTAGGAACAGGCCTTTCGGCCCACGATATCCATGCCAGACATGATATGCAGCATTATATCATGCTTGTAGCATTTGTACCCTGGAACAGTGAGCTGCTATTTGATACTATTTGCAAATGTAGAAATCCCAACACCTGAATTTGTGAATCACCGTACTTCCCAGTTGCTTAGTTTTTTACCTTACACCAATCAACACCTCTGTCCCCAAACTCCTGTACTTGTCATCTCTTCCCCCACCAAGAGTTTACTTCAGTATCACACAGGCTGTGTCCATTGTCCTCTTCAATACTAAAGATTTGGACCTGGATATTAGAGTGTTGTCAACGGTCCACTTTAATGGAAAGCAGAAGTGATAACTTACCGTAACATAAATGGCATTCATTGTGCAGATTCTGTTTTAATGCTGCTCATTGTTTCCAGCTCTTACTGACACATCTCTCTCATAACCAGGAGCTGCTGGTATGTTTGTTAACCCCTCCCCTACATTCCCCGCAGTTGCCAACTATCAGCTGTCACAGAGACAGGTGGCAGAAGAGAGGAACGGAGAGTTGAGAGCTCATCTTTTCACTAGGATAGAGCTACACTCAGACGTCCAGAAGACCTGACAAGTTCATCAAGTTTAGTTGTTGGAAGTGCCAGATTTGCATGAAAAGCCCGACATAGAAAGCTGGAGAATGATTCTGTCCGATTACTTGCATGAGGGGCTGATGCTACTGTTATTTTCATGTGGTGGTAAGGTCATCTGGTGTGCTGGTTTTATTCAGTTGAAAGCTGCAATATGTTTGTTTCGTATATATATTTTTTGTTTTATATAGTTTGCTTTGGAAATGTCCAGAGAAGTGTTTGGTATTTTAGATTGACGGCAACATGTGTTGCCTGGTTCTATTCCTGGATTTCCATGACAAAAATGCCTGATGTCCACGTTATGAATGAATATATAGTTGGTGTTTTGTAATCCAGAATTTCAATTTTTTGCTTTATATCATTAAGTTTATACGAAATGCACAGTAACATACAGTATGATCATTGTTCCTATTTCAGGGAGAGAGGTTTTGGATTAATGTTTGAGGATGGTCTGAATTTCTGCTCCGAGTCTGGAATAGTCGATGTTTATCCAAGGTCACTAGTTGGAGTCTGCCTGGGGAAAGGGATTGGTCAGCGTAGCAGGATTTATATTACACAACGGAAATAGTTGCTTTGCAATGGCAATAGTAATGATTCTGGAATGCGGCATAATGGCATGTACTACGGCTTAGAATATATTTTTTATGACCTAGCTGAATTAATCAAGCTTTTGATTCATTTGAGCATTTTGTGCATTGTTCGTGGGTTGACAAGCCAGTGTGAGCTAGTAGAAGTTATCTTGAAGGTAATAAGCCAATATCATTCATATCTCTATGTTCGTCACACAGTATAAATAAGACACTGAAAATCAGTGGGTTTATTTTGGGACTTTGCTGTTAGTTCCTTGAAATTTGATATGTCTGCTGACTATACATTGGACTGCATTTTAAAGATTTATTTATTCAAAAACTTTCATGGATACATGGCAGCTGTTTGAGGTTTTGCAACGTGACGTGGAGTAATCCATGCTGTAATTCTTCCTGAGTGTAAAAATAACAATTGGATACATACTGCTTCTAGAAATCATGAAAGGAAATGGTATGTTAATAAACATGTTGAAATAATTAAATACTATATTTAAATTAAAATCAGATCAAATATTATTAATTAGTTAAAATAATAGAATCTTTACTTAGTGCCATGAAGAGATTTGTAATTTATTTTGTCAGCTTACCATGTACATAAACAAATATTAGGTAGCAAAATAAATTTAGTCCAGAACGATCCATGTGAGAATTTGAGAGTCAATTCAAAACCAAATATAATCAATTATGATATAAAATAAATGGTAAATAGATGACAGATAAAATAGTTTATGTTTGCAAAACATAATTCTTGTAAATATGAGAGAAGCCAAACATTTGACATCAAAATCAGTCATTTATTCGAGAGTTCTTTTAATGTCCTATTGAAGGCCTGTTTGGAGAAATCCCAAGGAAGTGTTTCCTTACACAATTTCCATTTTAGATTCTACTGATCTTTGTTGAAGTAACACAATTTTGTTGAAGTAACACAACGTTGAAATAATCACACAATTCCACCAACCTGCCCACCTGGAAAATGTTGTCCTAATTTCAGAAATCAATTCTAGAAGTTCAGTTTGAACCTCAGCTAATAATTAATGTATGTTACTATGACTACATGAGCATCCTTTAAGGTTTCATGCCATAGAGTGTGCTGAGGTGCTTTGCAGAGGGTTACAATAAAAATGATGATGTCAAAGCATGTAAAATATTGGGGAAGATGATAAAGGTATAGTCAAAAAGCTAACTTGTAAGATACAGTTTGAAAGGAGGAATGATACAAAGAGAGAGGGAGAGAGAGAGAAACATTTGAATTTGGAACCTTATAATCAACACTAAGGTACACATGATGGAGTCATTAAATACAGGGATAATCAAAAGACCAGAATTAGAGAAGGGAAAATATATTAGGTTGTAGATCTGGGGGAGATCTTTTGAATGTTTTGGACCCGAAAGTTGTCTGTCCCTCCACAGATGCTGCCTAAACCATTGAGTTCCTTTAGCAGTTTTTTTTTGTGCTCAAGATACCAGCATCTGATATCCTTTTTGTCATAAAAAACAGTAGCTTTGTCCCTTTCCACTATTCGTTGGTGGGAAGTTATACCTATGGTATGATGGCAATTTATAGAAAATAACATAGCCAAAGAGTTGGTAATAACATAACGCTGGTGTTTCAGTGTAAACGTCAAGAAAACAATATCAAATATAATTTTTTTAGAAGGAAAAGACATTTTAGAACACAAGAATGTAAAAGGACATCCATGATTCCTCAAGTAATAAAGTCAGAGGGAAGGCTGAGGTATTTCCACAGATTGGGAAACGAACAGAATTGTGTTGCAAAGGATTCTTTCTCATCACCTGATAGCCAGTTTAACACCACTGTTAACCATTACTTTTGGCTGAGTTATAGTGAAGAGTCTAAGTGAATGGACGAAAGAAAAGAATAACTAAGATGCAGATAATTGAGAGAGAACAATAAAAGGTTAGGTGGATAGCAAAGATTTAGAACAATATGGCCCAAATGCCGGAAAACTGGACTAGCTTAGATGGGGCATCTTGGTTGGCTTGGACCAGTTGGACCAGTTGGACTGAAGGGCCCGTATCCACACTGTATGACTCAATGGGTCTATAAAATGCTGGAAATGTTAATAGACCAATAATCACTGGGAAAAATACAATAAGAATTAAAATAAGGCTACCGCAATTCTATGATCAAGGACATCTTACAAAATGTATTTCCATCTTGCCTTTTCACAGGTCTGGTGTTGGCTTCTGAACATGAAACGCGTTTGGTGGCTAATTTATTCAAAAAGTATAACAAGGTGATTCGTCCAGTGGAGAATCACAAGCATTTTGTGAATGTCACAGTGGGGCTGCAGCTGATTCAACTCATCAATGTGGTATGAAGCTAATCATCTCTGTGTTTGTGGAAGAATGATCACCTGTGGAGTTCAACTGCCACTCATATGGCCAATTACAGCCTTGCATGAGTTTAGTTTTATCTTTGGAGACCCAGCTTGGTAACAGGCCCTTCAGCCCACTAAGTCCTTGCTGACCATTGATCACCCATTTATACTAGATTTATGTTATCCCACTTTTTCATCCACTCTCTACACACAAGGGGGCAATTTACTGAGGCCAATTATTCTACAAACCCGCACGTCTTTGGGATGTGGGAGGAAATCAAAGCACCGGGCGGAAACCTGTATGGTCACAGGAAGAACGTGCAAACTCTGCACAAACAGCACCTGAGGTCAGGGTCAACGGCGGGTCTCTGACGCTGTGAGACAGCAGCTCTTCCAGCTCCACCATTGTGTTGCCCAAACTTCAGAGTTTAATTGCAGTACCACCTTTATATGAGTGCAACAAATAATCAGCAAAAACCAACTAGATTACATTGATTAATACAATTCTATAATTAGTTTGGATTTCAGTGCTAAGTTTTACATGTTATGGGGTTTCTCTTCAGTTACCTAACTCTAGAACCTAAGAAAGTTCCAAAGGCCTTCGAACTCTTCAAGAGTTCACTCAATATTCCACCACCATTTTATGGGTGGTCTGTGGTACATCTGGGCATCAACGGTTGCGGGGAGAAGGCAGAAGAATGGGTTGAGAGGGAAAAATAGATCAGTCATGATCGAGTGGTGGAGCAGACTCAAGGGGCCGAATGGCCCAATTCTGCTCCAATGCCTCATGAACTTACGATCTTACTAGAGTTTGGATGGCACCTGGAATGTGCTACCAGAGGAGATGGGGAATAACAGTATAACAGTATAACAGAACTTTATTTGTCATTCGGTACCGAAGTACCGAACGAAACTACATAGCAGTCATAGAAAAAAAGAACACAAGACACATAGCCCCAACACAAACGTCCATCACAGTGACTCCAAACACCCCCTCACTGTGATGGAGGCAACAAAACTTCCACTCTCTTCCCCACGCCCACGGACAGACAGCTCGTCCCCGACCGACCTGTCAGACACAATCACTACATTTAAGAGGTATTTAGACCGGCACTCGAATAGGCAATGCTTAGAAGGATATATAATAATAATAATAATAATAATAAACATTTATTTTATATAGCGCTTTTCCAAATGCTCAAAGACACTTTACAAAACAGTCAAAACATAAAAACAAACAAACTGACAAACTGACGGAGAAGCGGCGAACAAATAGCGCCAGCGTCCTCTCACGTCAGGGTCCGGCAGTAGACAATAAAAACACAAGACACACAATTACAATTTAACACAAACAGCCATCACAGTGATTGCTCCAGGCACACCTTCACTGTGATGGAAGGCAAAGAAAAGTCTTATCTCCTCCTCATTCTTCTCCCGTGGTGCCACGAGGCGATAGAGGCTCCTGACTTTTGAAGCCCCCACCAGGCGATGGAAAGTCCCAGGGCCGAGCCGAGCAGGCCGATGAAGGTCCTGAGCCCCCACCGGGCGATGGAAAGTGCCGCGGCCAGGCCAAGCAGGGCGATGAGGGGCCTGCGAGCGGGTCAATCAAACCTCGCGCTCCGGGGCAGTCGAAGCTGCTACGGCTGGAGCTCCCGAAAGCCGGTCGCCAGCCAGGGACCTGTGAACTCCCGATGTTGCGGTCTGCAGGGCCCACGGCCGAAGCCTCCGAGATGGTAAGTCCAGGCCCTGCGACTGGAGTCTTCAAGGCCGCCGACTCCACAGTGTTAGGCCGTAGCGCGAACGGAGATACGACACGGTAAAGGTCGCATCTCCATTGAGGAGGAGATTTGAAAAAAAGGTTTCCCCCACCCCCCCACCACCCCCCCACCACCCTCCACATATACAGAGTTAAAAATAAATCAAAACATACATTTAACGATAACAATAGACAAAAACAAAAAAAAAGACAGAGAGACTGCCGGTGAGCCGCAGCTGCAGGACCTATTGCGGGCAAATAGAATTAGTATGGACGGATAAAAAGATATGTTGGGATGAATAGCCCATTTCTATGCTCTATGTCTCTATTTATATGGTTGTTGTGGTATTCTTGTGAAGCTGGAGACAGCTGCAGACTTTTACAGCTATCCCAAGGGGAGATGGTAAGTCATTCTTAGTTTGAAATCTAATTTCCTACTCATCTATCACTGAACGGCAACTGCTGGGGAAGAGGAGAAAAATGAAGAGTAAGACAGAGAGCATGCAAGGCAGAATGATCCTTTTTGAATCTCTGATCCTACCTCAGATTCCTCTGATACCAAAAATGGCTAGAAATTCATCTCTGGCTGCAAACACTAAATTCACCATACATAAGTGGCTGCAAGTTCAATTATACTTCCGAAGTTCAGGTCCCCTGAACCAAATTTCAGAAGCAGAGTAAAACAAGCAACTGCTCCAATGCTAACTAGGACTAAACATTTGGTCACAATTCAGCTCATGCTTTGTTTTCTCAATCTCAGCTCTGCTGAGTGGACTACATAATGTGCAGGAGGTTGTGGCGTCAGGCAACTAGCAGAGCCTAAAGCGTGAGGCGTGGTCTTGGTGAGCTTCCTCTGAGGCTAAAAGGAAAAACACCCACAGCTTCATGACTCATGGGACTTGCAACCCGATAATGCCAGCCTGAATGGTGGCCTTCTCATATAAGGAGAGATTATGTAGATTGGACCTACACACTACAAAAAGACACAAAGCACTGGAGTAACTCAACGGGTCAGGCAGCATCTCTGGAGAACATGGATACGCGACGTTTCGGGTCGGGACCCTTCTTCAGACTGTAGTGGGGGGGAGGAAAGCTGGAAGATAGCTGGTGGCGGGACAAAACCTAGGCAAGTGATAGGTGGGTACAGGTGAAGGGGGGTTGATTGGCAGATGGGTGGACAAAGTCTAGGGATGAAAATAAGAGAAAAAGCTCTGAGATGAGGGCAGACATGTGGTCTCACTCTGGCAATGGAGGAGGCCAGGGACAGACAGGTCGTTACGGGAATGGGAAAGGGAGTTAAAATGGTTAACAACCAAGAGATGCAGCTGGTCTTGGTGGACTGAGCACTAGAGGTTCGGTGAAATGGTCATCTAGTCGGCATTTGGTCTCGCTGTGAAGTTGTGTTGCAGTTTTATAGAACTTTGGTTAGGCTGCATTTGGAGTATTGTGTGCAGTTCTGGGCACTGCAGGAAGGAAGTTAAGGCTTTGGAGAAGATGCAGAAGAAATTTATCAGCATGCTGCCTGGATTAGAGGGCATTAACTTTAAGGATAGGTTGGATAAACTTGAATTGTTTTCTCTGGAGTGTCAGAGGTTAAAGGGAGGCCTGATACCTGTAGGTATGTAAAATTATGAGAGGCAATAGACAATAGACAATAGGTGCAGGAGAAGGCGATTCGGTCCTTCGAGCCAGCACCGCCATTCAATGTGATCATGGCTGATCATTCTCAATCAATACCCCGTTCCTGCCTTCTCCCCATACCCCCTGACTCTGCTATCCTTAAGAGCTCTATCTAGCTCTCTCTTGAATGCATTCAGAGAATTGGCCTCCACTGCCTTCTGAGGCAGAGAATTCCACAGATTCACAACTCTCTGACTGAAAAGGATTTTCCTCATCTCAGTTCTAAATGGCCGACCCCTTATTCTTAAACTGTGGCTCCATGTTCTGGACTCCCCCAACATTGGGAACATATTTCCTGCCTCTAACGTGTCCAATCGCTTAATAATCTTATACGTTTCGATAAGATCTCCTCTCATCCTTCTAAATTCCAGTGTATACAAGCCTAGAGGCAGAGATAGGGTAGACAGTACAAACCTTTTTCCCAGGGTGGAAAAATCAAATACTAGAGGACATAGCTTTAACGTAAGAGCGGGTGTGGTGGTGGAGGCAGATACGATTGGGGCATTTAAGGGGTTTTAAATAGACATATGGATATGCTGGAAGCAAAAGGGTATGGATCATATGTAGGCAGAGGAGATTAGTTTAACCTGACATCGTGTTTGGCAGGATCAGTGTGACTGAAGGGCCTGTCCCGATACCGGATTGTTCTATGTTCGTTTGTCTGGTTATTGTGTCTTGTGTTGACACCTTTAGTGTACCTTCAGGCTGTTCCAAAAACAAAATCTGAAAATTATAAATGAATTGTCACATTTAAATGGGGGAATTTGCAGGCAGATCTCAAAGAAGGCCAAATCTTTGTTTGGGAAAGTGACTGTTCTGTTTTAGCAGCACAAAACAAGCTCAGCAGTTTATGCCCCCGATTAACTATTGCCGTCAATTAAACAGGACCAATTGCATTTCTTTGAAATTTCATGGCACAAACCTCAAATTTTACTTAAATGTTTCAATACCTTCTGGAAATTAAGTAAATGGAATGCCAGCATTTATTATTATTTAAAATAATCATATCTTTAGATTATTTTTATTTTATTATTCTAAAATCTCCTAAAGATAGTACAATTTCTTTAAGTTTCTGATAGATATTTTGAGTCAATGCAATGCAACAGTTGAAAGTATTGACTTAATTTGAAAATAGGGCGTTATTATATTTTAATGTACATGGTTGCTGCAATGTGTGTGTACCTGAATGTTTTTACAGTGCTACTTATAACTGTCGGCGGGATTTTGTTTAAAATAATAGTGTATTTTGATTCCTGGCTAAAGATGTACAATTGTTCCATTAGGATGAAGTAAATCAAATTGTGGAAACAAATGTGCGCCTGAGGCAGGTAAATAGATTTTATTCCCTGAGCTCTACATTTCAATATTGGTAAAACATTTCTGCTAAATGCTTAACTAGATTGGCACTGTGTCTAAAAAGTAGTACTTATTGCTGCCTAGCCACATTTAAAGGTAGTTGGCATGATTGAACTGACATTGGGAAGTTGTTTCTTCTTTAGCAATGGGTTGACGTGAAGCTTCGCTGGAATCCAGATGATTATGGTGGAATTAAAAAGATCAGGGTGCCTTCTTCAGATATTTGGCTACCAGATATAGTTCTGTACAACAAGTAAGTAAACAGCAATATTTTAAAAATGTAAGCATGGGTAGAAACCCTGACTTTTTCAAAGTTTGAATTATTTTGATGAATGATATTTTGACACAATGGCGCAGTGGTAGAGTTGCTGCCTTATCGTGCCAGAGCCTCGGGTTCAATCCCGACTACAGATGCCCTCTGTATGGAGTTTGTACATTCTCCCTTTGACTGCGTGGGCTTCCTCCAGATGCTCTGATTTCGTGCACATTCCAAAGACGTGCAGATTGTAGATGAATTGGCTTCTGTAAATTGTCCCTGGTGTGAAGGATAGAACTAGTGTGCCAATGATATTCATTGCCATGGGCCCTACGGTATATCTTTAAACGGAACTAAACTAAATTTGGAAGAAAGAACATAAGAAATGGGAGTATGTAGAAAACAGGAGGCATCAAGTCAGTTCTGCCATCAAATTAAATGATGTCTGATATGAAATTTGGTTGCAACAGATCTTTCTGCCCAATCACATTTATCCATTAACCATAAATAATAATATCCCTGGTTTGAATTTACTTAATGACAATATTTGAAGCTGTTCACTGATCTATACCCTGTAAGAAAATAAATGTCTTCACATCTCAGTCTTAAGTATTAAGACTGAGAAGTCTTAAGTCCTGAGATCTTATCCCCAAGTCTATCAGAGCAGAGCAAATTAGCAGCTTTTCAATCGATCATGTGCTTCTTAAAATAAGAAGACCAAAACGCTGCTCGGTACCCACAGTGTGGTCTCATTTAAAGCATGTACATTTCCAACAAGTCTTCTTGACCTCTGTACTTGCAGTGAAAATTAACATTCTATTTTCATTAATTACAAGCATACGTGGTGGCATTTTAAGCACCAGTTTTAATAATCTTCCACTATTTAAATCCCCTCCCCGCTCATCCCAGGTATCAGTCCCGTGAACCTTTATTGTACTGCCTTAAAATTGAGTATGTGCGTCTTAAAATAAGGCGACCAAAGTTAAACCGTTACTTTGGATCTGTCTTCACTGAGGAAGATACACACAATCTCCCAAATGTTCTAGGGGCTGGAGAACCTAGGGTGATGGAGGAACTGAAGGAAATCCACATTAGGCAGGAAATGGTTTTGGGTAGACTGATGGGACTGAAGGCTGATAAATCCCCAGGGCCTGATGGTCTGCATCCCAGAGTACTTAAGGAGGTGGCTCTAGAAATAGTGGAAGCATTGGAGATCATTTTTCAATGTTCTATAGATTCAGGATCAGTTCCTGTGGATTGGAGAATAGCAAATGTTATCCCACTTTTTAAGAAAGGAGGGAGAGAGAAAACGGGTAATTATAGACCAGTTAGTCTGACATCAGTGGTGGGGAAAATGCTGGAGTCAATTATAAAAGACGAAATTGCTGAGCATTTGGATAGCAGTAACGGGATCGTTCCGAGTCAGCATGGATTTACGAAGGGGAAATCATGCTTGACAAATCTACTGGAATTTTTTGAGGATGTAACTAGGAAAATTGACAAGGGAGAGTCAGTGGATGTGGTGTACCTCGACTTTCAGAAAGCCTTCGACAAGGTCCCACATAGGAGATTAGTGGGCAAAATTAGGGCACATGGTATTGGGGGTAGGGTACTGACATGGATAGAAAATTGGTTAACAGACAGAAAGCAAAGAGTGGGGATAAATGGGTCCCTTTCGGAATGGCAGGCAGTGACCAGTGGGGTACCGCAAGGTTCGGTGCTGGGACCCCAGCTATTTACGATATACATTAATGACTTAGACGAAGGGATTAAAAGTACCATTAGCAAATTTGCAGATGATACTAAGTTGGGGGGTAGTGTGAATTGTGAGGAAGATGCAATAAGGCTGCAGGGTGACCTGGACAGGTTGTGTGAGTGGGCGGATACATGGCAGATGCAGTTTAATGTAGATAAGTGTGAGGTTATTCACTTTGGAAGTAAGAATAGAAAGGCAGATTATTATCTGAATGGTGTCAAGTTAGGAGGAGGGGGAGTTCAACGAGATCTGGGTGTCCTAGTGCATCAGTCAATGAAAGGAAGCATGCAGGTTCAGCAGGCAGTGAAGAAAGCCAATGGAATGTTGGCCTTCGTAACAAGAGGAGTTGAGTATAGGAGCAAAGAGGTCCTTCTACAGTTGTACCGGGCCCTGGTGAGACCGCACCTGGAGTACTGTGTGCAGTTTTGGTCTCCAAATTTGAGGAAGGATATTCTTGCTATGGAGGGCGTGCAGCGTAGGTTCACTAGATTAATTCCCGGAATGGCGGGACTGTCGTATGTTGAAAGGCTGGAGCGATTGGGCTTGTATACACTGGAATTTAGAAGGATGAGGGGGGATCTTATTGAAACATATAAGATAATTAGGGGATTGGACACATTAGAGGCAGATAACATGTTCCCAATGTTGGGGGAGTCCAGAACAAGGGGCCACAGTTTGAGAATAAGGGGTAGGCCATTTAGAACGGAGATGAGGAAGAACTTTTTCAGTCAGAGGGTGGTGAAGGTGTGGAATTCTCTGCCTCAGAAGGCAGTGGAGGCCAGTTCGTTGGATGCTTTCAAGAGAGAGCTGGGTAGAGCTCTTAAGGATAGCGGAGTGAGGGGGTATGGGGAGAAGGCAGGAACGGGGTACTGATTGATAGTGATCAGCCATGATCGCATTGAATGGCGGTGCTGGCTCGAAGGGCTGAATGGCCTACTCCTGCACCTATTGTCTATTGTCTATTGTCTATTCTCTGCACCCATAGTATGGTGTATTAAAAGTGTGCACATTTCCAACAGGACCACTTAACTTCGGCACTTGCAGTGAAAACTAACATTTTATTTTCATTAATTACGAGCATACCTGCCTGGTGATTTTTTGAGCAATGGATTTTAATAATTTTCCACTTTCTGTTCTTCCAAAGTGGGTAACTTCACATTTTTACTCACTGTATTTCATCTGCCAACTTCTCGCCCATTCACTCAACCTATCTATAAGCTTTTGCAGATATTAAATGTCCTTATCGTAATTTACTTTCCACCTAACTTTGTATTATCTGCAGATGTAGCTACTTTGCACTTGGTCCATTAATCTGTAATAAACATCATTTGTAGGTCACTTTGGACCCGCACTGATCCCAGAGGCACTCATTCATCACAGCTTGTTAAGTTGTAAAATTTATGCTCTTCGTTTTGTCTCCAAGCAAAACCTTTATGTGGCACCTTATTAAATGCCCATAGGAAATCAAAATATGCCATACCTAGTGAGTCCCTTTAATCCACCTTGCTAGTTACATCCTCAAATAACTCATAAATTTAGTGTCATAGAGTCATACAGCATGGAAACAGGCCCTTGAGCCCAACTTGCCCATGCCGACCAACATGCCGCAGCTACACAAGTCTCATCTGCCCACACTTGGTCCATTACCCTCTAAATCTGTCCTATCCAATTGTCTCTTAAATGTTATGATAGTACCTGCCTCAACTACATCCTCCAGTATCTCGTTGCTTATACCCACCGCCCTTTGTGTAAAACAGTTACCCCTCAGGTTCTCATTAAATGTTTCCCCCCCTCACATTAAACTTATGTCCTCTGGTTCTCAATTCCCCTACTGTGGGCAAAAGACTCTGTATACTTACCCAATTTATTCCCAAATGTGTTAAGCAAAACTTCTCTTTCATAAAGTTATGTTGATTCTGGCTAATAATGTTCCTGTTTCTAAATGTTCTATTATCACTTCATTCATAATGAATCTAGGCACTTTCTTTGCAATGGCGTTATGCTTTGCAATGGTGTTATTTCTTTGCAATGATGTTTCCTTTGCAATAGTGAGCATAACATCATTGCAACGAAAATGCTCCATCACTGTTACTTGGGGAATTCCACAGTCACTCTGCTGGACTGTGCTACCTAGTGCAGTTCCCCAAACCTCTTGCTGCAACCGGTCTTGTTATCAATTGATCTCCCACTTGCCGTTGGTTGAGAATTTCACTGTCATGGTAAACTTATGCCACAATTTATATAATTTTATCAGTTACATGAATGTTTAGGTTTATTTTCTTCGGCAAACCATAGGCAAAATACATATAAAAGGGAGGAATTGAAAAACAGATATAAATCAACAAAACAATAATGCCACTTTTTAAATGCATTTATTAGTAAAATATTAAAATGTAGAAGACAATCATTGCATTTACATATAGTACATCTGATTTTTTTGGACAATACGCAAAACAATGCTTTTCACTGTACTGTGGTACATGTGACAATAAACCTAAATCTACACCTAAAATTATATTCTTTAATTCAATTTTTAAATTTTACTTTGAAAGTATTAGAATTTAACAAGAGATGAATGTATCTTCATAGATATCTATGGCTGTCTAATGAAGCTGGTTTCATGGACAGCAAGTTCATCTGAATGTAGTTGTTTGCCAAAAGAATAATCGTTTTCAGTAATAATTGTTTTATCTCCCTACAGTGCTGATGGTGATTTTGCCATTGTTCAAATGACCAAAGTCCTTTTGGAATATACAGGAAAAATAATCTGGACACCTCCAGCAATTTTCAAAAGCTACTGTGAAATTATTGTAACACATTTCCCATTTGATCAACAAAATTGTAGCATGAAGCTGGGAATCTGGACATATGATGGTACAAAAGTTTCCATATCCCCGGTATGTTTAAATCTTCATCAAAAATATTGCCATTTTTATAATATTAAATGAAATTGAGCACTGTCTTTTCATGTGAAGCCGAGCATCTCTTCTTCGGACAAACACTCCCCTCCCCCTCTCCTTGCTCTTCTCACCCCCCCAACCAGCTCCACCTTCCTCCACTAAAAGTCTGTTAACCAGTTCCACGGCATATCCCTCTTGGGATCACATTGTCCCGAGCCAACCATCGGTCTATCATGGAACCTCCCTGAGTTCATCTGATGCCAGCCCTGATTTGTCCTGGTCTTTTCTTCTTCCACTCCTCCCCCCCCCACCCCCCACAATCAGTCTGAAGAAGGGTTCCGACCCTAAACATCACCTATTCATTTTCTCCAGGGATGCTGCCTGTGCCGCTGAGTTACTCCAGCACTTTGTGTCCACCTCTTCTTCAGATATGGAAGTCCTTCAGAATCCAAATTCATTCTCTCCCAATATCCATAAATGTGCCCAGGTTTCCTGTGTCAGTGTGAAGGGACAATGGAATGATTGGGAGGGAGGCTGGTCTATGTGATGGTCTGCGCTGCATCCACAATTCACTGCTACTTCTTTCAGTGTTGGACTGAACAGTTTCAAACCAAGTTGTAATGTGTCCTGGTCATATTCATACATGTTCCCAGGTTGGGTTATTGGATGATCACTGAACCCAGTGGGACCCATATCAGTTGCTCAGTCTTTCTAATTTTCTGCCCCTTAATGGAAGATCTATTAATAATAATAATAATAATATATTTATTTTATATAGCGCCTTAACACATGCACAAAGCGCTTTACAAATACAATTAACATAGAAACAAACAGACAAACAGACAAACTATCCTGACGGAAAAGCGGCGAATAATCAACGCCAGCGTCCTCTCACGTCAGGGTCCGGCAGTAGACATTAAAGAACACAAGACACACAGATACAATTTTTTACACAAAACAGCCATCACAGTGATTGCTCTAGGCATACCCTCACTGTGATGGAAGGCAAAGTCTTATCTCCTCCTCGTTCTTCTCCCGTGGCGCCACGAGGCGATCGAGGCTCCCAACCCTATTGTATCCTTATTGGGGATGCTGCACTCCTTGCTCCATAGTTGTTGCACCAAATTTAGAAAACTTGTTTCAATGGTGGTTGTGAAAGGAAACTCCAATTTGGCAGAATGAAATGATAACTTGGCTTTAAGGTATTTTACACACTGAGTGGTGGAAGCATTTAATAGATTGTCAGCGCACCATGAAAGCTGAATACATCTGTTGTAACGAACTTAGAAAACTTGTTTCAGCGGTAGTTACAAAAGTAAATAGCCTTTGGCAGAATGAAGAGAGAGCTCCATGGCATATAACCCAGCCTATCCAGCTTCTCCTTATCGCTCAGTAAAAGATGGAATACAAGAAGAAGTTAGAAAGTGTATAACGTAGTGTCAAGGCAACAATCTTTCCCTTAAAGTCAGCAAAGTGTAGGGATCAATCATTGACTTCAGCATCAATGGGGCTGAAGTGGAGATGGTTGAGAGCTTCAGGTTCCTGGGCATAAATCTCACCAGCAGTTTGTCCCGGTCTAATCACATTGATGCTATAACCAAGAAAGCACACCAACACCTCTACTTTCTCAGAAACCAAGGAAATTTGGTATCAATTTGGTATCTTATCAGTTTCTGAAGATGCACTTTAGTTTAGAGAACAGCACGGAAACAGGCCCACCGGCTCCGTGCCAACCAGCGATCACTGCATATTAACATTATCTCACACACACCAGGGACAATTTTTACATTTACCAAGCTAATTAATCTACCAACCTGTACGTCTTTGGCGTGTGAGAGGAAACCGAAGTCCTCTGGCTGTGCAGAAAACGTACAAACTCCGTACAGACAGCACCCGTAGTCGGAATCGAACCCGGCTCTCCGGCGCTGCAGGCACTGTAAGGCAGCAACTCTACTGCTGCACCACCGTGCCACATTGTGGAAAACATACTATAGGATGCATTACAGCTTGGTTTGAAACTGAGACCACAAAAAATTGCAGAGTTATGGATGCAGGCCAGTCCTTCACACAGCCTCCCCTCCCCAACCCCCCCCCCCCCCCCCCATTGATTCTATCTTTACTTCAAGCTGCCTCGGGAAAAACAGCCAGCATAAACCAGGACCATTAACTCCCTGGTCATTCCCTCCTCCTTCCTTACATTGGCAGGAAGATACAAAAGCTTGAAAGTCAACAGATTCAGGAGTAGTTTCTTCCCTGTTGAATCAGACTATAAACTAAGAGTGATTTCTTGATCTGACAACCTTCCTTATTGTGACACTTGCAGTTTATTATCTGCACTTTCTCAGTAGCAGAAACGCTGTAAAGCTTTAACACTATATTCTGTACTCTGTTTTTTTTAGTACAATCAAAGCACACGCTGTCTGTTGTACTTGTGCCTGGCTTGATTGTACTCCTGTATTGTATGATTTAACTGAACAGCACACAAAGAAAGTTTTTCACTGTATCTTGTTACACGTGACAATAACAAACCAATACCAATGTCCAGGCATACCTATTGTAGATGAAATTAAAGAGATAATTTTCTGCTTTCTGACACTAAATTCTCAAAGCTCGTGGGGGACCTTCAGTGGCAGAACTGTGTAGCACAGCTTCAATAAATAAGCTGAACTGTTCATATTTGCATCCAATGGCTTCAATGGTCAATCACTGATGTGCAGCTCTTCCCTGTCCTGTACACCTCCAACACCCCATGCACCCTCTAAAATAGGACGTGCCAAATGTCCAGAATGCTACACATCTGACCTTCTGCTTTGCCAATGCATTCGCATTGAGTCTGGCAGTGGGGCCCAGATGTATGAAGGGAGGGGGAGGTCACATCTTACACTGGCCATCGGCTTAAGGCCGCGTTAGTTGGTAATGGAAGTGCAACTCCGCTCCATTAAGTGGGTAGCCAGAGATAAGTTATTGAGTTATTTTATTTTAAGGTTTTTAATTATTTGTTATTGTTTAACTATCAGGGCTAAAAGCCCTTGACAGGGTCAACCTGTTGAATGCTGTCAGGACATTCCTCGGCTGGTTCTCTTTTACTACCATGTGCTGAGGCCTGTTTGTGGCTCTGAAATTCTCAGCCTCACAGGCTGCCTTTCAAAGGCAGAAGGTCCATTAGTGCAGAGAAAAGTAAATCCAGGCAATGTCCGCACAACAGGTCAGGTCCAGAAAAGGAATCAAATTGCGTGAGTAACTCAGTGGGTCAGGCAGCACCTCTGCTGAACTTTTTGGGTCGGCACCCTTCTTCAGAATGATTGTAAGGGGGAGGGGTGAAACTGGGAGAGAAGAGGACCAGGACAAAGCACGGTGAGTGATTGGTAGGTACAGGTGAGGGGGGGGGGGGGGGGGGTGAGGGGGGGGGGTATGATAGGCTGATGGTTGGAATAAAGCACAGAGATAAAAGCAAAGTTGTGAAACAGACTGATTGAAAGTTGCAAATTTTCAAGCGAGAAGAAGGAGTGTAAAAAGGAGGGGGAAGAGAGAAATAGGAGTCCAGTTGTGACACAGGGGTGGGGGGGGGGGGGGGGGGTGGTGGGGGGGGGGGGGGGGGAGAGAAAAGGGTGGTTATCAGAGTTCCGGGACAAGTTGATCGAATATTTTAACTATTCTCCCTGACTCCCATCCATCCCCTTATTTTATTCTACATAGGATTCTCCTTGGAAGTAATAAAGATTAAAAAAGCACATGCCATTTTCGCAACCAAGATGTTCAATGTTTATTCATTCATTCAAAAACAAGCCTTAGAAAGATGCTGATATTTTAGATTTTATACCAATCCTCCTTGAAAAGCCACTCCTGTTTTTTTAATCAAATTAACATGAAGAGATACTTATACCTTTTACATTTTATATCTTAAAATTGGCATCTGAAAACGATATATCCTAAAGAGCAGAGAAAATGCTGCTTTGAAGATGCTGTCATCTATTTTGTATTATATTAATGATATTTTTGTGTTGTATTATTCTCAGCTACAAAGTAATGATTTTCACTAAGAATAAATATCACGGTAACATAACTTTCCTGGGTATTTTTGTATCTTGTAGGGTTGAATATAAAGTATTTGGCAATATTGTGACTCTTAATATCTCAGCCAAATCCCCTTTTTCTATCAATCTATTGATTGATGGCGACAAGAAAATACAGTTCAGTGATTACTCTGTATCAGAAAAAAGTCATTTATAAAAGTAATTTAAACTATACATTTTATTAATACTTTAATAAGATTAAATGAATAATCTTAATTTTAGGCTATCTTAACCTACATTTGTCCACCATTATTTTATAGTTAATTAAAGAACAAAACACATTGATTCCCAGGCTAATTAAAATTAATCCAATTCAATAGCATTTTATAAAATCCAGTTTGTCATGGCTAGGTGAGTACACTATGAATCCCAGGTACATTACATGGACGCAACTTGTCTCCATAATTTCAGTTATGCTAAAAAAAAGTGACGTTTGCCACTGGTTGAAGCCTGCTGCAAGGTCATAGTCTCAGTTAAAACTGTCTTTTAACAAAATTATGTCACCCGTATTCATGATCTTAATGGGTAGGCAAGTCAGAGAAGTAGGTTTACTCCAGATAACAGATTCATCTTGCTTCTGGTACATCTACTATATTTTAGTATGAATTATTGAAAATAGAAACATTATTGTAGAAATTAACATGAGCACTGAAATGAGGAAAGTAATAAATATATAACGGATTCTTTTCCCTGGCGCGTCGGTGGCTGAGGCAAGACCTGATGAAAATACATAAAATTATGAGAGGCATAGATAGTCAAATCTTATTTCCAAGGGTAGACATGTCAAAGACTAGAGGGCATAGCTTTATGGTGAGAGGGACAAAGTTTAAAGGGGATGTGTAGGGCAAGTTTTTTACACAGAGTGGTGGGTGCTTGGCTGCCATGGTTGATGTTGTAGGTATATACGATAAGGGCATTTTGGAGGTTTTTAGATAGGCACATACATGTGCAGGGAATGAAGGGAAATTAATCCCGTGCGGGCAGAGGGGATTAGTTTAACCAGGCATCATGATCGGCATGGACATTTAGGGCTGAAGAGCCTGTTTCTGTGCTACACTGCTCTGTGTTCGATAGATGATATCTCACATCATGGTTGATAGGATAGGAACAAATGGAAAATGATTGGCAGGAATAGACTATCTAGTTCGAGCTGCCCCGTCTAGGCATGACGTTTGACACATCATGAGTGGAGCCCCCCCATTCCCCCTTCTTCCCCCACTGTGTTCCAATCATAACCTCGCACAGCAAAAGCAAAGCTACAGCCCAAGGTCACTTACGTGGATAAAGTGGAAACTCCTCTTTCACCTGTTTTTTTAATCCTGTATTTACGCATCAGATAGCACCTGGTTTATACAGTTGATCATAAAAGAACAAATCTTTTGATCAAAAAAAGACACAAAATGCTGGAGTAACTCAGCGGGTCAGGCAGCATCTTTGGGGAACATGGATTGGTGAATTTCAGGTCGGGACCCTTCTTCAGACTGATTGAAGTAGGGAGAGTGGGAATAAAAACTGTCAGTGAAAAAAACAGGACGGGCAACAGATGACAAATGGTCGACATCTAGTGTAGATGGGGCATCTTGGTTGGCGTGGGCAAGTTGGGCTGAAGGTCCTGTTTTCTTGTTTTCATGTTGTATTATATATGTGTTTCCACAGAGTCATGGAGTCATAAAGCATGAAAACAGGCCCTATAGCCCAACGCCCATCCTGACCAACATGCCCCATCTACACTAGTCCCACCTGACTGTGTTTGGCCCATATCCTTCTAAACCTTTCCTATCCATGCATATATATGTTTATATTCAGTTGTTGATTTAACTTGATACATAATTACAGTGTTCTGATTCCTATTCAGGAAAGTGACCGTCCTGATTTGAGTACGTTTATGGAGAGTGGAGCATGGGTAATGAAAGATTACCGTGGATGGAAGCACTGGGTGTACTACACCTGCTGTCCTGACACGCCTTACCTGGACATCACCTACCACTTCATCATGCAACGCATCCCTCTGTATTTTGTTGTGAATGTCATCGTTCCTTGTCTGCTCTTCTCATTCTTAACCGGATTAGTATTTTACTTGCCAACTGATTCAGGTATGGGAAGAAAATTTGAAAGTATTTGATATATTTTTTAGTTATTGTTGGGAATATCTCATTCCACTCTAAAATTTGAGAGAGTTCCAATTTCCGATTAGTTGTAGACACACAGTGTTGGAGTAACTCAGCAGGTCAGGCAGCATCCCTAAAGAACAGGTCCAGGCCTGAAATGTCACCTATCCATGTTCTCCAGCGATGCAACCTGACCTGCTGAGTTACTCCAACACTTTGTGTATTTTTTGGTAAACTAGCATCTGCAGTTCCTTGTCTCCACTCTCTGAATATTTATGTTCTCTCTCCTTGTCTTCTGTGTTCCTTAATTTTCTGTGTTCTAGTTTGTTTTTCACAGGTTTTTACAAATCTATCTTTTAGGCTCTTTCCTCAGCAGTCCATTAGTGATCTCTGTCAAACAATATATAATTCCACGGCATTTTAGTAAAATAGATTCATTCATAACTGTTCAATGCAATTTGTTTTGAATTTTCCATTCACTCACTTTCTCTCCGGATGTTAACCATTGTTATTCCCCTCCTTCCTACCCACACTCTTCCATGAACTTATCCTCATGCTCTCTCATGTATCTTACTTGCATTCCCATAATTTTATGTCTGGGAATTATACCATTTCCTTTCCATATCCTTCCATGAACATCCTCATTCATATTCTCTTTCCACTCTCATTCCCATAATTTCATGCATGCCATCTTTACTCCTGTGCTCCTTCATGTATCTCACCTATATTCCGAGACTTTATGATGTGCCACTCTCCGATCTTTCTCATGTACACTCCAACATTCTTTTTCTTGTTTTATGCCACAGTTTAAGAATAAGGGGTAGGCCATTTAGAACAGAGATGAGGAAAAACTTTTTTAGTCAGAGTTGTGAATCTGTGGAATTCTCTGCCTCAGAGGGCAGTGGAGGCCAATTCTCTGAATACATTCAAGAGAGAGCTAGATAGAGCTCTTAAGGATAGCGGAGTCAGGGGGTATGAGGAGAAAGCAGGAACGGGGTACTGATTGAGAATGATCAGCCATGATCACATTGAATGGCGGTGCTGGTTCGAATGGCCGAATGGCCTACTCCTGCACCTATTGTCTATTGTCTATTGTAAACCCATTTCCACATACCTCGCATTCATCTTCTCATTCTGCCGTGCATTCCGCTACATTTTTTCTGTTTAAGATAAAGAATATCTAAAAATATTTGACTATATTTTGCAGTTATTGTAGTCCGTACTATTTTGCAGTTATTTCACTCCATACTATCAGAAGAGTAAAATGCAAGTTGAGATTGTTCCAATTTCTGATTTATTATGTCCTTTCTCCTTGCCTTCTGTAGACATTTTCTGTGTTCAGTTGGTTTTCACTAGCATTCTCTCCAGTTTTTAACCATTGTCCCTCCCCTTTCTTTCCATATCCTTCCATGAACTCGTCCTCATTCCCATTCTCTTTCCACTCCCATTCCCATTATTTCATGTATGCCACCTTTGCTCCTGGGTTCCTTTATGTATCTCACCTTCATTCCTAGACTCGATGGTTCACTGGTATTGTCACGTGTATGGTGGAATTATTTTCTTTTACATGCAGTTCAGTGACAAACTCACTACACATTAGGCACAAGCATACTCAGTAATATCCACTCTCCAATCTATCTCACGTTCACTCCCACATTCTTTCCCTTGTTTCGTACTTAAACCCTCTCTCACATACCTCATATTCATCTATATTCACCCTTGCACTATGTATTGCACTTTAATTCCCTGTTTTTGGTAAATTATTTATTTTTTGTTGCACCATCAAAAGATAACTCATAACCCGTCTCTTTCTTCCTGCCATTATTTATGAGCTTTCTTTCCAATGGTTATGGTTTCCACTATGTTTGCTTGTGCTCTTTCCCTGTAGTCAGGCTCCTTCATTTATTCTGCAGCTATTTGTTTTCCTGATCTCACTTCAGCTCATATTCGTTCCATCAATTTAAAAAGACTCCCTCGTCTCATTGTAAATACATTCACAAATGGAAGAGGTTTACCTTGTTGTGACTTTGCATGTATTTTATACAGCTCTGACATTTCTTTTTCTTGCAGGTGAAAAGATGACTTTGAGTATTTCCGTTTTGCTGTCTCTGACTGTGTTCCTTCTGGTTATTGTTGAGCTGATTCCTTCAACTTCCAGCGCTGTGCCTTTGATTGGCAAATACATGCTTTTTACAATGATTTTCGTCATCAGTTCAATCTTCATTACCGTTGTTGTAATTAATACTCATCATCGCTCTCCAAGTACACATACAATGCCGCACTGGGTACGGAAGGTAAGTCATCTTTCATGGTCTAAGAAGCAGCCAGGCAGAGTTACATTTCAAGCCAGGAAACCATAGGTACCATAGACAACCATTTATGAACTTAGTTTGTCACAAGGCATCAAAAGAGACAATGGTTTGAGCAAGAGTTTGTGATGCGATATAACAATACAACTAAAAGTTTGATTTCATTGTAATACATTTCAACATTGGTGCTCTGATAATATGGCGCAGTGTTGTTGGACTCTTGACTTGAGACAGCAGAGCTATCTTCACTTCAGCTCCTCCAGGCAAAATGAGTTTTTACGTTGGCTAATTACCTAGAGTATATTGGAGAAACTATTGATTGAGTCATGACGATAAGCAAGACACAAAGCACTAGATTATCTCAGCGGGTCAGGCAGCATCTCTGAAGGGCATGTCCTCCACAAATGCTGCCTAACCCGCTGAATTACTCCAGCACTGTGTTTTGCTCAAGATTCCAGCATCTGCAGTTCCTTGTTTCTTTATATTCTTGATAATTTAGTTTGGAACCTCCAGAGCAGAACTAGTACTATTTGTGCATGAGCAGTATTATTGCATGAAGCCCTGAGTACACATGGTGTGATTCGAGACCATCATGAGAGAGAATATATTCTATGTGGACTTGGAATTCAGAAAATCTGGAGCAGCATACACTAAGTTTAGTTTTAGTTTAGAGATGCAGCATGGAAACAGGCCCTTAGCCCACCGTACCTGGCCTGATCACCCGTACACCAGTTCTAGTTCAATCCTACACAATGGGACCAAATTACGGAAGCTAAGTAACCTAGAAACGTGTACGTCTTGGAATGTGGGAAGAAACCGATGCACCTGGAGAAAACCCACGCAGGTCACAGGGAGAACATACAAACTCTGTACCGACAGCACCCGTGGTCAGTATTGAACCCGGGTCTCTGGCACTGTAAGGCAGCAACTCTACCGCTGCTCCACCATGCTGCCATTGTGTGTAGGACAGGAAGAGTTCCAAGCAAAGCGTATGCACATTTGAACATCCTATTTATTTTTGCATTGCGAGCAACTCCTTGAACTGGGTCAGGGCCTACCAGCTTAAAGCAGCCATCAAATTCAAGCAGATGCTCAGATTGAATTTGAGAACAATAGCAAAGGAAATGTGAGGTGTTGAAATTCTAGTTTCTGTGTTGTGACTTTTAAAGTGCAGTTTTATGAGGGTTGCTGCCTTAATGCATTAAACACGAGGTAAAATACATGATGTCGTATCAAGATCTGGACCGCACGGTGGTGCAGCGGTAGAGTTGCTGCCTTACAGCGTCAGAGACCTGGGTTTGATCCTGACTACTGGTGCTCTCTGTATGGAGTTTGCATGTTCTCCCTGTGACCACGAGGGTTTCCTCCGAGTGCTCCAGCTTCCTCCTACATTCGAAAGACATGCAGGTTTGTAGATTAATTGGCCTCTGTAAATTGTCCTTAGTGTGCAGGATAGAACTGGTGCCCAGGTGACCGTTGGTCGGTGTGGAACCGGTGGGTCGAAGAGCCTGTTTCCATGCTGTATCTCTAAACTAAACTAAGATCTGTTCAAAGGTTGGGAAATAGGCCCTGATCACGCAGCAATATGTCGTCATGCTCAGAGCCATCAGCAGGAGGCAGGCTTACCACATATTTGCCAACTTAAAAAAAAGAACTAATATGTCTGGGAGATATGATAGGTTGAACACCTATTTAACTACAATTGAGAATGAGTCTATGTCTCTCTGAAAGGTTGGCTTCAGTTTTGATATTATCAATTTGACTTAAGCCAGATTTTTCCCAACAATGACAGATGCATGGAGTGCCATGAAGACTTGTCCTCTGTCTGCTTCATTCACTCGCTTGGTGTCCCTTCAGGCTACTCCTGCTTTAAGGCCTTTCGGGTTACAGAAATTCTACCTTTCTACCTTACAGAATTCACAAAGCAAAAAGTACTCAAAAGTTGACATACCGAATAAAATAACAAATAGCATAATTTTGATTTAACTCCCATTTCTTGATAAAGACACAGATGATGCAGGGTTTGCATGATGGAAAATCACTACACTGCCTGTTTTCTAGGAATACAGCACCCCCGTCACATAATATGATGTGGGGGGGGGTCCCTTGTATTTATAGATATGGAGGTTACTTTCATCTATAGGGTTGCTCTATGTGCTGCTCCAATTTTTCATTACTATCATGCCCCTTCCATAGTCTTTTTACTAGGATGAGTAATGTTGAGTCTGGGATGAGTCCCAATATTTCTTAGTTAATTATTGGAAATGCTAAAGCTTCACCAGAAATGCTGCATCCTTGCCAATAATCAGTCTCCTTCCCTGGCCACTGTCTCGGGTTGAAGCAGACTATTAGCAATAGAGGCCATCCCTGGGTTGTGAACAGGTTCTGTTTTTAACAGATGTCCGTAAATCGAAAATCCATGAAAACACTCAATATGGTAACCATGCCTCCACAACATTATAAGGAATGCTGCTGATTAGGGCCAATTAACAGGAACATTTATTTATTGTCTTCCCCTGCAAAGTTACAAAGGTACAGAATCAGGATGTCCCACTCTGAATAGCTGGTTTTGATGGCCTTAAATTGTCTGCTGTTAAATGGATAATAGAGTATCTTGCAAAAGTATCATGGAGCCATCGAGTGTGGAAACAGGCCTTTTGGCCCAGCTTGCCTATGCTGATCGAGATGCTCCACACTAATTCCACCTGCCTGCGTTTGGCCCATATCCCTTTAAACCTATCCTATCCTTGTACCATGTGTCAATAGAAGTGATTGCTTGCCACTTTCTATTACGTGGCCTTGCATGGTTAAACAGGCAGTCTGTGTTCTTAAGAGGCACTGGTGTGTGTTTACAGTGGGGAGGTTGTAGTGGTTTTTTTCATGACTGGTTCTTGGTTGAATTGATTGATAGTTATGGAAACTGATTTGTATCTGTATGGGGTGTCCATAACTTAGGCATTCGTAACCCAGGGAGGGGCCTGTACTCAGGTGGAGTTTAAAATCTCATATCCTCTCTATCACAATGACATCTGCTGAACTACTGCCCAGTTCAACTTGAGTAGGTTAACCTATGATGAGCATTTGTCGGCACTGGGCCTGCACTCGCTGGAGTTTAGAAGAATGAGGGGGGACCTCATTGAAACATACAGAATAGTGAAAGGCTTGGATAGAGTTGATGTGGAGAGGATGTTTCCACTAGTGGGAGAGTCTAGGACAAAAGGTTATAGCTTCAGAATTAAAGGACGTTCTTTTAGGAAGGAGATGAGGAGAAATTTCTTTGGTCAGAAAGAATCTATGGAATTCTTTGCCACAGAAGGCTATGGAGGCCTTCAGTGGATATTTCTAAGGCAGAGATAGATAGATTCTTGATTAGTACGAGTGTCAGAGATTATGGGGAGAAGGCAGGAGAATGGGGTTACGAGGAAGAGATAGATCAGCTATGATTGAATGGTGTAGACGATGGGCCGAATGGCCTACTTCTACTCCTATTCCTTATGACTTATGATCTTATGAGTAAGCCCTGCTTACACCTGTTTAACATCCAAAGTCAACAGTTCCAATGCTTTTCTGGCTGCCTTTTATCATTGAATGGTTCATTCTAACTTAACTGCCTGTTTTCCATTTGATACTCAGGTCCTGCTTAGCTCCACCCTTGCCCTTGCTAACAAACACTTTCTGCTGGTTCTCCAATTGTTTTGGTGTAAAATTCCCATTATTTTTAAATCCCTTGATGAAGGAGGTGATCACTTTCTCCATTAACAGTTTTTGTCTACACATTTTCATGGCTTTGACACAGATATTCTCCTTCCTTGGCACTAACAGGATGCCTTCAGTTAACTATGCCTCAGACTCTCTCTAAACTCTCAACCTAATCATTTTGTTCCTCCTTTGAGGTTCTTCTTTTTGTTCCTCCTCCTAATATACCCTTTTTATAGATCGGTATCTATTCTTTCATTTGACGCTTGTGAGTATTGTTAAATATACGTTCAATGTTAAAGCCACTATATAAATGCAAGTTGGTGTTGAGAATTTGTTTGTTACAACATAATATTGTTCACCAATTTTATTAATAATTTTTTTATTATGTAATTTTGTTTTGCAGATATTTATTGATACTATACCCAATGTCATGTTCTTCTCAACAATGAAGCGAGCTGCTAAGGAGAAGCAAGATGAACAGATATTTACTGAGGACATTGATATCTCTGACATTTCTGGAAAGCAAGTATCAGGAGGTGTAGTTTTCCAAACACCTCTAATTAAAAATCCAGATGTCAAAAGTGCTATTGAGGGAGTCAAGTATATTGCAGAGCACATGAAGTCTGATCAGGAATCAAACAATGTAAGTTATTTGCATTCTTAATATATATTTAAATCTTATTTGTAATGGTTGCTCTCTCCTAGTACAGTTCTAAAATTTTGTAAACCCTGCCACAGCACTGAAATGGTCCTAATCAAAGTCACAAATGACCTCCTGGATGACTGTAATTTTCATCCCTCTTGCTGACCACTGCTACAAGGTGGACCAGACTGTTTGGAGTCTCAGTATTTCTTTGTGCCTGGGCAAAGGCTTCTCCTTATCATCCCCTCCATCAATAACAACTTGTGAAGCCTATGAGACAATTGCCTGTAGCATCTTCCTCCAATGTCTATCTTCTGTGGTCCAGCTGAACAAGACTACTCTTGCAGAACTTTGATTCAAAGTCACAGAATCCTTTTCAAGGCTTCTCTTTCTGCCCTCAATACTGTTACTTCTGGAGTTCCCCAGAGAACCTATCCAAGCACACATGCTATTCTGCATTTCAGTAATGCTTCACATTAAAATACAGCACTAAGCTTCACGTACCTATCATTTCTCATGACCCCTTCACTATCACCTCGCTGTAAAGATGGCTTCTAATATCTCTCACCAAATGCACATACATCCTTGATTATTAAACATTGGAATGTTGATAAAAATATCTATTCCCTGCCATAAATCCATTTCTTCAGATCAATTGCATCCCTCTTCCTAACCACTGCCAAAAGGATTTATCAGACTGTATGTAGTATCAGTATTTCTTTATCCTGGGGTGAGCTTCTCCTCCATATCCCCTCCATCAGTAAAACTGCCTTCCTCCATCTTCATCAATATTCTTCAGCCTTAGTTCTTCAAATACTGAAACTGTTATCCATGTCATTACTTCCAAAATCAATGCTATTCTGGTTATCCTGACTGGCTTCCCAACTTCTACCTTCAATAAACTCAAGCTTCTTCAAACTTCTATAACTTGTAACATAACTCACACTAAATCACAGACCCTGTCACTGGTCTGTGTTAATTCTGGATACCTGTAGATATCAACTTTAAAAATTCTTAATCCTCTAATAATCTATTTCCCGTCCACTCCAATGCTGCCCCATGGATTCTCCTCTCCTTCATTTCGTCGAAAACTAGAACTGCCCAAGAAACCTGAACTCTCCTAATTTTTCCTTGATCTCATTATTGTCAACAATCCTCCACAGCACCTTGAGCCTTAAACTTTGGAATTCCCTTTCTAGGTATCTCTGCCTCTCCACCACCTTTAATACACTCCCTAACATTTAATCATTGGTCACCTGTCTTAGCATCATCTTTTCCAGCTCTGAGCCAATTCTGATTCTGTCTGTGTATTGTCTTAGGAAGAGATATTTAACAAAGTTCAAAGTGCTCTCTAAATTAAAGTCATGATTATTTTCATTTGATACAAACAACACATTAGTACCACTATATTTCATTTATTCAGAATTCTAGTACAGTATTCTCAAGGTAAATGTAGTTTTGCTAAATTATATTTAAAATGTAAGTAGTAATTTGAAAAGTAAAGATGATTAAAAAATCATAAGGTTTCTTATATGACTGTGGAATGAAAAAAATAACAACTATTTACTTTCTACTTCAACACCAGGCTGCAGAAGAATGGAAATTTGTTGCAATGGTGATTGATCATATTCTGCTGGGTGTCTTCATGCTGGTTTGTATTATAGGTACGGTTAGTGTGTTTGCAGGCCGTCTCATTGAACTCAATCAGCAGGGCTAAATCTTCATCATGAACAAACAATGCAATACTGGAATTGGAGATGGATATCCCGACATAGAAAAGATGCATGGGTTTGGTGTTGCAAATGTAGACTGTTTTACGAAATATATAGATTGTTTTGTTTTACAGTGAAATATACTTAGGTTAAATTAATATGTAAAAATGTAATTAATAAATCATGATCAATGATTAGTGAAGAATATTATTATGAAAATACCTGAAACATGTAATGGGTTGAACGACTTTTTAATAGGTTTAGGTTTATTATTGTCTCATGTGCTAAGGTGCAGTGAAGAGCTTTGTTTGATTGCAATCGAAACAGGTCAGATATGCCATACATAGATACAATCAGTTTCAAACTGAAGTACAATAGATTGAGCAAAGGGGAAAATACAGAGTACAGAATGTTGTTCTCAGCATTGTACTCCATCAATTCCTTCGACAAAGTCCAATGTCATTGATGGAGCAGAGGTAAATCGAAAAGTACCCTAGCTTTTGGAAGGGCCATTCAGAAGCCTGATAACAGAGGGGAAGAAGTCTGGTTGAGTTTGGTTGTGTGCGTTTTCAAGCTTCTGTTCCTAACCTCTATAGGTTTTGTAGAAGGTTTGTACCCTCTGTACATTACAGAAGAGTTAAAAAAGATAATTTTAAGGAATTAGATGGCCAGTTATTTGAAATTTGATGGAGATATGTAAAGTATTAGGAAAATAAACAGCATGTATTAAGTTAAACAAATCCATTCATTTATATCCAATGATTGTATTGTTGTACATTTAGAACTGAAGTCCCATTGTATGATTTTAAGAATGTTTAACAGATCTTTAATAAATATTCAATGCAGTATTAAATCAAAATTTTGCTCTTATTGTAATGCAATGGAGTTATTTTAAGTTCAACTTAAATTAAATACTTTTCACGCATCATTTTAAAACTAAGACTTACTGGCAGATACTTTGAACTTTTAAAACTCACACTGTACTAACCTAGCTGTAAAAAATAATTATATAATGATTTTAATGACATAATAATCAATTATATTAACTGAAGATTTCCACAAAAGTACTTTCATAAATGATGTACAGAAATTCAACTTTGTGAGTTGTAAACTTTTAATTTCAAGGCATTAATGGGAAAGTTCATGTTCATAAGATCATAAGTTCTAGAAGGAGAATTATGCCATTCAGCCCATCAAGTCTACTCCGCCATTCAATCGTGGCTGATCTATCCTTCACTCTCAACCCCATTCTCCTGCCTTCTCCCCACAACCCATGACACCCATACTAATCAAGAATCAGTTAATCTCTGCCTTAAAAATATCCATTGACTTGGCCTCCGCAGCTGTGTGTGGCAATGAATTCCACAGATTCACCACCCTCTGACTAAAAAAGTGGGTCTGAATGAATCACATGCCATATCTCTCATTGGTGCCAATTGTTGAGTTTTACTTATTTTACATCAATATTTACTTTTAATGCAGCTAACAAAATCTGTTATCATAAGAATCTTACTGTCAGCAATCCCAACGGATACTGGTGTTAATTTTACTGGTGCAAATTAATACAATTTTGATTCAATGAGTCACTCTGTATAAATAATTCAACTGGATCACTCTGTGTTAGGTAGTTGCCACTGCATTTATTCAGCCTTAATTGAATGGGCCAACACAACCAACCTATTTTAAAGTTGCTCATTTGATTATTTTAATTTTCACTCATGGATTTGCAGCTTCATATTTGTCATGTAAATTTACCATTGCACCATCCAGTCAGAGGTAACAGCCCCACTGAAGCTGTTGAGGAAGCCATGGAGGGAGTGGAAAGAGGGGCGATGACAGGAATGCAAGTTCACTTACATTAGAATGTGGTTTATGGAATTTGTACTGGGGGAAAAAAGGCAGGAGCGGATGCAAATGTTAGGGTTTTACATTATACGCTCTGTACACTCACACGCACACAATAGTCCCTTAGGCAGCTGTTTGTACTAATAATATGCAAGGTTAAACATTTTGAAACATGATTTTGAGACAAGGGTTACAAATTAATTTGAGTAAAGGCTGAGATGTAAAGATCTTTTTCCCCAGTGTAGCAAGTATTTGGAATGCACAGCTGAGCAGAGTGTGCAGCAAAATCACTGATAGTATTTAAGAGGTGTCTAGTTGAGCAACTTCAGTCACCAAGGCATTGAAGGCACAGTCAGAAGCTTTCTCCCACAGTGGAAATGTCAAAGATTAGAGGGCATAGCTTTAAGGCGAGAGAGGCAAAGTTTAAAGAAGAAGTGCAGGCCAGGTTTGTTTTCACACAGAGAATGGTGGGTGTCTGGAATGCGCTGCCAGAGTCCAGAGGTGGTGGTGGAGGAAGATAGTGGCGTATAAAAGGCTTTTAGATAGGCACATGGATATGCAGGGAACAGAGGTGGTGGTGGAGGAAGAAGTAGCGTTTAAAAGGCTTTTAGAAAGGCACATGGATTTGCAGGGAACAGAGGGATATGGATCATGTGCAGCAAATAGGAGAACAGTTTAATCACAGAAAGCTGGAGTAACTTAGTGGGTCAGACAGCATCACTGGAGAAAAGGAATAGGTGACATTTCGGGTCGAGTTACTCCAGCTTTTTGTGTCTACCTTCGGTTTAAACTAGCATTTGTAGTTCCTTCCTTCACATAACTTGGTACAATGTTCGGTGCAGACATTGTAGATCTGTTCCTGTGCTGTAAGGGCTAAGAACTGGAAGATGGAATTAATACTGGTGGATGCCCAAGGGTGGGTGTCGTTGTGGTGGGCTGAATGGCCTACTTCCATGTAGACACAAGGAATTGCAGAAGGGTCTGAAGAAGGGTCTCGACCCAAAATGTCACCCATTCCTTCTTTGCAGAGATGCTGCCTGTCCCGCTGAGTTACTCCAGCATTTGTGTCTACCAAGGAACTGCAAATGCTGGTTTACACAAAAGGACACAAAGTTCTTGAGAAACTCTCTGCCCGAGTCATCTTTGCTTAACCTGAGTTACTCCAGCACTTTGTGTCCTTTTGGCCTATTTCCATGCTCTATGATTCTGGCTGGAGACGAATCTCAGCAACATTACTGATCAACAGAATTTGCAATCTTGCCATCTTCTTTTGACTTGAAAAACAAACAAGGGCGCAAACAAGATGCAATCCTCATGTTTAGAAATGCAATAACAAGGAACTCCAGATGCTGGTTTATACCAAAGATTGATGCAAAATGCTGAAGTAACTCAGTGCGTCAGGCAACATCTCCACAGAAAGATACAAAATGCTGGAGTAACTTAGTGGGTCAGGCAGCATCTCTGGAGAAAAAGGATGGGTGACATTTTGGGTGGGAACACTTCTCCAGACACGTGGTGACACAGGTTATTGAATGGGGACGATCAGCCATGATGACAATGAATGGCGGTGCTGGGCTCGAAGGGCTGAATGGCCTCCTCCTGCACCTATTTTCTATGTTTCTATGACACTTGTGTACTGCCAAAGAGGTTGTATGCAAAACAAGGTATTTCACTGGACCTAGGTGAATGTGAGTCCTATTCTTTCGTACATCTCCAGAGATGCTGTCTCATCCACTGAGTCATTCCAGCATTTTGCGTCTAACTCAATGGTTCAATGGTATTTTATTTGTCACATGTACCAAGCTACAGTGACATAAATGTTTCGCAAATGCACTTTTAGGGGAAATCAGATGGGATAGTGTCTCCCGAAATAGTTGGAGTGAGTGTTAGGGATCTATGCTGAGGTGCAGGGGAGGGATTGAGAACTAACTGAAGGAAGGTCTTGCTCTGACAAGTAAGGAGGGTCGTCCTCCTGCCTCCTGCTTGTGGGGGCCGTGGCCTGGTGGCCTGGTGGCGGGAGCATTGTTGCACTGACCCGTCCACGTGTTGCTGCCGCTGCTGGCGGAACATTGCGCGCGCGGCCCGGGGAGGGGAGGAGAGGGATAGGGAGCCGGTGCAAAGCGCACCCTCTGCAAACGCTGGCGCTTCTGCAGCGTTTGAATTGCCCTCTTTATTTTTTCCACCTCTCTCTCTCTCTCTCTCTCTCTCACTGTTGCACGTTTTAAGTTGGGTTTCGAACCCACCCACTCGCCCAGCTGCGGGATCATTACATCACTGACACGGCTCAGAGACCCGGATTGACACCAAGGCAGAACTTTTGAGGCATAATTTTTGCACGGCTGAAGTTTTAATAAGCATGTCTGAGCCGCCAGCTTGCCCGGAGGAGCGGTCCAGGGGCGCCGAGTGATGCAGAGTCTGAGCGGCGGACGGTCAGTACAACGGGTGGGGGACGGGAGGGCTAACGTGACAGCGGCGGCGACTGCTCACTGGCAAGAACTTTCAGCCTCTTGCCAGACCTATTCTAGGTGTGGCTTTTCCACAGCGTCTGCGGAAGTCTCTGGCAACAGATGTGGGCGCACCTCGCACAACATAAATAGTTGCTTTTCCACCCGCCTGCGGTGTTGTAGCTGTTGTTGAGACTTCAGGAAGGGGTTGGGGAATGGGAACCCCGAAATAAACCGCCAGCGAAGGAATAGCTGTTGTCGGGGTCTTTAATTACGTGGTTTGTCTAGTTTGATAACAGACTATTGTTAAAGTGATGTAGCCAAATTCTGCAAAACGTGCATTACTTTAATGTAGTTTTGAGAGGACACTGAGCATTCACTTCAAGAGGACATTAATGTCACTACACGGTTCCCCTTTGTTCCATTTGTCAACGATAATGTTTTGTGCTACATTTATGAACCTCGCAACTTGTAAATTTTGACTTTTAAATGCAGGGAGTGGGCAGATTTTATACTGGCCTGCCAAAGAATTCAGCAAACGCGCCACTTGAATGCATCCACTGAATAAATCGTTTCTTTCCGTTTCTTTCCGTTCCTCGCCCACTCCATCCCTGCATCGAGATTACTATTACCTTTATTATAAAATCCAAACCCCCCTCTTTTTCCCCACCCCAGTTTTAAAAAAACCCTCAATGTTATATTCTTAACGAATACATTTAAAATTCCAGACCTTGTGACTACAGTCACTGCCAGCGGTATCCTCTGTAAGAGCACCACTTTTCAACTGAACTACATCGAGTCCCTTGTATACCTAAAAAAAATACCGCTGAGAATAGAAAGGAAGACTGGTGTTGTCGACTTTGGAATGTTTTTGCCCTTGACGTGAGCACTGTTTAAAGGAACACACTGATGAAGATAATCCAGATTTTTTTAAATTAGACATGCGATGGCTTGACTTTGAGATATTTGGTAATGTCATAACGTGTGGTCTTCTCGGCATTTTGTGTTTATTTTTTTCAGCTGTGACAGTGACAGGTCCAGGTATTAAAGTTACACTAGGTGTGCAGTAGCTTATTAAAATGACGTTAACCTGTCACTACACGCGACGCGAGTACGATTTAAAATATTTTATTATCCTCACTTTTCCACTGTCTTAGTTTTAAACCATTTTAACATTTATTTAATTCTTCTTGTTACACAAAATTGTTACCATTAATAGTATCAACGAAAACCTTTGGTGATGGAGACACACAGGAAAAGCTCAATATCCAGTTGGATATCAATAAAAGGTCTCTATCAAAAACCAAACAGTAAAAGTGTAAGCTTCCGACAGATTTTCCAGCACAAAATGGATGTTTAATCAACCAGTTGAGTAATTATCTTGACAAGATAGTTCATGTTTGGGATTTACTGCTATTACATGAGGCATGTCGGGAATTGGATATGGAATAAATCTCTTTATCCTATCCTAAAGGTATTTCTTAGGAGTGGTTGCATGTGGATGTGTTTTTAACAAATGTCACCTTTACTATCTCTGGAGTCAAATTGGTTCCAAAATATTAATGTAATGGTTTATCTAATCGATCTGTAATACTTTGGGATGTACTGAGAGTACAGGGTCTTAGTTTTCCTGCAGCCAAGATTGTGGAGTGGATTTGAATTCTAAGTGGAGGTAAACGAGAGGTCAACTGTTATAATTTCCAAATGTCCCAAAACCATGAAGAAGTTCTTCAGTTTATAGAAGGGTTGTTTTCTAGACCTATTATTGTTTTGTGGTCTATTGTTCCAGCATCAATAAAAGTAAATATGTAAATGCCAGGAAATCGGAAGGTTGAGTTCCTGGGCAATGATTTCAATCGCCGATTAGCTGTCAAAATAAGAACTTACTAAAGTTATTCTTGTTTTTTAAACTAAAAGAGCTGTAGCAAATGGTTGGCATCCATGAGTAAACCTATGCTCAACATTGTTTCATTTAGCGCAGTCATTTATCTACACGCTCAGAACATGCTAATTTTTTTCACCAGAGTCTTTGTTGATTTGTGATTAAATTGGTATATATGTTTATAAGTCATAGGAGCAGAATTAGGCTATTCAGCCCATCGAGCCTACTCCGCCATTCAATCGTGGTTGATCTATCTTTCCCTCTCAATTACATTCTCCTGTATTCTCCCAAAAACCCTTGACACTCTTACTAATCAAGAATCTGACAATGTCTGCCTTAAAAACACCCAATGACTTGGCCTACCCAGCTTAGCTCTGTTTTGTCACCTCTGTTCCTTGGAATGTTGGTTCAATTTTTACTGAAACTTGAATGCTGATTTGGAACTTGAATTTTCACTCCATATGTAGCTCTTATATCAGAAAAAATATTTTCTGATTACAGTGCTTACTTGACTTCATTTTCAGAGGCTTGCTCTGTATTTCAGAATCTTTCAACACAATTGGAGCCATACAAATTCCTGAGGTTAATAAACAGATGACAACCCACAGAAAAATGACTAACCCTGAAACGTGAAAATAGATTAATGTTTGCACTATGACTTTTGTTTTTATTCTTCTCCTCCCTCTTTATCTCCAGTGCAGTAAGTAATTTGAGAATCAATACATTTGGTAGCTTAAAACAGTGAGTCTGCTCCATTGGTTTAATGTAAATATTGGTAATAATGCATGAAAAGAGTCTGGGTAATCTGGATGATCATCGATTGACATGGACTTGGGACAAATAACTCGTTTCCATGTTGCATCTCTAAAGTCTGAGGGAAATCTACCAAGTGTTCAAAATGATGACGGATTCGATTGAGTAGATTGGTCAAAGCTCTCTTATCTGGCAGTGGAGAATTACATTTCCCTGTGAATTGCTGCAATCTGAGAGCGACCATCAAAAGGGATAGTGGAAGCAGATTTGAAGGTAATTTTCACAAGAGAATACTTGAAGCAATATCAAAATGTAAGGGAAGAACAGGAAAGTGGCACTAACTGCATTGCTTTTTCAAAGACCTGTGGTCTGATTGATTGTTTTGAGTTATGACATTCTGTGATGATTGAAAAACTGATGGATCAAGGCGATCGATGACAAAGTCAGGGAATTGGACTGGACAAATTTATTTCTGTTTACTAATGGCAGCAATTTTTACCCCTTTCAGAAATCCGACAGCCTCATTTAAATAATTGGCAGGGAACCACCATCTGTTGCACTTACTGCCAAGTTATTACAAAGCTTTACATTCATACATATGAATTAGGAGCAAGAGTGGGTCAATTGGCCCCTCAAGCCTGCTCCTTCACTTAATAAGATCATGACCGATCTGATTATAAACGCGGCTCCAAATTCTCATCAATCCACAACAACCTTTCGCCCCCTTATGAAGTATCTATCTGTGCCTTAAAAATATTTAAAGACTCTGCATCTCTTTTGAGGAAGACTCGGTTTCAAACCTTCCTGATGTCTGAGCTAGTTCAATGCCCATGTTATTTGCACCTGTGCAGTTGCCTTTTCTAAAATGTATCTATTTAATTCACCATTTTAAAAAGGTGTGAATTCTCTTTTATAGTAAAGTGAACTTGTTTTAACAGTGTGGGGTTATTACATTAGATGTCTAGCTTTTCTATTAATCTTTTGTAGATTTTGACAAGTTAAATGCAACTAATTGGTGGCAGGGTGGCATAACGGTAGTGTTGTGAAATTGTGAATTGACCCTAGTGTGTGTAGGATAATGTTAGTGTGCGGGATCGCTGGTCGGCATGGACTTTGGCCGAAGGGCCTGTTGTTGCGCTGTATCTCTAAACTAAACTTTTTTTTAAACTAGGCTCTATTTTTGATGGCTGAGTATTGATATTCACCATTGATTCAGGGGAATAGTTAAATGTTAGTATTCAAAAGATGCAATTTGAATTTCAATGCACCACTATTCATTTATTTTACCTTCTGTATTTTTTGTATCTGTCTCCTAATAAATTAATACTTCTCATCTGTTTTCATCAAGGAAAAGGTACATGGAATATGGAGAGAAGGAATGGGTGATGTTTTGGACCGAGACCCTTCTTCAGACTCAACCCGAAACATCACCCATTCCTTCTCTCCAGAGATGCTGCCTGTCCCACTGAGTTACTCCAGCATTTTGTGGCTACCTTCGATTTAAACCAGCATCTGCAGTTCTTTCCTACACAAGACATGGAATATATTGGATTCAGGGAAGGGTAGGAATGGTATATTAAATGTCTGGAGAGGGACAGTTTTAGGAAAGCGGAGGTGTTGGATGTCTTGGAATACAGTAGAGTGGATAAAGATCTAGTGTTAGATGCGATTCAAGGATGCTATGGGAGGGGAAAAGGAAGGCGATAGCTGTAAACCTGACACAGATTTTGCACGCATACTGGAAGAACAGTACCTCAGATGGGCAATTTGCAAACCCACGGTATGAACATTGAATTCTCCAAGTTTAGGTAACAACTCAATCCCACCGCCCCTTCTCTTACCTGTGCCCCACCTGGAAGTGCACCAATTTCTCCCACCATACCACACCTCTCTCCATCTTTGGCTGTTGTCCAACCATCTTCCAATCAACCCCTCCACTTGCATCCACCAGCACTTGCTCGGCTTTGTTCCATCCCCTCCGCTTTTCTAACTTTCTTTCCCTTACTTCAATTAGTCTGATGAAGGGTCCCAAACTGAAATATCACCTATCCATGTCTTCGAGAGATTCTGCATGACCTACTGGATTTATTCCAGCAGGAATTTGTTATTTTTTGGAAACTAGCATCTGTAGCTCCTTGTTGACAGAATTTTTTCCATCTCTCTTAGCTGCATGACTGGAAGTCAGACCTGTCCTATCAGAGGACTGGAGTATAAGTAATGTTGTCCCTTTATGTAAGAAGAGCGTCAGGGATAAGCCAGGCAACTACACGCTGTTGAACCTTGGGTCAGTGATGGGGAAATTATTGGAGAAAATTATAAGGAGTAGGATTTAAAAAGACAAGGGCTGGTCGTGATTAGTCAATATGGCTTTGTGCAGGAGAAATAGTGCCTAAATAATTTGATTGTGGAAGTAACTAAGAAGATAGATGAAGGCAGTAGATGTTGTCTCAGTGGACTTTGGTAAGACATTTCATATGGTAGGCTGGTCTAGGAGGTTAAGACACAAGGGATTCAACACAAGCTGGTTAATTGGAATGGAAATTAGCTTGCAGAAAAAAGACAGAAGATGGTGGCATTTTTGATTAGAAGTCTGACCAACGCAGGCTCGGCGATCGCTTCGCTGAACACCTGCGCTCGGCCCGCATTAACGCAACTGATCTCCCGGTGGCCCAGCACTTTAACTCCCCCTCCCATTCCCAGTCTGACCTCTCTGTCATGGGCCTCCTCCAGTGCCATAGTGAGGCCCGCCGGAAATTGGAGGAGCAGCACCTCATATTTCGCCTGGGCAGTTTGCGGCCCGGTGGTATGAACGTCGACTTCTCCAACTTCAGATAGCTCCTCTGTCCCTCCCTTCCCCTCCTCCTTCCCAGATCTCCCTCTATCTTCCTGTCTCCACCTATATCCTTCCTTTGTCCCACCCCCGACATCAGTCTGAAGAAGGGTCTCGACCCGAAACGTCACCCATTCCTTCTCTCCCGAGATGCTGCCTGACCTGCTGAGTTACTCCAGCATTTTGTGAATAAATCGATTTGTACCAGCATCTGCAGTTATTTTCTTATACAACGGTGTACTGCTAGGATTAGTGGTAAGATATTTGTTTGTAATGGATGTGAAAGCAGGAGTAAGGTTGATGAAATCGGTGATGTTATGGCCAAAGAGGAATGGTGTGTAAGGCAACAGCAGGTTATAGATAGATAGTTGGTAATGGCATTGGCAAATGACATTTAATCCTAAAAAGTGCAGGATGCGATTTGGAAAGACAAATAGGGGTATGATGAATACAGTAAATGGTAGGGCACTAAAATCTGTTAATTAACAAGTAACTTGGGTTCAAATCTTTAAATCCCAGAAAATGGCAATGAGTAGGCACATTGTTGAAGAAGGCATATGGCATGCTTTCCTTCATGGGTCAGGGTATAGAATATAATGTTGGGACATTGTGTTGCAACTTGACAGAGCACTGGTTAGACTGAACTTGGAGTATCGTGTGTATTTCTGGTAACCAAACTAATGGATGTGGCTATACTGGAGAAAGTGCAGGGGAGATTCACTGGGATGTTCAGATGGACTGGGCTTGGTTTTCCCTGGAGTGCAAATAAGATAATTATGTAAGGGCCTTCTATCCAAGGGCTGAACCTTTGACGGGGCTGAGGCGTAACAGGTAAAAGAAAAAACATATAGGATTAGCTAATTAGCAAAGCCAAAGTTAATTTAGATTCCTCTTAACAGTGTGCCAATGGGATGTGATTAATGCAAGTGAAAGTCAAATTTAGATCAGACAGGACACAAAGTGCTGGAGTAACTTAGCAGGTCAGACAGTATCCCAGACGTTTTAGGTTGAAACCCTTCTTCAGATTGATTGTGGGGAGGGGGAAGAAAGCTGGGAGAAGGGACAGGACAAAGCGTGGCAGGCGAGGGATGGTTGATAGGTAGATTGTTGAACAAAGGCTGGAGCTGAAAAGACAGCAGGTGTGAGACTTAAGCGATTTATTAGGCGACTGTCAAAGTCATAGCAGGTCACCGAAATTTTCTTTTACCCTACGACAATGATCATGACAATGCCGAGTCAGGTCGAGATTACACCGTCTTCGGAAACATTGCGAAAATTCCCACGCTGTCAATGCTTCTCCAGCATCCTAATTTTCGCTGAAATCACTGACAAGTCGGTAAGTACTTGAGAGTTTTGAAATATAACATCTTGCCCGGGTTACTTGAAAACCAAGCTTCACGGTAACAAGGCATAAACTGGATTTACTTACAGTTTACTAATAGCAGTATTAAGAAATTTAATTTTAAAAGTGGTTAAATGGATTTTTGTGCGGAGTGTGGGCATTTTTGAAAATGTACGGGAGATGCATATCTGGTTTCTGGGTTGCATATTTGGGTTGGGAACCTATTTTAAATGTAATCGCTGATGGCCATAAACATCGTGAAAATTCCCACGCTTACCTGACCATCAAACTGTCGCTTCTAATCTACCTGTCAAATGTCCTGACGGTAAATAAATTGGTTAAACACAAGCATTTTATGGTATCTTCAAATGACTTTACTTATTTTAATATTATGTGCTTCTAAATGCATCTAAGAGAACCTAGCAAACTTGGGGACAGCATGCGACAACGCCCGCAATAAGCAAAGATACCTGACAACAAGCTAGCTGTTGCCGAGAAATTTCACTCCGGTTGATTTCTCAGCGACGCGCTGAGATCCACTATGATTCTTGAATAACTCCTCACGATCATGCCCGCGACCAAGTCGCCGGCAGTCGCCTTAAAATAGCCTAAGTGGGACAGGCCCTTAAAGGATTGAAGAGTTAGGAATTGTAAAGCCAGAGGAAGGATTGGAGGGGAAGGGAGAAATAGGTAGAATTAAATATTGCATTTTAAACTGTTGAATTAATATATAAAATCATTTTAAAGTTGTTTTTACAAAGGTATGTATTCAATTTTCCTAAATTAGTCTCATCAACAGAATAGCCTGGTTTTAGAGGGCTCCTGTTTTTCTTGGTTTGGACACTAGGAGGTGCTCTAGAATGAAACATAGGCAGTATTCTACATTTGTGTTATCATTGTGGATTTGTAGCAGTTTTTTTAAAGTTAGTTCCATTCTTCTGAATAAGAAGATCATAGGTTCAAGACGCACTTGATTTCACATAATATCTGTTTGTTTCATAGTTCAGTACTAATGAGAGTGCATTGTAAGTTATGGTGGTTGTAAATTATGTATTACCCTTTCATTATCACACACAAAGGACTCCACCAGTACATATTCCCTCACTACTTATGTATTTGACCAGATACCCACAATTGCAGCCAAACTAGCATTTTCAGAAAAAATAAACCTCAATTTAGTGAAGCTAAAGGTTACACCGTAATTAGCCTCTGAAACAAAAAGTACACTGTTTCCATTTTTATTAATAATTGAGTTCAGAAACACGCCCTTCAGCCCATCTTGTAAGAACGTGCTTACCTGAGTTAGTCCCATTTGCTTGCATTTAGCCTGATGTCCTCCAAATCTTCCCTATCCACGTGCCTGTCATTATCCTATGGCCCAATGTTAATGAAGACATGAAGATTCACCAACCTCACGCACTCCATTTTAAAAATTATCAACAATAACTACTTGGTAACTTCAGATTTTAGAAGATGGAGATAAAATGCTGGAGCAACTCAGCGGGTCAGGCAGCATTTCTGGAGAAAAGGAATAGGTGAGTTTTGGGTCGAGACCCTTCTTCAGACTGAGAGTCAGAGGAGAGGGAAACTAGTTATGAAAAGGTGCAGAACAAATCACAGCCAGTACCAATGACTCGAAAAAGATGGAGCTCACAATGATCCATTGTTGACTGTGGAAGAGGTGATAATGAATGGATACAAACAGTGGGGGAGGGACGGAGAGAGAGGGAATACAATGGCTAATTGAAATTAGAGAAATCAAAATTCAAACCGCTGGATTGTAAACTGCCCAAGTGAAATATGAAATGCAGTTCCGTCAATTTTGGTCGCATTTATATTGTACTTTTCTAAAAAACGAGAACATGATAGCAAAATATGATTAGATTAAACACAATGTAACTCTAATCTGTTACATATGCAACTAAAAAGGAAACTGTTTAGTTGACAAAAGGTAATTAATTAATTGTTCCTTTTATTCATAATTAGTTGGTCTGGTGTGTCGGTGGTATTTTCCTTATTCCAATTATTCTTTGCAACATAACTTGTACTTTGAAAGTACAACACTTTTGAAGGAGCTGATGGGAAGATAAAGTAGTTGAGTTTTCGAGTTTTCAAGACAGCCTTCTTCCTCAGGTCAGTCGTAATTCCCATACTTTCAAAATAAAATTCAGTGCGCGTTAAATATGACGACCACCTTTCTCGCTCAGGATCGAAACGATCGAATTGCCGAGACATGGTTTTTTTTTTAAATCGAAAAATAGGCTCTTATCTGGGTCTTTGGGCACAATCCGAAGTTTCCTGCTCCTGACACCACTTTCGTGTTCCAGACGTACACTGTTCCAGACGTACACAATCCCTGTTCCAGACGTACACTGGCCCCATCCCCGAACTCTACCTCCGCTACATCGACGACTGCATTGGTGCTACCTCTTGCACCCATGCAGAACTCACTGACTTTATACACTTCACCTCCAATTTCCATCCTGCCCTTAAATATACCTGGACTATCTCTGACATCTCCCTCCCGTTTCTGGACCTCACCATCTCCATCACAGGAGAAAAATTAGTGACGGACATTTATTACAAGCCCACCGACTCGCACAGCTATCTGGACTACACTTCTTCCCACCCGGTCCCCTGCAAAAAGTCTATCCCCTACTCCCAATTCCTCCGTCTACGCCGCATCTGTGCCCGGGATGAGGTGTTTCAGACTAGGGCTTCCGAGATGTCCTCGTTTTTCAGAAAACGGGGCTTCCCCTCCTCCATTATAGATGAGGCTCTCACTAGGGTCTCTTCTACATCCCGCAGCTCCGCTCTTGCTCCCCATCCCCCCACTCGCAACAAGGACAGGATCCCCCTCGTTCTCACCTTCCACCCCACCAGCCAGCGGATCCAACATATCATCCACCAACATTTCCGTCACCTACAACAGGACCCCACCACTGGCCATATCTTCCCATCCCCTCCCCTCTCTGCATTCCGCAGAGACCGTTCCCTCCGCAACTCCCTGGTCCACTCGTCCCTTCCTACCCAAACCACCCTAACCCCGGGCACTTTCCCTTGCAACCGCACGAGATGCAACACCTGTCCCTTTACCTCCCCCCTCAACTCCATCAAAGGACCCAAACATTCTTTCCAGGTGAGACAGAGGTTCACCTGCACCTCCTCCAACCTCATCTATTGCATCCGCTGCTCTAGATGTCAACTCATCTATATCGGCGAAACCAAGCGCAGGCTCGGCGATCGCTTCGCTGAACACCTGCGCTCGGTCCGCATTAACGCCACTGATCTCCCGGTGGCCCAGCACTTCAACTCCCCCTCCCATTCCCAGTCTGACCTCTCTGTCATGGGCCTCCTCCAGTGCCATAGTGAGGCCCGCCGGAAATTGGAGGAGCAGCACCTCATATTTCGCCTGGGCAGTTTGCGGCCCGGTGGTATGAACGTTGACTTCTCCAACTTCAGATAGCTCCTCTGTCCCTCCCTTCCCCTCCTCCTTCCCAGATCTCCCTCTATCTTCCTGTCTCCACCTATATCCTTCCTTTGTCCCACCCCCGACATCAGTCTGAAGAAGGGTCTCGACCCGAAACGTCACCCATTCCTTCTCTCCCGAGATGCTGCCTGACCTGCTGAGTTACTCCAGCATTTTGTGAATAAATCGATTTGTACCAGCATCTGCAGTTATTTTCTTATACCACTTTCGTGTTCTTGTTCTATGCCTGTATGGAACTTTGCGAGTCTTCAAGGTACAACAGAAGTCTTTATTACAGTAACTTAACGCTGGCAGCAAGACAACTAAAAATGGCTGCCACCCCACAATCTGACTGAACACTCCACTGTGTACAGCCAAGATAACTATGTACAAAACATCTCCCTTTGTCCTGTGCAGCGCCACCTGCTGCACGGGAGGAGCAACTGGTCCTCCCACCCCACACAGTCCATCAAACATCACACTTTCCTATTTCTTTTTAACATCTAACTCAAGCTGGCTGTAATCTACTCTTGAAATACTGGAAATATTATTCACACCACCTTCCAGCTCTCTCACTCTCTTCACACAATCCACCCTTGCACAACCCCTATACTGCCAAAATAACTTGTGCTGGTTTCCCCAGCCATCATCTCTGCCCCAAACAGTGCTCGTCCTTTAGCCACTCCCTCAGTCCAAGCATTGCAGATGAAGCTGTGCAAGAGGCCATTAAGTCCATTATGGTCATGCTGTTTGAAAAAATCTCTCTTATTTAATCCTACTGTCTTGACTAGCTTGTTCAGTACCTATTTAAGTATTGTTTAAGTCAGATGAGGATTTATAAAGGGCCTGTCCCACTTAGGCGACTGCCGGCGACTGTCATAGTCGTAGCAGGTTGCCAAAAAAACGGCGACTGGACTCCCCTATGACAATGTCTACAACGAGCTACAACAACCTACCACCTGGTCGATGTCAAGCTATGGCAAGCTACCGACAACCGACGTCCCAATCGTCGTGAGTAGAACATCCACCTACGACCGCACCTACGACAACCTACAACCACACAGGCGACAACCTATGACAACCGAAGTCAACCTACGTCCACCCGTGACAAGTTGCGACATACTAGGACCCTGTCGGCGACAACTGAAGACAATTCACGTCATTTTGGCCTCCGGTTTTGATGCCGGTACCTGTCGCCGGTTGACGTAGGTAGTCGCCAATGGAATTCATCAAAGTCAGCACTGGCGACAACCTACGTCAGGAGAGGTCAAGCTACGTTCATTGGCGTCAAACCCACTGTCACTGAAAAATGTTCAACATTCTGAAAATCCAGCGGCGACCAGATAGATGCTACGACTCTTTGGAGACTACTCACGACCATACAGGCGATATGCAGGTGACCATGTGGCGACAGCTTAGTCACCTGTAGTCGCCTAAAAAATCGCCGAAGTGGGACAGGGGTTTTATTCCTACTCGTTCAATTAGTTCCAGACCTCAACATGCAACATCACTTCTGTTTATGATCTCCTGTTGATAAAAATGTTTCTAGTTATTCTAAGCCCTGTGCAGTTTTAGCTGTTTGATTAATATTTCCCATCATTTTGCAGTTGTAAACTGGAATCACAGAACAGCTGGGCTCAAGTAAAAGTTAGTTTGGAAGTGTATTTATTAGTCTACAAACACAGGTGAGAAAGGAAAAGAAAGCTGTGTGGATACATGTAGCCTTTTAAGTTCGAAAGCTATCCCAAAGCGCTTGAAAACAAATGAGATGCTTTTGAAATGAGGCCTTTGCTATAATTTTGAAACTGCAACAGCCGATTTGGTCACCACATGGTCTTGCAAGCAGCAAGATGATTTAGAGGAACAACGATATTGAGAGATTGCAGACTAATTAGGATTGCAAGACTAATTAGGATTGTCATAGTCGGAGACTTGGCTTTCCCACGTAGATTGGGACTGCCATGGAGCCAAAGGCTTAGAGGGTCCTCAAAGAAGAGGACAAAATCTGACCACCTCTCTGGGAATTGGGCTGGCCAAGTGACTGGAATGTCAGTGGTGGAACATTGTTTAATTTAGTTTAGCTTAGTTTGGAGATACTGTGTGAAAACCGGCCCATCGGCCCACAGAGTCCGTGCTGATCAGCGATCACCTGTACACTTGCTCTATCTCGCACACTAGGGACAATTTACAGAAGCCAATTAACCTACAAACCTGCACATCTTTGGGATGTGGGAGGAAACTAGAGCACCTGGAGAAATTCCAAGCAATCAAAGGGAGAACGTACATACTCCGTACAGATAGCACCCGTAGTCAGGATGAAACCTGGGACTCTGGTGCTGTGAGGCAGCGCCACTTTGCAGCCTAGCGTCCCAGCTGCTTTGGAGACCAGCGGCCACAGTTTCTATTGACTTTAAAGTAGTTATGGATAAGGGCAGAGCAGATACACAAGTTAAATCTTCTAAGTTGGGGCAAGGCCAACTTTAATGGTATTAGACAGGAACTTGCAAACTTTGATTGGAGTAGGTTGCTTGTGGACGAAGGAGACATCCAGAAAGTGGGATGCTTTTTAAAAAGTGTGATAGTGAAAGGTCAAGGTATGTATAGTCCCATTGGTGTGAAGGGCAGGGTAGGTGGGAGTGAGGAACCCTGAATGATTAGAGGGCAAAGACTTATTAGGAACCTGAAGGACACGTTTTTCACACAGGGATATGGATGTGTGGAGTGAGCTGCCGGAGGAAGTAGCCGAAGCAGGTACAATAACAACATTTAAGTCATTTGGACAGGTACATGGATAGGAATAGTTAGGAAAGGGATATGGGCCAAACGCAGGCAAATGGGTCTAGCTTAGATGGGGCATCTTGGTCGGCATAGACTAGTTAGGCCGAAAGGCTTGTTTCCATGCTCTATAATTCTGAGCAGATGTGGAAAATTAATATTATTATACTGTTACAACCTATTTCAAGCATACAGAAATCAATTAAACAATCTTTGTTGAGCAATCTAGCAGGTTAATGAAACCTTTTCACAGCTCACATACGTGGAAAGTAGAGACAATTGGAGATTTCTGTATAAAATAAAGATTGTCATAACAATCTGTCCTGTCCAATCATAATAGCGTTTGTGTCTTGGAGACCTGATCTGATCCCACAGTCTGCTTTACAATTTGTATGAGAAATACCATTTCACACAGTATCTTCAAACTAAGCTAAACTAAATTAAACAATGGTTTGCAGAAAGTGTATTCAACAGATTTGATTAGAATTCTGTGTGTAAAGTTCTCTGCAACTACATTGTATTCGTCAGGCCACTTTCAACCCAGAATCGAAAGGTTAAAAAAATGGCGGATGCTGGATATCTGAACAAATAAAAATAATATGCTGGAAATACACAGCAGGACAAGCATTGCCCCGTGGAGAAGAATAATTAAAATTTCTGGCTGATTACCTTTAGTCAGAAGTAGGAAAAATAGAAATCAGACATATTGTATTTTGCAAAGAAGAGGGAGGGATGGAGATAATAAAAGGAATGGCACTGATAAAGTGAAACATAGAAACATAGAAAATAGGTGCAGGAGTAGGCCATTCGGCCCTTCGAGCCTGCATCGCCATTCAATATGATCATGGCTGATCATCCAGCTCAGTAACCTGTACCTACCTTCTCTCCATATCCCCTGATCCCTTTAGCCACAAGAGCCACATCTAACTCCCTCTTAAATATAGCCAATGAACTGGCCTCAACTACCTTCTGTGGCAGAGAATTCCACAGACTCACCACTCTGTGTGAAGAAATGTTTTCTCATCTCGGTCCTAAAAGACTTCCCCCTTATCCTTAAGCTGTGACCCCTGGTTCTGGACTTCCTCAACATCGGGAACAATCTTTCCGCATCTAGCCTCTCCAACCCCTTAAGAATTTTATATGTTTCTATAAGATCCCCCCTCAGTCTTCTAAGTGAGTGACTGGGCTGCACAATTAATGGCGGTGCTGAGTGAGAGAATGTTTAGACTTTAGAGATGCAGCGCAGAAACGGGTCATTCGGTCCTTTGAGTCCGCGCTGACCATCGATTAGTGTGTTGGATAGTACACTTGCACTATCCAACACACTAGGGACAATTTACAATTTCACCCAAAAATCTGCATGTCTTTAGAATGTGGAAGGAAACCGGAGCACCTGGGAAAACTCCAGGAGGTAATGGATGTAGCTTGAAGGCTGGTTCTTGCTTATGTCAATGTTGCGATACTAAATATAAATGAAAGTCAAAAATCTACAGATGGTGGAAATCTGAAATAAAAACAGAAAACATTCAAAAGAGTGGGTCAGGCAGCATTTTTGGGAAATGTTAACATTTCAGCACGAAGGGACTTCGACCTGAAACATTAACTTTATTTATCCTTTCAAAAATGGCCTGTTAATGCTTCCAGTATTCTCTGGCTACTCCCTAACCCTCCTGTTGGGTTCCTGGACAGAGACTTGTCCCCTAGGAAGATCAAACCCCAGGCAGCAGTTTAAAGACACTGTCTCCTAACCTCAAACACTCGGATGTGATTGCATCATCCTTGCTGAAATCTTCCCCCAGTTGCTAAAAGTGCATCTCTATCTATGTTAGTTCTCTGGGATGCCTTTACTCATTTTATCTCATGGTGCAGGTAATACAAAGAAGATTTTTCATTATCCCAAGCCAACTCTCTACAAGTATCTGGGAGATGATCTGAATCCATGGGGAATTTGTATATTCATTCCTGTCCCACTTGTGTGAGTCTTCCTGGATGGTGATTATCTCATCATCAATGGCCCTGTTATCCTGCATGAGGATATACTGGTGATCTTGTCATTCATTTACGTATCCCATGAGTTCTGATACCTTGAGGAAACTTGTAAACTAGTGTTTGAGATTCTTCTGCTATGACTTTTGATTGGTCCCACACAGCAGTGCCTGAGGACAAATTGTACTTCCTCACCTGCATCCACCTGTTACTTGCCAGGCTTTGACACACCCCCACCTCTCTCCCAGCTTTCGCCCTCCCCACTACTACAATCAGTCCAAAGAAGGGCCCCGACCTGAAACGTCACTATCCATGTCTTCCAAGGATGCTGCCTGACCCGCTGAGTTACTGCAAAACGTTGTCCTTTTTTGGTAAACCAGCAACTGTAGTTCCTTGTGTCAGAAGTTTACAGATATTGGTTAGGGTGATGACAAATTCATTGAAGCTCTCCAGCTTGGAAGTAACAAAGCTACAGATGAGGTTTCAAGTCGAAGATTGACTAATCAGCAAGAAAAAAGAAAGGGAAATTACAAATTTAGTCTCATGATTACTTTTCATTCCATGTTTGTGGTTACAAGCCTGGAGGCTACATTACTTATCATGCTTTCAATTGTAAATGTTTAAGGCAGCATTGTTGGCTGAACTGTATAATGGACTGCTTTATGTTTGCAGATTGACCTCTAAGTGATTGTAATTGTTAGCTCCTGAGAAGAGTGTGAACTGTGTGTAGAATGCATCAAACACAACAGAAAGAGTAATGTTCATGCATTATTGCTCCCACTGTTGCTTTTGAAGGTGCACAGAACAGAAGTGATGAAGTTATGGTAAACTGCACTGAGAGCACTAAGGGAACGACCACCATCATTTAAATGTTATTTTTATGGGATGTGGATACTGCTGGAAAATCCAGATTTTGATTTGGAGTCCCTAATAGCCATGAAGAAAGTGTTGAACCTCTGTGAGCCTCTGCAGGTTCCACAAGATTGCTAAGTAAGGACTCACAGCATCTGGATCCAATGATGATGAAGGAATGGCAGCTCTCGGATAGCTCCTCACATAAACTCCTGGAATATGCCCCCACCAACGATCATCAGGCCTCTGCTTCCCATGCCATCACAGATCACATCAATTCAGGAGATCTCCTCTCCACAGCTTCCATCCAGATACTTCCCCAAGCCCACTCTGCATGTTTCTGCCTCTACCACCTACACCTGTGACACCTCTTAACTATTTTAAAAACTTCCAATTTACTGTCCCCCACTACCTTATCTTCACCATGGATGACTGGTCCATATATGCTTCCATTCCTCATCAGGAAGGCCTGGGGCTCTCCATTTCTTTCTTGAGCAATAGATCCAACCAATTCTCCTTCCTTGGCCCCATCCACCTGGTTTAAAGCACTTGCCATGAATACTTCTCTTTCAATTCCTCCTACTTGTACTGAACAAATCAAAAGTGTGGCAATGGATATTTGCCTGCACCCTATCTACTCCAGTTTTTTTTGTGGCAATTCCAAGCAGTCTATGGTGCAAACCTACTTCGGCACCCCCCCCCCCCCCCCCCCCCCCCCCCCCCCCCACCAAGTCCGCACCGACCAGCGATCCCTGCATTCTAACACTACCCCACACACACACTAAATGAATGAATGAATGAATGAATGAATAAGAATATTGGCCAAGTATGCATATACAAGGAATGTGCCTTGGTGCTCCGCTCACAAATGACAACACAAACATACAGTAAACAATTAAGAATAAAGCATAAACACATCAAAACAATGAGGATACACCATTACGGTCTAAACATGTGGGTGAAAATAAACCAGAGCAAAAAAGACTACATGATTTGGACGAGGGAATTGAATGCAACATCTCCAAGTTTGCGGATGACACGAAGCTGGGGAGCAGTGTTAGCTGTGAGGAGGATGCGAGGAGGCTGCAACGTGACTTGGTTAGGTGAGTGGGCAAATGCATGGCAGATGCAGTATAATGTGGATAAATGTGAGGTTATCCACTTTGGTGGCAAGAACAGGAAAGCAGACTATATCTGAATGGTGGCCGATTAGGAGAAGGGGAGATGCAACGAGACCTGGGTGTCGTGGTACACCAGTCATTGAAAGTAGGCATGCAGGTGCAGCAGGCAGTGAAGAAAGCGAATGGTATGTTGGCATTCATAGCGAGGGGATTTGAGTGTAGGAGCAGGGAGGTTCTGCTGCAGTTGTACAGGGCATTGGTGAGACCACACCTGGAGTATTGCGTACAGTTTTGGTCTCCTAATCTGAGGAAATACATTCTTGCCATAGAGGGAGTACAGAGAAGGTTCACCAGATTAATTCCTGGGATGGCAGGACTTTCATATGAAGAAAGACTGGATAGACTCGGCTTGTACTCGCTGGAATTTAGAAGATTGAGGGGGGATCTTATAGAAACTTACAAAATTCTTAAGGGGTTGGACAGGCTAGATGCAGGAAGATTGTTCCCGATGTTGGGGAAGTCCAGAACAAGGGGTCACAGTTTAAGGATAAGGGGGAAGTCTTTTAGGACTGAGATGAGAAAGGTTTTTTTCACACAGAGAGTGAATCTGTGGAATTCTCTGCCACAGAAGGTAGTTGAGGCCAGTTCATTGGCTATATTTAAGAGGGAGTTAGATGTGGCCCTTGTGGCTGAAGGGATCAGGGGGTATGGAGAGAAGGCAGGTATGGGATACTGAGTTGGATGATCAGCCATGATCATATTGAATGGCGGTGCAGGCTCGAAGGGCCGAATGGCCTACTCATGCACCTATTTTCTATGTTACAAACTTTGGTTATTGAGTAGAACTTGTGGGAAAAAAGCTGTTTTTATGTCTGGCTGTGGCTGCTTTGATAGCCTGGAGTCGCCTTCCAGAGGGAAGTGCTTCAAAGAGTTTGTGGCCAGGGTGAGAGGGGTCAGAGATGATCTTGCCCACTTGCAGTGTACAGTTCATCAATGGGGGGAAGGTTGCAGCCAACAACCTTCTCAGCTGTGCGAACGATCCGTTGCAGCCTCCGGACGTCGTGCTTGGTGGCTGAGCCAAACCAGACCATGATGGAGAAGGTGAGGTGGACTGAATGATAGCAGTATAGAATTAGACCATCATTGCCTGTGGCAGATTGTGTTTCCTCAGTTGCCGCAGGAAGTACATCCTCTGTTGGGCTTTTTTGACTGTGGAGTCGATGGTGGCCCCCCATTTAAGGTCCCTGGTGATGATGGTTCCAAGGAACTTAAATGACTCCACAGATGTGACTATGGTGTTGTTGATGGTGAGTGGGGGGAGGGGAGGGGGATCTCTTCGAAAGTCTACAATTAGTTGCACTGTCTTGAGAGCATTGACCTCCACTGGGGACAATTTGTACATTTATACCAAGCCAATTAACCTACAAACCTGTACGTCTTTGGAATGTGGGAAGAAACCCAAACAGATCATGGGTAGAATGTACAAACTCTGCCCAGACAACACCCGTAGTCGGGATCGAACGCGGGTCTCTGGCGCTGTAAGGCTGTAGCTCTACCGCTATGTCACCGTACCATCCCCAAATGTTCCAGAAAAGCTTTCCAAAAAATTATAATAGATCAATGAAGTTGCATTCAATATATTTAATCTCTAGCAAGTGCCTGTATTAATGATTCACTACGAAGTTCCTTCAGTAAAATAGGTTAACATGTTTTATTTTTTAATGTTTTGTGGAATTGCTTGAATTCCTGTTGCATTGTTTGGAATTGTTATTTTACCTGGAAATGCAATTACATTATACTGGACACTTGATTGCATAATTCATTGCCTTGAACCGCACCGTCCAGCGCAGCCTGAAATAGGCTGCGGGATTTTTCTCTGCCCGGTGGGGGCTTCAATGTCGGGAGCCCCGACCGCCCCGACGTACAGCGGCAGCATCTTCACCCGCCCCGGATCGCGGGGCTTGGGTCGGCCCGCTGCGGACCTTTCACCGTCCGGCGCGGCCTGGAACGTGGCAACCTCAACATCCTGACCGCGGGAGAAGACGGCAGGGGAAGAGAAAATACATTCTGGCCTTCCATCACAGTGAGGAGGTGACTGGAGGAGACTCACTGTGATGGATGTTTCTTTTTGTTTGGTGTTGGTTTATGATTGTGTGTGTTATTGCTTATTTTTATTGCTCTTATTGTTGGACTGTGGGTAATCTTTCATTTCACTGCACATTTATGTGTATGTGACAAATAAAATTGACTATTGACTGTTTTATGGTGGAGAACTATTGTTGCATGCTTCCATTGCAGTATGTGCCCTATACTGCATAATGCACCTACGTAACCTTTGTGCAACTTTTCCTTTCCCTGTTGAAATTATGGCATTTTTGATTTTTACTTGTCAAACCTATTTTGTATCCCCATCAACTTGATATCTTTACCAATAAATCTTCTAAATTGTAATGCCCAGGATTGTACAAAATATTATTTGATTATAGTTTTGCAGAAAGACTGCACAAAACCTTTTGTAATGCTACCTAAATCGTTCTATCTCTCTAAAGTAATAAGGAGAAAAAGTCTGGATGCACTTCATATGTAAAATTATCTGGGACGTGGATCTTTTCAAATGGTCAAAAGATTGTAAGTAATAGGAGTAGAATTAGACCATTCGGCCCATCAAGTCTACTCCACCATTCAATCATGGCTGATCTATCTCTCCCTCCTAACCCCATTCTCCTGCCTTGTCCCCATAACCTCTAACACCCATACTAATCAAGAATCTATCTATCTCTGCTTTAAAAATATCCATTGACTTGGCAAAGAATTCCACAAATTTCCCAGAGGGTGGAAATCAAAGAAATTCATTCTTCACGAAAGAAATTCCTTCTCATCCCCTTCCTAAAGGAACGTCCTTTAATTCTGAGGCTATGATCTCTAGTCCAAGACTCTCCCACTAGTGGAAACATCCTCTCCATATCCACTCTATCCAAGCCTTTCACTATTTGGTACATTTCATTGAGGTCACCCCTCATTCTTCTAAACTCCAGCAATTACAGGCTCAGTGCCGTCAAATGCTCATCATGTTAACCCACTCATTCCTGGGATTATTCTTGTAAACGTTCTCTGGACCCTCTCCAGGGCCAGCACATCCTTCCTCAGATATGGTTCCCAAAATTGCTCACAATACTCCAAATATGGCCTGACCAGCGTCTTATAGAGCCTCATCATTATATCCCTGTTTTTGTATTCTAGCCCTCTTGAAATAAATGCGTTTGCCTATTTACTACCGATTCAACTTGCAGATGAAGATTTTGGGAATCCTGTACCAGCACTCCCAAGTCCCTTTGCACCTCCGATTTCTGGATTCTCTCCACATTTTAGAAAATAATCTATGCCTTTATTCCTCCACCAAAATGCATGACTCCACTCTTTGCTACACTATATTCCACCTGCCACTTCTCTGCCCACTCTCATGGATGAGAGTGGAAGTTCTAAATGGATGTTGGACAATTTGTTTAAAAATTTGTGTTATGAATGAAACCATTTTGATGATGGTGTACTGAGAGATTGCAATATGCTGGCCTGTGAAATGCAGAAGATACATGAAGTATTTCAGATATAAATGGTACAAAGCCCTTTCTACGGGGTGAGACGATAAAAGGTCGCAAGTTTTGCTTTCGTTTTACAAGCTTCGGTAATCTTCTGGAGTGTTATATACGGTTTTGGACTCTGTATTTATCAAAAAGTACAACATAGTTTCAGTCAATTGATTCTTGAGTTTGGGGCATGCTTCTGCAATACATTAAGGAATATTGGCTTCTACTTGAATTCATAGTGAATTCTGAGAGGGATTGAAAATACGATGATGAGAAACTTTTTCCTCATTTAGAACATTCGGAGTCATAGTAAGTCTTGGGGGGAAAAGGGGCTGGCCATTTAAATCTGATATGAATAGAAATTCCCTCCCACAGTGGTTTGTAATCTTTCACAATTTTCATGCTAGAAGATGAGGAATACTTTGAGCATTTTCAAGGCAGAATTCGGAGAGTTTTGAAAATCATGCAAGTAAATCCACAATAAAGTGTATGGGGTACATGATCATTGTCTCTTGTCGAAAGTCTGAGCAGGCTTTAAGGGTTTTATGGTCTATGCCTGCTTCAAAATCCTAACTTTGATGCGTCCATTAAATTTTTTAACCCAATTATTTATTTTATTTTTACATTATTGGATGGTGTAATTAATGTTGATCTAAATGTATTTAATTTGTGCATTTTGCAAATAATTCACTAAAGTGTGACTGCATTAGTAACAATATAATGAACAGTGATGTTAAGTGCACATACTGGTTTAAATAGGTAGGAGAGCAATAGTAATTTTTGCCAACATGCCCTCAATATAATCACTTCAGCAGTTCATGAACAATCTGCCATTAAGCTGCTCGTGGCATTGGTGAAAAAATATTCAAAGTTCTGGAAAACACTGCAGTTTGCAAAGCTTTCTGAGTTATAATTTCGATTTTAAGACTTTAGCCCATTTATCAGTGAGCTAACAGCAGCATTTCAACCATTTAGCGTTCCTTCACTAGGGGGTTCCAAACCACAGATCTTTGCCATTTAGTATAAAGTGATACATTTTTTATATAGCGCACCAATCATTATATATTTGTTTTTAAAGCCACACAAACGCAAATATATGTTTAACGAGCACATGCAAGAATGTTGCATACATTTGGAACATTTGGAAGAGGGTAAAAGGAAATCCAGAAAATCGCAGACCAATAGCTTGTGTCAGAGTGAGGCCAGTTAAAGAAATCTGTCATTAAAGATGGAATGGCAAAATTTGTAAAAACTGAAGATGTAATAAATAGCATGAACTTCAGAAGAATGCAATATTTAATCTACTTTTAAATTGTTTTGTAGAATTAACAAAGGATATTTGAGAGTAATAATGGACTTGATAAATTTGGATTTTCAAAGAAACCTTGACAAAATACTGTAATTGGTAAGGTAGACCCAAATCAAAAGTTGGAATATGCATGGTATGATGCATGATGTGAAGCAAGCTGATCGGGCTATAAATAAATAAATCATTGAGTATTATTTCTACTGAAGTAGAATTAGAAAAACGCAGAAAAGTTAAGTACAATGGGTGACTGGGAATGTTACATGTGACGTACAATTGACCATCAATTCCAGTGCATAGAGTCTGTGGTATGTACCATCCACAAAATGCACTTTAGTTACTCCCCCAGCCTACTGTGACAGTCCTTCCAAACCTAAGACCCTATCAGCAAGACCTCTATTAGCAAGAGGGACAAGGACATTTGTGCATGTACACCGAGTTCCTCTAAGTTGAGCATCATCCTGACATGGAAATGTATATTGCTGGTCCTTCATTGTTGCTGGATTTGAATCCTGCAATTCCCTTTCCAACTAATAAAGGTTGTGAGAAGACCTTCACCAACAGGATGGCAGCCATTTCAAAAGACAGCTCAGACTATTAGTGAGCATTAGGTACTTCACTGGTACCAGTATAATGCCCAAACAATCCATTGTGGAAGAGATTCAAGTTTAGTCAGAGAGAGTAATCAACGAAAAGGTGATCAAGAAATTATCCTCTTGATCAACAGGATTTTTTTTTCTCTTTTACTCTGTTAACATTTACCGTCTATAAAGAATTGAGGGCTGTCAGATTCTTTCTGGAAATGAACAAATTTCATTCCTTCCCAATTGCACAAATTATTTTAATTGTAGAATAAAAGCGTGGCGTAAATGTTTCTCTTTCTGTTTGTTCCATTGCAGTCTTTCAGGATGCAGTTTGGATCCCATTATTCAAATTTGAAAAAAAAGTAGAACAATTAACTACTTGCTTTGCTATTAGGAGGCTCTATTTAATGCACTATATTCATGGTGATTTGAAACTGCTTTGGGAAAGAGTTTATTGAGTTGCCAGAGGTGGTTCCAGAGAACAAATTATCATTGCTGCTTTTTGGACGATAACAGGGGCGGTCATTTTCAAACTACACAGGTTCAAAGGTGCACAGGAGCTTCTCACAGAGGTTGGTGAATTCCATACCCTGAAGGGTAAACAGAGAAACATAGAAAATAGGTCCACATGAATTCCACAGATTTACAACTCTCTGACTGAAAAAGTTTTTCCTCATCTCCGTTCTAAATGGCCTACCCCTTATTCTTAAACTGTGGCTCCTGGTTCTGGACTCCCCCAACATTGGGAATATGTTTCCTGCCTCTATCGTGCCCAACCCCTTAATAATCTAATATGTTTTAATAAGATCTCCTCTCATCCTTCTAAATTCCAGTGTATACAAGTCTAGCCGCTCCAGTCTTTCAACATATGACAGTCCCGCCATTCGGGAATTAACCTAGTAAACCTACGCTGCACGCCCTCAATAGCAAGAATATCCTTCCTCACATTTGGAGATAAAACTGCACACAGTACTCCAGGTGCGGTCTCACTATTACCCTATACAACTGCAGAAGGACCTCTTTGCTCCTATACTCAACTCCTCTTGTTATGAAGGCCAACATTCCATTGGCTTTCTTCACTGCCTGCTGTACCTGCATGCTTCCTTTCAGTGACTGATGCACTAGGACACCTAGATATTGTTGTACATTCCCTTTTCCTAACTTGACACCATTCAGATAATAATCTGCCTTCTTATTCTTACCACCAAAGTGGATAACCTCACACTTATCCACATTAAAGTGCATCTGCCATGCATCTGCCCACTCACACAACCTGTCCAAGTCACCCTGCAACCTCATAGCATCTTCCTCACAGCTCACACTACCACCCAGCTTTGTATCATCTGCAAATTTGCTAATGGTACTTTTAATCCCTTCATCCAAGTCATTAATGTATATTGTAAATAGCTGCGGTCGCAGCACCAAGCCTTGCGGCACCCCAATAGTCACTGCCTGCCATTCTGAAAGGGACCCATTTATCCCCACCCTTTGCTTTCTATCTGCCAACCAATTTTCTATCCATGTCAGTACCCAACCCCCAATACCATGCGCTCTAATTTTGCCCAATAATCTCCTATGTGGAACCTTTTCGCAGGCTTTCTGAAAGTCGAGGTACACCACATCCTCTCCCCTGTCAATTTTCCTAGTTACATCCTCAAAAAATGCAATATGATCATGGCCGATCATCCAAAATCAGTACCCCATTCCTGCCTTCTTCCCATATCCCTTGATGTCATTAGCCCTAAGCTATATCTAAATCTCTCTTGTAAACATCCAGTGAATTGGCCTCCACTGCCTTCTGTGGCAGAGAATTCCACAGATTTACAACTCATTGGAGTTGGGTAGATCATTGGAGTATTTAAAGAGGAAGCAAATTAATTTTTGAAGGATCAGGGATTTGAAGGCAATGGATAACTGGCATAGAAGAGGAGATGAGGCCAGTGGCAACACACTTGTGATCATATTGAATGGCAAGACAAGCTTGCTCTACTCCTGCTCCAATTTTCTGATGTTCATAGGATTCCTGGAACAATTGAGAGATTGGAAAATGTAAATGGCTAAGAAGTAGAATTTGGAAAGTCTGTGATAAAGTAGTCCATGATCTTGGATATCATTCGGTCCAGACATTATCATGTAAGATAGCTAGAATAATCTAATAATTAGCTGAGGGTTCATATATTTGTGCAGAATGATGTATTCAGCCGTTAGAATGTTTAATTGCTTGCTTGAACATATTGATGCTATTTTTGATTGCCAGGTAGGATAAATGTACATCAATTTACCTAGATATATTGAGGTTTTTGAAGAAGTAAACAAGAAGATCAACGAGTGAAGTATGGTAGATGTAGACTGTATGGACCTCACGATCTTTGATAACAATCCGCATGGTAGATTAGTTGCTCTGGAAGGCTAGATCGCATGGGATCCAGAGAGGGCTGCCTAATTCGATACATAATTGGCTTGACGATAGGAAGCCGAGAGTAACGGTGGAAGGTTGTTTCTTGGCAAGCCCGTGGCTGGCGGAGTGCCTCAGGTCAGTCATGGGCCTGTTGTTTGTTATTTATATCACCAATTTGGATGGAAATGTACAAGGCGTGACTGGTAAGTTTGCAGAACACAAAATAATTGGTATCATAGACTTTGAAGAATTGCAGCAGTATCTTGATAAGCTGGGTAAGTGGGCTGTGGAATGGCAAATGTAATTTAATTCGGATAAGTACAAGGTGTTGCATTTCAGGAAGTCAAACCTGGGTGGGACTGTCACAGTGAATGGCAGGGCCCAGGATAGTGCAGTAGAATAGTAAGACTCAGAAGTAACAGTGCATCAGAAAAATAGCTTCACAGGTGGATAGAATGATGATAACGGCTTTTGGCATGCTGACCCTGATTGAGGGATGTTATGTTGCAGTTGTACAAGGTGGTGGTGAGGCTGCATTTGGAGTATTGTTTTCAATTTTGGTCACTCAGCTTTGGAAAAATGCCTTTAAGGTAGAAAGAATACAAAGAGGTTATGAGGATATTGCCAGGGCTTGGGAGTAGGGAGAGGTTGGGCAGGCTAGGACTTTATTCTTTAGAGCATGGGAGACTGAGGGTGACCTTGTAGATGTATATAAAATGATGAGGGGGTGTAGATAAAGTGGATGGTCACAGTCTTTTTTCCCAGACCAGGGGAGTCTAAAACTAGAGGACATAAATATAAGTTGAGAACGGAAAGAGTTAAAAGGAACCTGAGGGGCAACTTTTTTTTACACAGAGTGGTGGGGATATGGAACGATCTGCCAGAGGAAGTAGTTAAGGCAGAAACAATAACAACATTTAAAAGAGATTTGGACAGGCACATGAATAGGAAAGATTCAGAGGGATGTGGGCCAAATCCAGACAAATAGTGCTGGCAAAGATGGAGCATCTGGATTGCCACTGACACTTTTGGGCAAAGGGCCTGTTTCCATGTGGTATGACTCTCGTGAACTTTGCAGATGAAAGAACGCTTTAAAAAAACGCAAGAGGAAATTGAGCAGCACTTTACTGTGCAGCAAGCTGTCAAAAGGATGTTGGCTGTTTCCTATCTGGATAAAGGAACTCAAAAAGCAAGAAATATTCTTGATCATTTTTTTTTTAAATCCTCAAATGTCATCTAAAAATAAAAACATGAAAATTGGATCTCACTCAGCAAAAAAATTGTGAAGTTACTCTGAAGGTCTTGATAGAAATTAAAATCAGCCCTCGCTTGTGTTGTAAATGCTGCTATTTCTGCTTTTGAGTTATGAATTGGAATTCCCAGTAGCTGGATTAGTGGTGCACCAGTGAATGTGTGTCAACCTCAGGAGGTTTCTGAGTACATGAAATTTATTAAGGCATCATTATTAGACGTACTAAATAAAATTAAGTAACTTTAAATTGATTAAATGACCTGTATCAACGCTTACTTCAGAAATGCTACATTCTCTGTAATAGTTTGTGAAATGTCAAGAAAAATGATAGGCAAATGTAAATCTGTCTAGTTGAACGTTGAGCTCCATTACAGAAATTGTCAAATTATTTTCGACCAAATCAGAGACTTTTAATTTTTGCTCAGCGTTATATTTACTATTACTGGTAAGATTTTGAAAGTGGAAACAAGCTAAAAGCATTGTTCCACTCTGAGTTTAACCACTTTAGCGAGAGCACTGATCTCAGATGAGGTGTGGTGAGGAAGTCTGACGTTCAACATACAGCTAACAGGAAGCAAGCAGAAAGTTCAGGGCACAGTACAAATTTGAAGCTTTGAAACCGACAAACGTTTTGAAGGTAAGCAAAATCGATTTGAACACCGAACTGGTGATAAATCGTGCAACTTTTGTAATACTTAAGTGAATTAGGATTTGTAACTAGTCTAACATCTGAACAAATGAATCTTTGTACAGAGTGCACTAGATAAAACCACAAGTGATTTTAGCAGAACTGAAACATGACTGTAGGACTGAAAATTGGTGTGTACAGCAGTCAAACTTGAAATATGTTGTACTTCAGCTGCTGTTTCTAAACCCAACTGCAAAACAATATATGAAATATGCAAAATATGAAAATGTTTTTCTGTGGCAAGTAATTTATTATCAGTTATTTATGAACTTTGGTTGTGAATAGGTTCATGTAAAATTCTGAATGACGCTTGACCTGGTTTTGAAAAGAAGAGAGAGAATGTATAATTGTGACATTGTCTTCTGAAGGCAGCTGTAAACAGAATCTTTTGTATTTTCAGCACACATACAATCATTCTGTAAAATGCTTGCAGGACAATGCACAAAAGCACTGCTCCAAGTATTGAATCATCATCATAGGAAATAAGTTTCCTGTGGGTACAGTACTTTTTCAGAATATAAAAATTAGATCAATAAAATCAATACCATGCAAATTGTATTTTTGAACATGACTGATTTGCAAGGAGTACAGATTTGATCATGAAGCATAGTTCTTTTAACATTCTCTTCACAGGAGTATGTCTGTTATATCCTTTTGAATATAGATTAATATCAATTTCCAAAAATAAGTATTTGCATGTATTTTAAAATGCAGCTGCATGTATTTGGGAAAAATACAAACCCTTCTTTTAATATAGATTACTTATGAAGCATACATTGAAAAATCATAAACTTCTAGGAATATCACTTTAATTGGTGCCAAGTGGTTTAGTCTTGTGAGCAGCTGACTCCATGTTAATTTCATTTGACACTGAGGGAACTTAGAGATAATGCAGTGGAAGTGTAAAGTAAGAATGCTTTTTAAACTACATTTTATTGTAATATGGTGTAATAGTCGCATACTTCATTTGGCCAGTGAAATATCAGCACTCAGTATAAGAAAATAACTGCAGATGCTGGTACAAATCGATTTATTCACAAAATGCTGGAGTAACTCAGCAGGTCAGGCAGCATCTTGGGAGAGATTCTCTCCCGAGATGCTGCCTGACCTGCTGAGTTACTCCAGCATTTTGTGAATAAATATCAGCACTCAATAGGTTCACCAGGTTAATCGTAGGTTCGTTCACCAGGTTAATTCCCGTGATGGCGGGACTGACGTATGATGAAAGAATGGGTCGACTGGGCTTGTATTTGCTAGAATTTAGAAGGATAAGAGGGGATCTTATAGAAACATATAAAATCCTTAGAGGATTGGACAGGGCAGATGCAGGAAAAATGTTCCCGATGTTGGGGGAAGTGCAGAACCAGGGGTCACAGTTTAAGAATAAGGGGTAGGCCATTTAGGACTGAGATGAGGAAAAACCTTTTTACCCAGAGAGTTATGAATCTGTGGAATTCTCTGCCACAGAAGGCAGTGGAGGCCAATTCATTGGATGTGTTCAAGAGAGAGTTAGATTTAGCTCTTCGGGTCAAGGGATATGGGGAAAAGGGCGGAACGGGATACTGATTTTGGATGATCAGCCATGATCATATTGAATGGCGGTGCTGGCTCGAAGGGCAGAATGGCCTACTCCTGCACCTATTTTCTATGTTTCAATTCCGAAATGGTTAAAAACAGCAATTTTTAATGGGGAGGACAAAACTAGAAATAAAACTGCCCCAATGAACTCTTCTCACATGGATTAAAAATAGTTTTTTTAATGAAGTGGAAAATAACTCCTTTCTAGGTTTTTATTATAGGTGAGCTACAGGCTGTAGAACCTAAGTTTCATTAAAAAATATAGATTTTGATAACATTTTGTAAGTCAGCATAATGGTTTTATCCTAACATGTTTTACTCTAAGTTTTATCCCCACACCCACACACCCACCATGAGCCGAGTTAACAGATGAATATTGAAGCTGAGAACCTGAGAATCAGAATGTGTGTTTTTGGAGCAATTTGCCAACGTAAGCTTCAAGCTCCGTGGGTTTTCTAAAGACTAGCTGATTTAGCAGTTGCGTTGAAAGATCTGTATGCTACATTTCTCATGTTAAACAAGAGATTATTTTTTTTCTTCTTGTGAAGCCTGAGGAGGCATTGCTGATGGTCAGAAATTCTGATCTTTCAAGGAGAGGTATTTTGCCTAATTTGAATTTACAATTCTCATTTAAATTTATGTAGTAATACTAGTTTGTCCTCCACAGAAATTAAGATCTGTAGATTTATAATTAGACTATTTGCTTCAGTGCCTGTTCGATTCATCAAATGACGTCCAGTGCCCGAGTTAAAGGATATGCAGTTGAGAGCACACAAGTATCTGAACTGAGTTAGAACACTTCCATTTTGTATTACTTAATGGAGTTGAGAGGGAAAGATTGATCAGCCATGATTGAATGGAGGAGTTGACTCGATGGGTCGAATTCTGCTCCTATGTTTTCTGAACTTAATGGCTCAAACTGAAATCTTTCTGTTGTATGTAAACATACTGAACTTGTAAAAATAACTTTAATTATATAGCTGATACCTTGAAGTCGACTCTAATATTTACTTTAGATAGACACAATGTTGGAGTAACTCAGCGGGTCAGGCCTCGTCTCTGGAGAAATGGAATAGGTGATGTTTTGTGAATCGACCCATCTTTAGATCCAATCTGAAATGTCACCTATTCCTTTTCTTCAGAGGTGTTGCCTGCCCCCCTGATTTACTCAAGCATTTTGTCTCTCTTTGGTATAAACCAGCATCTGCAGGTCCTTCCGACACAATATTAACTTAAATTCAGTTAACCAAAAGTAATTTTGCTAACATAGAACATAGAACAGAAAGGTGCAGAAGCACCTTTATTCCATCATGTCTGCATCAACTGTAATCCCAACTGCCTGCACATGGTTTGTATTCCTCCATTCCCTTCTTGTTCACATGTCTGACTAAACGCTGCTATCATGCCTGTTACCACCTCCCTTGGCAACCTGTTTCTGGGCACCGATCACTCCGTGTAAACAAAAACTTGCTCCACGCGTTACCTTTTATACTTCCCTTTCTCATCGTAAATTGATGTCCTCTAGTATTTCTCATTTCCACCCTGGGAAAAAGCCTGTGGCTAACTATTCTATCAGTCTCCAACACACCTCATTAAACAATCCAAGGTTGTTCAACCTCTCCTTTATAGCTAATGCACACCAATGCAGGCTGCTTCCTGGTGAACCTCTTTTACACCCTCTCCAATGCCTTCACATCCTTCCTGTAAAGTGATGACCAGAACTGCTTACAATGGTTCAAATGTCATACAGTCATAAGGAATAGGCGTAGAATTAGGCCATTCGGCCCATCAAGTCTACTCCACCATTCAATCATGGCTGATCTGTCTCTCCCTCCTAACCCCATTTTCTTGCCTCCTCCACATAACCTCTGACACCTGTACTAATCAAGAATCTATCTATCTCTGCCTTAAAAATATCCACTGACTTGGCCTCTACAGCCTTCTGTGGCAAAGAATTCCACAGATTCACCACCTTCTGACGAAATAAATTTCTCCTCATCTCCTTCCTAAAAGAACGTCCTTTAATTCTGAGGCTATGACCTCCAGTCCTAGACTCTCCCACTAGTGGAAACATCCTCTCCACATCCACTCTATCCAAACCTTTCACTATTCTGTATGTTTCAACATGCCACCTTTACCACCCTGTTCACTTGTGCTGCCATTTCCATGCAACTGCAGACTAGCACCCCAAGATCCCTCTGTACAGCTTCTCTGGGTCCTGCCATTTATAGTATACTTTCCTCATGCATTTGGACCTTCCAAAGTACAATACCTCACAGTTGTCAGGATCAAATTACAACTGCTACTTACCCACCCAAATTTCCAACTGACCTATATCCTGCTGTAGCCTGTTGATGGCCTTCCTCACAGTTCTGTGTTCTCTGTAAATTTGCTAATCAGACCACCGACATATATAAAATAATGGAGGTCTCAACACTGATCAATAGACAACAGGTGCAGGAGTAAGCCATTCGGCCCTTCAAGCCAGCACCACCATTCAATGTGATCATGGCTGATCATTCTCAATCAGTACCCCGTTCCTGCCTTCTCCCCATACCCTCTGACTCCGCTATCCTTAAGAGCTCTATCTAGCTCTCTCTTGAATACATTCAAGAGAATTGGCCCCCACTGCCTTCTGAGGCAGAAAATTCCACAGATTTACAACTCTCTGAGTGAAAACGTTTTTCCTCATCTCTGTTCTAAATGGCCTACCCCTTATTCTTAAACTGTGGCCCCTGGTTCTGACTCCCCCAACATTGGGAACATGTTTCCTGCCTCTAACTTGTCCAACCCCTTAATAATCTTATGTTGCGAAACATCGCTGGCAACCAACATCCAGTCAGAAAAGTACTCCTCCACCATTACACTCTGCCTCCTATGAGAAAGCCAATTTTGTATCTAATTTAGCACCTCGTTGTGAATCCCATGTGACTTGATATTCTGGGCTAGCCTATCATGAGAGGCCCTATCAAATCAAATCTATATACTAAAACTCTTGTTTGTTTGTTCCTGAACTACAACCAAAATAGTACACGATAGCGTGACAGTTTTAGGCCCACCTTACTCACCGTCATCCCTTTGGTGCTAATGGAAGAAGTTTCATTGAAATTGGTGTTATATTTTAAAAGTTATTCACATTTTAAAGTTTAAATCTATCTCCTAGGGAGGAGGGAGGATAAGGGGGGTTGAGAGGGATGGAGTGGGGGGTAGGAGAGTGGGGGGAAGGAGAGGGAGAGGGAAGGAGGGAGGGGGAGGGGGAGAGGAGAGGGTGCTGCACCAAGGCAGGAGAGGTTTGGGCCCAATGGGTCCACTTGGTCTAGTACTTTGCTAAAGCTCATATGGATAATGTCCACTGCCCTATCCTCAGTAGTCATCTTCATCCCTTCCTTGAAGTGAGACAGGCCCCCCACCCCCACATGAAACCACGCTATCCCTAATAAGTTGATGGTTTTTCAAATGTAACTAATTCTCGTCCCTAAGAATCATCTCCAATAATTTCCCTACCACTGATGTCTCACTGGCTTATGATTTCCTGGATTATCCCTGTTGACCTTTTAAACAAAAGGAACAACTTTGGCTATTCTCCCGTCTTGTGGCACCTCGCCTCTGGCTAAATAGGATACAAAGATCTCTGTCAGAATTATGATTTATGATTAAGAATTGTGACCTTTTTCAGATCATTCATACAGCATGCTACAGATGGTCACATCGATTCAATGCATTTTTGAGTTATTTAAGGGATTTAGAAGAGAAGAATTTCACCCCAATCCCTTAAATTCTTTTCGGATTGATGTAAAATAAAAAATCCTTAAATCTGTTCTGGATTGGTGTAAACAAACCCTATTTAGAGCTGCTCCAGACCTACCTTTTTTTATTAAACTTCAATTTTTGTGAGACCACTCTCTCACACAGCCCCATCATTCTTTTATCATTTCAATTTTCCTTGCCCTCCATCCTTTCTCAGACCTTCCGTTTGTGTTCTTTTCGTTCCTGCCTCTATTCACTTTGCTTTAAAACTTTTGTTTTCCCTCAATCTTTCCCGGTTCTGATAAAATGTCATTAACCTGAAACATTAACTCTTTCATTCTGCAAAGATCCTGTCTGACCTGAGTATCTAGAATCGTAGAAAATATGAGCAGTAATTGTCCCCTTTGTCATGAATGTCTTCCTTGAATGGAGATCCAGTCAATTACCTTCCACCAACATTCTGTCATTTGGCTGAACTCTTCATCACATTGAACAATATCCTTGTTATAATTGTTACAATTGTAACTTGTATTGGCCCAAATTATGTGAGATATGTCGGACTATCACTGTTTTAGAGTGCAACAGCGTGAATACAGGCCCTTCAGACCAACCTGCCCACACCGGCTAACATGTCCCAGCTACACTAGTCCCACCTGCCAGCGTTTGGTCCGTATCCCTCAAACTTCTCCTATCCATGTACCTGTGTAAACATTGGGTTATTCCCTGCCTCAATACCTCCTCTGGCAGCTTGTTCCATACATCCACCTCCCTTTGTGTAAAAAGGTTACCCCCTTAGATTCCTATTAAATCTTTTCCCCTTCATCTTAAACCTATGGTCCTCAATTCACCAACTCTGGGCAGGAGACTCTGTGCATCTACCCGATCTATTCCCCTCATGATTTTATACACCTCTATAAGATCACCCCTCATCCTCCTGCGCTCCAAGGAATAGAGTCCCAGCCTACTCAACTTCTCTCTGTAGCTCAGACCCTCTAGCACTGACAACATCCTCCTAAATCTTCTCTGTACCCTTTCCAGCATGACAACATCTTTCCTATAACATTGGGCCCGGAACTGAACACAATACTCTAAATACGGCCTCGCCAACAACTTAAACAACTGCAACATGACCTCCCAACCTATATGGAGGTTTCACCTATGGAAGGCCAATTAGGCTCTTTTTCTCAACTTATTTATTTTGGTACATTGATGACTACTTTGGTGCTGCTTTCTGCATTGAACAAAAGTCCTATTACAGTTGATGTTAATTTTCACTCTGCTCCCACCCTTGCATGAGATTCTTCCATTTCAGGTTCACCTCATCTGAAGGAATAGACTAGCCACAAACCTCCATTACAAGCCTAGAGGCTCCATAGTTTCCTCCCACTGGCCTTTTGTAAGGACTCCATTTCATTCATCCGGTTCTTCTGTTCAAAACATAGAAACAGTGTAAATAAGTGCAGGAGTAGGCCATTCGGCCCTTCAAGCCAGCAACGCCATTCAATACGATCATGGCTGATCATCCAGAATCGCTACCCTGTTCCTGCTTTCTCCCCATGTCCCTTGATTCCGTTAGCCCTAAGAGTTATATCCAAATCTCTCTTGAATACATCCAGCGAATTGGCCTCCACTGTCTTCTATAGCAGAGAATTCCACAGATTCACAACTCGGGGTGAAAAAGTTTTTCCTCATCTCAGTCCTAAATGGCCTATCCCTTATTCTTAAACTGTGACCCTTGGTTCTGGACTCTCCCAACATGGGGAACATTTTTCCTGCATCTAGCCTGTCCAATCTCTTAAGAATTTTATATCTCTAAGATCACCTCTCATCTTTCTAAATTCCAGTGAATATAAGCCCAGTCAAACCATTCTTTCATCATATGTCAGTCCCGCCATCCTGGGAATAAACCTGGTGAACCTACGCTACATACCCTCAATAGCAAAAATGTTCTTCCTCAAACTAGGAGACCAAAACTGCGCACAGTACTCCAGGTCTATTATTCCCTGTTTTCTCTCTCACTTCATTATTAAAAAGTGGGGTTACACTAGCTACTCTCCAGTCCACAGGAACTGATCCAGAGTCTATAGAACGTTGGAAAATGATCACCAATGCATCCACGATTTCTAGGGCCACCTCCTTGAGTACTCTGGGGTGCAGACCATCAGGCCCTGGGGATCTATCTGCCTTCAGTCCCAACAGTTTACCTAACACCATTTCCTGACTAATGTGGATTCTCTTCAGTTTGTCCCTCTCACTAGATCCTCAGTCCCCTAGTATTTCTGGGAGATTGTTTGTGTCTTCCTCAGTTAAGACAGAATCAAAGTACGCTTTTAACTGGTCTACCATTTCCTTGTTTCCCATTTATATATTCACCTGTTTCTTACTGTCAGGGACCTACATTTTTCTTCACTAATCTTTTCCTCTTCACCTATCCAAAGAAACTTTTACAGTCAGTTTTTATATTCTCCGCAAGCTTTCTTTCATGCTCTATTTTCCCTCTCTCAATTAACCCCTTTGTCCTCCTCTGAGTTCTAAATTTCTCCCGGTCCTTCAGTTTGCTCCTTCCTCTGACCAATTTATCAAATTCCTTGGATTTAACACTATCCTGAATTTCCCTCGTTAACTACGATTGAGCCGCCTTCCCCGTTTTATTGTTACGCCAGACAGGGATGAACAATTGTTGTAATTCATCAATGCGATCTTTAAATCTTTGCCATTGCATCTCCACCGTCAAGCCTTTAAGTATCGTTTGCCAGTCTATCCTCGCCAATTCCCGCCTCATACCATCAAAGTTACCTTTCTTTAAGTTCAGGACCCTGGTCTCTGAATTAATGCAGAATTCCACCATATTATGGTCACTTTTGCTCAAGGGGCTTTGCACAACAAGATTGCTAACTAATCCTTCCTCATTATACAATACCAAGTCTAGGATGGCCTGTCCTCTAGTTGGTTCCTCTAAATGGTGGCTTAGAAAACCATCACGTAAACGCTCCAGGAAATCCACCTCTTCTATGTTGTTAACAATTTGGTTAGCCCAATGTATATGTAGATTAAAGTCACCCCAAGACAACAGCTGTACCGTTGCTTCACGCATCTCTAATTTCCTGTTAGATGTTATCCCCACCCTCCCTATTGCTGTTTAGTGGTCTGTACACAACTCCAAGTGTTTTCTGCCCTTAGATATTTCGCAGTTCTACCCATACAGATTCTGCAGCATTCAAGCTAATGTCTCTCGTAACTCCTGCATTAATCTCCTCTTTAACCAGCAATGCCACCCCATCTCCTCTTCCTTTTTGACTATCCTTCCTGAATATTGAATGCCGCTGCGTATTGAGCTCCTCACTGTGGAACCATGTCTCCGTAATCCCAACTATATCATAATCCGTTAATAATGAACTGCGCATTCAATTCTTCCACCTTATTACGAATGCTCCTCGCATTAAGGCACAAAGCTTTCAGGTTTGTTTTTCTTTTCTCCCTTCTACCTTTTTGCTTGTGCCCTTGTTTTATGGCCCTCGGTCTCCCTGCATTGGTTCCCCTCCCCCTGCAATATTAGTTTAAACGTGACCTTTCCTGCACTCTTTCCTGTTAACTACAGGCATACGCTCCACGTTGTTGACCCTAACCTCCGACTATTTAGTTTAAACCCACCCGTGTAGGACTAGCAAACCTACCTGCCAGAATGTTTGTCGTGTTTGCTCTGATGAATAGACTTTCCACTGAGGTGGCTCTCAAATTTATCCCTGAACTGTGACCTCCCCCTTTCCGAAGTGGACAGACCCAGAAGGAAACATTTCTATTTCCTCCATCTAGGCTCTCAGCTCATCTCCCAGCCTGAACGAGTTCTCTTTTCCATCTCTGTAGACCTTGGTACTGAAATGTGAACTCTTTACACAGACACTGCTTGACCTGCGGAGTGTCTCCAGCATTTTCTGTTTTTAATTTCAAACTTCCAATATTTGCAAGCTTTATTGAATTTCATAGATAGTATTCTCCTGACCATCTGTTCAATTTCTCTGACATCCACATTCAATGGATCATCCTCTGCCATTTCCATCGGTTCCAACAAGATTCTATCCCTAGACTCCTCCATCTATGCCCTCCTTTGCATTTGAAGGGAATATTCCCTTTACAATGCCTTGATCTGTTCTTTCGCTCCAGAACCACTCCCTGTTCTATAGCAATTTTATATGTTACTACAGCAGATAGGATATCTGTCCTTTCAACTCTACTCGTCCCATCATGTGGAAATCCAAACTTTTTTCCAGGTGAAGCAGCGGTCCACTTTCACTTCTGCCAGTCTGGTGCGCTCCGTTCAGTCTTTGCAGTGTGGTCTCCTCAAGGTTGGAGAAACCAAACTTGCATTGGGTGGTCACTTTGTGGAGCATGGGCATTCAATCTGCAGGGCGATTCTGAGCTTGAGGTTTCCTATCAATAAATCTTCGTAAGTTCACGAGATATAGGAGTAGAATCAGGCCATTTGGCCCATCAAGTCCACGCCATTCGATCATGGCTGATATCTGCCACCTCATCCCATTTTCCTGCCTTCTCCCCATAACCCTTGACACCTTTTCTAATCAAGAACTTCTCTATCTCTGCCTTAAAAATATCCACTGACTTGGTCTCCACAGCCCTCTGTGGCAATGAGTTCCACAGATTAATTACCCTCTGACCAAAGAAGTTCCTCCTTACCTTTTTAAAAGAGCGCCCTTTAATTCAGAGGCTATGACCTCTGATCCTAGACTCTCCCACCAGTGGAAACATCCTTTCCACATCCACTCTATCTATGCCTTTCATTATTCTGTGAGTTTCAATGAGGTCCCCCCTCAACCTTCTAAACTCCAGCAAGTAGAGGCCCAGTGTTGTCAAACGCTCTTAATCCCACTCCCACTCCGACATGTCTGTGTACGGCCTCCTGCACTGGCACAGGCCCAGTGCAAGCTTGGAGTATAGAACTTCTTCATCTATTGGCACACAAAATTAAACTCTTCATCCTCTCGTTGTCCATATCAGAACGCCATTTTTGCTGTAAGTTATCCAGCTGTGATATTGGCTCAATTTTATCCACCCTTTTCATTAGTACAGCCTCCACAGCTATTTATGCCACATCATATTCTACCCTACCCTGAGCCCATTACAGATATTGCCTTTGTCCTATCACCACCTCCTCCCCACCTTCCCTGCAATTTAACACTTTTTACTTTCCTCTTTCTCAGTTTTGACAAAGGGTCTGGATCTTATCATTATCTCTCTCTCCACACAGATGCTGATTGACTTGCGGAGTGTTTTCAGCATTTTCTTTTATCTCACATTTTCAAATCCACCCTTTTTGATTTTATACAATACTTCTGGGTTGGTTTAACTGAGGCCCCTGTTTCAGTGTAAATCAAACAAATATACAGGTGCTAGAAATCTGAAATAAAAACAAAAATGCTAGAACTACTCTGCCCGTCATGCAGCATCAATTGAGTTTGCAGAGGGCTGAGTAGACATTGTCCTGGTTGGTGGGGGTGGGAAGGCTATCGATGCAGAGGTCACCAGACTTGTGAACTGGCTCGATGGGGTTGTCCAGGATAATCAGAGAAGGACGATGTTGTGATTTCGGGAAGTGATCCCGCGTGATACGATGTGGGGATGGTCCATTCAGGTTTGCAAAAGCCAAGTCAGGGTTGGTAGTGGTGTTCCACCTGCCGGAGCGGAAGCTGTCCGGTTGTTTTGGGTCGTACAGGAGTTGAACGCCAGTGACTGAGGCCCTGTCTTCTAGTGCAGCACAATCTGGGTTAGTTGAACGGTAGCCCCAGGTGGTGCTGTGGCAATTAAAGTCTCCAGCATACATGCGGGGCCAACCAAAGGCAGGGATGGAGTCTTTGTGAAGCCTGGTAGAAGGTGACTTGTATACATTGATGACAGTGACACCTTCGACTTGCGTTGCCGCCCATTCCACATTGGAGTCAGGAGGGGGCGTTGCAATCGCTTTCCATTTTGCTGTGTTCCTTACAAAAGTGGCAATCCCCTGGGTGTCGCTCTCAGTGTGGGCGGCCAGGGTATAACCAAGGATCTTCAGGTGGGAGCTGTCACTTTTGTGAGTCTCTTGGAGCAGGATTGCAGTGACTTTGTGGGTCTGTAGCAGATGTTCAATGATGGCCACTGTCATTGCGCTACCAAAACCAAACGAGCCTGTGGACGACCCAAGGAACTATCGGCACATCTCACTCTGTGTCCCGTACAAGCTCCTCGAACGGCTTCTCCTGGCCTGGTTCGATCCAATCGTTGACCCTCAACTACCCGCTGAACAAGCCGGATTTCGGCGTGGACGCTGCACCACCCACCAAATAGTCAAGCTGACCAATGACATCGAAGACAGTTTTGAAAAGGGTCACAAGGCAGACATCACACTGGTGGACCTCACCGCCGCCTATGATACAGTGTGGCACCAGGGCCTGACCTTGAAGCTCCTCCAAACCATCCCTGACGGTCATTTAGTGCGGATCCTTGCCAACCACAGTTTTGTACTCAAGACCAGCGACGGACAATCTAGCCGACTGCGACGCCTAAGAAACGGAATCCCCCAAGGATCGGTACTGGCCCCCATGCTCTTCAATTTCTATATCAGCGATCTGCCACGCACGACCTCACGCCAGTATGGATACGCAGATGACTTGGCCCTACTGCACTCGGACAAGAGCTGGTCAAATGTTGAGGATGTGCTCTCGGCGGATATGGAACTTGTCGCGGGCTACCTTAAGACCTGGAGGCTAAAACTGAGTATGGCAAAAACCACCACAATGGCCTTTCATCTGAACAACCAGGAAGCACAACGCCAGCTAACCGTCACCCTCAATAGGTCACCCCTACCCTACAACCCATTTCCTACATACCTCGGGGTGAAACTAGATCGGCAGCTGACCAGCAAGCAACACCTTGAAACTCTCCGTGCTAAAGTCTCGGCATGGAACAACCTCCTGTGTTGCTTGGCCGGATCGTCATGGGGCGCCAGGACATCTACTCTTCGAACCAGTGCTCTTGCACTCGTGTACAGTGCCACTGAGTACGCAGCCCCAGCATGGTGCCGCAGCGCTCATACCAGCAAGCTAGACGCCACCCTCAATGACACCATGCGGATTATCACTGGCTGCCTACGCCCTACTCCGACGGAACTCCTGCTCGCAGGTATCGCACTCGCCAAGCTTCGCAGAGAGTTCTTCACTCATAGGCTGGTGTGCAAGGCCCCATCGGACGCCAAACATCCTTTGCACCACCTCGCCCAATTCCCTCCTCATAACTACATTCTGCTAGTTTTTCACTTCTGATATTTTTAATGCTATATGTCAGTGTTGAACTACAGTCTAATATAAAATGATATTTCGGTCTTTTGAAATTTTCTTTGCTATGCAAATTGTGCGACTTCCTCATTGCAGTCTTAGAACTAAAAATACTAAGTTGTTTTAGTTTAAATTTTTTTTTAAACAGAAATGGGTAAAATTATTTAGAATAACAAAGATAGACACAAAATTCTGGAGTAACTCAGCAGTCAGACAGCATCTTTGGAGAAAATGGACAAGTGACGTTTCGGGTCAGGACCCTTGTTCAGACTGATTGTAGTAGGGAAGAGGCAGAGAAAAAACTGGAAGCAAGAAAAAACTGGAATAATCAGGGTCAGCAACAGATGATCTCGGGCAAGGAGGTTCTCTGGCTAATTGTTGGCTAGAGACAGCTGTGAGCCCAGGAGGAATACCTTGTTGCGAACTGTGGAACTAGTTAACGGACCTTTAGTGGAGATGGGGAAGGGAGGTGTTTGTGGAAAATTGGAGAATTCAATGTTCATACCATTGGGTTGGAAACTACCCAAGTTTTTTTTAATATTCAGAATAACACATTGGTACAGCTGAATAACACAGAATATGCTCCATGAAATCACCTTCCTTGTAAATATGATAACTGTTACAGACTTGGTATATTCCCAAATTTTAACTAATATTCTGAGGTTGTCTTTGGAAATTCTGAGAATACATTGAAATAGTTTTCTTCCCTTGGTCTAACAAGTTTAACATACTTTCTGAAGCAATGCAACAAAACAAAAAATTGGTATATTGATGTGACAATGTTGCAATGTATTTTACTGTCTTCACTGCATCAAATATCTTAACGCAATATTCAATATTCAAAACATCAATATTCAATTTGTAGGATTTGTTTATAGTTGCTCCATATTTTTGGAAGAAAATTACTGGAAAGTTAAGAGAATGTATTCCATCAGTACAATAGAAACGCATTGATTCTCTCAAATTGCATAATTGACATTCATGATACAAACTGCAATATTTTTTGTTTTATTATTTATCCCCAAGTTCTGTGTACATGAACTTTCTTAAAATAACCTAGACCCCACCTTGCCTAGCAACTACAGACGTATTTCCAAACTGCCATTCCTGTCAAAAGTCCTTGAAAAGGTAATTCTAAATCAACTACTGCCTTACCTACACCAAAATACCATCCTGGAAAGTTTCCAGTCAGGTTTCAGGGCCCACCACAGCACAGAGTCTGCCTTGTTGAAAATACACAACGACCTGCTTCTCGCCATCGACACCGGCGACTGTGCAATCTTGCTCTTTCTCGACCTCAGCGCAGCATTCGATACAGTGGACCACACCATCCTAATTGACCGTCTCCGGTATGGGGTTGGCGTTGATGGCACTGCCCTGAGCTGGTTAGTTTCTTACCTCAAAAATAGGAGTTTCTCCATCAACATAGGCAATTTTTCCTCTTCCCCAGCTAACCTCTCCTGCGGGGTTCCACAAGGCTCCATCCTTGGCCCTATTCTCTTCTCTATACATGCTCCCCCTCGGCCAAATCATTCAAAGGCATGGCATTTCTTTCCACTGCTATGCGGATGACACACAGCTTTATCTCCCCCTGAAACCCAACAACCGGTCAAATTTAATCAGCCTCGTGCACTGCCTTGAGGATATAAAATGTTGGATGGCATAGAACTTCCTTCAACTAAACGAGAGCAAGTCTGAGGTCATCCTATTCGGCCCCCCCGACTCCATCAAAACAATAACAGGCAGCCTTGGAAGCCTATCCTCCCTAGTCAAACTGCATGTCAAAAACCGTGTCCGCATTGAAGTTTGACAAGCAAGTCAACGCTGTGGTAAAAGCCAGCTTCTTCCAGCTTCGTACCATAGCTAAAATCAAACCATTCCTTCAATTTTACGACCTTGAAAAAATCATCCACGCATTCATTTCCTCCCGCCTAGACTACTGCAACTCCCTATACACTGGGATCAGCCAATCATCCCTGTCCAGCCTACAATTGGTCCAAAGCGCCGCAGCGAGACTCCTGGCGGGTACACGTAAAAGGGACCACATCACCCCGATTCTGGCCTCTCTCCACTGGCTCCCAGTACGGTACAGAATCAACTTCAAGCTCCTCCTATTCGCATACAAAGCCCTAAATGGGCTTGCCTCCCCCCCATATCAAAATTCTTCTAACCCACCACTCTATCTCCAGGTCCCTCAGGTCGGCCGACTTGGGGCTATTGACTATCCCGCAGTCTAGGCTTAAGCTTCGGGGTGACTGCGCTTTTGCAGTTGCAGCTCTTAGACTGTGGAACAGCATCCCTCTCCCTATCAGAACTGTCCCCTCCATCGACTCCTTTAAGTCCAGGTTCAAAACCTATTTCTACTCCCTAGCGTTTGAGGCCCTCTGAGGGGGCGCTGTAAACTTTATGTATGTGTTGTTAGGTTTGCGTGCTATTGTATGTTCTTTTTTCGTACCTGCACTGATGTACAGCACTTTGATCAACGTGGGTTGTTTTTAAATGTGCTACACAAATAAAATTGACTTGATTTGACTTGAACGTTTTATCTTAGTTTAGAGTACTTAGTTTTAAGAGCTAATGAGATTGAAACTGCTTCCAGAGCACAATGGCTTCTTTGAGTTGTGACATGATAACATTATATCAGGCAGACTTTTAACTTGTCACTTTCTTTAAAAATTACACTGTATTTTCTGATAAAATGAACTTTATTCTTATGTGTTAAGCTCCTGGGCAGGTCTTTTAATCTGATCTTGCTTAAAACGCCCAATTTATTTGTTCTATGACTGTCTGGGAGCTTATTACACAAGAATAGATTCCGTTTTATCAGAAAGTACAGTGCAATTTGTAAACTATTATCAATTAATACAATTTCACTGACTTATTTTTTCAAAAACAGTTGTAAAGCAATCTTGACTTTTTCCACACACCTTTTTAAACAGTACCATTGTATGAATAAAAGGTGTTCCTCGGATGCACTTTGCAACAAATTTTTAGAAAACAATCTATTAACCCTTCTTTGTTACTTGCAATTTTTAAGTTGGAGTGAATTTTTAACATTTAGATAAACTTTGTATATCTTTACACAAAATTGTGATAGAAAAATGGGTTTTGATGCAGAATCTGTGTATTTCCCACATTGCATGTACATAGTTCCGTTTATTTTTCTGAGGAATTATTCTCCTGCAGTTTGAATGATACTTTCCAAAATATATGAAAAGCTGGAGAGATATTGTAAAAGCATAACTCAAGTTGGCATGAAATTGAGGTTATAAGGGTTGGACACAAGGGAGTATAGTATACTGATCAGACAACATTTTGCAGTCTTTGCTTTATTTCATCAGCCCCAGAAAGCTTATTAAATTAGCTTGGCAACAGAGGGTAGGGCGTAGTAAACATACAAATGTACAAAATAGGTGCAGGAGTAGGCCATTTGGCCCTTCGAGCCAACACTGCCATTCAATATGATCAGGGCTGATCATCCAAAATCAGTACCCCATTTCTGCTTTTTCCCATATCCCTTGATTCCATTAGCCCTAAGACGGGTCCCCAGCCTTTTTAGTCCCGTAAATTTACCCCCACCCTGTTTTGTTCAGTAATTTGAGTTTACACTTCTACCATAATAAAGCAACCGAAAAGGGGAAATTTTAAAATACTGATTTTAACATTGTTATTTTAAGTTCAAATAACAATAATGGTTGGGGAAATTTACCCCCTGGGGGTAATTTTACCCCAGGTTGGGAACCCTTGCCCTAAGAGCTAAATCTAACTCTTAAAAACATCCAGTGAATTGGCCACTGCCTTCTGTGGCAGAGAATTCCACAGATTCACAACTCTCTGAGTGAAAAAGTGTTTCCTCATCTCAGTCCTAAATGGCCTACCCCTTATTCTTAAAATGTGACCCTTGGTTCTGGACTCTCCCAACATGGGGAACATTTTTCCTGCATCTAGCCTGTCCAATCCCTTAAGAATTTTATATGTTTCTATAAGATCCCCTCTCATCTTTCTAAATTCCAGTGAATATAAGCCCAGTCGAACCATTCCTTCATCATATGTCAGTCCCGCCATCCCGGGAATAAACCTGGTGAACCTACGCTGCATTCCCTCAATAGCAAGAATGTTCTTCCTCTAACTAGGAGACCAAAACTGCACTCCAGGTGTGGTCTCGCCAGAGCCCTGTACAACTGCAGAAGGACCTCCTTGCTCCGAAACTCAAATTCTCTTGCAATTAAGGCCGACATGCGATTAGCTTTCTTCACTGCCTGCTGTACCTGTATGCCTACTTTCAGTGACTGATGTACAAGGACATCCAGGTCTCGTTGCTCCTCCCCTTTTCCAAATCTGACACCATTTAGATAATAATCTACCTTCCTGTTCTTGCTACCTAAGAGGATAACCTCACATAGATCCACATTATTCTGCATCTGCCCACTCGCCCAACCTATCCAAGTCACCCTGCAACTTCGTAGCATCCCCCTCGCAGCTCACACTGCCACCCAGCTTTGTGTCATCCGCAAACTTGGAGATTTTACATTTAATTCCCTCGTCTACATTGTTAATATACAATTGTATATTGTTAATAACAACACTGAGCCTTGCGGCACCCCACAAGTCACTGCCTGCCATTCTGAAAAGGACCCGTTAATTCCTACTCTTTGCTTTCTGTTTGCCAACCAGTTCTCTATCCATGTTAATACCCTACCTCCAATACCATGTGGTCTAATTTTGCACACTAGTCTCTTGTGTGGGACCTTGTCAAAGGCTTTTTGAAAGTCTAGATGCACCACATGCACTGGCTCACCCTTATCCATTCTACTTGTTCCACCCTCAAAAAATTCCAGAAGATTAGTCAAGCATGATTTCCCCTTCATAAATCCATGCTGACTTTGACCAATCCTGTCACTGCTTTCCAAATGCACTGCTATTACGTCTTTAATAATAGCCGAGCATCTTCCCCACTACCGACATAAGGCTAACTGGTCGAAATTCCCTGTTTTCTCTCTCCCTCCTTTCTTAAAAAGTGAGGTTACATTGGCTACCCTCCAGTCCACAGGAACTGATCCAGAGTCTATAGAACATTGGAAAATTATCACCAATGCAGCCACGATTTCTAGGGCCACCTCCTTGAGTACTCTAGGATGCAGACCAACAGGCCCTGGGAATTTATCTCCCTTCAGTCCCAACAGTTTACCTAACACCATTTCGTGACTAATGTGGATTCCCCTCAGTTCCTCCCTCCCACTAGATCGTCGGTCCCTAGTATTTCTGGGAGATTGTGTCTTTCTTAGTTAAGACAGAACCAAAGTACTCCTTTAACTGGTCTGCCTTTTCCTTATAAATTCCCATTATAAATTCACCTGTTTCTGACTGTAAGGGACCTACATTTGTCTTCACTAATCTTTTCCTCTTCACATATCTAAAGAAGCTTTTACAGTCAATTTTTACATTCCCCGCAAGCTTTCTTTCGCGCTCTATTTTCCCCCTCTTAATTAACCACTTTGTCTTCCACTGTTGAATTCTAAATTTCTCCCAGTACTCTGGTTTGCGGATTCCACTGGCCAATTTATATGCCTCTTCCTTGGATTTAACACTATCCTTAATTTCTCTTGTCTGCCACGGTTGAACAGCCTTCCCAATTTTATTTTTTTGCCACACGGGTGAACAATTTCTGTAGTTCATCCATAAAGATCCTTAAATCTTTGCCATTGCATCTCCACCGTCAACCCTTTATGTACCATTTGCCAGTCTATCCTCGCCAATTCCTGTGTCATACCGTCAAAGTCTCCTTTCTTTAAGTTCAGGACCCTTGCCTCTGAATTAACCGTGTCTCTCTCCATCTTAATGAAGAATTCCACCATATTGTGGTCACTGTTGCCCAAGGGGCTTTTCACAACATGAATGCTAACTAATCCTTTCTCAATACACAATACCCAGCCTAGGACGGCCTGCCCTCTAGTTGGTTCCTCTGCATATTGGCTTAGAAAACCATCCCGTATACATTCCAGGAAATCCTCCTCAGCGTTGTTACCAATTTGGTTGGTGCAATCTATATGTAGATTAAAGTCACCCACGATAACCGCTGTACCTTTGCTACACGCATCCCTAATTTCCGGTTTGATGCTATCCCAACCTCCCTACTGCTGTTTAGTGGGCTGTTTTCAACTCCAACACGCGTTTTCTGCCCTTGGCTATTTTGCAGTTCTACCCGTACAGATTCGACAACATCCAAGCTAATGTCTCCCCTTACTATTGCATTAATCTCCTCTTTAACTGGCAATGCCACCCACCTCATCTTCCTTTCAGTCTGTCTTTCCTGAATATTGAGTACCCCAACGTAGTGTTTCCTTGGACTAATATATTTTTTAAATTTTTGATACTGTTTTCTTTAATTTATTCATTAACAAATTTTCAAAGTTGCCTTCTGAGGTTTAAATCATGGTAAATCTATAAACTCCTTCATGCAAGCACTTTTGAAAATCCTCCGAGTTTCTTGACTTTGCATTAAACTTTTATTAGTTCCATTAACTTTTCCATGCATCATCAACTTTTTCCATGTACATTTTAAGCAAGTGGCTAGTAAATTATTATTGCTCCTCTCCGGTTAGGCAGGGTATCTGAGAACTATTCATAACCCAAACCGTTTGCAAGTCAGAAATGTTACCACTGGAAAATGTATTTAAATAAAAATGTAAACCAACCAAGAGCAATGTGTCGTTAAACCAAGGCAAAGAGCTCAGCTGTTCAGATGATGACAAACCTAGTTCCCCATGCAGAGGAAGATGCCTGCAGCCTTGCTGGAGCTGGAAAATCCATCTTATCCATCTCTCAGACGCTCGCTCGTATGTATGGGCTGTACATAAGTCAGGTGTTAGTAACCTGGAAGGACCGCGTGGGTTTACTCCAGGTTCTCTTGCTTCCTCCCATGCTCCAAAGACATACAAATTTGTAGGTGAATTGTCGTCTGTAAATTATAAATTGCCCCTCGTGTGAGGATTGTGCTAGCGTACAGGGTGATCTCTGGTTGGTGCAGACTTGGTGGGCTCAAGGGCCTGTTTCTATATAACCATATAACCATATAACAACTACAGCACGGAAACAGGCCCGTTCGGCCCTACCAGTCCACGCCGACCACTCTCTCTGACCTAGTCTCATCTACCTGCTCTCAGACCATAACCCTCTAATCCCCTCTTATCCATATACTTATCCAATTTACTCTTAAATAATAAAATCGAGCCTGCCTCCACCACTTCCACCGGAAGCCCATTCCATGCAGCCACCACCCTCTGAGTAAAGAAGTTACCCCTGATGTTACCCCTAAACTTTTGTCCCTCAATTCTGAAGCTATGTCCCCTTGTTGGAATCTTCCCCACTCTCAAAGGGAAAAGCCTACCCACGTCAACTGTCCGTCCCTCTTAAAATTTTAAAAACCTCTATCAAGTCCCCCCTCAACCTTCTACGCTCCAAAGAATAAAGACCCAACCTGTTCAACCTCTCTCTGTAGCTTAAGTGCTGAAACCCTGGCAACATTCTAGTAAATCTCCTCTGTACCCTCTCCATTTTGTCGACATCCTTCCTATAATTTGGCGACCAGAACTGCACACCATACTCCAGATTCGGCCTCACCAATGCCCTGTACAATTTTAACATTACATCCCAACTTCTATATTCGATGCTCTGATTTATAAAGGCAAGCATACCAAACGCCTTCTTCACCACCCTATCCACATGAGATTCCACCTTCAGGGAACAATGCACAGTTATTCCCAGATCCCTCTGTTCCACTGCATTCCTCAATTCCCTACCATTTACCCTGTACGTCCTATTTTGATTTGTCCTACCAAAATGCAGCACCTCACACTTATCAGCATTAAACTCCATCTGCCATCTTTCAGCCCACCCTTCCAAAAGGCCCAAGTCTCTCTGTAGACTTTGAAACTCTACTTCATTATTAACTACACCACCTATCTTAGTATCATCTGCATATTTACTAATCCAATTTGCCACACCATCATCCAGATCATTAATGTAAATGACAAACAACAGTGGACCCAACACAGATCCTTGGGGTACTCCACTAGACACTGGCCTCCAACCTGACATACAATTGTCAACCATTACCCTCTGGTATCTCCCATTCAGCCATTGTTGAATCCATCTTGCAACCTCACTATTAATACCCAACGATTTAACCTTCTTAATCAACCTTCCATGTGGAACCTTGTCAAATGCCTTACTGAAGTCCATATAGACAACATCCACAGCCTTGCCCTTATCAATTTCCCTGGTAACCTCTTCAAAAAATTCAAGAAGATTAGTCAAACATGACCTTCCAGGCTCAAATCCATGTTGACTGTTTCTAATCAGGCCTTGTTTATCCAAATAATTATATATATTGTCCCTAAGTATCTTTACCATTAATTTTCCCACCACAGACGTCAAACTAACAGGTCTATAATTGCTAGGTTTACTTTTAGAACCTTTTTTAAACAAAGGCACAACATGCGCAATGCGCCAATCTTCCGGCACCATCCCCGTTTCTAATGACATTTGAAATATTTCCGTCATAGCCCCTGCTATTTCTGCACTAACTTCCCTCAATGTCCTAGGGAATATCCTATCAGGACCTGGAGACTTATCCACTTTTATATTTTTCAAAAGTGTTCGTACCTCCTCTTCTTTAATCCTCATAATTTCCATCACTACTCTACTTGTTTCGCTTACCTCACATAATTCAATATCCTTCTCCTCGGTGAATACCGAAGAAAAGAAATTGTTTAATATCTCCCCCATTTCTTCCGGCTCAGCACATAGCTGTCCACTCTGACTCTCTAATGGACCAATTTTATCCCTCGCTATCCTTTTGCTATTGACATATCTGTAGAACCCCTTGGGGTTTACTTTTACATTACTTGCCAAAGCAGCCTCATATCTTTTTTTCGCTTTTCTAATTTCCTTCTTAAGATTCCTTTTACATTCTTTATATTCCTCAAGAACCTCATTTACTCCTTGCCGCTTATATTTATTGTATATCTCCCTCTTCTTCTGAACCAAGTGTCCAATTTCCCTGGAAAACCACGGCTCTTTCAAATTATTATTCTTTCCTTTCCTCCGAACAGGGACATAAAGACTCTGTACTCTCAAAATTTCACCTTTAAATATCCTCCATTTCTCTATTATATCCTTTTCATAAAACAAAAAGTTCCATTTCACTCCTTTTAAATCCTTTCTCATCTCCTCAAAATTAGCCTTTCTCCAATCCAAAATCTCAACCCTTGGTCCAGATTTGATCTTCTCCATAATTATATTGAAACAATGGCATTGTGATCACAAGACCCAAAGTGCTCCTCAACACATACCTCCGTCACCTGACCCGTCTCATTTCCCAACAGGAGGTCCAACACTGCCCCTTCTCTGGTAGGTACCTCTACGTATTGCTGCAAAAAACTATCCTGCACACATTTTACAAACTCCAAACCATCCAGTCCTTTAACAGAATGTGATTCCAAGTCTATGTACGGAAAATTGAAATCACCCACAATCACTACTCTGTGCTTACTACTAATATCTGCTATCTCCTTACATATTTGCTCTTCCAATTCTCGTTCCCTATTTGGCGGTCTATAATACACCCCTATAAGTGTTGCTAAACCTTTCTCATTTCTGAGTTCCACCCAAACAGCCTCCCTAATCGAGCCTTCTAGTCTGTTTCAATGATGTATCTCTAAAGTCTAAATACCTAAACTGCAAGCTTTCAGACAGCAGAGGTGAATACAGTTTAATGGCTTGATTTTCCCCAAATCAGGGGTTAATCCTTGACAGTGTGTGCTGGTGATCTTGATTTTATGACGTTGATCAGCATTTTGTTCGTTCTATGTAATTGTCATTTATTTGTAATTATATAAAAAGTTGAAGTGACTTTATCATTGGTGAATTGAGTGAGATACATTTTGGATTGAAGATTATATAAATTACCAGTCAAGGAGGCAAGATAAATGTGGCTGCTGCCTCTGGAAAGAAAATTGTGATGATTTTGGAGCATGGTTCCAGGACCCAAGTCTTCAGAAGTTGATTAACTACATTAGACAATAGATAATAGACAATAGACAATAGGTGCAGGAGTAGGCCACTCGGCCCTTCGAGCCAACACCGCCATTCAATGTGATCATGGCTGATCATTCTCAATCAGTACCCCGTTCCTGCTTTCTCCCCGTATCCCCTGACTCCGCTATCCTTAAGAGCTCTATCTAGCTCTCTCTTGAAATGTATTCAGAGAATTGGCCTCCACTGCCCTCTAAGGCAGAGAATTCCACAGATTCACAACTCTCTGACTGAAAAAGTTTTTCCTCATCTCTGTTCTAAATGGCCTACCCCTTATTCTTAAACTGTGACCCCTGGTTCTGGACTCCCCCAACATTGGGAACATGTTTCCTGCCTCTAATGTGTCCAACCCCTTAATAATCTTATACGTTTCGATAAGATCCCCTCTCATCCTTCTAAATTCCAGTGTATACAAGCCTAGTCGCTCCATTCTCTTTCTGATACATGGTTATGATCTTTGTTATAAGAAATTGTAGTGAAACCAAACAAATCACAATGATTCAAGGTAGTTCTTGCATCTGGGAATCTTTGCTGTCCATAAAGTTATCTGAAAGAAACTTATCTGAAGAAATCAGAGAGGCAGGGTTCAAGTGAGATTTATGAAGCTTCACAGGAATCCACATGCACAGATTTGAAGAACATCTGATCTGTGATGTTTATTGATTGATTGATACTGTATTATCACATGACATGTCAGAGTGAAATTCTTTGTTTTGCATACCATACACAAGGTTATGCAAAGAGTTGCCACGTATCGGGCGGCGCCAAAGTTATGAAGTATTCATTACAGTCCCCAATGATCCCTCTTTGTTCTCGGCAGCCCCCTCATGCCAGGTATCTCGTTGTTCTCGGCTGCCCCCCAACCAGGTCCCTCATTGTTCTCGGCGGCCCCACAGCCAAGTCCCTCTTTGTTCTCTGTGGCCCCCCCATCGGGTATCTCTTTGTTCTCGGCGGCACATCCTTGATCAACCTCCGGCACCCACGTCCAGCCCGTCTGACCTCCAGCACCCACCGATGGCCCGTCCTCGGCCAGCCGCTGCCGGGTTCTCTCTTGGCCGGCTCTGCGGCACTGACTGACAGCTTCCAATGGCCCTCCTTGCTCCTCGACGGCACACCTTGCTCTCGGCAGTTGCTCGCGGGTCCCTATAAGCTCTCTGGAGACTTGGCCTTCTGGAGACTTGGCCTTCTGGAGACTTAGCCTTCTAGAGACTTGGCCCCGCTCGCCAGGACCACTCCTGGCTGCTGAAGAAATAAAAGAACATAGATTTGAATGCTGTCCAGTGACTCTGATATCAACCATCATGAAGTGCTTTGACAGGCTGGTCATGGCACACATAATCTCCAACCTCCCAAACAGCCTACATCCACTGCAAATTTCCTACCACCTCAACAGATACACTGCAGATATATTCTCCCTGGCCCTACATTCATCTCTCGCCTAGCATGTGTATTACGTGCAAAATGAATTTAGCTGTGCAGTGCATATGTGATAAATAAAGCTCCATTGGACCATCTCTGGAACATCTGGATAACTCGGAGACCCACACCATACTGATTGATTATAGTTCCATCCTCAATATCATAAACTCAACGAAACTTATTCCAGGCCTCGACATCTCTTTCTGCAATTGGGTCCTTGACTTGCTGACCAATTGAGAGCAATCGGTAGGGATGGGTGACAAAACATCCTCCATGATAATTCTCAAACAGCTTTTTTCCCCGCTGATATCAGACCTTAAATTGACCTCGTCAGCTAAGGATGTATTTCCTATCTCTCATTCACCTCGCTGTTTTCTTGCACTTTTTTAATTAAAATGCCCTTTTCTGCAGCAGGAATACTATGTTCCGCTCTCTGCTTCCTTTGTCTTTTTACCTGTTGTATTCGTGTCTGGTTTGGTTGAACTTGTGTATGACGTAATTCGCCTGGATAGTGCACAAAACAAAGATGTTCACTAATAAACCAATACCAATTTCAATGGTTTGCTGTGCTGCAGACCCAGAAACATTTCAGGAAAGATGGATAGCTCACCGAATATAACATTTTTGAAAGAAAAGTCAACTAATACTGTTTATCATCATCCTCCTTCAGTATTTTGTTTGATGGTATCAGGAGGGATGACCCACGTGCAGATAATAAATATTTCAGGAAGAATTGCAGTGCTTTTTGTTCTTGCATTGCTGCCGATTATAACTTGGGAAGGGCCATTGTTCAAAATGTTTGTGCTGCACTAAATGGAAAAATGGTGGTGCTTTCCTTATGATATTAAGGTTTTGTGTGGCTTGAGAGAATCTCTGAGCTATTGATCTGAAAAATACAAGAATCATCTGCCCTGATAATTTCCATCAGAACCTGAAGGTCCTAATCAAGGCCTGGGCATAATCCTTCAGGACTGCACTTTACGAAGACAACCAGTTTAGAGTTTAGTTTTGAGATACAGCAAAGAAACTGGTTCGTCGGGTCACTGAGTTGACGCCGACCAATGATTCCTGTACACGCTAGCACTATCCTACTACACACTAGGGACAATTTACAATTTATTTTACCAGAGCCAAATTAACCTACAAACCTGTATGTCTTTGGAATGTGGGAGGAAACCGGAGCACCCGGGAAAGCCCACGGTGTCACGGGGAGAACCTACAAACTCCATGCAGACAGCGCCCATAGTCAGGATTGAACTCTGGTCTCTGGAGCAGTAGGGCAGCAACTCTACCGCTGCACCACCGTGCTGCTCCAGAAAAGTGCAGTTCTCAGATCCTTTCTTGGTATTGATTTTTAATGATGGGTGGTCAGAGCTGCACTGAGAAACTTTTTAAAGAACGTATGTATGATTCTGAGGGGTTGGCAGAAGTAGAACGATAATAGTTAAAATGGTGTGAGATGCAAATGTGAGTGCTCACAATTACGATGCTCGAGACAATCTAGAGAAACAAGTATTTTATTTGCAAGTCTGCAGAGTTGGGTGCCTTCCCTCTCAAGACACACCGAGGTCTGGAAAATCCCTTCTTTTTATTCACTTCACTTTACAATTGTCACATCTTAAATTCCTCCCCTTCGGGCTCCTTCCAATCGGAGCACTGAGGTGCACAATCTACCGTCATCGCCCCTGTTGCCTCCCACATCATACATCGCATGTACATTTAAATGAGGCATCTTGTCATGCGGGGCGTTTTTGCAATATTCATTTATCTCATTAGGCATGCGCAGTACAGAGTAGTTCATGCCCTCTCCCCTAGTGCTCTGGTCATCTTGCCCTCTCTCCTAGTTCTTTGGATATCTTGCCCTTATCCTCGGAATGTCACTATTTCCTTGGATATCTTGCCCTTTCCTTGGAACGTCACTAGTTCCTTGGATATCTTGCCCTTATCCTCGGAATGTCACTATTGCCCTTATCCTTGGAACGTCACTAGTTCCTTGGATATCTTGCCCTCTCCTTGGAACGTCACTAGTTCCTTGGATATCTTGCCCTTATCCTCGGAATGTCACTATTTACTCTTGCGGTTCTTAGTCAGGTCAGCTATTTCTCATGGTCCTTAGTTTAAATCAATTAACCCTTTTTACTTCTCTCTCACAATGGGAATATTTTGTATGTGCTAAAGTTATTTAGGCTAGTGGCCTTTGACTGGCCATACAATTGCCTAACACATGGGCTGCAGCAGATCCCGGGGAACATTTCAATGAATAGGATCTGCAGAAGGTGAAACAAAAATTGTTGTAAGAAAGGCAATTGATCTTGGAACATTGAAATAGTAGTATTGGTTCAGATTTTTACAATTACTGCTATTATTGCTCATAAGTCATAGGAGCATAAGTAGGTCATTCGACCCATCAAGTCTACTCCGCCATTCAATCATAGCTAATCTATCTTTCCCTGTCAACTCCATTCTCCTGCCTTCTTCCCATAACTCTTGACACCCTTACCAATCAAGTATCTGTCAATCTCCACCTTAAAAATACCCAATGATTATTGCTTGATGTTGAATATTGTTTGATTATTGCTCATCTAAGTGTTAATCATGAAGAAAGAATTCAATCAGTCGGGTATGAAGACGACCCGCGGAACACAAGGCCATATTACATCAAATCTCAGTGGATAGATGGTTTGCTTTTGCTAGAGTAAGATAAGTTAATAGTAAGATAACTAAATTTACTCGTGACCTGTGCCTCAGAGGGTGAATAGTTCAATTATCCTTTGCTACTGGAGATTGATCTTTCACATAAGGAAAAGATGCTCAGACTAGATGGGATATTGTCGACATACCGCTTGCAGTGATGACTGGTGTATCCATGATGGTCAAAGTGATGTTGTAGTCATATGGATAAGCTTTGGGTCTGACTGTAATCAAAATTAGTTGAGGAATAGGAACCAAAGAGTTCAAACACATCAAATCCTATATGAACACGTACAATTTTGGTAATTGTAGACACATCTGAATAAGGATATTTTCTTCATAGAAATGCACATCAGAGAAGGATCCTATTCAGCCTAATGCTGGCCAAAAATTGAATATATTAAATCCAATCCCCAGCTCTGTGTCTGATACTGGTTATGACTCTTCCAGTGTTTGTTCAAGTACTTGTTAAATCCAATCCCCAGCTCTGTGTCTGATACTGGTTATAACTCTTCCAGTGTTTGTTCAAGTACTTGTTAAATCCAATCCCCAGCTCTGTGTCTGATACTGGTTATAACTCTTCCAGTGTTTGTTCAAGTACTTGTTAAATAGGATGATGGTTTCTGCCTCCGCCATCCTTTAAGGCAGTGAGCTCCAATCTCTCTAATTGTTCATGGTATGAAATACTTATTTTGTATCAGTACTCCAATCTTTCTGTCAATTAACTTAAATTAATTAATTTTGTCTGTGAATTATATTTACTGACATCACTGCTAGGTGACAGAGGTCCTTTTTGATTACTTTGTCTGGGCCATGTATAATATTCCGGATCTCAGCTTAATCTTCCAAGAAGAAAGCACCAGCCTAGGCTGACTCTCCTTGTAAAGATAATTCTCCAGCTCTGCCAAAATCCTCCAATTTTTCACGCTTAGTTGCATGTGTGATCAAAACCTTCATTTAAAATGGTGGCAAGAAATTGCACATTGCTCTTCCTGTGGCACGCCTAATGCTTTCTGCAGTTCCAGAATGATCATGCCATTTTACATTCTATATCTCTGTCAATATTAGGCAAGTTTCTTGTCCATTTTAAACACCTCATCAGACTACCATCATCTTGAGGAAGTACTAATGTAGTGTTTTCATTTCAGTATCTGTAAGAACATAAAGGTTTGCAATAGTAGAAACAGGAAGAACTTGCAAGGTTTTGAGTAATATGGTAAAGGAAATGATAAATAACTGAAATGGTAAACAATTCCAAGTCAAAAAATCCTTCTAACTTCAGGGTAGATTCCCAGAAGCACAGTTAAGAATTGAGAGTTTTATCTGCTCAGAAGAAGGAAGCTATGAAAAGTTGAAGTCAGATACTATTTAAAACATTACTTACTTGAGCAATCGCCAGAACCTTTGTGAAATTATTGCAGAAATTAAGTCATTTGGGAACTGATGAAGTGGCAGAATTGGTGACCCGACAAGCTGTGGCTGTTGAAATGTACTCGTATTCAGGCAGCCAGCTGAACTTTTAAGGCTGCAGCATCTGTATTTTAGTTGCACAAAGTCTAGGGGCTTGAAGTATAATTCGACAACATTTTGGGCCAAATAGGCCCAGTGCAAGAAAAGGAAATAAGAAAACTGACTTTGTGGGATGCTTGATGGAATTTGTAGAGAAAAGCCAAATCTGGTAATTGTGGTAACATCACTGGTTTTCTAGTAATTCAGTATTGCATTGAGTCCTTAATTACATTTGCAGAAACAAGGAGCTACCGATGCTGGTTTACAAAAAAGATCACAAAGTGCTGGAGTAACTCAGCTGGCCAGGCATCATCTCTGGAGAACATGGATAGGTGACATTTTGGGTCAGGATCTTTCTTCAGACTGATTGTAAGTTGGAGGAGGGGGGAGGGGAAGAAAGCTGGAAGAAAGGAGATGCAGGACAAAGCATGGCAGGTAATAGGTGAACAAGTAAGGGAGGGGAGTTTGAAAGGCAGGACAAAGGCCAGCGATTTTAAAAAACAGAAGGTGTGAGACAAAAAGGTTGAATAGTTGCGAATTGTGAAACCAGGGAAAGGAATGTAGGGGAAGAGGAGAAATAGATGGGGTACAAGGGAGGGGTGGGAGGGGGAAGAGGAAAGAAAGGGATGTGTGAGGGAAGGGGGGTTGTTCGAGGTCACCTAAAATTGGAGAATTCAATGTTCATACCATTGGGTTGTAAGCTACCTAAGTGGAATAGGAAGTGCTGTTCTTCCATTAGATTCCTCCTAATTACACGCTCAATTGCTTCCATTGTGCAGGTTTTGTTATATGTGTTTCCAACACCGTATTACTGAATGATACACTCTGAGCTTTGTTGTGGGAAGGGGTTACTGAGCAGATAAAGGATAAAATTCAAGGATCTGTGTAAAGTTTCCTTTAGACTTTTCCTTGGAGCGGCGTCGTGGTACAGTGGTAGAGATGCTGCCTTACAGCGCCAGAGATCTGGGTGCGATCCTGACTCTGGGTGTTGTCTTCATGTGTTTTAGTTTAGAGATACAGTGCAGAAACCGGCCCTTCAGCCCACCGGGTCCGCACCGACCAGTGATCCCCGCACCTTAACACTATCCTACACACACAAGGAACAATTTTTACATTTACCAAGCCAATTAACCTACAAACCTGTACGTCTTTGGAGTGTGGGAGGAAACCGAAGATCTCGGAGAAAGTCCACGCAGGTCACGGGAAGAACGTACAAACTCCGTAAAGACAGCACCCATAGTCTGGATCGAACCCGGGTCTCCGGCACTTCATTCACTGCATTCTCCGGTTTCCTCTCTCACTGTAAATTGTTAAATTGTTCCTAGTGTGTAGGATAATGTTAGTGTATGGGGTGATTGCTGGTCGGCGTGGATTTGGTGGGTCAATGGTCCTGTTTCCACATTGTATTACTCTATGACTGACCCTATTAATCCGGAGTAAAAACAGGTCATTCTTCACTATGAGGGACTTCAAGAAGAAGAAAGTTGCTGCACAGAATGAAATGTAGCTGATTGGATTTGTTGTCTTTTGTTATCTCTTACTATATCTCTTCTACCAGAGCAAAAGCTGCAAAGAAATTAATCAAAATAATGCATTTATATATTGAACAATTACATTAATAATTTAGTTTTTAAATTTATGGTCCAAAACAATGGGGATGCCAAATTTCAGATTGCACCCATGTAAAATGAATACTACCTTCCAACCTTTTGGAATTTGCTGTGAATCTGATGCACATTTTACTCTCCCTATATCTCTACACTGGATCCCTTTACATGGGATGGTTAGGGTGTACCTTGGTGTATCCAGCATCTTCTATGACTGACACCAGTGATCAGCACTTTGTGTTTCACTTGACATTCCATCATTCCTTGTGTCACCAGTAATCAGACTTTTGTTCATTCACATTCAGAAGCAGAGATGGGTACATTGCAATGCATATGCAGCTTCAGCTTCTGAAGTGTATCAACACGACCAGGGGTATGGAAAAAGTAGAGGCTAGGAAGTTGGAGAGGGTAGAAGGAAGAGGTATACGGCAGTTTGTAGGCAGTTTTTCTTTACTAAATCATCTGCTGATGATATTCCTCTTTTGGATTCTCTCCATTATCATTTTGATCTGGTTTTGGGAAATTGCCTGAAACTAACTACATTGTCTTGGGTTAGTTACAAAAAAATGCCAATCTATAAAGTGATCCAAACTAAATTATAATTGGATCATTTATGGTTAAACCAAGCATTTGGACAGGTTTATGTTGTTGCAGCAATTCTATACATTTTTCACTGGATCTTTTATTGATGTCAAGAATACCAAATTTCAATTGCTGTCATCAGTTTTGGATGAATAATTGAAGCTGCTTAATATAGACCAAAGGATTATGTTGCGGGAATGCTGCCATGATTAGAGAGTATCCGCTCCAAGGAGAGGTTGAGCAAACGTGCGTTGTCTTCTCTGCAGCATCAGAGGCTGAGGGGACATCTAATAGAAGTATATAAGATTATGAGGCATTGATAAGGTAGACAGAACATTTTCTCAGGATGGAAATGTCAAAGAGCTGAAAGGTGAAAGAGGAATGTTCCTTTCAGACAGCACCGACTGCCTCTCTTTGACCTCTCCTTCATTTTTGGCTCTTGTTATGTGAAAACATGCTTATTTGGGCTGTTGCTGGTTAAGATGGTTCTAAAAAAACTATGAATTTCATGGTTCTTGTCCAATATTGCATTGGAAGTCTCTCACAAGAACTTAACTGGTGTATGAAATTGAGCAAATAAATTAATATGACAAGCATGTGATTTACATTACACAAGGAGGCTAAACTGATGGCAGAAAACAAACAAGTTATGTCAGTGTATTTAATGTAGAAATGATAGGCCTTTAAATTATTATTATTTTTTTTTTAAAAGCACAGTGGGTGCAAGGTGTTTTCAACAGTGATATACCTAACACAGATATGGTTGGTGACTTGCTCCTCTGTTGTGACAGTCACTCACTGCGTTCTGTTTCATCTGGGTTGGAATTTTTTTATTTTTTTTAATATATATTTTTTTGAAAAGCATATGTACAAATAGAAATAAAAGACAAATTTGTTACAAAATTCTTACATAGCTTCAATTTTTAAATTTTTAAAGAAAGAAAATAAAAAATAAAGCAGAAAGAAAAAAAAAACTATAAACTATTAGAAAGAGAGAATAAGAAAATTTTAAAAAAGGTATAACTATAAAAATTAAAGTGGGTAGAGTGCTTGCCAAAACCTGACGTAGAGATCTCCAGAGAAAGGGAAGGATAATGTACTCATTGCAGCCTTCATTTCCATGGCTACCTTTTTGTGGGTGGCTTCATCATGCTGCGCACATGTCGATGACTGCTTCCATCCCTGGTGTTATTTGAAAGACGATCGGACAGTAATTAGCTGGATTGATTTGTTATTTCCCTTTGATTTTTAACACAATATACCTGGGCAATTTTCAACTTTGCTGGATAGGCACTGGTGCAATAAGTGTATTGGCGCAGCTTGGCAAGAGATGCAGCATCTTCTGCAGTATGGGTCTTGCATACTATAGCAGGGATGTTGTCTGGTCCCATAGTCTTTGCCACAACCAGTGCTCTCGTGTGCTGCTTGATGTCATGTGGAGTGAACCAAATTGGCTGAAGATTGGCTTTTATGAAGTTGGGCATCTCCATACAAAGCCCTTTCCTTAGAGGCATTCAAAATGTTTAAGTTTGGAAAGAAACAATGTATGATGGTTTAGTTTAGAGACAAAGCATGGAAACAGATCCTTTGGCCTATTGAGTCTGTACTGACAATCGATCACCTTTCGCACCAGTTCAATGTTATCCTACTTTCTCATCCCCTCCTTGCCCGCTAGGGGCAATTTACAGAGGCCATTTAACATACAAACTCACATGCCTTTGGGATGTGGGAGGAAACTGGAGCACTCAGAAGAAACCCATACAGTTACAGGGGGAAGGCGCAAAAGCCATACAAACAGCACCCAAGTCAGGATCGTACCTGGTCTCAGGTGCCGTGAGAGAGTATCAGTTGTCCCACTTAACTCCAATGCATAGAAGAATACCCTTCATGCCTCGGAAGATTTGGCACCTAATTATTTTGTTGGTTTGTATTGTGAAGTTTGGATATCCAGTTAGAGAATGTGTCTTTGCCAGGAAGAGCTACAGAAGTACTTGTTGTCATGAACAGTGGCACAACCTGAGAGTTTTTGCTGCACTGGCTGTTCTTAGAGGAACAGATGGAAACAAATCTCAGCTACTGCTGGGGAAACATGAATGCAGTGAGGGATGTCATCTTCTGTACCCAAAATGCACGTATTCTAGAGCAAGGTGCGACCGCCACTGAGTACCACAAACCAGCACTCAATGGCCCAGGACCACTATATATGTAAAGATTTGTGTCATAGCGCTGGGGCAGCAACTGCAAGGGTTATAAGAGGAGGCTCACAGAGTAGGGCTTTCTCCCATTGCATACAGAGTCAGTATTGAAACCTCATGCACACAATTTACATTTTTGGGGAGGGGGGGGGGGGGGGTGTTGTTAGTGAATTAAAACTAATGATGTGCTAGTATTCAATAAAGGGAAGAGGGTGTTATGAAAATGTTGCCTTTGCTTGTTCACTGTGGAAGAAAGGAATTCTAGTTTTTTTTAAATAAAGTGTGTATTGATATTAAAAATAGCTCACATCCTGTTCACTTGCTGAACTCCAAAGGTCGGAAACAGGCTGTTTGTACCAAACTATGTGAAGAAATTCCAAAGTAGTTTCTTTTGCTGGGGTAATCATGTCATACGCTGACTCTTTTGCCATTATTATCCCACAAAATCCGGGCAAAGAGTTTCCACTTTTGTAATGATCTCACGAGATGTTTTCTTTAGTATTTTGGCTGTTTGAGAATAATAAAATTGAAATTAAAAATCTGAAAATTGCAAGTGTTGAAAATCTAAAATATTAAACAGGAAATATTAATAATACTTAACAGGTTGTCAATATTTATGTAGAGAAAAATGGAATTAACATATCAGGTGAATGGTTTTCACAAGTTCTGCGGAACTTTGCTTTAATCTGATGAAAGGTCATCGTTCTGAACTGTTACCTGACCTGCAGAATATTTGCAGCATGTTCTGTTGTTAAATACAAATACTAAAATGGTATTTTTTTGCAGCTACATTATTGAAACCTGCCCATTCCTTTGCCACCAAAATTATATTATTGCAAGATGTTTTAAAATTCGTGGAAAATAATAATTGAAGCTGGATATACCTTGTAACAACTGTTTTACTCTGGGGCAGTGAGCTGTACCCATGAGGCTTTCCATATAACTTCAGGTACTTTTTGCAGTTGTAAAGAGATCTCAATGAATCTGTCCTGCCACCCAAGGTTACCATTCTTCCCACAGGTACCATTCTGGTCCAGGTGCTGAAAACTGATTATACTGATCCTCTACAGTCCGAAGTCGGGTGGCAAAATGTGCTAAGACTTCACGGACATACAGGCCTCTGCAGCTGAGACCGTGCCTCTAAATGTCCTGATAGCCTTTGGCAAGAGATAATCTGAGGATCAGGCTCCTATCTAAGCTGAGACCTTTACAATTGAAAAAAAAATGGTTATGATTTAGACTTTAGAGATACAGCGCTTAAAAAGGCCCTTCGGCCCACCTAGTCCACGCGACCAGCAATCACCCTGCACTAGGTCAATTAACCTACAACTCTTAGTATAAGAAAATAACTGCAGATGCTGGTACAAATCGATTTATTCACAAAATGCTGGAGTAACTCAGCAGGTCAGGCAGCATCTCGGGAGAGAAGGAATGGGTGACGTTTCGAGTGAGGAGACTGGAGCACCAGGAGAAAACCCACACGGTCAAAGGGCGAACGTACAAACCCCGCACAGACAGCACCCATAGTTGGGATCAAACCCGGGTCTCTGGCACTGGAAGGCATAAATTCTACCGCTGTGTCACGCAGAATGAATGATATTCATTCACAAATGAATACAGTAGACATAAATGATAAAAAAAAGAAACTTAAATTGATCATACATTAAAACATTAAGAAATAATTTTAAAATAAATAATTTTAATAAGTAAAATAAAAATAACAAATTTCCTCTCTATCAGGTTGGGAATTTACTGTCAAATGAACGGTGGTGCAGATTCTAAATTCTAGGTCAGCATAATGATGGGCCTTTAGGACCCTTGGAGTAGAGTGACAGAATGCTCAGGTCTCAGGGTACATGATCACTACTCTAAGACCTGAATATAAACAGCTGAAAACTAGACCAAATTGGAAACTCTGACTTGCCAAATCAGCAAGTTAGACTCCAATGAATGTTATTGCATTTCCAATCCATATCTAAATTCCCTTGCGTTTGGATTAAACTTTCTCCATAGTTTCGATTCTGTTATACTTATCTGAGGGAAGAATTTTATTAGTGTATACTGTTACAAGAAAGCCGTTATTAAATGTCACATGAATAAAACTTAAAAGAAATCTTTCTGCATGCTGGTTGAAATGTGTATTAGTTATGTGACTAACTATATATTGGATGCATTTTTTTTGCGAGCTTTCACTGTCCGTTATGTATTGTACAAAAATAATTATAACTCGTCCAAACCACAGTTAACAGGATTACCATATTGACACACTTGAAATGATGCAAATTAGATGACTGAAAAAAACACACCAAGTCAAATAAATGTTGGGTTTTGTTGCAGCAATGTTTGGTGCCTGTATTTTAATATTTCCTGTTTTATAGGAAAGCAAAATCTTGCATCTATCCAATAGCGTAAGCCAATTACAATGCACCTCAAAAATGTTCTGCCCCTGAAAGTGCAGTTACTGTTATTTGTGTGGACAAAGGTGGCAAGTAATCTTCACATGCAAAAATTAAGATGAAAATTAAAGCTGATTTCTGTTGTTATGATCCTGTTTGAGGGATAAATGATTGTCTGAACATGTTTACCTGAACAGATGGGTGAGACAATCTAACATTTAAATAAAGGCACAGTTATTGTAGATTGTTGTGATTCAGGGGATCAAGCTGCTGTCAAAGCTGAGAGCTTTTCAACTTTTAAAAAGTGGCCATGATTTAGACTTTAGAGGCACAACGTGGAAACAGGCCAGCGATCACCCCGTACACTAACCTACACACACTTGGGACAATTTTACAACTTGCTGAAGCCAATTAACCTACAAAACTGCACATCTGTATTTCAGTTGGCTGCATAACTATATATTGTTTGCAAAGTGCTTTGTAAAGTGTTTATTCTAGCATACCAATCATGAGAAAATTAAACACCTTACTGCGAAGGAAAGGAATGAAGGATTTCACAGGCCTTTTAAGCTTAATACAACCGACCCCACAATTCTGGTTGAAGTAGAACGGTGACATGACTGGCTTTTTGGGGATAATTCATCTGTAACCAAAGTTTATGATACCTTCTATATAATCCGCCAAATCCCAGCAGAGAACAAACACCAAGCACGTGTCAAACTGAGTCTCTATAATCAACAGCCTGTGTATATGCTATTTTAGCCATTTTTGGGTGCTTAATAATATACGTTGGTGACTGCAAAACTGGAGTGTAATAATCAAAAAATATGTCCGCTGAATTCCAAAGGATTGAGATATAATGTCATTCTATAGGATTGAGATATAATGTATTTCTATAGGATTGGGATATAATGTAAACTACTTCCATGGTAAAATAGGAGATTATTGTGCAGGCACATGAGCTGTGGCATTGCATAGAAGATGGAAAAGGTATCTACTTCCAAAGTATACAAATACACAAAGTTTAAACACCAAGTAACTGTGCATTTCTGTGTGGGGACTTCTCTGAGGCACCTCCAGCAGATTTCACGGCTGTTATTCTTTCAAATGTCACAATTCAAACGATCGGCTGCCCTTTTCTGTTGCTTCATTCATGTGCTGCATCTGTGGAAGAGTTAGCAGTTCCAACATTGATCACTCTCAGTACCCACAGCACCGGAACGCAAGTAAATTATCCTCAATCCTGAGGGACTGCTTAAGAAGAAAAGATGTTGCCACTCACTTAACTGGATCAGAAGCAAAAATAGCTGTTGAAGCCATTTAAAATAATTTATAGCTTTTCAGGCTCATATCTGCATTCAACAATTTTGCAGGTGAATTGGTTAGTTTTGTGCAAATTTATCATTCCAAGTTTGTACTTGAGCCAATAAGTAGTTTTCTGCTTTAGGTAAGCACCACCCTATGTAATTACTGCTTGATGTGCTAAATGTGGTACATGTGTTTACACACTATAGATGACCATATATATATACCAAATAAAGCAAAAGCATGCCAATATGTTTGGATAAGAAGTGCATTAGAAGAAGAGAAATCAAGTTGAGTTAACCAGTTTTAATTACTTATTCTTGAACAAAGTGGGTAATACTAGTAAGGCTCATATCCAAACTTTTCCAGCTGTCTTTGCCCCCCCCCCCCCACCCTCTTTCTCCCACTACTACAATCAGCCTGATGGAAGGCCCTGATCCAAAACATCATCTGTTCATTCACTCCACGGATGCTGCTGAGTTCCTCCCAGCATTTATTGTTCGTCCTGTGTGCCCCTGAAGGTGATGTTGAGCCACTTGAATCACTACTGTTGGAACATTGAAGCTCTGAGCAATTGATTAGATAACAGTTACCAAAGGATCTTAGCAATGAACATAAAAGATATTGAATACAATATTTCCCTGTGTAACTCTGCTTCAATTAAGTGTGAGAGGAGGGTACTGCTGAGAGGAAGGATATTGGCAACTTCAATAAGGAAAAGAGTGCTGATTTTGGAGGAATGAACATGGAGAATTTCTAGCGTCTCGTAAAAAGGTACAACTTTATTGTATTGAGAGTGAGTGAGTGTTCTTAGTGGAAATTATCACTAGGAACTGGTAAGATTATGAGGAGAAAAAGTACCTGCCAATTTGTTGATATTTGTTAATTCTCTCAAATAATGTCCAAACGAATTTAAAAAATGTAAACTGACATTGTGGATTGACTTGTGAAGGAATTGCATGGGAAAACCCTTAGCCTGCTGAAAATCAGGTTACTGCAGTGTTTTTGCAGTATAAAATCCTATTGATCATGAAATATGTATTGCAGGATGAGCAGAATGCCTTGGTTTAGGCACAATGTAAATTTTGCAATGACATGCCATTAAAAACTATCATAATGAAGAACACTGAATTATGCAGAAGATGACTATTTAGTTTAGTTTAGAGATACAGCGCGGAAACAGGACCTTCGGCCCACCGAGTCCGCACTGACCAGTGATCCCTGCACATTAACATACACTAGGGACAATTTACATTCATACCAAGCCAATCTACCTACAAACCTTTGATGTATTTGAAGTGTGGGAGGAAACCAAAAATCTCGGAGAAAACCCACACAGTCACGGGGAGAACGTACAAACTCCGTACAGACAGCACCACTAGTCGGGATCGAACCCGGGTCTCCTAGCGCTGAAAGCGCTGTAAGGCAGCAACTCTACGGCTGTGCTACCATGCCGTCCAATGCTTCTTGTACTGCCTTCTGACTTGCCAGGCTTTGTCCTGCCCTTCCTCTCTTCCAGCTTTCTTCCCCGACCCACACTACAATTGATCTATTTGTATAAGTTTTCTGATCATTTTCTTTGAACTCATCTGAAGAAGAGGGCTGCATGGTGGCGCAGCATTAGAGTTGCTGCCTTACAGCGCTTGCAGTGGTGGAGACCCAGGTTTGATCCTGACTACGGGTGCTCTCTGTACGGAGTTTGTACATTCTCCCCCTGACCTGCATGGGTTTTCTCCGAGATCTTCAGTTTCCTCCCACACTCCAAAGACATACAGGTTACTAGGTTCATTGGGTTGTTATAAATGTAAATTGTCCCTAGTGTGTGTAGGATAGTGTTAGTGTGTGGGGATCGTTGGTCGGTGTGGACTCGAAGGGCCTAATATAAGATTATTCAGGGGTTGGACATGTTAGAGGCAGGAAACATGTTCCCAATTTGGGCGAGTCCAGAACCAGGGGCCACAGTTTAAGAATAAGGGGTAGGCCATTTAGAACAGAGATGAGGAAAAACTTTTTCAGTCAGAGAGTTGTAAATCTCCGGAATTCTCTGCCTCAGAAGGCAGTGGAGGCCAGTTCTCTGAATGCTTTCAAGAGACAGCTAGATAGAGGATAGCGGAGTCAGGGGGTATGGGGAGAAGGCAGGACCGGGGTACTGATTGAGAATGATCAGCCATGATCACATTGAATGGTGGTGCTGGCTCGAATGGCCTACTCCTGCACCTATTGTCTATTGTTTATTGTTTCCGTGCTGTATCTCTGAACTAAACTAAAAGAATCTTGACCCAAAACGTCACCCAGCCATGTTCTCCAGAGATGCTGCCTGACTCATTGAGTTACTTCAGCACTTTGTGTCTTTTTTCCCTCAACAGTTAAGGTGTTGGCGGTAACTGCACCTGAGAAGTATTTTGCATGCTGATGTTACCATGTAAATTTAATGTCTGGCATTTTAAAATGGGTTTAGGAAAATAATTTGTATAAGGTATTTTAGAGTGATTTTTAATTTTTATTGTCAGTTGAACTTGCTGTCTTCCTGTTGTAGAATATTGCAAGCAGACAATTGTTACTAACACTGGCAGAGCAGTTGTGGTAATTTAGACGCATTGTTTTTCCTGTTGACCATTTTAGCGGAAATTGAAGGCTTTTGCATGAAGATGTCTTCAGAAGAAAGATTGTTTTTGGTTAAAAGAAAAAAAAAATCAGGAACTTAAATCTTTTTTTTCTTCTAATGCAAAGCCTGGGATTATTGTATTTCCTCAAGAATATATATACCAGTAATGTTTGTTGCTTAATTTTTGTCTGTATATTCAGTTTGTCGTCATTATTGCTTGAACAGATAACACTTTTGTGCTTAGATGTGCCCTAAGATACCAAGTTAATGGTTTCTGTAAGGTGAGAACCACACAAAACCAATCACAATTATGAAGTTAGTTTAACTTACAGTGAACTTTTGATGCAATTTTACTTTAAGAGCAGCTTTATAGGACTCCAGCTATTTACAATGGAGGTCAAATCTTGAGTCTTATAAGTAATTTTCTTCTGTTTGATAGAGGCTTTAATTGAGAATGTAAAAAAATAGGTATCAATACAGATATAAGAGTAGAATAACAGTACTACCCATCAGTCTGAAGAAGGGTCTCGACCCGAAACGTCACCCATTCCCTCTCTCCTAGATGCCGCCTGACCTGCTGAGTTACTCCAGCATTTTGTGATACCTTCTATAGTTTTCTTGTGCTAAATGGACAAATCCTGCTCTACATGAGTAATCGGGGTGCAAAAGAAAATATAAACAGATGCAAAGTGCAGAGAAAAAATAGTGCAAGGGCCATAACGAGGTAGATTGAAAAATCTGGAATTCATCCTCAACATATCGTGCGGCACGGTGGCGCAGCAGTAGAGTTGCTGCCTTACAGCACTTGCATTGCCGGAGACCCGGGTTCGATCCCGACTACGGGTGCTGTCTGTATGGAGTTTGTACGTTCTCCCTGTGAACTCGTGGGTTTTCTCTGAGATATTCGGTTTCCTCCAACATTCCAAAGATGTACAGGTTTGTACGTTAATTGGCTTGGTATAAGTGTAAATTATCCATACAGTGTGTAGGATAATGTTTATGAACAGTGATGCGGACTCAGTAGGCCGAAGGGACTGTTTCTGTGCTGTATCTCTAAACTAAAAATTTGTTCGTGAGTCTGATAGTAGCAGGGAAGAAACTGTTCTTGAATCTGGTGGTACATGCTTTCACACTTTTGTATCTTCTGCCTGCAGGGAGGAGAGAAGAGAGAATGATGGGGCGTGAGTGGTTCTCAATTTGTTGGCTGCTTTCCCAAGGCAGTGTGAAATGTGTTGAAGTAGGGGTGGGAGGTGGCTGCTTTGCGTAATGGTCTGGGCTATATTCACAACTTTCAAGTCAAAAGTCTTTTATTGTCATGTGCGCCAAAATTCTTTCTTGCAGCAGCACCACAGGTTTGTAAACACAGTGCAGTATTCAACAAATTCTCACGGGTCCTGGGCAAAGCAGTTACCATACCATCCGTATAGGGTGTTTTTATGATGAAATTCGTAAAAGTGATTGGAGACATGCCAATTATCCTTGGTCTCCTGAGGAAGTAAAGGCATTGATGCACTTTCTTGGCCGTAGCATTAATGTGGTTGGACCAGGACAAGTTGTCGGTGGTATTTACACCAAGCAACTTGAAGCTCTCATCCATTTTCACTTCAGCCCCATTGATACGCAAAAGGACATGTACTTCATCCAACTTCCTTAAGTTGATGAGCAGCTCCTTCCGTTTTGCTAACATTGAGGGGGAAGTTGTCGTCTTGACATGGTGGTACTGAGGTCTCCATCCCCTTTCTATACTCGTTGTTTGATATGTAATCCACTACGATGGTGTCATCTGTAAACTCGGAAGTGGAATTAGAGAAGGATTTGGCTGCACAGCCCTGAAAGAGTACGGAGTATAGTACGGGGCAGAACTCAGCCTTGAGGGGGCACAAGTTTTGAGATTTATTATGTTGGGTGTTTTGCACCTTTTCTTGCTGATGGTAGTCTATGGGTGAGGAAGTCAAAGACCCAGATGCAGATAGAGGTGCTGAATCCTATGTCTGGAAGTTTGGAGATGAGTTTGATTGGAATTATAGTGTTGAAGGCAGAGCTGAAGTCAATAAATGGGAATCTGATAAAGGTGTCCTTGTTATCCAGATGTCACAGGGGTGATTGTCGGGCCAGGAAGATGGCATCTTCTGTGGACCTGTTGCAATGGTAGACGAATTGCTGTGGATTAAGGCTGTCTAGGAGTTTAGAGATGATGTATGCTATGACCAGCCTCTCGATGCACTTGATTCATGTCAAACCCACCAGATGGTAGTCATTATCTAGATTATGTGGATGCTACACTCAGGCTAACTCATCTTTTATGGATCAAAATCTAATATAGCCCAAACATAGAATCCATACTGGGTGTCATTCAGTCTCCTGGTTTGCAGTGCCGATGATAGGAGTATGCACATGCTCCATGATCACATTGATTGGCGGTGCTGGCTCAAAGGGCCGAATGGCCTACTCCTGAACCTATTGTCTATTAACTTAAGTTAATTTTAGATAGTCCCTGCTTTCCCTCGCTATCCGCTCCCCTTCCCAGTTCTCCCACTAGTCTTCCTATCTCCGAATACATCCTGTCTTTGACCCGCCCCCTCCCCTGACATCAGTCTGAAGAAGGGTCTCAACCCGAAATGTCACCCATTCCTTCTCTCCCGAGATGCTGCATGATCCACTGAATTACTCCAGCATTGTGTGTCTACCTTTGATTTTAACCAGCATCTGCAGTTTTTTTCCGACACAATTAATAAGCTGCTTGACAAATCTTCTTGAATTTTTTGAGGATGCAACAAGTAGAATGAATAAGGGAGAGCCAGTGGATGTGGTGTATCTGGACTTTCAAAAAGCCTTTGACAAGGTCCCACACGAGGTTAATGTGCAAAATTAGAACACATGGTATTGGGGGTAAGCTATTGACATGGAGAGAGAACTGGTTGGCAGACAGGAAGCAAAGCATAGGAATTAATGCATCCTTTTCAGAATAGCAGGCAGTAACTTGTGGGGTGCCGCAGGCTCAGTGCTGAGACCCCAGGTATTTACAATATATATTAATGATTTAGATGAGGGAATGAAATGTAACATCTCCAAGTTTGCAGATGACACAAAGCTGGGTGGCAGTGTGAGCTGCGAGGAGGATGCAATGAGGCTGCAGGGTGACTTGGATAGGTTGGGTGAGTGGGCAGATGCATGGCAGATGCAGTTTAATGTGGATAAATGTGCGGTTATCCACGTTGGTGGCAAGAAAAGGAAGGCAGATTATTATCTGAATGGAGTCAGATTAGGAAAAGGGGAGGTGCAACGAAACCTGGGTGTCCTTGTACATCAATCACTGAAAGTAAGCATGCAGGTACAGCAGGCAGTGAAGAAAGCTAATGGCATGGTGGCCTTCATTGCAAGAGGATTTGAGTTTAAGAGCAAGGAGGTCATATTGCAGTTGTAAAGGACACAGGTGAGATCACACCTAGAGTATTGTGTGCAACTTTGGTCTCCAAATTTGAGGAAGGACATTCTTGCTATTGAGGGAGTGCAACGTAGGTTCACCAGGTTAATTACCGGGATGGCGGAACTGACATATGATGAAAGAATGAGTTGACTGAGCTTGTATTCACTGGAATTTAGAAGGATGAGAGGAATCTTATAGAAACATATAAAATTCTGAAGGGATTGGACACACTAGATGCAGAAAAAAATGTTCCCGATGTTGAGGGATTCCGGAACCAGGGGTCACAGTTTAAGAATAAGGGGTAGGCCATTGAGAATTGAGATGAGGAAAAACGTTTTCACCCAGAGAGTTGTGAATCTGTGGAATTCTCTGCCACAGAAGAACAAGGAGGCAGATTATTATCTCAATGGTGTCAGATTAGGAAAAAGGAAGTGCAACGAGACCTTGGTGTCCTTGCACACCAGTCACTGAAAGTAAGCGTGCAGGTACAGCAGGCAGTGAAGAAAGCATGTTGGCCTTTATAATGAGAGGATTTGAGTACAGGAGTGAAGAGGTCCTTCTGCAGTTGTACAGGGCCCTGGTGAGACCATATCTGGAGTATTGTGTGCAGTTTTGGTCTCCTAATTTAAGCAAGGACATCCTTGCTATTGAGGCAGTGCAACGTAGGTTCACGAGATTAATCCCCAGGATGGTGGGACTGCCATACGAGGAAAGATTGGAAAGACTGGGCTTGTATTCACTGGAATTTAGGATGAGAGGGGATCTTATGGAAACATATAAAATTATAAAAGGACTGGACAAGCTAGATGCAGGAAAAATGTTCCAAATGTTGGGGAAGTCCAGAACCAGGGGCCAGTCTAAGAATAAAGGGGAGGCCATTTAAAACTGAAATGAGAAAAAACTTTTTCACCAAAAGAGTTGTGAATTTGTGGAATTCTCTGCCACAGAAGGCAGTAGAGGCCAATTGACTAGATGAATTTAAAAGAGAGTTAGATAGAGCTCTGGGGGTTAGCGGAATCAAGGGATATGGGGAGATGGCAGGCGCGGGTTACTGATTGTGGATGTTCATCCATGATCACAATGAATGGCGGTGCTGGCTCGAAGGGTCAAATGGCCTCCTCCTGCACCTATTTTCTATGTTTCTATGTTTCTAAAAGTGCGGCACTCATACTACACAGGGTATTAGGTAAATAAGTGCATAAGACATTGGAGAAGGCCATTTGGCCTTTGAGCTGGTCCTATCATGCAGCATGGTCATGGCTGTTTTTATCTAATTTTCATGCAATATCCCTTGATTTTTGGTATATCAAGAAATCTATTAAAATCTGTTTCGAACGCAATTAATAAATAATCTTCCACGTCCTTCTGGGATAGCAAAATCCAAAGACTACCAAATGAAGACATTTATCTTCATTTCAGTTCCTCATTTTGGGACTATGGCTTCTGACTCAAGACTTCTTTAAACGGGAAATATACTCATTAATACCCAGTCATACCAAACAATAAATCATTTTTATCACTAAAAATGTTAGTATTTTGTGATTTATGTAATTTATGAATGGATAAAATAAAACCTTTTCAACAAGAGAGAGCAAAAGTAATTTGAATTAACAATAAGGCCCTTTTCGCAAAAACGGTGTTGCGATGCTGCATTAAATTGCATGTGGTATGTGAATTACACCATTTCATAACACAAGTCTTGGCAAAGCAGTTCCCTTTTTATTTCATCTCCCTTCTCATCTAGAATATTTGCTTATTCATCTGTTTTTAGCCCACTTCTCACTTCTTTAAACCATTTCAACCTCTCATCCCTCTGTTCAATAACCATCTCAATTTTGTCCTGTTTCAGTTTCCCCAGGACTTTTCCAAAATGTCTAGCCTTGATCTAGACATGCTTCATAGAGTTGACTTCCAGGAATGAGCTGTAAATGGCATCAAGGTAAAAACCGAAGCCGTGTAGGAAAGAACTACAGATGCACCTGTCCCGCTGAGTTGCTCCAGTATTTTGTATAAACTGAAGCCAGTGGGGCATCACTCCTACAGCTGTAGTCATATCTTGCGGGATGGCATACAAGAGTTTTCGGAGTAGTGACTGGGTCCTATCATCTTAGCTGCTCCATCAATGATCTACCTTCCATCAAAGTTGTGAGAGGAATAAGTGTACAAAGTCATGAGAGGAATAGATCGGTAAACTCAGTCTCTTGCCCAGAGCAGGGGAATTAATAACCAGAGGACATAGATTTAAGTTCAGGGGGGAATGTAATCGGAATTGGAGAGGCAACTTTTGTAAGGGTGGTGGGTGTATGGAACGAGCTGCCGAAGGAGGTAGTTGAGGCAATGTTTAAGAAACATTTAGACAGGTACATGGATAGGGTAGGTTTAGAGGGATATGGGCCAAATGCAGGCAGGACTATGTGGGTCGGTGTGGGCAAGTAGAACTGTATGACTCCAAAGGTCAGAAGTGGGGGTGTTTGGTAAATGCACAATGTCCATTTGTATTTGGAACAGCACATCAAATGAAGCAGTCCATGCCTACATGCAGCAAACCCTAGATAATCCAACAAAATGTGTAGGAAGGAACTGCAGATGCTGGTTTAAACCGAAGATATACACAAAATGCTGGAGTAACTCAGTGGGACAGGCAACATCTCTGGAGAAAAGGAATGGGTGACGTTTCGGGTCTGAAGACGGGTCTCGATTTGAAACGTCACACATTCCTTCTCTTCAGAGATGCTGCCTATCCCGCTGAGTTATTCTAGCTTTTTGTGTATATCCTAGATAATCAGACACAGGCTGATAAATAGTAAAAGGGCCTGTCCCACTTGGGTGATTTTTTAGGCGACTGCCGGCGATTGTCAAAGTCGTAGCAGATTGCTGAAATTTTCTTTTACCCTACGACAATGACCACGACAATGCCGAGTCAGGTCGATACAAGTTACTTTTTTTGTGAAACTAGCGTCTGGCTAAGAGAATACACAGTCTTCGGAAACATCGCGAAATTCTCACGCTTATCAATGCTTCTCCGGCATCCTAATTTTCGCTGAAATCACTGATAAGTCTGTAATTACTTGAGAGTTTTGAAATATAACATCTTGCCCGGGTTACTTGAAAACCAAGCTTCATGTTAACAAGGCATAAACTGGATTGACTTCCAGTTTACTATTAGCAGTATTAAGAAATTTAATTTTAAACGTGGTTAAATGGATTTTTGTGCGGAGTGTGGGCATTCTTTGAAAATGTACGGGAGATGCATATCTGGTTTCATCACTGGAGGCGTAGAATAATGAAACACACGAAGGCTTGTTTCGGCATTAGCTGGAAAGGTAAATGGCAACAATTTAGAAAACAGGACTGGTTCTGTAAATGAACGTGTTGCTATGATACTTGGCACCACAATTATTTACAGAATCAAACGGAACGCTTTCAATGTTGAAATAGCGTTGAAGCAGCTATCTGCATCATTGTCCGCGCAGTGGGAAATGCATACAGATTTTTTACAGTGGCTGAAGCAATCCCTTTTCCAGTAATGGAATTGACTGTTTGGGTCATATCAACGTTACCTCCAAATACAAAAAGCCAGAGTAACTCAGCGGGTCAGACAGCACTTCTGGAGAAAAGGATTGGGTGAGGTTTCGGGTCGAGACCCTTCTTCAGACTCGATGTCGTGATCCGAAACGTCACCTATTCCTTTTCCCCGGAGATGCTGTCTGATCGGCTGAGTTACTCCCGCTTTTTGTGTCTAATTTCGGTGTAAACCAGCATCTGCAGTTCCTTCTTACATATTTCTTCCAAACTTTAGTGGTAGCAACATTGTCACCTGTAAGTACTCAAGGGGACCTTTCGATAAAGAGGGCCCCTTTCATTCTGTTCTTTTCAAAGTATTTCTTATACATTGAAAAAAAAAAAATCTGCCAGAGATCGCTTTAATGTTTTGCTTGCATAAAATCCTTCACTGAAAAGATCTGTATGATTATGAAATTTAAATTTATGCAGGGGTGATTCTGTGCTGGCTTTGCTGGGAAGTGCTGCTTCATTACTGCGGCCGAATAGGAAGATTTTATTAAGTTACTAAAACTCGAAGGCCATGCTGAATTTTCTCTACGGTCGGACAAGTGGTAGGTTGATTTCACCCTTTTCATGGAGGGAGTGTGGACATAGGGAGAGGTGAACATTCAGCGATGTGATTTAAACATTACAACAACAAAAACCACGTGGGATGGACTCAGCACAGCGCCGAATAGTCGGCCATGTAATATTTGCTGAGGAAGGCACTTCACTCCCAACCCGGTAGCCTACTTTAAAAGTAATCGCTGATGGCCATAAACATCGCAAAATTCCCACGCTTACCTGACCGTCAAACTGTCGCCTCCAATCTACCTGTCAAATGTCCTGATGGTAAATAAATTGGTTAATTTTGTGGTATCTTCAAATGACTTTACTTAATTTAATATTATGTGCTTCTAAATGCATCTGCGACAACCTAGCAAACCTGGGGACAGCATGCGACAGCGCCCGCAATAAGCTACGATACCTGGCGACAAGCCAGCTGTCGCCGAGAAATTTCTATCTGGAAATTTTTTCAGCGACGCACCGAGATCCGCTACGATTCTTTGAAGACTCTTCACGATCATGCCCACGACACCCCGGCGAACGTTCGGCGACAGCTTAGTCGCCAGCAGTCGCCTTAAAATTGCCTAAGTGGGACAGGCCTTAAACACCTGCACAGCTCAGTCACTCTAACATTGGGTTCTAATAATAATAATAATAATAATAATACATTTTATTTGTCATATGTAGGTTGGCACAGGGTCAACAGTACAATGAAATGTATTTGACAAGACAACGGGTCACCTCAGAGGTAATATTCCAAAGATAAATAAGATTTAAAAAATGACATTAGTAAGGTAAAAAGACAATATTAAAACTAGGTAAAAAGACAATATTAAAAATAATCAACATATATGATTTGAAATGTGTTTATGAGTTTAAAGCCTGATGGCCTGATGGTAGAAACTGTTCTTAAGTCTGGTGGTACGCACAGCCATACTCCTGTATCGTCTGCCTGACGGTAACAAGGAGAACAGCCTGCGTGCTGGGTGGCTGTGGTCCTTGATGATGCTGCGTGCCTTCCGCAGGCACCACCGGTAGAAAATGTCCTGAATGGCCGGGAGACAGTTGCCAGTGATGTGCTGTGCCATCTTCACCACTCTCTGTAGTGATTTGTAGCTGTGGGCGGAACAGTTCCCGTACCAGACTGTAATGCAGCCCGTCAGCAGGCTCTCGATGGTGCATCTGTAGAAGTTTGTGAGGATGCTGGCATTCATGCCAAACTTCCTCAGTCTTCTCAGGAAAAAGAGCCGCTGGTGGGCCTTCTTTGTTATTGTGTCCGTGTGCAGTGTCCAGGAAAGGACCTCAGTGATGTGCACACCGAGGAACTTAAAGCTGCTGACCTTTTCAACCTCAGCATCACCGATGTGGATAGCTTCCTCATAAGTACCAACTTTTCCTCCTTCCTTTAATTCCTGGCGGCTTTTCTGCGTTGATTTATTAATCTATCAATGTGGACTGCAATCTATTCCAAATTCATGTTAATGCAAGGTCATCCTCAGATTACAAATGCCCAAGTTATTGTCAAGCCCGCATAAACAAAACCAGCATTTAGGAGACGTACATGGATGGATTTGCAGGTGATTATTCTGCAGCACAGGAGGATGAGGGGTGATCTTATGGAGGTCATAGAGTGATACAGTGTGGAAACAGGCCCTTCGGCCCAACTTGCCCACACCCCGGCCAACGTGTCCCAGCTACATGAGTCCCACTTGCCTGCGCTTGGTCCATATCCCTCCAAACCCTTCCTATCCATGTACCTGTCTAACTGTTTCTTAAACAATGGGATAGTCCCAGCCTCAACTACCTCCTCTGGCAGCTTGTTCCATACACCCACCCCCTTTGTGTGGAAAAAGTTATCCCTCGGATTTCAATTAAATCTTTTCCCCTTCACCTTGAACCTATGTCCTCTGGTCCTCGATTCCCCTACTCTGGGCAAGAGACTCTGTGCAGCTTCCTAATCTATTCCTCTCATGATTTTGTACACCTCTATAAGATCACCCCTCATCCTCCTGCACACCATGGAATAGAGACCCAGCCTACTCAACCTCTCCTTATAGCTCACATCCTCTAGTCCTGGCATCATCCTTGCAAATCTTTTCTGAACCCTTTCAAGCTTGACAATATATTTCCTTTTGCATGGTGCCCAGAACTAAACACAATATTCTAGATGTGATCTTACCACATCTTATACAACTGCAACATGACCTCCCAACTTCTATACTCAATACTCTGATTGATGAAGGCCAAAGTGCCAAAAGCCTTTTTGACTTGTGACTTCAAGGAACCATGCTCCTAGATCCTGTACTCCTAGATCCCTCTGCTCTACAACACTACTCAGAGGCCTACCATTTACTGTGTAGGTCCTGCCCTTGTTCGACGTCCCAAAATGCAACACCTCACACTTCTCTGTATTAAATTCCATCAACCATTCCTCCACCCACCTGACCAATCGATCCAGATCCTGCTGCAATCTTTCACAACCATCTTCGCTATCTGCAAAACAGCTAACTTTTGTATCATGAGAGGAATACATCGGGTAGATGCACAGAATCTTTTGCCCAGAGTAGGGGAAGCTCAGGCAGGTGGGACTAGTGTGGTGGACTAAGCGCTGGCAGGTGGGACGAGTGTTGCTGGGATAGGTTGGCCGGTGTGGGCAAGTTGGGCCAAAGGGCCTGTTTCCACACTGTATCATTCAATGACTCTGACTGATGCTAGCTGGAATTTTGCCACATTTAATCCAAGGAGAATACATTCTAGTTAATACGTTCATGCCCATTTTTAGAGAGGCCAGCTATCCAAGCCATCAGGAGTGTCCTTTTTAAAACCGTCAGTGACATTTTAAAACCTCATCTGCAGTAAAATCTTTTAAAAGAATATCATTATCAGCCTAAGAGAAGCTTGGGCTAAATTTGTTGATATCAGCATTAGTTTTAAGAAAAGCAAAACAAGATTTAAAATGTTTCTCCTGACTTTTTTCCTTTGGAACAACCTACCTCTGCATGACCTTTGTCGTGTCCGGCCACATTTCCAACTTGGGAATTGTTCGAGTTATGAAAAGAACTCGGGAATGGATGCTAGTTTATACCAAAGATAGACACCAAGTGCTGGAGTAACTCAGCAGGTCAAGCAGCATCTCTGAAGAAAAAGGATAGGCAGTGGAGGCCAATTCTCTGAATGCATTCAAGAGAGAGCTAGATAGAGCTCTTAAGGATAGCGGAGTAGGGGGTATGGGGAGAAGGCAGGAACGGGGTACTGATTAAGAATGATCAGCCATGGTCACATTGACTGGCGGTGCTGACTCGAAGGGCCGAATGGCCTCCTCTTGCACCTATTGTCTATTGTGACGTATTGGGTCGGGACCCTTCAGTCTGAATAAGGGTCCCACCCGAAACATCACCTATCCTTTTTCTCCAGAGATGGTGATTGACCCACTGAGTTACTCCAGCACCTCGTGTTGTCTTCTCTGGATGGAACCCTGGTTTAACCCACTAACCCACCTGGGGATGACCCATGTAAAGAAAATGTTTATGCAATCCCACATATATGTTGCAAGCATACAGTTTGCAGTCTTTAGAATATTATAGCATTTTATATAAAGATTTGAAAATTATTTGCTTTAATATGAAACCAAAGTCTTTAACTGAACAAAGCAAGCTATGAAAGAAGGGTTCTGACCGGAAACATCATCTGTCCATTTCCCTCCTTAGGTGCTGCTGGACCTGCTGAGTTCTTCCAGCAATTGGGGGGTTTTTTCTACGTGAAGGTGTGAGTTGGCTGTGATATAGGAAATGTCATTTAGTCTGTCAGTCAGACAGACACTTAGGCACAGCATGGAAGAAGACTTAAAGTATAGGGCGGCACGGTAGCGCAGCGGTAAAGTTGCTGCTTTACAGCTAATGCAGCGCCGGAGACTCAGGTTCGATCCTGACTACGGGTGCTGCACTGTAAGGAGTTTGTACGTTCTCCCCGTGACCTGCGTGGGTTTTCTCCGAGATCTTCGGTTTCCTCCCACACTCCAAAGACGCACAGGTATGTAGGTTAATTGGCTGGGTAAATGTAAAAATTGTCCCTAGTGGGTGTAGGATAGTGTTAATGTACGGGGATCACTGGGCGGCACGGACTTGGAGGGCCGAAAAGGCCTGTTTCCGGCTGTATATATATGATATGATATGATATGATATAGATTAGAAACCAGGAACTGCAGGTGCTAGTTTACAACAAAAAAAAAGCACAAAAAGTGCTGGAGTAACTCAGCGGGTCAGGCAGCATCTGTGGAAAACATGGATAGGTAACGTTCAGGGTCGGGACCCTTCTTCATTAATGCTTGCATTAAGACTATGAAATTAATGTAGATGGGCAAAAAGGCAAGTATACATGTGATGGTCCATAAAGAACATAGAACATAGAATAACAAATTTATTCATTTTGTGAATAAATCGAGAGTTACTCCAGCATTTTGTGAATAAATCGAGAGTTACTCCAGCATTTTGTGAATAAATCGAGAGTTACTCCAGCATTTTGTGAATAAATCGAGACTTACTCCAGCATTTTGTGAATAAATCGAGAGTTACTCCAGCATTTTGTGAATAAATCGAGTTACTCCAGCATTTTGTGAATAAATCGATGCTGCCTGACCTGCTGAGTTACTCCAGCATTTTGTGAATAAATCGATGCTGCCTGACCTGCTGAGTTACTCCAGCATTTTGTGAATAAATCGATGCTGCCTGACCTGCTGAGTTACTCCAGCATTTTGTGAATAAATCGATGCTGCCTGACCTGCTGAGTTACTCCAGCATTTTGTGAATAAATCGATTTGTACCAGCATCTGCAGTTATTTTCTTATAGAACAGCACAGGAACAGGCCCTTCGGCCCATAATGCCTGTTCTGAACATGGTGCCAAGATCAACTCTTATTGACCTGTATATCATCCATATCTCTCCATTTCTTGTATATCCATTTGCCTATTCATGAGTCTCCTAAATGCCACTATCATAATTGCCTCAGCCACAACCCCTGGCAACGCGTTCCAGGCACTGGCAACTCTGTGTAGTAAAAAAAAAACTTGCCCTCTCACCTTAAAGCTGCGCCCTCTAGTATATGATGTTTCCATCCTGGGAAAAAGGTTCTGACTGTCTACCCTATCTGCGTGTGTCTCATAGTTTTATACACTTCTATCAGGTCTCCCTGCAACCTCTGGCGTTGCAGAGAAAACAATCCAAATCTGTCCAACCTCCCTCCCCCTGTAGCTAATAGTCTCATTAACAAGGTATCGCGGTAAGAAAGCAAATGCTATCATTGAAAGAATTACTTTGCTTAACATGTATCCCTTTCGGACTTCAAACCACACAAGAAAACATGGTCCAGCTCTGGCTAACTATAAATATTATACAAAATGATGGAGTAACTCAACAGGACAGGCAGCATCTCTGGAGAGAAGGAATGGGTGACATTTCGGGTCGAGACCCTTCTTCTCGACCCAAAATGTTACCCATTCCTTCCCTCCATGATGCTGCCTGTCCCGCTGATTTACTCCAGCATTTTGTGTCTATCTTCGATTTAAACCAGCATCTGCAGTTCTTTCCTACATTATAAATATTATACATTGTATTAGATCAAAGAAAAATATTTGAAGTCTACAGATTCACATCCACAGCCAATTTATTGTGTTTAGTGCACAAGTATATCGGTGACACCAAATGCAGATTCGGTGACTACTGGTTAGTAGAACACCTCCACTCAATCTTCTAGTTTGTCCATGAGCTTTTGACCTCCAACCCATTTCTACTCTGATCTCAAAAATAGAGAATACTGGTAACATATAGCAGGTCAGGGAGCATGTGTGATGAAAGAAACATGGTTTATATTTCAGATTGGAAACCTTTCACACTGATGTGCTACAATGCTGAGAACTATATTCTGCACTCTGTAACCTCCTCTTTGTTATGCCCTTTATACTTGAACTTGACCTGATTGTATTTATGTATGGTGTATCTGATCTACTTGGATAGCAATCAAAACAATGCTTTTCGCAGTACCTCGGTCAGTGCACGTGACAATAATAAACCTGACCCTAATTGTCACCTGATCTGAGTGTTTCCTCTTTCCCCTGTATTGGGGATTTCCAGCAACTGCTGTAATCTGTATCTCATGGCTCAGCAAGGTTTTCTCTTTAACTCCCCTCATTCATCTCTCTCTACTCGCACTCCTTTTAGGAATGTGGAATCCACTGTGGCGGATGTTCATGTTAACTTTTATGTGGTTGTGTGTCTTGTTGCTTTTCACTCAGTTTGGCTGTATGGTAACTCAAATTTCATTATACCTTAACTGGTACATGTGACAATAAACTTGACCTTGAACTTTGAAATCAACTGTGCTTTATAAGAAGGTGCCATAAATAATTGTGTCTCCTTGAAAATCTTGGTCTCCACTCTATCACAGTTGTTTCCTTGTTCTGGCCATCCCAACTACTCTTTCCAATTTAAGACACTTGTTTCCTCACTTTTTTGAAGGAAAGATCATTGAGCTGAAATATATCTCTTCCACGGAGGACTGAGTATCTCCAGCATTAGGGTGCACGGTAGTGGAGACTCATGTCTGCCTTAGTGTCAGAGACTCGGGTTCAATCCTGACCCCAGATGCTGTCTGCGTGGAATTCGCACATTCTCCCTGTGACTGTGGGTGCTCCGGTTTCCCCCAACATCCTAAAAACATGTTGGCTTGTACGTTAATTGACCTCTAAATTGCCCCTAATGTGTAGAGAGTGGGATAATGCAGAATGAGTGTGAAGGGTTGATTGATGTTCAGTGTGGGCCAAAGGGCCTGTTTCCATGCTTTCTCTCTAACCATACTCGTAATCATTTTCTGTTTTTTTATTTCAAATTGCCAGCATTTACACTTATTGTTGCACTTCAAAAGGCTAATGGTCTTGCTAAAAAGAATAGCAAGATGAAGGACAGCAAAAAATTGAATTCAACAAGAGCACTAAGAAATTAAAGGAAAGGGCAAAATAAAATTTGAGAGTACTGTAACAAGAAATATTTATAAATATATGCTGCAAATGTTTTTGTGGACATCTACAACAAATTGCAAAAGTTATTGTGGCTCCTACGGGTAGAAATTAGGGGGAATAAGGTAATGACGGAAAAATAATTCACAGAAGACACAATCTCATGAAACAAATAGAGTGAACGAGGATCTGTAAGAAATTCTCACCAATGGAAAAATAAATTGTGGAAAAAAATTAATGAAAATAAATATCTGATGTGCTGAATCCCAGAATTTTTTTAAACTATTTTGGATGCCTTTATTGTCATTTTACAAGGTTTCATGAGTCATAAGTGGATCTCATGGATTGGGAAGTAGCAATTGTAATTTGAGAAAGGAGGCAGAAAGAAAACTGGGAAATAAAGAGCCAGTCAGTCTGGTATCAGTAATAGGGCGACTATTGGAATCTGTTATTAAGGAAGTGGTAACTGGGCACAAAGAAAATGATAAGTGGATCATGAAAAAAAAAATCATATTTGACAAACCTGAGTTTAAAAAAAAATTGTAATTGTAATTAGCTGAGTGGATTTGGAAGAACTAGTAGGTGTTATGTATTTGGACTTTCAGGTATTGAGGATTAGTTGAAACAGGGAACAAGCCTAGCCTGTTCATCTTTTCCTCATTACACATTCTTGGTAATAGTTTAGGTCACTCCTTTTGAAACACTTTCAAAACATTACCAACTTAAATAAGAAGACCAGGACTGTGTACTACTCCAAGATAAGATCTCACCAATGAACTATATAATTGTAGCATATATGCCTCATTTTTGTAGTTAATTCCCCACTTTTGTTTTTGTTTTTCTTATTAATAAATTTAACATTCTATTGTTTAGGTCACAGATTGTACCTGTGTTACTAACTTTTTGCAAATCATGTGCTTGGGTACTGGTCTTTCTTTTAACAAGATTGTCATCTCACATTCATACATTGTCTCATTCCATGCAATGTTACCCCAGCTATCTATTTCAATAATGCTGTTTGTCCATTTCATGATGTACGAATTGAAGGGTTCCACACCTTGTTCTAACCAGCAAGAGTTCTGACTGATCTCATCTACCATCTCGACAATTATTTGACTTTGATTTTGTACTCAAGCATAGAGCAGCACAGTACGGAAACAGGCCTTTTGGCCCAATATGTCTGTGCTGACCAAATTAAACAGTAAGCTGCCTGCATATGGTCTATATCTCTACATTGTGAAGAGCCCATGTGCTGTACTGTTCTGCGTTCTATTCCTGTCTATTTGTATCTCTGTATAAATACCTTTTTAAATGCCACGATTGTATCTGCGTCCATCACTTCCACTGGCAGTGTATTCCAGACACCTACCACTCTACGTGTGCATGTAAAAAAACGCAACCTGCCTTGTAAATCTCCTTTTAAACTTTCCTCTTTAAGCTTAGAGTTATACCTTCCAATATTTGACACTTCCACACTGGGAATAAAAACTCTGATTATCTACCTATCCTGTTTCTCTTATAATTTTATATACTTTGATCAGGTTGCTCCTTAGCCTCCAACTTACTACGGTTTATTGAGAGCTTCAATTTAATTGTGCAATGCTCCCTTGTCTAACTTTTATTCACGATTTGTCATGATCTTCATTTTCAGTGTTGAGTATCTGTGTTCAGTGGGTTGTAAATCTGAACTACTGACTCAAGTGGGTGGCACAACTGGTAAAAGTGCGATCTCAAAGCGCCAGAGACCCAAGTTCAATCCTGACCTTGGATGCTGTCTGTGTGAAGTTTGCACATTCTCCCTGTGACCGCATGGGTTTTCTCTATATGCTCTGGTTTCCTCCCACATCCCAAAGATGTGCCAGTTTGTAGATTAATTGGCCTCTGTAAATTGTCCCTTATGTGTAGTGGGATAACTAGTATAACTGGTGATCAAGGGACTCGGTAGGCCGAATGGCATGTTTCCATGCTGTATCTCTAAACTTAACTAAATCTCTTATGAAATCAGTTACAAATTGCACACATGAGGATTTCAACTAGTATGTGAAGTTTATTCCTTGACTGTCTGGAATTTTGCAACCAGAGAATAATTGGTCCGATGACATTGTCCTTAAAGCTTTGACAGCTTTAACATAACAGATATTGTTCACAAGCAATATTTATAATGTAATTTTCAAACCCATTTTAGATATTAAATCAGATTATTTTCATGATGCACAACTAATCCTCAGCATCAGTATTTTGTAAGCAACAAATTACAATATGTATGTTTCAATGTTCACTGATCATAAGTGGTTGAAGGAGTATAATAATTCCATGTTCATATGAAATTTAAGCACATAATGCTGGAAACAGTGTTGGTGGAAAGAGCAGAAAATATGGTTATCTTGTTCTGTTTTATTCGATGAACATTGAATGATATTTCTAAAATTATGTTTGTTCTCATTCTATAGGATATTGAACATATATTCAGCTCACACATTGAGTACAAAAGATGCCTCCTCCCCCACCACCTCCCCCTCCAATATTTTCACAGGTAAGAATGACTCAACATTGCTAGATTTTTCGGCAGATACCGTTTTTCAGCCCCTTCTGTTTTTTTAATTAAAATCCTGTTTTCATTGCTAATATAAGGATGTTTTTACAGTTGATCTTCCTTTTTTCATATTTATTTTCATATTTCAGATACAGCGCGGAAACAGGCCTTTTTGGCCCACCAAGTCCGCGCCGCCCCAGCGATCCCCGCACACTAACATTATCCTACACACACTAGGGACAATTTTTACATTTACCCAGTCAATTAACCTACATACCTGTACGTCTTTGGAGTGTGGGAGGAAACCGAAGATCTCGGAGAAAACCCACGCAGGTCACGGGGAGAACGTACAAACTCCTTACAGTACAGCGCCCGTAGTCAGGATCGAACCTGAGTCTCCGGCGCTGCATTCGCTGTAAAGCAGCAACTCTACCGCTGCGCTACCGTGCCACCCTTTGTGGTGGTTGCACTGATAATTTCACCAGCCTTGCTGGTAACTCCACCAAAGTTATCTGGAATGGAGAGATTGCTGATGCTGAGGACCAGTAGGTACCTCCTGATTGTTTGACCTTCTCCAATAGTGAAGGTACAACATCAATATCTCTCACCTGGAGGACATCTTGTGTGCTTGTTTCCTCCACGGCTTCCTCTCGTCCTTCCACATTATGGGGCAGAATTAATCATCACTTGTGATCAGCAGAGGTTTTCTTGATATTTGATCTGAAGCAGTAAAATGTTATGAAGTCCAGTGCCAGTGTTGAAAATCCCAGGTCTAAATGCTCACTGCTGTATCCATCTGTGGTCTCATCTCTCTTGGAATCCACTGTATGCTACCTTTCCCTGCATCTATGCATCTTACTAGTTGGGGGCCTACTCAGGATTGCAATGTAGGAGTCAAAGTTGATTAAAAAAATTTAAATCAGCTCCAGTTGCTTTTTACGCTGCCTTATCTTCTTTCACCTGGTCTCCATTTTCTAACACCATCTCCATATCCTTCGATTTCATTGGTGCCCAGAAATCTATTGTTTTCTGATTTGAGGACTGAGCTTCCACAGCTCTCTGGGGTGGAAAGTTCAGAGGATAATATACTATATATGATGAGTCTTTTCAGAAGTCACTTTTTCAATACTTCCTCATGACATGGAAGTATGGTATTTGAGTCAATGCCAGCTCATAGTATGATCTCATTCCCCCACTAATGGTATTTGTTACCCATTCTCTCCATAATTCTATTAGATTCTCTCAGCTTTTGCCACCCATTTACACGGGGAGCAACTTTACAGACGCCAATTAGCCTATCAGCCCGCATGTCTTTGGGATGTGGGAGGAAACCAAAACACCTGGAGGAAATCAGAGCCATCACAGTGAAAATTCAAATTCCAGAACGCTCCATAGGTCAGGATCAAACCGGCGTTGCTGGAGCTGTGAGACAGCACCTTTAACAGTGGTGCTACTTTGCCACCCAGTTCCACAATTGAAGCAGTAGTCTTTAACTTACTGCTGATCTTAGTTCCAAAACTTTTCTCCGATTGTCATCTCCTTATTGAAACTTTCTACAACTGCTAAGTGTTAAACCTGCTCAAAGGTTTAAATTCAACTTGGCTGGCATTACAACTATAATATCTTGTATTTATATAGTACATTGTAGGAGAAAGACCCAAATTGCTTCACAGAAACATTGTCAAATAATTTGATATTGATAATAAGGATAACAATTCTTGGTCAAAATGGTGGGTTTTAAGGTTTTGGAAAGCCAGAGTGTTAGATCTTTGGGCTTTGGCAATTGGAAATATAGCTGTTAATAGTGGGACAATTGAAATCATTTGAAATCTGACAAAGTCAGAATAGAAAGAGCATGAAACTTGCTTGGATGTTTACAGCAAGTTGTTGGTGGGGAGTGGGGGAGGAGGGAAATGATTTATTGGTGGACAGAAATCGGTGTGATTTCAGCTTCAGGTTTAGAGTATGATTATCTGAAGTGGTTCGTTTAGTCTTTAGTTTTAATTAGTTTGTGTACGATGTCTAGTGAAAATCCTTTTGTTTCATACTATCCAGTCAAAGAAAAAAACATACATGACGACAATCAAGCCACCCAGTGTACAGATACAGGATAAAGGAGATAATATTTAATGCAAGATAAAGTCTGATTAAAGATAGTTCAAAGGTCTCCAATGAGGTAGATAGTTCAAGACTGCACTCCTGGGAAGTTAACACAGACAATGATGATAATTTCAGCAGCACATCTTAATTAAAGCACGTCAGTAATAGATGACACAGAAGTGTAGGTATTTGGTCAAAGTGGTTATGTGATTCTGTGCTCACCTCTGAGGCATGTATAATATCCAGAGTCTTAATGGTACGATTCAGCCTCTGTGACTAGAGCTAGTGGCAGAGCCCAGATTTCGCAAAAAAATTGTGATGTGGCCTAAACTATTGATCATCGTGATCATCCAGAAGCTACAAATACATAAACACAGAAATCATCAAAAAAAAATCAAATACTCATACATGTATAATATCATTGTCACATGTATCACGATGCTTGTTTCTTGTAGAACCAACTTTGACAGAAGATCATTGATCCAAAACAATTCCCTTTCCACAGATGCCTCTTGATTTGCTTAGTATTTCTAACATTTTCTGTATTATTTGAAGTTTTGAATTTGCTGATTTCAGGTTTTGAAGGCTTATGGTGCAGTAAACTGTTTCAGAGTTTGCAGACAAATATATGAGAGTCATCTACGGCCAGACTCCCGAGGGACAGGTTCATTTCAGTTTTATACTATTACTGAGTGAAACATAGTTGTTTTAATTTAAAATAAAAACAGAAAATTCAGAATTACTCAGCAGGTCATGCATATCTGTGGAAAGAGAAGTGTAGTCAACATTTCAGTCCAATATCCGTTCATCAGAACTGATCTAATTAAATTCAGTTTAGTTAAAACAGAACTGGAAATCAAAATTAAGCCCAGTTTATTTATCAGATTGAAACATTGATTAGTGAGACCCTTCTTGATGTACTTGTATATTGTCATAATTAAATGTTGCTAAGTCTGAATAAGTATATGAAGTTTGAATAATTGATAGCTGATGATTTGAGAAAAGGGTAAAGAAATACAAGAAAAAATCATTTAGCCCATCATACCCAGTCTGTCATTCAAGGGGATCCAGAAGACATAGCAGAATTAGGCCATTCAGCCCATCGAGTCTACTCTACCATTCAATCACAGCTGATCCATTTCCCCATTCAAGGGGATCCAGAAGACATAGCAGAATTAGGCCATTCAGCCCATCGAGTCTACTCTACCATTCAATCACAGCTGATACATTTCCCCATTCTCCTGCCTTCACAAACATTTGGTGCCCTTCCTAATCAAGATCCGATCAATCTGTGCCTTAAAGATACCCAATGTGATGGCCTCCACAACCATCTATGGCAATGAATTACACACATTCACCACTCTCTGGCTAGTAGTTGATCATTTAATTTTATCCTACAGTAACCCCCTGTCAATTTTCTCCAAAAATTCTACCTGACCCACTGTTACGCCAGGATTTTGTGTCTATCTTTCATATAAACAAACATCTGCAGTTCCTTTTTTGTGCATAATAACAGCAATAATAGTTTATTTTAATTTCAATATTAGGCATGAAAATCACAAAATAAAATCTTGCTCAACTTAAAATAATCAAATCAAGTGTAATGGAATAGACATAAAAAGCTGGAGTAACTCAGCGGGACAGGCAGCATCTCTGGAGAGAAGGAATGGGTGACGTTTCAGGTCGAGACCCTTTTTCAGTCTGAATTACTCTAGCACTTTGTGCCTATCTTTAATGTAAACCAGCAGCTGCAGTTCCTTCCCACCGTGTAATGAAATAATGTTTTCAAAACCAAAATTAGTTGCTCGGGTACCAAACATTGAACTTCGAAGTGTGATTAATGTTTTTAGTTTGCCTTAATGCCTCGAGTAAAAGATGAGAATGATGCTAACCAGAAGACATTTTAAATACAGTCTCTTTCATGTGTGAATGATCTTATTGCATTCTCTCACTGGTAAAGAACTCTTACTGGTTTGCTACTACAGACTGTTTGTGATTTTATTTTTCACATAGCAGATATCAGCAGAAAAATCTTCAAGTCAGACTTTATTCACACAGTAAAGGATCTGGAGATGAGGGGCAATGGGAGGCAAAGGAAGATACTACCAATAAATCAATTACATTATTAAGTTCAAAGTCATCCAAAGGTTGTGAAATAACATTGCCATTGACCATAGGAAACCAGAACTAAATAAATTTCTCTCTGGATTCGTGATGTTACTGTGCAATTCTGCTTGTGTCTCCATCTAGTGGTAGTCTTATATAATTCAATTGTCACGTCCACACGCACAGTGAAATTCTTTTTTGCATACAGTTCAGTAAGATATTGCCAAACCTAAGTACAAACCTTAGCAAAGTGTACAGAAATAGTCCACTGAGCCCACGTGCAAGAGGCACCAAGTTTCGGCGGAATTTTCCAAGTCCAGTCCGCGATAGTGAATAACACAATATGACAGCAAAACCTAAACAGTAAGGGGAACATCAAACAACCTAATGCATTACAATTTTGAACATTGACATCAATATCCACGATAATGCTTGTGTGATGGTGGAATATATAAATAAATGTTATTAGCACCCATTGGCCTTCTCTATCATTTACACATCAGTGTTGTATGTTGAAAAAGGTTTTATTTTTGAAAACCTGGAGATACAAGGAACTGCAGATGCTGTTTTACAAAAAAAAGACACAAATGCTGGTATAACTCAACAGTTCAGGCAGCATCTCTGGAGAACATGATATCTCAAGAAACAATACTATTCACCTTTCCAGAGATGAGGTTTCACCTGCTTAGTTAAGCTAATACTTGTCTTCCTTTTAAAACCTATTTGGCCTGGTTGCCTTTATTACCACTTGTTCTTCAACCCATCTTACTTCATCTTGTCTTATGAACAGGGCCTCTTTTTCTGTAATAAATGTACATAGGCTTCCTATAAATACATCTCTGCCATTCAGTTTGAGCAATCCACATGAAAATGAGCTTCATATTTGACATTCCACTTCCATCAACAAGTAGAAAATATGATACTTGTGTCAAAAGTGAAACAGTGAGGAAAAGTTCAATTTTGATGTGTGAGGAAAAAGAGTCAACTCTGGGTCTATCATGGGCTTGGATTAATTGTAAATTTCTTCCTTTTCGTGGCAGTGTTTTGTGATAATTACAGATGCTATTTTGTTTAACTGTATTCTCCTCGAACAATACTCTGCTTGTTATATTGTTGCTTTGTTCCTGTTTTAACCACTTCCTGTAGCGACACTGTGGCACAGATCTTTTAATGGTAGCGGTTTCTAAAAATGAAAGATCACTTTGCAATTGCAACTGTATATCCAAATTTTCCATGTGAATTTCAGAATGGATTTTGTTTAATTATTGAGGAAACATGTTATAAATACAATATTACTTTGGTCTCTTGTGGTGTAATTGATTCTATTAAAGGTAATCGGGCTTCTAATCAGATATGTTTATTCACAAAATGCTGGAGTAACTCAGCAGGTCAGGCAGCATCTCGGGAGAGAAGGAATGGGTGATGGTAATCAGATATGTTAACTGTTTCAGCAATCAATTGCAGCCATGGGCAAAAAATATTGCTGGAGATACTCAAAGGGGCAGGAAGTATCTGAGGAAGGAAAGGGATAGTTGATGTGTTGAGTCGAGATAATGTATCAGAACTGAGAGAGTAGAGTAGAGGGACGGGTGAGGCAGAAGCTGGCAGGTGATATATGGAACATTGAATATCCCTCTGCCTCTACAGATGCTGCCTGACCCACTGAGTTCTTCTGGCAGTTTGCATTTTGCTCCATATTACAGCATCTGCAGTCTTTTGTATCCCCGTTTGTGGCCAGGAGATGGTGCATTGATAGTGACTGGGTGCAGGTGAATTTGATGTTATCTATGAAATTCTGTAAATGACAGTGCTCTGTCTTTCTCCCATCCACCCCTGCTTCATTCTGCTCCTCTAACCTAACCCGTCCCAGCAACCTATTTCCAGTCGTAATGATTTATTTATTACCCAGGTTCATAATGTGATGAGGATTATGACAAAGTATTCGACATAGCTCATTATTTCAGGAGACTTCTTTCCTGGCATGATTAATCTTGAAAATATTTTTGCTAGAATAGTTCTTTTTAAAGGAAGTGTAGAAGTATTCTTGTGAGATTATATGATATCTGTGTTTGTGTACATGACATGACATGTACAGCTGCGGCTTGCCTGCAGTCCGTCTGTCTTTTGTGTTTTTTGTTGTTTTTGTCTCAATTGTAGTGTTAATATGATGTAGTGTTGTATGTTATGTTTTGGGGGGGGGGGGGTGGGAGGGAACGGGAACTGTAACTGTAACATTCTCTCTCCAGAACGGAGACGCGATCTTTGTTCTGTATCGTGTCTCCGTTCCCGTTGCGGCCTTCCACCGGCCATGCACCTGGGACCACCTGGGTCTCTGGTTCGCAGAGCCCGCGGTCCGGACTCACCACCTGCGGCGCTGGCTGCCTGCGAATGCTGCGGGAACGGCTGCGACTCGTCTCCGGAGGCTCCGGCGCGGGCCGCGTGGACGTCGGAAGCCCGCAGGCCCCTGGATGGGGGCCGACATCGGGAGCACCGGCAGCGGCAGAGGCAGCATGTCCGCCCGCCCCGAATCGCGGGGCTTGGGTCGGCCCGCCACGGACCTTTCACCATCCGGCGCGGCCTGAAATAGGCCGCGGGATTTTTTTTTTTCACCGCCCAGTGGGGGCTTCAATATCGGGAGCCCCGACCGCCCCGACGTGGCAACTCCAACAGCCTGACCGCGGGACAAGACGGCAGGGAAGAGAAAAAGACATTCTGGCCTTCCATCACAGTGAGGAGGGACTGGAGGAGACTCACTGTGATGGATGTTTCTTTTTGTTTGGTGTTAGTTGTGATTGTATGTGTTATTGCATTTTTATTGATTAATCTTATTGGTCTTATTGTTCAACTGCGGGTAATGTTTCATTTTACTACACATTTATGTGTATGTAACAAATAAACGACTATTGACTATTGACTATTGCAGAAGGAAAGAATAGATTGGGTTGACATGATTCAAGAACATCGCTAAAAATCTAATGTGTTAGTCATAAGGAAACAGGCCTTTTAGCCCAACTTGTCCATACTGACAAAGATGCCCATCCACACTAGTCCAACCTGCCTCTGTTTGGCTCATATTCTTCCAAACCTTTCCTATCCATGTACTTGTCCAAATGTTCAAAAATGCAGAGATCATTGTGAGCTCACAGGGATAAATGGTTGTGATATTCTTTGATATCAGAGTTTCATGAAATATGTGGTGGGGGAGAAAGCAAAACTTGGACAGTGGTGATCGGTATATTGTTTCAAGTTGAATGGAAGGAAATGGTTGAAGAAAAGGTGTATTGAATGGGGATAGAGTGAAGATAATGAGTAGACAGTAAAACAGATTTGGACTATGATAAGGAATGGTGAAAAATTATTGTGCATAAGGAAAAATTATTGTGCAAAACAAGAGAAAAGTTGTAAATGAGTTGTGAACCAGAAATAAATGTTGTTGGAGTAAATGTTCATAAGTTCTAGGAGCAGAATTAGGCCATTCGGCCATGAAATTTACTCTGCCATTCAATCATGGCGGATCTATTTTTTGTTCTCAACCCCATTCTCCTGCCTTCACCTCATAACCCCAACACCCTTACTAAACAGGAATCTGTCAATCTCAGCCTTAAAAATATCCATTGACGGCCTCCACTGCCATCTGTGGCAATAAATTCCACAGATTCGCCACCCTTTGACTCAAGAAATTCCTTCTCATCTCCTTTCCAAAGGTACGTTCTTTGATTCTGAGGCTATGGCCTCTGGTCCTAGACTCTTGCCCCGCTAGTGGAAACATCCCCTCCACATTCACTCCATCCAGGCCTTTCGCTATTCGGTAAGTTTCGATGAGGTCCCCCCTCATCCTTTTAAAGTCCAGCAATTTCAGGCCTAGTGCCTTTAAACGCTCATCATTTGTTAACCCAGACAAAGTTTGAGAACAAAGATTACTTTTCAATGTTTTTATACACAGATGTACATAGATAATAGTGTGTTTGTTGTAACCCTCTTGATTATGACTCTAAGGTTCAACAGCTGTGGGCCAAATCTGCTTCTGTAACATGACCCTTCTCCCTTTGTAATGAAATGAGGAATTAGATTTTCCTAGTTCTGAAGGGTGGCGAGGTTCTCAGGAAATGCTTGGCTTGAGAAGCACAGATGCAGTTAGAGGGGACGGGATGTGTGCATGTGAGAATGACTGATGGATCGAGAGTGGCCCAGGAGACTGAACAGAAATGAAGTGAGGTGAGCAAGTAGCTGGCACCTGACTACAAGATCATCAAATTACAGGAGATAGACACAAAGTGCTAGAGTAACTCAGTTGGTCTGGCAGCATCACTGGAGAAAAAAGATGGGTGACGTTTTGGGTCAGGACCCTTCTTCAGACTGAAGGTAGAGGGGAGGGAACTGGAGGTAAGAAAAGGCCAGAACAAAGCAGGGCCAGCAACAGTTGACAAAGGAAGGGTGGATCCCATTGTTGGCTGGGGAAGAGCTGAAAACAAAGGGATACAAAGATGTGAATAGTGGACAAGAGGGGGGGGGGGGGGGGGAATACAGGGGTTACTTAAAATTAAAGAAATCAACGTTCATGCTGCTGAGTTGTCAGCTGCTCAAACAAAATATGAGATGCTGTTCCTCCAATTTGCATGTGACCTCACTCTGGCAGTGGAGAAGGCCCAGGTCAGAATGGGAAGGGGAGTTAAAATGTTTGGAAACCGGGAAGTCATGTAGGCCAAGGCGGACTGAGTGTAAGTGTTCAGCGAAAGATCGCCCAGTCTGTGCTTAGTCTTGTGTGTATATATTATATATCGGAGCCCACACAGAGAACAAAGGATACAGGTTGAGGTTGGACAATCTGCAAGTGATATTTGCTTCGCCTGAAAGGAGTTTTCTTGTATTCTAATTTCTACCAGCCACTTTCTTGAGGATATCCATTCCTGCCAGACTTGAAATTTAATTAAAATAAAATAGCAGATGGAGTCAAATTACAGTTGTTATTTTCAACAGCAGAGGGCATTTGGCTTTCTGCTGCTCCAGCCTTTAATATATCTTTTTCTAAAGCTGTCCACTGACTGGTCCCAAAACCCTTCCCAACTGGCCATACACACTTTATCATTCACTTTACCAAAATAAGTTGCTGATGATTATATTAGAAAGTTCTTTCGCCAACCTTTGGGAATGCCGGTGGCTTGGAGACAAATTCAATTAAAGTAAAATACAGCAGATGGCATCAAGCTTCCACATGCTGCACACTCATTGAAAATATACAGCCTCATAAAAATGCCCCACATAAATTGAATATTGACTTATGAAGTTGACAAACTATAATGCTTGCAAATTATAGAGTGGATTGAGAAATTATGGGACTATATGCTGCCGCCCAGATTTCACCTCTGACTTTGTCTCCCAATTTTTGCTTGGCTTCTGCTCATTCTATTCCACAGTACCCACTCCTTGTTCTTAGACTGCAACTTCTCATTACTGTGAATTCTAACCTACTGCCCTAATCTTTCTACACAAATGATCCTTCAATTCCATGGATACCCACTGCCATTTCACTTGGTCCCATTGTAAAGTTTGTGAAATTTGTAAATTTTCATTTCCCTCTGCAACACAGTTACATGAAAAACACTTAACCTTGCTTCCATCATTTTTTACTGCAAACCACTTGCAACCTAATAAGCTTAATTAACACAAGGATGACCACATCCTTGCCTGGTCGATTGTGGTAAAAAATTAGTATCAGTGAGAGTGGAATGAAGCAGCTGGGGGGAGTTGTTTGTAGCTCTTGAAATAGTAGTTTTAATGGAGGGCATGATAACAATGAGGAAATTAGAGATGCGTGTAGGTGGAGAATACATAGTTGATGAGTCTTTACTGATCAAATCAAATCAGTAACAATATGGACAATGAATTCCTAGAAACAATGCAAGCTGTTTGTATAATTAATATGCTGCGGAACAAACTCGGGAACAGATTACTCTGGTATTGTTTAATAAGAAATGATTCATTAACTTTTTGGAAGGAAGACTCCTTGAAAAGAATGACCAAAATATAACAAGTTTAGATTATGTTTCAAAATTGTGGCACTTAATTTGAAAGTCTGTTTTTCTCTTTGAATAGAGGTATTACGAAGCTATGAGATGGCTAGGGAGGGAAAATACATTAGAGTGTGACAATGAACCGGCTAAAAAATTGGTCTGAAACTACGAAAGTTCATGGATCTGATGTCCCGGTTATCATCTTTCAAAACTGATGTTTGAGGTGAAAGGCCAGCCATAATCTAGCTGATGTTTGAGGTGAAAGGCCAGCCATAATCTAACTGATGATGAAATGGGCTCAAAGGGATGAATGTAGAGAAAAAGAACTTCAAATGCTGGTTAATTCACAAAGGACACAATGTGCTGCACAAACTCAGCAGGTCAGACTGAGCTTCTCTGGAGAGCATGACGAGGTAACATTTCGGTTCAAGACATTTCTTCAGACATTGTAGGGTGGGAGAAAAAAGCTGGAAAAGGAAAATGGCAGGACAAAGTGTGGCAGGTAATGGGCTGACACAGGCGAGGGGATTTTTAACAGGCAGCTGATTGGAACCAAGATCAGAGATGAACAATAGGTATGAGACAGGTTTGAAGAGTTACAGATTGTGAGGCATGGGGAGGACAGTAGCAGGGCTCTGCGGGGGGGGGGGGGGGTTGGAGGGGAGAAATAGGTGGGGGACAGGGGAGTGAACGAAGGAGGGGTATGGGAGAAAGAAAAGGTGGGGGTTAGTTAGTGGTCACCTGAAAATGGAGAATTTAACATTCATACAGTGCCCTCCATAATGTTTGGGACAAAGACCCATCATTTATTTATTTGCCTCTGTACTCCACAATTTGAGATTTGTAATAGAAAAAATCACGTGATTAAAGTGCACATTGTCAGATTTTATTAAAGGCCATTTTATACATTTTGGTTTCACCATGTAGAAATTACAGCTGTGTTTATACATAGACCCCCCATTTCAGGGCACCATAATTTTTGGGACTCATGGCATGCATTTGTAATTGCTCAGGTGTGTTTAAATGCCTCCTTTATGCAGGTATAAGAGAGTTCCTGCAGTCTTTCCATCACCTTTGGAAACTTTTATTGCTGTTTATCAACATGAGGACCAAAGTTGTGCCAATGAAAGTCAAAGAAACCATTATGAGACTGAGAAACAAGAATAAAACTGTTAGAGACATCAGCCAAACCTTAGGCTTACCAAAATCTACTGTTTGGAAGAAAGAGAGCACTGGTGAGCTTACTAATCGTAAAGGGCAGCCCAAGGAAGAACTCCACAGCTGATGACAGAAGTAAATTCTCTCTATAATAAAGAAAAATCCCCAAACACCTGTCCGACAGATCAGAAACACTCTTCAGGAGTCAGATGTGGATTTGTCAATGACCACTGTCCGCTGAAGCCTTCATGAACAGAAATACAGATGCTATACTGCAAGATACAAACCACTGGTTATCCACAAAAATAGGATGGCCAGGTTACAGATTGCCAAGAAGTACTTAAAAGAACAACAACAGTTCTGGAAAAAAGGTCTTGTGGACAGATGAGACGAAGATTAACTTATATCAGAGTGATGGCAAGAGCAAAGTATGAAGAAGGGAAGGAACTGCCCAAGATCCATAGCATACCCCCTCATCTGTGAAACACAGTGGTGGGGGTGTTATGGCCTGTGCATGTATGGCTGCCGAAGGTACTGGCTCACTTATCTTCATTGATGATACAACTGCTGATGGTAGTAGCATAATGAATTCTGAAGTTTCTCAGACACATCCTATCTGCTCAAGTTCAAACAAATGCCTCAAAACTCATTGGCCGGCAGTTCATTCTACAGCAAGACAATGATCTCAAACATACTGCTAAAGCAACAAATGAGTTTTTCAAAGTTAAAAAATGGTCAATTCGTGAGTGGCCAAATCAATCACCCAATCTGAACCCAGTTGAGCATGCCTTTTATATGCTGAAGAGAGAACTGAAGGGGACTAGCCCCCAAAACAAGCATAAGCTAAAGATGGCTGCAATACAGGCCTGTCAGAGCATCACCAGAGAAGAAACCCAACAACTGGTGATGTCCATGAATCGCAGACTTCAAGCAGTCATTGCATGCAAAGGATATGCAACAAAATACTAAACATAACTACTTTCATTTACATGACTTTGCTGTGTCCCAAACATTATGGTACCCTGAAATGGGGGGACTCTGTATAAACACTGCTGTAATTTCTACATGGTGGAATCAAAATGTCTAAAAATACCCTTTATTAAAATCTGACAATGTGCACTTTAACCGCGTGATTTTTTCTATTACAAATCTCAAATTGTGGAGTATAGAGGCAAATAAATAAATGATGGGTCTTTGTCCCAAACATTATGGAGGGCACTGTAACTTTGTTTTGAATGCCTATTCCTGCTGTAACTTATTTTCTTGGGTTATTTCTCTATCCACATAATCTATACATAGTAACTTCTTCCATTAAACAACTATTCCCTTTGTAATCATTGACTTTAACAACATTGTCCCAAACTTTGTTCCTTGTGTTTTTTTCGGAGAGACTTTTGAAGATATTCCCATGGAGGGAGATAATTAAAGTTTTTTGGCTTAACTAGAAACTTGTGTATTCAGACATGATAATTTATTTTTAAAACTGGGAAGATGGGTGGTTAACATTTGAATGATCTTATCCTCTATTACCATAAGCAGTTTTAAAATCATCGTGGTCTTCAAGACGACATTGACCAAGAGCTTTTATTGGAAAGTATTCATTCGTTTATGGTTGAAAAATAATTTTGGAAAAATATTGTTTATTATTCAGTCAGATTTTTTAAACGAAATCTGGTCGCTTCAATGGAGGCACGATAATTGAAAAACTGGAAGAACAATATTATTTAATTAATTGGCAAGGAGAATTATTGATGCATAATGGTATTTTTATTTTGTGACGTTGAACAGTTTGTAACATTTGAATTGTGAGTATGATTTGTAAAGGTTCTGTGAAACAAAAGCGGCCTGTTGCCTTGATTTGGCCATTCTGTCATTGAGTAAGTTAGTTCCTTGAGCTTCCTTTGGAGATAGCAGTTTATACAGAATATTAAGTTAGTTATTGTCCTCCAGTATAAGTGTGTATAGGTAGTTTAGATACTACTTTGGCATTGGGCTTGGTTTTCTTGGTTGAGCGTTTATCCTGGTATTATAGCTAGGCTAGGCTAGACTAAGCTTGTATACACTGGCATTTAGAAGGATGAGAGGGGATCTTATCGAAACGTATAAGATTATTAAGGGGTTGGACACGTTGGAGGCAGGAAACATGTTCCCAATGTTGGGGGAGTACAGAACACGGGGCCATAGTTTAAGAATAAGGGGTAGGCCATTTAGAACGGAGATGAGGAAAAACTTTTTCAGTCAGAGAGTTGTGAATCTGTGGAATTCTCTGCCTCAGAAGGCAGTGGAGGCCAATTCTCTGAATGCATTCAAGAGAGAGCTAGATAGAGCTCTTAACGATGGTGGAGTCAGGGGGTATGGGGAGAAGGCAGGAAAGGGGTACTGATTGAGAATGATCAGCCATGATCACATTGAATGGCGATGCTGGCTCGAAGGGCCGAAAGGCCTACTCCTGTACCTATTGTCTATTGTACAATAGCACGTACTTTGTGTTTTCACAGTAATTACAAAAGACATACAAATAGTTTCATATCATTTGGTGGCAGAGTGAATGGGGTGAAGGACTACTAATAGTACACTTCACCGTAACTTCACAATAATGATGTCTCCTGCCCAAGTAAGATGGACAAACAGAAAGGTTGCATCCACTAAAATTAATACATTGTGTTCGTACAAATTGTTCCTTTCATGACTCCAGTGGGTTTGAGGGGTGGCCTAGGTGCTACATTTTCAGGGTGACTTCCCAGGGGGGGATTTCATGTCCAGATTAAAGGAGATGCCGGACCACCAGTTGGCCTAAAATTGGTGGTGGACCTGTACCACTAATAGTGCATCATTCACACCACTCCACTGCAACATTAACTTAGCTTTTTGTGCTCTGTTTTATTTACAATGGTGGTATCACCGCATCACCTAAATCAATACAATTTCTTCCATTTTCTCCCTCCCTCTTCAATGACTCTACTTCTATTTGGCACTCTAACTTAACTGTTTTAGAACCTGCTCCACTTTCCTTGATTTGATGGGATATTGATGGGATAAACTCAATCGTACAGCATGGAAATAGGCCGTTCGTCTTGGTTAGCATCCTGGTGACAAGTTAACCCAACTTGTCCGTGCGAACCAAGATGCCCCATCTAAGTTAGTTCCTTTGCCTGCATTCATCCCTCTCAACCTTTCCTGTCCTTGTACCTGTCCATGTGTCTTTTAAATGCTGTTATAGTACCTGCCTCGGCAACATCCTCTGGCAGCTCGTTCCATATACCCATCACCCTAAATATGGAAAGTTTATTTTTGTAATTGCTACAAAATAAAAATGGTTCTCTTTGCAAGATGTTACCAAAGAAATTCAATCTAATTGATCAGCTCCTATACTTGCTTTACTAAACCATGAATATATTGTAATAGAATTACTGCTGCCACACTTCAGCATTCATGGTAAAATGTTTTTTTTAAACTTGGCAACAGATGTTAGCAAAGCTGCTTAGCAACCTAGCAACAGATGTTCAGGGTGGCACAGTGGCGCAGCGATAGAGTTGCTGCCTTACAGTGCCAGAGACCCAAGTTTGATCCTGACCACGGGTACTGTCTTTATGGAGTTTGAACGTTCTCCCCGCGATCACGTGGGTTTTCTCCGGGTGCTCCGGTTCTCCCCATATCACAAAGATGTGCAAATTTGTCGGTTTAATGACCTCTGTAAATTGTCGCTGGTGTGTGGGATAGAACTAGTGTATGGGTGATCGCTGGCCGGCACATACTCTGTGGGCCGAAGGGCCTGTTTTCACGCTGTGTCTCTAAAGTAAATTAAAAAACTAAAATGTACTTTTTACTTTATTCCTTTCACAAAAATTAGGCATGTTCTGAAAAACCTGTCGTAGGCAAAAATGAACAATCAGGAAGAAATGCGCTTTTGTCAGATATATGCAAGGCAAAAAAACTGAATAAGACTGTTACCAATGATAGGAGTGCACCAGTGGTTAATGGTAAGTTTTGATAGCTTGATTAGATAAGTTAGACAAATATCTTATTTTATGTGAAAGCACAACAGTTATTTTAAAAAGCTATAATTGCACAACAGGATATATCATTCAAAGTCCATAATTCCCTAAATGAATTTACAAAATAATCAATCAATATATTAAGATATCTCCAAAATGCAGTTTTAGATTTGCATTTTGTGACCGTTAGCGTTCTGGTTACTTTCCTAAAGAAAGGACACTGTGTTTCAAGAAGGTGGTATTATTTTATTCCCTTTAGCCCAAATCTTATTGAGGAAATGTTTAACTTGCACAAACAATGTATTTTTCTTTGGAATAGGAATATAATTCTGGCACATAACATAGAATTAAAAATATATTTATGAGAACATTGGGAATTGCAAATGAGGCCAATTGTGGCCTTACCAAATGGACTAGATTGAGATATCATGCCTATGCCTAGATCCCTTGTGCCTGTTCTTGCCAGATACAGACAACTGATTCTTTTTGACCTTCTGCATCATGAGGTCAGGTGGCAAGAACTCTGTGGCGATAAGGCTTCATGAACAAAGTCCACTGACAATTTTGGAATGCCCTCCAGAGAGGCCAAGATAGGGACACATTTTTATCTCTAGTTAATGTTGTCAAGGATTTTGTTTTTAAAATCTCTGACATTCAGAAATATGATTAAAATGGAAAACTAATTTCAAAAATATTTAACTAAAACATTTATTTGAAAGATGCAATGAAGAGTATTGGATGAAAATTATTTAAATTAAATTATTAAATTATTTTATAATGTTTTAAGATTTTAATAAAAAAAAATAAGTTGCCTTCCGTGCCTCCTAATCCCCTTTGATATCAATTAAGCCTCATACCCAACATCATATAAATCTGGGAATCCCTAATCAGTCACTGGAGTGTCCAGTTGTGAAGTACTGCATCACCTAATTAATTAAGAGATGCAGCAGCGAAACAAATATGCCTTCGGCCCAACAAGTCCATGCCAACCATCGATCACTCATTCATACTAGTTCTATGTTATCCCACTTTTGTATTCACTCACTCCATGCTAGGGGCAATTTTACAGAGGCCCAATTAACTGACAGACCCACACATCTTTGGAATGTGGGAGCAAAGCAAAGCACCCAAAGGAAACCTACGCGGGCACAGCGAGAACGTGCAAACCCCACACCGACAGTACCCGAGGACAGCATCGAACCCGGGTCTCTAGCAGCGGCTCTACCAGCTGCGCCATTGTGCCGCCCTCAAGTCTTGGACTTTTGTGGGAAGCCTAAAGTTAGTTAAATGTCAGTGGATAAAACCCAACGGTTCCAATCCATGTAAGAAGCTTCACAATTTCTAAACTACCCGAGAAGCCATAACATGAAATTGAATCTTATTTTACTGTACAATGGAGATGATCTATTAATTCTTCCACAAATCAAATATTGTTTTAAACAGCTCCAAAAGGACCCAGTGGAGGTGGTAGCAGTGGAGGCGGCAGTGGTGGAGGTGGAGGTGGAGGTGGACCTGGTTTGGGAGGATTATTTGCTGGTGGAATGCCAAAGCTTAGGACTGCAGGAACCAGAGACAATCCTGGTAAGTTGGTGTTAATTTTAATGGTAAGAATTCTTCATCATTTGTTATACATGCCTTGTAATATAGTTCAGGACTCTCAACAGAATCACCCATGAACAAATACGGCCAGGAAGAGACCTTCTGGTGCCTTACATCTGTTCTGCCATTAAATAAGATCATGGCTGATCTGAACGTGGCCTCTGAGCCTCCCAGATCGCTCTGGAGAATTCTGAAGCATCAAGACCCTTCAGCAGATAAAGTTCTTCCACGTCCCCCTTTTAATTGGGACAATTTACTCTAAAACTTTGTCTCTGGATGTAGAGTCCTGCATGAGAGTTAAATATCCAGCATATCCCTTGGCAAAGTTTCCTCCAAATCTTTTTCCTTTCATTGATGTAACATTTCACTCGTCTAAACTCCGATTCTTCTCAACCTTTCCTCATAACATGGCATTTGTGTTTCCCAAGGGTGGTTTCACAGTAGTAGCAAGTCTTCCTTACTTTTATATTCCAACCCCCTTTCAATAAAAGCTAACATCACTTTATTTATTTTTATTCCCTTAATCTAATCATTCATGTAGCACCAGACTCAGGAACAGCTTATCAGACTAGTGAACAGTTAAGGAGGTAGTCCCGGTCTTCCAACCTACCTCTGTGCCCCTTACTGTGTTTATGAAGCAATGACACACCCTCTTTCTTTGCTGACCTGTGCCCCTTTATCAGACTTGCCAGTGCAAGGTATCTGAATCCTCCTGAATGGTGTAGGCATGTGCAATAATGTGATAATTTAGGGGCATCATCTATTTGTCCTCCCATTTACAATGGTGATCTCATACACTGCATTTTCAAGGCCTTCTGATGGAGATTAAAATAAATTAAAATCTGAAAATGGTGTAGAGTTTTGGATTGTGCATTATATTACAGACTCCAGAAAAGTGTTGTCAATTTAACTATTCACTTATTGCAAAACTATTTTATCAGGGTAAATATTTGAGCGGATTTTTATTTGTTGCCCATCTATCACCTTGTAATTTGAAATTATTCTTGTGAGGTAATTTATTTCCTATGAATGTAATTGAAAAGTCTAATTGTATTCCTGGAGTACCTTGCAATAATAGTTTGCATTTTATCTGTGACAGCTTGATTCAAATACCTTGCAAAGACACTGTGGGAGTAATTAAGTTGTGAATGCTACTTGACTGGTGAGACCAGTGATTTGGATCGATAAAAAAGGATTAAGAAAACCTAATACTGTTGTATTAAATGTAATATAACACAGAAAGCATACAGTCGGGTTGCATCACAGCTTGGTTTGGGAACAGCTCTTCCCAAGACTGCAGTACTTTGCAGAGAATTGTTGATGTAACCCAGTCCGTCACCACCACTGACTCCATCTGCACTTCATGATGCCTCGGGAAAGCAGCTTACATAATTAAAAACTTGTCTCAACCTGGTTAATCCTGCTTCTATCTGCTCCCATCGAGCAGAAGATACAGAAGCTGGAAAGTGTATGCTACCAGACTCAGGAACAACTTCTTCCCTTTGTCATCAGGTTTCTGAACGGTCCTACCTTGAGCTAGGATACCGTCCGATTCACCTTTACCACATTGAGGATAATGGACTCTGTCTATGAACTGATGCACTACAAATGCTGAGAACTATATTCTGCACTCAGTATCTTCCCATTTTTTCCCCTATCTATTGTACTTGAGTTTGACTTGATTGTATTTATGTATAGTATTACCTGCTCTGATTGAATAGCATGCAAAATAAAGCTTTTCACTATATCTCAGTATATGTGACGTGTAATAAACCTGAAACTAATTTCTTTTTGCAAAAATACTTATGAATTTAGCTAGTTTCAATATATTCTTAATTCATTGCATTAATATCCACAGATTCTGGAGGAGGAAGACCACCATTAATGCCTCCAGGTGGAAGATCAGCTGGTCCCAGACCCTTTCTACCAAACAATGCCCCACCAAAGTTGCATGGGTCATCGTCATTTCCAAGGAGTATTAATCCTGAGCCTCCAAGAAATAAATTCCCTCCACCAAGTCAACCAAAATTTTCAAGGCCAGACATAGGTTCGAGGTCTGATGCAGGACCACCACCTGTACCTAGTGCACCACGACCATCAGCTTCAAGTACGCCTAGCAGAGGTCCTCCACCATTTCCAGGAAATCGGCCCTCAAATACGGGGCCTTCCCTACCCAATCGCAATCAAGGGTCTTTCCGTAATTTCCCTCCAACTCCTCCACAGAGCAATACAAATAGGGCTCATCCGACTGGCAGGGTTGTTGAAGATAAGCCTTCTCCATCAACTCTTCCAACTCACAATACAAACAGACCTCCGTTGCCTCCTACTCCTGCCAGGATGATGGATGATAGGCCTCCACCACCTCCTATGATGAATAGGCCTCCAATGAATAGGGATGGCCCGCCACTACCCCCACCACAGCATCATAAACCACCTGTCCCTCAAACACCCAGGCCAACTCCCTCCTTCCAAGCTCATCCCCCGCCACCACCCAACCGACCAGGACCTCCACACAGTCATCAAGGCACTGCTACAGATGCTGAAGTTCCAAGGCTTCCTCAAAGGAATATGTCCCTCCACAGCACTCCTTCACTTTCTCCTGGGCCAGTTCGAAGTGGTCCTCTTCCTCCCAGTGAGAGACCTCCGCCACCTGTAAGAGATCCACCCAACAGGTCAGGTATGTTGACCAAACATTACAAAATGCCTGTGGGCTGCAAGGTGCTCTGAGGGAGACTAGGACAATTGAGAATCCGGGTAACGTGTGCAGGCAGCAAGCCAGACGTGACAAAATAGAGAACTGCTATCTAAAAAGTAATGGAAATGCTCAGCAGGTCGGCAAGAGAAACAGTTAATGTTTTGGGTTCATGTCAGAACTCAAGCATCTGCAATTTTTGATTTTAATTTACTCTCTCCAAAGTAATGTTAATTGAATACTTTCACTCATCCCACATTTGCTACATCAATGATTGTCCATTCTTTCTCCCAATTTAATTTTGCACTTCTAGTGATTAAAGATGAAAAAAATCTGTTTGAGAACATGGTGTAATGGTGGTAGTCAGTGGGTAAAAATACATCAAATTGACAGAATGGGTGGCACAGCGGTAGGGGTGCTGCCTTAGAGCGCCTAGACCCGGCTGCGATCCTGACCAGGGGTGCTGTCTATACAGAGTTTGTACGTTCTCCCAATGACCACGTGGGTTTTCTCTGGGTGCTCCTTTTTTCCACCCAAACTCCAAAGACAGACAGATTTGTGGGTTAATTGGCTGTGGTAAAAATTGTAAATTGTCCCGAATGTGTAGGATAGTGCTGGTGTATGGGGTGATTGCTGGTCTGGGTGGGCTGAAGGGCCTGGTTTCATGCTGTTAAACTAAACTGGTAAACCATTAAGCATACCGTATTGGGGAAAAAAGCAAAATGTTACAAATATTTAACAATCGGAATCTTACTGACCATCGGAAATTCAATTTGTTTTCTCCTGGTTTTCAAGATAAAGATGATGGAAAAAGAAGAAAAATTATTTGCTGTAATGATTTAAAAACATAATTCAAGCATAAATGCAAGTAGTTTTTGGTGCTAATTAGAGAATATAGATTTGAATACGAATAGTTAAATATTTCTCAATTAACTCGGAGACGGCTTTTGATTCTCAACAGGATGGGATGTTGCACTTAAACAAAGAAGTGCAAGCAGGTGGACTAGCGTAGATGGGACATCTTGGTTGGCATAGGCTAGTAGGGCTAATGGGCCTGTTTCTGTACTGTATGACTCTGACTCTAATTGTGTTCTGACCCATGTATGTCAGGACCTCTTCCTCCACCCCCTCCGGGAGGCAGAAACGGCGGTGGCCAGAAAGCACCGCCCGTCCCACAGCCCCCAAGTCGAATGGGTTCGGACAACATGAGGAGTGGCTTCAGGCCCCCACTGCCACCTGACCGAGGAAGTCCTTTACCCCCACCAACAACAATGAGGAATGGCTTTCAAGAATCCTCCCAGGCAATGTGTGAAGGTAAACACCATCCATATTTCCCCTCACTTTCATTTTATGGAATAAATGGATGTTTGAATCTCAACATAAACTGGTGTTTAGATGACTAGTTAATTCTCAAATGAACTTGTGATTAGATGACTAGTTAATTCCTAAGTGAACTGGTGATTTAGATGTTTCATTGAACTCACAGATTTGACGTCGTAATTTCCTGATTGAATGTCCCAACCCTCATATTCAACCTGTATTTCTGCATTCGTACATTAGGCTGAGATCAGCTGTTCTCAATCATGCGTTGATGCTAAACGCACCCAGAGTTTTCCTCGCTTTTGCCTATGTTCTTCCCTCTCCTCTGGAAGTATGTTATGCTTGTACAATGCTTTTGGTAGGGAATCTGCAGTAAATTTTGTAGAGAATCTGTGTCAACTAGTGCTGGCACATGGTGTCCTTCACACTAATTTCAACGGCAGGAGCAGTTGCAAGAAACTTAAGTTAAGTTAGACTTTTTTAACTAATTGCATCTTTGAGCATTTTAGTGGTTTCAAGTGTTCTTCAGATATTTTTTTTTAAAAACAGTCAGTTTTAATTGATCTTGAACATATGATGCATTCAACTGGGTTTCACAGTTCTGGATAAAATGGGTGTGGGGTTTAGGGAGAATATTTTAACTGGTTATCCATTCCAGACAGAGCTTGTTCTCGTTCTCCATTACAATCTGGAATATGCCTTTGGATGTATATAGTATCACTGTAACGAATTCAGCTGGTTCTTCACCACAAGCTGCAGCTATTAGAAACATAGAAAATAGGTGCAGGATTAGGCCATTCAAGCTAGCACCGCCATTCAATATGATCATGGCTGATCATCCAAAGTCAGTACCCCATTCCTGCTTTCTCCCCATATCCCATGAATTCTGTTAGCCCTATGAGCTGTATCTAACTCTCTCTTGAAAACATCCAGTGAATTGGCCTTCCAAGCCTTCTGTGGCAGAGAATTCCACAGATTCTCAACTGTCTGGGTGAAAAAGTTTTTCTTCATCTCAGTCCTAAATGGCCTACCCCTTATTCTTACACTATGACCCGTGGTTCTGGACTCCCCCAACATCAGGAACATTTTTCCTGCATCTAACCTGTCCAATCCCTTTAGAATTTTATGTTTCAATAAGATCCCCTCTCATCCTTCTAAATTCCAGCGTATATAAACACAGTCGATCCATTCTTTCATCTTATGTCAGTCCCACCATCCCGGGAATTTTAACCTGGTAAACCTATGCTGCACTCCCTCAATAGCAAGAATGTCCTTCCTCAAATTAGGAGAACAAAAATGCACTCAATACTCCAGGTGTGGTCTCACCAGCACCCTGTACAACTGCAGTCGAACCTCTTTGCTCCTATACTCAAATCCTCTTGCGATGAAGGCCAACATGCCATTTGCTTTCATCACTGCCTGCTGTACCTGCAATTAGGATGGCTGAGATAAGTTGTGAGTTTATTTGGATGTCATCAGCAAGAGCAGGTAGCTTGCTTTGTGAATGTGAATCCTGACCCATTTTGATCCCCGTTCATGGTGAAATTAACAACTGTCCTTGTTCTATCCACAGATGAATGGGAAGGCAAATTTTCTTTCCATTCCATTTCAGACCTTCCACCACCAGAACCATATGTAAACTTTACAAAAACCTATCCTAGTAAACAAAGCAAGGCAGAAAACAGAGGTGAGTGACAGTTGTTTTATGTCCATTTATGAAGTGTGAAACATTAGAAGTGAAAAACACTCTTTACTTGAAACACATTAAATTTGTTGAAATACAGTCGCCCAATAATTTTATTGCATAGTTATTCCTTTTATCATGGGAATTAAATAAACAAATTCATTAAAAATCATTGGAGTGTATCTAGTTATTAGTCCTGCTGTACTTCTTGTTTCCATTTCTGGAGGTCAGAACAGCCCTGTTGTCAAGAGTGTTTAATTGTCACATGCATAGGAACTGGAACAATGAAATTATTGCTTGCTGCAACTTTATAGGCAATTTAATTAAACAACGCAACAAATCAATTATCAGTTCTTTTAGGTAAAACTGGAGCATGATGGTGCAAACCAAAGTTTGTGATTTTCTCAAAGGTATAATAGCAGGCAAATATACAGTCAAATAATTGACCAGCACGATGGCGAGGCAGTGGAGCTGCCTGCCTGTCTGAGCCAGAGACCTGAGTTCGATCCTGACTACAGGTGCTGTCTGTACGGAGTTTGTATATTCCCCCTGTGACTGCGCGGGTTTTCTTCGGCTGCTCTGTTCCCTCCCACACTCCAAACACGTACAGGTTTGTAGGTTAATTGGTAAAAATTGTAAATTGTACCTTGTGTGCAGGATAGTGTTAGTGCATGAGGATCGCTGGGCGGTGGGGACGGTGGGCTGAAGGACTTATTTCCATGTTGTATCTCTAAAACTTAAAATTAATTGCCTCATTGGCAAGGGAGCAGCAGTAAGCTTGCATTTCTGGTAATGACTTTTATCTTAGAAAGGTTGGGATGAAATCCTGGCAAAGGTTGAGGGGTAGAAAAAAATATTTAAATGTACTTTTGCTTAAAATAGCATGAATTACAGACAAACATAATGTTAAACCCAGTAAAAATTATGCTGAATTATATTTAGTCAGGGGATAAATGAATTCAAGGGGCCTCTCTCTACTATTTGAGGCTTTATTAATTGATTGCGGATGTGGGAAAGAAGTTGAAATCAAGATTTTTTTAAAATTCCATTAATACCCAAATCATTAAATCTTCATGTGCCATGCTGCCATAAGACTTTTTATGGACATTTCCAGCTTCACACAATCCTCTTCCATTCACATCACGAATTGTACTTGGCTTCAATTATTACAGTTAAAACCCTGGTAATCCTGTGGTTATTTAAACTTTTTATTTTAACAGATACAGTCCGAAGAGAACGGGGAGCTCCACCTCTTCCACCAATTCCACCTACACCAAGGTGAAACAGACTGGCTGTTCAAAGATCTCGCAAAGCCATCCTGTCCTTGTGAGACCATCTTGCAAGCTTTAACTGCACACTATTGCTAAAGTGACATTAAATGTTCCTCTATCAGCTCTAGTCAACGTCAGCTGTGGAAATGTTGGCTTGCTGGCATTTTGTTTGTGATGCTTAAGGCATCTGGAATTTAAAAAGTACTATATGCGTTTTGACTGCTTCAATGTAAAACATACTCATTTGTTTACATTATTATGGACCAGAATAAATGTATTTTGAAAGAATATTTCTATAAACCATTTCATTTCAAGGTATATCTTTTGGGTGCTCAATGTATAAAAAAATATATTTTAATAAAAGCAGGCACTTTGGCAGTAACCAAACATTCTTGAAGTACTGTTATGAAATTCAATTTAAATGAAGAGCAAAATTGTGTTTTTCGAGCTATATGTTGTAGGATGGAATCAAAAGGATTTTAAAATCACAAGTCTAGGTGCTATTAGTTATAAAGTTGTCTTTTGTACTCCAGCTTTAGTTATTGCAGTGTGTTTCGAGCTCTGAAAAAATGACATGTAACATGACGTCCTGACTCTTGTACTCAATGCTACAGCTGACGAAGACAAGCATGAAACACTTCTTTACTGCCCTGTCTACTACATATGTTCCCACTTCCAAGGAACTCTGTGCTTGTATCCTTGGGTGCCTCTGGTCCATGTTTAAAGGGAGCACATGACCAGGCCGAGGTGATTTTAAAGGGAGCATGGGTTCTGGGGTTCTATTGAGTTTAAAGGCTGCACAGGAATCAAGGCGACAGTGAACATCGAGGGAGCTTGGGAACTGGGTCCTGGTGTGTTAAAAGCAGCATGGGAAAGAATGCCCCGGTAATTAAAAGGATCACAAGAATTGGAGGTTTTAATATTTTACTAGACCAAGTGGGCCCGTTGGGCCCGTCCTCGTAGGGTTTCCATTGTAACCGGGATGCGGGGAGGGAGGGGGGAGGGAGGGGGGAGGGGGGAGGGAGGGGGGAGGGGGACCACCTGTTTTCCCAGTACCCCTCTTTACCCGTTGTGGGATGGGAGAGGGGAGGGGAGGGGGGAGGGAGAGGGGAGGGAGGGGGTAGGGGGGAGGGAGGGGGGAGGGAGGGAGGGGAGGGGGGAAGGGGGAGGGGGGAAGGGGAGAGGGAAGGGGGGGAGGGAGGAGGACCTCCCCTTTTCCCAGTACCCCTCTTTCCCCGTTGTGCCCGTCCTTGTAGGGTTTCCATTGTAACCGGGAGGAGGGGAGGGAGGGAGGGAGGAGGGGAGGGAGGGGGGGAAGGGGAGGGCGGAAAGGGGGGAGGGGGGGGAGGGGGGAGGGTTGAAAGAGCATCCCTCTCCCCATCAGAACTGCCTCCTCCATCGACTCCTTTAAGTCCAGGCTCAAAACCTATTTCTACTCCCTAGCTTTTGAGGCTAATTGAGGAGGTACTGTGAACTGTTTGGGAGGGGAGGGGAGGGGGGAAGGGGGGAAGGAGGGGGACCTCCCCTTTTCCCAGTTCCCCTCTTTCCCCGTTGGGCCTGTCCTCGTAGGGTTTCCATTGTAACCGGGAGGACGGGAGGGAGGGAAGGGGGAGGGAGGGAGGAGGGAGGTGTGGAGGGAGGAGGGAGGTGTGGAGGGAGATGGGGAAGGAGGGGGGAGGGGAGGGGGTAGGGGGAGGGAGAGGGGAGGGAGGGAGGGGGGTAGGGGGAGGGAGGGGGAGGGGAGGGGGGAAGGGGGGAGGAGGGGGACCTCCCCTTTACCCAGTACCCCTCTTTCCCCGTTGGGCCCGTCCTCGTAGGGTTTCCATTGTAACCGGGAGGAGGGGAGGGAGGGAAGGGGGAGGGAGGGAGGAGGGAGGTGTGGAGGGAGGAGGGGAGGGGGAGGGAGGGGGGGAGGGGAGGGGGGAAGGGGGGAGTGAGGGGGTAGGGGAGGGGGGAGGGAGGGGGGAGGGAGGGGGAAGGGGGAGGGAGGGGGCTCTCCCCTTTTCCCAGTACCCCACTTTCCCCGTTGGGCCCGTCCTCGTAGGGATTCCATTGTAACCGGGAGGAGGGGAGGGAGGGAAGGGGGAGGGAGGGAGGAGGGAGGAGGGGAGGGAGGGGGGAAGGGGAGGGCGGAAAGGGGGGGAGGGGGGAGGGAGAGAGGGGGAGGGTGGAAAGAGCATCCCTCTCCCCATCAGAACTGCCCCCTCCATCGACTCCTTTAAGTCCAGGCTCAAAACCTATTTCTACTCCCTAGCGTCTGAGGCTCATTGAGGAGGCGCTGTGAACTGTTTGTGTGCTACTGTATGTTTCATTTTTTTCCTTAGTACCTAATCAGATGTACAGCACTTTGGTCAACGTGGGTTGTTTTTAAATGTGCTATACAAATAAAATGGACTTGACTTGACAGCTCTTCGCAACAATGTAGCACAGGGGCATTGTGACGTCACACGCTGAATACCGCTGGGGGGGGAAGGGGGGTCAGCTCGAGTTCATCTCACAGGGGCATTGTGACATCACAATCCGCACCGCAGCGCCCCCCTTCTGTCAAAACTTCGATAAATCAGGGGGGGCAGCACTTTTAAACCTCTGTAACTTAAAAAATATGCGTCCGAATTAAATAAAAATATCATTTTCCAGCAGCGAACCGCATGCTGATTAAGCCGGTACAAAAATCGTGGCGCTACGGTTCACCGTTTTGCCGGAATTGCCGTATTCAGCCGACATCAGTGGAATATATATATATAGATACAACATCTGAGTTTTAATAGTATATAGATAACCACAAAAAGGCATTGACAGAGATCCAATTCTGAGAATCTGCGAAGTTATCTCCAAGCATTAGTTAACACAGTACGGTAACAAATTGAAGTTTGCAGCTGTCTTTATCCATTCAAGCTTGTATGTCCAGAAGTCTGAAGATGGGTCCTAACCTGAAACATTGCCTGTCCATTTCCCTCTCGCATATGCTGCCTGACCCGCTGAGTTCATCCAGCAGTTTATTACATAAAATTCTAACTTCTGCAGTCTCGTGACTTAATTGGGGAAACTAAACTGAGCTCTGACAAAACATTTCAGTGGAACAATATTTAAATTTGGGATTTTAAAATGAAAAACAAAGACAATAACACATCATAATGGGGTATTTTTAGAACATTCCAGAGATTCAATTAATCATGAAGAATCTGTTGGTAAATTAAGCTTACATCAGAATAGATGTAGCTGGGAATAGTTAATTAGTTCTAAATATAATCTGTGAATAATACCTTTGATAACTGTCCACCACATGTGTCATTGAAACATACCGAGGCAAATGTTTGTCCTCATTTACTTTTGAACATCAACTTAAAGCCAAGGGATAGTTTGCAATGAATGACATATGTGGCACGATACACAAATACTGCTGTGAGTGTGAAGGGGGCTGTGCGGTGGCGCAGTGGTCGAGTTGCTTCCTTACAGCACCAGAGACCCAGTATCGATTCTGACTATGGATGCTGTCTGTACCAAGTTTGTAGGTTCTCCTCGTAACCGCGTGGGGTTTCTGCAGGAGCACCAGTTTCCTCCCTCATTCCAAAGATGTACAGGTTTGTAGGTTAATTGGCTTTGGTAAAATTTGTTAAAACATTTTCACTAGTATGTAGGATCGTGTTGGTGTATGGGGATCGGTGGTCGACATGGACTCGGTAAGTCAAAGGACCTGTCTCCGCACTGTATCTCTAAACTGAAGATACTGAAGAACAAGTCTTGGGCAAGCATGATTACTTGACAACAACACAAGAAGTGGTGCATGTTGCTCAGATAAGATAAATGACTGATTAAATTATCCACACTGAACCGTACAATGGAGAGAAATAATCAAGAAAGAATTAAAACATGTGGTTATCAGTGAGATAATTTGAAGTTGGGAGTAAAGAGACATTTAGGTTTTAGCATTGAACAAAGGCATTTAAAGGCTAAGAAGTATTTGCCATAATTGCCAATTGAATGGATATGCTGAAAAATAGATATTAAATAATCTTTCATGTTCATATGATGTTTTATTTTACTGCAAAATTAATTATAATGATCAAAAGAGACTATGAAAACAAACAAATAATTTAGAAATAGATGGGTTAACCAAGGTTTGTTATGAGTTCATTTGGATATTTCATTCTCAAGATCCAAAACTGAGAAATGGCATTAAAGGAAATGAGTGAAGGGATTTAAAATTAATTAAATATACATGGGGATCAGAGACCTTTTAAGACTTCCTGAATTGTGGAAAGATTGGTTTCCTTATTCGTGCTGTCATCACAGCTTTGGAAAGTACAAACAAATTCCTTACCTAAATTACCTGAGCAGATTTGATGGACAGAATGGCCTAATTCTGCTCCTATGTCTTATGAATTGGGATTCTCCCATAAAATTAACCATAAAAGCAAGCAATGCAGAATCTGGGAGGATGGAGAAAAGAGAGAAAGCTTTCTGAGGTAGACCCATGTGAACTTTGGCTTGACACCTTGACCAACTCAAGACGATACAAAGAAAAAAATGAGCCACCAAAACCCCACTTCTCTGCTGCTTGACATGGATTATATATCTACTTTATGTGATATTATGTGATATTTGTAGTAACCATCATTTTGTTAGGAACCAATAAACCAATCTATTGGAAAATGATAAATCTAACAATGAACAAATTAACTACCTGGTGTTACGAAGGTTAATTAATCTCTCCAACACCTCAGGAACTGCATAGATTCAGCTGAGATGGTGAAGAGATCAGATGACTTGAACAACCAGTAATGTTATGAAGAGACTCAGTGGTTATGTTTCTATAGTGAAATAGTCTCTCTGACTGTCATAATAGATAGATTTATCATTTACATGTTATCTGAAAAATCTGAGGCATCTTGTTGTTTGCAGGAAGTAACGTAGCAAAGATTAGTGGGAAGCCAGAGGATTGGGAAGCTTTTAAAGAACAATAGAAGGTAACGAAAAAAGGCAATACGGGGAGAAAAGATGAAATACGAAGGTAAGCTAGCCAATAATATAAAAGAGGATCGCAAGAGTTTCTTCAGTTATATATAAGAGTAAGAAAGAGCCAAGGGAGGAAGTTGGGCCACTGGAGATTGATGCAGAAGAAGTGATAATGGGGAATAAATGGCAAAGGAGTTCAATAACTTTTTTGTATCCATCTTCACAGTGGAAGACACCAGCAAAAGAGCGTCAGGGGTTGGAAGTTAGTGGAGTGGCTATTACTAGGGAGAAGGTGCTTGGGAAGCTGAAAGGTCTGAAGGTGGATAAGTCAGCTGGACCAGATGGACTGCACCCTTCGGTTCTGAAAGAGGTGGTTTTAGAGATTGTGGGGGCATTGACAGTGATATTTCAAGAAGCACTGGAGACAGGAGAGGTCCCAGATGATTGGAAAATTGCCAATATTAACCCACCGCACAAGAAGTTACGTGTTGATTGCAAAACTGTATTTGAGTTCAATTCTAACCATTTTTACGTTTATAATACCCAAAGTGTGTAGAGATTCCATAAAATACAAAAAAGCCTGTAATCAGATTGTTTAATAGATTGTGAATACAATGAGCTGCCTATTTTAATACAACAGGTAGACATATTGGAGTCCTTTGACCCATGACAGATTATTGTTTGTATTTAGTGAAGTGAGGGATTGCCTGTGGTCAGTACAGTAAACCTCTACATTCAGATATTTAACTAACTGGCTGTTTCAAGGAAAAATGGACAAGAGCTGGGTGGCAGTGTGAACTGTGAGGAGGATGCTGTGAGGATGCAGGGTGACTTGGACAGGTTGTGTGAGTGGGCAGATGAATGGCAGATGCAGTTTAATGTGGATAAATGTGAGGTTATCCACTTTGGTGGAAAGAACAGGAAGGCAGATTATTATCTGAATGGTGTCAAGTTAGGAAATGGGGAAGTACAAAGAGATCTGGGTTTCCTTGTTCATCAGTCACTTAAAGTTAGCATGTAGGTACAGCAGGCAGTGAAGAAAGCTAATGGCATGTTGGCCTTTATGACAAGAGGCGTTGAGTATAGGAGCAAAGAGGTCCTTCTGCAGTTGTACAGGGCCCTAGTGAGACCGCACCTGGAGTACTGTGTGCAGTTTTGGTCTCCAAATTTGAGGAAGGATATTCTTATTATTGAGGGCATGCAGCGTAGGTTCACTAGGTTAATTCCCGGAATGGCGGGACTGTCAAATGTTGAAAGACTGGAGGGACTAGGCTTGTATACGCTGGAATTTAGAAGGATGAGTGGGGATCTTATTGAAACATATAAGATTATTAAGGGAGAGGCAGGAAACATGTTCCCAATGTTGGGGGAGTCCAGAGCCAGGGACCACAGTTTAAGAATAAGGGGTAGGCCATTTAGAACGGAGATGAGGAAAAACGTTTTCAGTCAGAGAGTTGTAAATCTGTGGAATTCTCTGCCTCAGAAGGCAGTGGAGGCCAATTCTCTGGACGCTTTCAAGAGAGATCTAGATAGAGCTCTGAAAGATAGCAGAGTCAGGGGGTATGGGGAGAAAGCAGGAACGGGTTACGGATTGTGAATGATCAGCCATGATCACATTGAATGGCGGTGCTGGCCTGAAGGGCCGAATGGCCTACTCCTGCACCTATTGTCTATTAAAAACATTTATCAGGTGCAATAAACCTATCCATTACTTTTAATTTTCTGTAAACTACTAACTGAATCTTCCAACATCTAACATCTCCTGACTTCCAGTCTGAAGAATGGTTCCAAACCAAAACGTCACCCATCCTTTTTCTCCACAGATGCTACCAGACCCGTTGAGGTACCCCATCATCTTGTGTCTATCTCCTAGCAATGCTTCTTGTAACCATCTATTAATCTCGCCTGATGACATGCTGCAAAAGTATTTCAGAAGTTTTAAATTTTCCAGAACAAAGCTGCTCATTTGGATAGGAGAGGTTTGGAAGGATATTGGCCGTACACAAGCAAATGGGATGAGCTCAGGTGGGCAATTTTGTTGGCATGGACAAGTTGGGGTGAGGGCCTATTTCTGTGCTATGTGGCTCCATGACTCTATTTTACGGGCCATTTTATTCAATGTTCTTTACTGGTGTAAAAGGTGCCTGTACAAAAGCTATTTGATGACACCTCCATAACCCATAGTTTCTGGAGAGTCATCGGGTTGTACAGCGTGGAAACAGGCCTTTTGACCCAACTTGCACACACTAACCAACATGTCCCATCTACACTTGTCCCACCTGACATTTGGCCCATATCCCTCTAAACCAGTCCAATACATGTACCTGTTTAAATGTTTCTAAAATGTTGCGATAGTACCTGGAATGTAAAGCCGTGAAAGGAGAGCAGGAATGCCATGAGAATCCACTTTCACAATTTTCTCTCTGAATAGGTCTCCACGTTGTACTGGAATGTATTCAGTGACTTAAATGATCAGCTCAGGGACATAATCAAACACAGGAAATTCTTATAAAGGGACTGCATTCTCATGGCTTACTTCAATTGATTTTGGCCAATTCCACACTGAAACACAGCAGTTGATCAAAGTTCTTAACAGGATACACACCCGGCATTAAAGTTGATTTGTAACAATCTCCAAGCCACCAAACATGATGTGGACACTGTAGCTTTATTACTATAAGAAAATAACTGCAGATGCTGGTACAAATCGATTTATTCACAAAATTCTGGAGTAACTCAGTAGGTCAGGCAGCATCTCGGGAGAGAAGGAATGGGTGACGTTTCGGGTCGAGACCCTTCTTCAGACTTTATTACTGTTGGATCAATGTCCTCTCATTCTCTCTCCAATCCCATTGTAAACGTATCAACAGCAACACTACAAGGATAGAGCTGCCCCCTCGCCATTTGGTGATCAGGCAAAGGGGTAAACTTGGTGCAATCTGTATTCCAAAACAACATTTCCACATGTTGTGTTTCTCCATTATGAAGCGTTTCTCCATTCTGATGATGATTATACGTTATTGTTACTTGTATCTAGCCAGGTGCAGTGAAATTCTTTGTTTTTGCATACAACGTGCACAAAAGAGTCGCCACAAAGGCGCCAACAAAGTTACAAAATGGACCCCCACCCGAGTCCCCCCTATTTCCCGGTGCCCACTTCCCCCGGCCTCCATGCTGGGACCCTCTTGGTTCTTGGCGGGCCCCACACGCCGGGTTTCCCTTCTTTCACAGCGGCTCCCACACACCAGGTCTCCCTTTGTTCTCAGCGGTCCCCCCACGTCGGGTCCCCCCGTTGCTCTTGGTGACACAGTCCATCCACCTCGGCCCATCTCGACCCCGAGACTCCGTCCTCGGACTGACTCTGTTCGAGGCTCCGACCCGACCTCGAGGCTCGGACAAGAGCATGAGGCTCCGACCGGTCCTCATGACTTCAACCCATCCATGAGTCTCCAACCCGTCCATGTCCCGGCTCAACCTCTTTACATCATTATGATGTGCTTTCAACAACCCAAAGTGCATTTGAAACAAAGATTATCCTGGCCTTCTTCAAGACAGGTTAGCTTTGAAGAAGATTGTGAAGAAGCTCGTCTCAAACTATCCATGTTCATGTTCTCATGCACTGAAGCTGAGGATCAAGATGTTCAGCCCCTCCAACTATTACGGTGGAGTATCTAAAAATGACGGGATTTACGTTTGTGGCATTATGTTATCTAATATGCAGTATCGAAGGTTAGGAAGCTAATCAGTTCTGTCGATCCTTTTCCTTAATCAAAAAGCATTTTACGAGGATGCTTCCTGGTCTATACAAGGTTAAATATGCACATAGGATAATACATTCAATGATAGGTTGTTTTGCAAAGTTTGGATATTCTTTTTGTCCATAAATTTAAAATATAATTACAGAAAACAATGTCAGGCACTTTTCCAACAGCTGGTATTGTTAAATATGTAGACATGTCCTTTGTGTTCTGTTTCACTGAGCCATCTGACATTGTGTTGTGCCACCCACTGAGTGGGTCAACCATCAAGTAGTGAATTAATGCGGCGCCACAAGATCCTCGTGACTCCTTATTCGTACACTCACCAGGTGCATGGTGTTCTGATCACAATCCAAACTGTACCCTTTGCATCTCAAGAGAAGGACATACCTTAGGGTGCCGTATCTGAAGGAGCCTTCTTCCCTGCAACCGCCTGCGTTTAACAAATTACAATAGTTGGCATTAAATTAATCAAAATAGTCTTTTTTTTATGGTGTGTCTTAAAGTAAGAAAGAACTGCGGAATAGTGGAAAGATTTAAGGAAGGAATGGCCTTAGTGATGACTAAAATCAGGGATGATCAAGACGCTAGAATTGGAGGATCGCAGTTATGATGGAGAGCTTTATGGTTGGACAAAATGACAGGAGGGAGTGAGACTACAAAAATACCAGAAATCAAATTCCTGGGTTTCCCTGACAATAGGGCACCACAGTGGCACAATTGGTAGAGCTGATGCCTCACAGCGTAAGAAAACCCAGGTTTGAAACTGACCCCAGGTGCTGTCTGTCTGGATTTTACACATAACCATGTGACCACGTGGGTTTCCTCCATGTATTCTGGTTTCCTCCCACATCCCAAAGACATGTGGGTTTGTAGGTTAATTGGAGTTTCGATCATCCCGACGCGAGGGCCTCGGACATCGGACCGGCAGCAGTGACTGCGGATGGTTCAACAGCCCTGTCCGCGGGTGAACAAAGAGGAAGTTGATTGAACTTTATTACCTTACATCACAGTGAGAAATGTGGCTCTGTGGCTTGTTGCTTTTTACTTAGTATATGGCTGTATGGTAACTCAAATTTCACTGTACCTTAATTGGTACATGTGACAATTAAATTGAATCTTAAATCTATAATTGGCGCATGTAATAGAAAAAATGTCCTATTGTGTATGGAGTGGGTGAGAAAGTAGGATAACATAGAACTAGCATGAAAAGAAGATCCATGGTCAGCATGGAGTCAGTGGGCTGAATGGCCTGTTTTCACATTGTATCTCTAAACTAATGAATGCTTCTGGACTGGATAAAGAACTACAAGATGTTTACGTCTCTGTTCTGTTGCTCCATGGTCTAATTTTTAATGTAATTTAGAACAGGAATTTGAGAGCCCAATTTGACAGAATATCTATCATTTACTGAGGGGGAAAGAAAGAACAGGCATGATCGGAGTTTGGAAGATCGCAGGTTAGAATAGGGAAGAAACAGAAAGTGCTGGAGTAACTCAGCGGGTCAGGCAGCATCTCTGAGAATATTGGTCGGTGACATTTTGGGTCAGGACACTTCATCACGCTGAGTTTTTAGACTTTGAAATACGGCATGGAAACAGGTTCTTCAGCCCTTTGAGTCCACATCGACCAGCGATCACACCGTACACTAGCACTATCCTACACACTAGGCACAATTTAGAATTTTTACCACAGCCAATTAACCTACAAACCTGTACGTCTTTGGAGTGAGAGAGGAAACTGGAGCACCCGGAGAAAACTAGTATAGTCACAGGGAGAATATACAAACTCCATACAGACAGCATCCCTAGTCAGGATGGAACCTGCGTCTCTGGCGCTGTAAGGCAACAACTCTACTGCTGCGCTACTGTGCTGCCCAATCTTTGAGTAGGTGATGGTGAGCTGCCTTTGTGAACTGTTGCTGTCCTTCGGGTGTGAGTATACTCCCATGCGGTTAGGAAGGGAGTTCCAGGATTTTTACACAGCAAGTTGAATGAACAGTAATATAAATTTAGTTCCAGGTAAGGATGGTGTGTGGCTTAGAGGGGATTTCTAGGTGGTGGCGGTCCCATGCTTTTGCTGCCCCTCTCCTACCAGCTGATAGAGGTTGTGGGTTTGAAACATGCTGTCTATGGAGTCTTGTTGAGTTGTTGCATTGCACCCTGCAGAATGGTACAAACTGCTGCTCCTTTGTGTCAGCAGTGGAGTGAGTGAATGGTTGTGGATGGGGTGCTTATCAAGCAGGGCGCTAGGTCGTGTATGACACTGAGCTTATGAAGGGTTGTTGAATCTGCACTCATTCAGGCAAATGGATAATTATTCCATCACACTCCTGACTTGAGCCTTACAGATCATGGACAGGCTTTGGGGAGTGAAAGGTGAGTTACCTGCTGCAGGATTGCTAGTCTCTCACCTGCTCTTGTAGCCACATTGTTTATATGGTTATTCCGGTTTAGTTTCTGGTCAGTGGTAATCCCCAGGATTCAGTGATGGTAATTTAATTGATCATCAGAGGGCGCAAGCTGAATTTTCTCTTGTTGTATATTGTCATTGCCTGGCACCTGTGTGGCACAAATCTTACTTGCCATCCATCAGCCCAGGCCTGAATATTGTCCAGGTCTAGCTTCGTTTGTTTGCGGGCTCCAATATCTGAGGAGTCACGGGCATTGTGCAATCGTCAGGAACCATTTCTGACCTTTCAATTAAATGAAGGCCGTTGATAATGCAGCAGAAGATGGTTGGGCCTCGGACACTATGCCAAGGAACTCCTGCAGATAAGTCTTGTGGCTGAGATGATGGATCTTATAATAATAATAATAATAATACATTTTATTTATATAGCGCTTTTCATATACTCAAAGACGCTTTACAGAGATTTTGAGAACATAGGGGAAATGAATAAATAGATAAATAAGTAAATAAATAAATGAACAGAGAAAGGAGACAGAAGGTGAGGTGACCTTCAGTGGTTGAAGGCAGTACTGAACAGGTGAGACTTCAGCGATGTTTTGAATGTGGTGAGTGTGGGGGAGTCTCTAACGGTTTGGGGTAGTGAGTTCCATAGGGTGGGAGCAGCGATGGAGAAAGCCCTGTCCCCCCAGGATCTGAGTTTAGTCAGGATGTGGGGGGATAGGAGATTGGCAGTGGCAGAGCGGAGGGTGCAGGTGGGAGTGTGCCTGTGGAGGAGGTCGGTCAGGTAGGATGGGGCCAGGTTATGGAGGGCTTTGTAGGTTATGAGGAGGATTTTGTACTGGATTCTCTGGGGGATGGGGAGCCAGTGGAGTTTATAAAGGACGGGGGTGATATGGTCACGGATCGAGGTGTGTGTGAGTAGACGGGCAGCGGAGTTTTGAATGTATTGAAGTTTATTGATGATTTTTGAGGGTGCGCCATAGAGGAGGCTGTTGCAGTAGTCCAGACGGGAGGTGATGAAGGCGTGGATGAGGGTTTCTGCAGCTGTGGAGGAGAGGGATGGACGGAGACGGGCAATGTTTTTGAGGTGGAAGAAGGCTGTCTTTGTGATGTGTTTGATGTGTTTGTCGAAGGAGAGGGTTTGATCAAGGATGATTCCAAGATTCCGGATGTGAGGTGAGGTGGATACTGGGAGACCATCAATGTTGAGGATGAAGTTTTGGGTGGATTTGGTGAGCATTTTTGGACCAATGATAATGATTTCAACCACCACAACCATCTTCCTTTGTCCTAGGTATGACTCCAACCAGCAGAGGATTTCCCCCTTAAATCCCAAGTTTTTCCAGTTTACCCAGGGATTTTGGATTGTTTTGGATTGTTTATTTGATCAAATGCCTTGTTTTCCAAGGCCGTTCCATTCACTTCACCTCTGGAGTCTCTTTTTTTCCATGTTTTCTAAGACTGTGAGGTCAGGAGCTGAGTGACTTCTGCAGATCCCAAACGGGGCTTCTGTGAACAGATTGTTAATTTTCCCTCCCATCCACTTTGCTGAATGATTGAGAATAGACTAATGGAGCAATAATTGTCTGTGTTGGATTTGTTCTGCTTCTTGTGGGCAATTTCCCACATTGTCAGGTAGATGCCAGTGATGTAACTGTACTGCATCAGCATGACTAGGGGTGTGGCAAGTCCAGGAGCACGTCCTGAGTACTATTATAACAACCAACAAAGGTCCAAGCACCTATCTCAGGTCACAGGCTTCCAATCACACAAACAATTCTCAACCATCATCCTCTGCCTCCAATCATCATGCCATTTTTGAATCTTATTTACCTAATTGTGCGGCGTATCTTTTCATAGGTTCACAAGCTATCAGAGCAGAATTAGTCCATCAAGTCTACTCTGCCATTCAATCATGCCTGAGCTATCTTTCCCTCTCAACCCCATTCTCCTGCCTTCTCCCCATAACCCCTGACACACTTACTAACCCATACCTTTGGACCATTCCCTCTTGTAAGAACTTCTGAAAGTCCATCCTGAATCTGGGTGCCAGCTATCTCACTCCCAAATGAGGGACAAGGTGATGTCACTGCCCCGCATGCCCCACATGACCTCACCCAGCCAGCGGCCACATGTTCCCACTCCACCAATGGTGGCCGCCCCGGGCCGGGAGGCGGGTTGCTGCACAACCTCTGTTAGGTGGCGCCCGGGCCTCCAGGCCTGACCGTCCGGGCCTACACCGTCCGGGCCTACAGTTCCCCCCGGGAAAAGAGCGTTTTAGCCCAATATACGGGATGTCCCGGCTAATATGGGACAGCTGGCAACCCTAATCCTTAAGTCTAGGAAAACGATATCCACCTTACTACCTTATTAACATAGAAGAGTGCTGCACTGGAACAGGCCGCAGCCCACAATGTCCATGCTGAACATGATGCCAAGTTAAACTAATCTCCTCTACGATCCAAAGGTATTTATTCACAAAAAGCTGGAGTAACTCAGCAGGTCAGGCAGCATCTCAGGAGAGAAGGAATGGGTGACGTTTCGGGTCGAGATCCTCCTTCATAGTTAATACCTTCTAATCCAGGTAGCATGTCGGTAAACCGTGTTGTAACAAGTCGTTCTTTGGTTAACTTTTATTAACACGTTTTGTTATGAGTTCTTTGTTAACTTTTTTGGATGTCACCAGTATTTAATGTCGACTTGCCCTAGATTATGTGGGGGGGGGGGAGTTGCCGCCTGCGACTTTTGCAGTCTTATGGTTCAGCCATTCGTGTACAACACTTTGATAGTTAATGGGTTTAAGTTGTAAGGGTGCGTGTCGTTGCTGCAGTGCTTTTTGTTATATGCAGCACAGAGCAGACACTGGTAATGGAGGAAATGAAAGTTCAGATGGGTGATGTGGTGCCAGACCAGCAAGTTATCATGTTCCGGGATGCAATGAGCTTCTTGAATGATCTTCCAGTTGCACTCAAGTTGAGAGGATACTGTTACAGGAGAATCGCATAAATAAACGAGGGCGATTGCTCTAACGCTGTTTAAGTTCACACACAGACTGTTTTGTTTTTAGCCGCGCCCATGTACTAAGATACTGCATTTGAAGTCCCAGGGGAACCATGTGTCCGTCCTGGCGGAAGGAAACGCCGGCCCCGCCTCCGATGCCCTTGCAGCTTGGTGAGAGGGCGCTGCCGGTCGGTCCGTCCCTCCCTCCGCCCGCTGGAGTCACGGCGCCGCTCCACGGGAGGCTGCAACCAACCAGCTGGCAATCACAGTGACGGCGCATGGACTACAGGGCGGCCAGAGCAGAGGACGGGCGGCCGGGGACTGGGAGCAAGGTCCTCCAGACATGTACACACCGTAACGCTCGATGGAAACACCCTGCAGAAAAGGAAGCAGGCGAGCTTCCGAACTGTCTGTGGGCGAACGCAGTGATTGAACAACCTGTCCCCGACGTAACCTGGTTTTGCGACATTGACGATCGGTAAACATATTTTGCAAAAATATTGCGCCCCAGTCAGTGTTTCTGCACCGCTCCATTGCAATTGGCTGGCTTGTGTTTAAAACGACAGTTAATTGGCGTGTGTTTAAAACGGTTTCAGAGCCGAAAGCTGGATAAAGCATCATCACGTTTGAAGGGGGAGAATCTTTGACTGTCGCATGTTGCTAGTTGCAGTAAGTGTTTGTTGTATCCATCCACAGTGAGAACAAAGTGAAACTAAAGCCCGAGTCGTGATATCTCCTCAGATGGTGACATTGTAACAATAAATCTGATACAAATGGAAGATCAGTCTTGATGTTTGGACAGAAGTTAAGCCCCAGTTTTAACTTTTTTTACGGGTGGGGGGCCGTCAGAGGAAAGGATGTGCACTGTGGGCTACATTTAACAAGTTAAAGAATAAATAAACAAAAAAACAAATGAAACAACAGCTTAAACTGCCATAACTGCGGATAATTTCATTTATGCCCTCCGATAATTCTGTAAATGTTGCAAGTGTGTATGATACAGTATTATCTCTTCATCTGTTATGATTTGTCGTTTTATTGGTAACCATATAACCATATAACAACTACAGCACGGAAACAGGCCCGTTCGGCCCTACCAGTCCACGCCGACCACTCTCTCTGACCTAGTCTCATCTACCTGCTCTCAGACCATAACCCTCTAATCCCCTCTTATCCATATACCTATCCAATTTACTCTTAAATAATAAAATCGAGCCTGCCTCCACCACTTCCACCGGAAGCCCATTCCATACAGCCACCACCCTCTGAGTAAAGAAGTTACCCCTCATGTTACCCCTAAACTTTTGTCCCTCAATTCTGAAGCTATGTCCCCTTGTTGGAATCTTCCCCACTCTCAAAGGGAAAAGCCAACCCACGTCAACTCTGTCCGTCCCTCTCAAAATTAAAAAAACCTCTATCAAGTCCCCCCTCAACCTTCTACGCTCCAAAGAATAAAGACCCAACCTGCTCAACCTCTCTCTGTAGCTTAAGTGCTGAAACCCAGGCAACATTCTAGTAAATCTCCTCTGTACCCTCTCCATTTTGTCGACATCCTTCCTATAATTTGGCGACCAGAACTGCACACCATACTCCAGATTCGGCCTCACCAATGCCCTGTACAATTTTAACATTACATCCCAACTTCTATACTCGATGCTCTGATTTATAAAGGCAAGCATACCAAACGCCTTCTTCACCACCCTATCCACATGAGATTCCACCTTCAGGGAACAATGCACAGTTATTCCCAGATCCCTCTGTTCCACTGCATTCCTCAATTCCCTACCATTTACCCTGTACGTCCTATTTTGATTTGTCCTACCAAAATGCAGCACCTCACACTTATCAGCATTGGGATGTAACAATTGTGTTGTATTGCCTGGCATAGAGTCATACAGTACAGAAATTGGCCCTTTGACCCAACTTGCCCATGCCTACCAACACACCCATCTAACTAGTCCCACCTGCCCACGTTTGGCCCATATCGCTATAAACCTATCTAAATGCCTCTTCATCGTTGTGATAGTACCTGCCTCAACTACCTCCTCTGGCAGCTCCTTCCATACACCACCACACATTGTGTTAAAAAAAAAGTGACAACTCGGGTTCCTATTAAATCTACCCCTCCACCTTAAACCTATGTCCCTCATCTTCCTGCAGACCAAGGAGTAAAGTCTAACCTGCTCAACCTCTCCATATTGCTCTGGGCCTCGAGACCTGACAACATCCTTGTAAATCTTCACTGCACCTTTTCCAGCTTGACAACATATTTTCTAGAACAGTTGTGACAAAATCTGAACACAATGCTTTAAATGTGGCCTCACCAACATCATGTATAACTGCAGCATGACTTTCCAAATTCTATGCTCAAATCTTTGCATTGTCGTTTCATGTTGAGTACAGCACGTTCAACTAATATGTACCGTGATAAACTGGAAATGTACGAACGTACCTGAGAACTAAATCAGAATATATGAAAGTTTCAGTATTAATGAAGAGATGAGTGGCTTATTAAGTGCTGTCATATGGATCTTGCCCAGATTTCTGCATGAAATACTGTAGACAGTGGAATTCCAAAATAGAAACAAGAACAAAGTGCAGGAAATGCAGAGATCAGACTATCAGTGGAGGAAGAAACTAAGGCACTCTTAAATCAGTTCCTCTCTTCACAGTTGTTGCTTTACCTGCTGAATATTTCCTGAACAGTTTTTAGTACTGAATACTCAATTTCTATTTGCTCCTATTATAGAAATGAGAAACTATTTAGAAATTCCACTTTTTAAAGCTTCTAAATTTAGGTTGACTCAGAAAAACAGAAAAAGAGTTGTGAAGGAAAATTGGTAGGCGTATGTGTGTGAGAGAGAATAAACGGTTGATAGCTTCATGTTCCAAGGCGTAACTATCACCAACAATTTTATCTAGTCCAACCACATTGGGGCTATGGCCAAGAAAACACTCCCATGCCTCTCCTACTTCAGAAGCTATCATATTGTTGAAGAAAAAACTATTTAACAATAGAGTTGTTTGAGAAATGAAACAAAATCTAATTAGCCTGCAGTAGCCCATTGCGATTCTACCACCTAAAATGAAACTGAATGCCAGGAACCAGGCAATCCCTTTGCTTAACCATGACTTAAAGCACGTTCTTAGGTGAATGTTGCCCCATATTTGTTATTTACAGTGAAGCATTTGGATCTCTGTGATCATTGCTAGATTCCTGAGTATTCTTACTTACGAATGTTATAACGTCTTAATTCCATAGCAAATTGACATGCATGCATAATGCCTGACATTGTTTACCATATATATTAATGATTTGGATGAGGGAATTAGAAGCAACACTAGCAAGTTTGCAGATGACACAAAGCTGGGTGGCAGTGTGAACTGTGAAGAGGATGTTAGGAGGTTGCAGGGTGACCTGGACAGGTTGAGTGAGTGGGCAGATGCGTGGCAGATGCAGTATAATATAGATAAATGTGAGGTTATCCACTTTGGTGGCAAAATCAAGAAGGCAGATGTTTATCTCAATGGTGTCAGGTTAGGTAAGGGGGAAGTGCAGCAAGACCTGGGTGTCCTTGTACACCAGTGACTGAAAGCTGGCGTGCAGGTATAGCAGGCAGTGAAGAAAGCTAATGGCATGTTGGCCTTCTTAACGAGAGGATTTCAGTATAGGAGTAAAGAGGTTCTTCTGCAGTTGTATAGGGCCCTGGTAAGACCACATCTGGAGTATTGTGTACAGTTTTGGTCTCCTAATTTGAGGAAGGACATCATTGTAATTAAGGCAGTGCAGCGTAGGTTCACGAGATTGATCCCTGGGATGGCGGGACTGTCATATGAGGAAAGATTGAAAAGACTAGGCTTGTATTCACTGGAGTTTAGAAGGATGCGAGGGGATCTTATAGAAACATATAAAATTATAAAAGAACTGGACAAGCTAGATGCAGGAAAAATGTTCCAAATGTTGGGCGAACCAGGGGCCACAGTCTTAGAATAAAGGGGAGGCCATTTAAAACTGAGGTGAGAAGGAACTTTTTCACCCAGAGAGTTGTGAATTTGTGGAATTCTCTCCCACAGAGGGCAGTGGAGGCCAAATCACTGGATGTATTTAAGAGAGTTAGATAGAGCTCTGGGGCTAGTGGAATCAAGGGATATGGGGAGAAGGCAGGCACGGGTTATTGATTGTGGACGATCAGCCATGATCACAATGAATGGCGGTGCTGGCTCAAAGGGCCGAATGGCCTCCTCCTGCTCCTATTTTCCATGTTTCTATGTATGCCAGCCAATAAGTTTAAATAAAATACATTACTTTGATCTCCAAATGGAAATATGGTCATTGTAGTTTGGAAAAAAATAGTTTGGCGTGCTTTTTAATGTAAATTGGTTACTTTTTGGATGTGGTCTATTTATAATATTTATTTGTATTGTATAGAATTCAGTAATAACCACACATATATTTAATTTGTTATTCACAAATTGCATCTCCATTTTGGCTTTGCATATTTGAATATGGTTATCCAAGTCTAAATCACCTGGCATATTCAGGTTTACGGATGCTTGAAAGCTGGATAGTTTTGTGAGTAGAGTGCCCGATGCAAAAAGATATCAGGGGAGAAAAAAGAAGGATTGAGAAGAGGACATCCTAAGTGAGTCGATAAGAACTTGGCAGATCGTAAGGTCATAAGTGATAGGAGCAGAATTAGGCTATTCAGCCCATCAAGACTACGCCACCATTTAATCATGGCTGATCTGTCTCTCTCTCCTAACCTCTTTCTCTTGCTTTCTCCGCATAAGCCCAGACACCCGTGAAAAATAATAGATGAAAAATAATGTGTAAAAATGTGAAATCGGCTAGGTCATTGTACAAACAGAAACATGGTATTTTTTGTAATGGTGAGAGATTGGAAGATGTTGCTGTTTGAAAGGGATCAGAGTATCCTTTTATATCAGTACTGGGAGCTAACATTTGGGTACAACAATCAATCAGGTAGGCAAATGGTATATTGCCCATTTATCATGAGAAGAATCGTCCAGCTGTGTCTATAGGTCCTCAGCACCTGGAATACTGTGGGCAATTTTGGCCTCCTTATCTGAAAAAGGATATATTTGGCCCTCTGAGGGATTGTAAGTTCTGGGGATGGTGGGTTTACTTTTCGATGAGAGGTTGAATAAATTAGTGGGTAGACACAAAATGCTGGAGTAACTCAGCAGGATAGGCAGCATTTCTGGAGAGAAGGAATGGGTGACGTTTCGGGTCGAGACCCTTCTTCAGTTCTAATTCTGTATTCATTGAATCTTGGTGAAATCCAACAGAATGGATGCAGGGAAATTGTTTCCTGAGACTATATCAGAATAAGGAGGAGGCCATTTAGGACTGGGACTGAGATGAGTAGAAATTTCATCATGTTGGTGAGGCCACCATTGGAGTATTGTGTTCAATTTTGGTCACTCTGCTATCGAAAGGATTTTGTTCGGCTGGAAAGAGTGCAGAGAAGATTTATGAGATGTAACCAGGACTTGAGGTCCTGAGCGACAGGGTGAGGTTAGGCAGGCTTGGACTTTATTCCGTAGAGTGCAGGAGGATGAAGGGTGATCTTACGACACGATAGAACTTTATTTATACCAGGAGAGAAATTGGTCTGCCAACAGTCATAAGACACAGCAAGATACATAAAATATTATAGAAGTGTACAAGATAATGAGGGGAATAGTATTTTACCCAGAAGGTGAATCATAGGTTTAAAGTGAGAGGGAAATTATTTAATGGGAATCTGAAGGGCAACGGGTTTTACACAAAGAGTGGTTAGGGTTGTTTCAAGCTGCCAGAAGAGGTAGTTGCGAGGGTACTATAAGCAGCAATTAAAAGACCTTTGGCCGGGTACCTGGATAGGAAAGGTTCAGAGAGATGTGGGCCAAATGTGGGCAGGTTGGACTAGTGTAGATGGGACATCTTGTTTGGCATGGGCAAGTTGGACTGAAGGGCATGTTTCTGTGCTGTTTGACTCTGAATTTATGACAAGTGTGAAACTTTGTGATTTGCTAGCCGAGTTTACTGTGGAGACTCGGTCATTAAATTCATTCAAAACTGACATCAGTACTTTGTTTTAACATTATGGGAATCAAGGGGTTGAGGCAGAGTGCAGGAAACAGGACCAAGAAGATCAACCTGATTTTGATGAACAGTGCCAGGTGACCTTTTCCTGCTCGATTTTTATATTTCCAAAAACAAGTGCATTACAATTCTATGTCATTCAAGCATCTAATTTTCCCTGATTGCTGCTGTATTTCTCTTTTTAATGGATTACTAATCTGTACCTCTTGCACTTGCATGGGTTCAGAAAAAGGCAGTAGATAGTTATTTGGTATTGTGAAGGTACACTATTTGAATCCCCCACCACCAATTAGATATTGATATAAATATGCGGTACATTTTAATGGTAATTCAGGAAGTTTAGATTATAATAAGGTCTCCACGTAAATCGATAAGGATGGAATAACAACTGTGAATTGGTGAATCTTTTATAGATTTTAAAATGGCATTGGGGTATTGAAGTTAGCCTATAATAGTTATTATTACCTAGTTACAGAGCCTGGATTAGTAGTCCATCTTAATTAAATTCAGATACCAGTTGCGATTCCAGTTTGAGAACTTTCTTTCCTCAAAAATCCAGAAAATAAGATGTATTATTAAAAATTATCATAAAGTTATTGAATGGAGTTGATAATAATCCAAGTAGTTCATATTTAAAACTGGATAAAAGGACCAATTTACTGCTCCAATTTCTTACCATTTTGATTAATCCTAAATGCTATCTGCAGGAGCTAAACAAGCCATTTAGCTGTATAGAGCTGTGGTAGTTAGATGAACGTATTAAATAACTTGTTCACTTGGTCATTGATGTCCACATCAATGAATTTAAAATACTCACATTTTTTTTGTTTTTCAAAATGTTATAGGATTTCAGTGGGAGTGGAATTAAAGGTTTGCATTTATCTGTTTATTATAAAGTACATGATTGTAAGTTCACAAGATTCTTATTTGACATTGGTGTTGACATTGCATAACTTGGCAAGTGATAGGTGGATACAAGTGAGGCAGTTTTTTGAGAGACAGATGGTTGGACAAAAGCCAGCGATGAAAAAGCAAAGGAGTAGGATGAAAGAGTTGAGAATTGTGATGCCTGAGGAAGGAGAGAGATAAGGGGAGAAAAGGTGATCATTTTCCAATGTTCTGTAGATTCAGGATCAGTTCCTGTGGATTGGAAGGTAGCTAATGTTATCCCACTTTTTAAGAAAGGAGGGAGAGAGAAAACAGGAAATTATAGACCAGTTAGTCTGACATCAGTGGTGGGGGAGATGCTGGAGTCAATTATAAAAGACGAAATTGCGGAGCATTCGGATAGCAGTAACAGGATCGTTCCGAGTCAGCATGGATTTACGAAAGGGAAACCATGCTTGACTAATCTTCTGGAATTTTTTGAAGATGTAACTAGGAAAATGGACAGGGGAGAGCGGTGGATGTAGTGTACCTTGACTTTCAGAAAGCCTTTGACAAGGTCCCACATAGGAGATTAGTGGGCAAAATCAGAGCACATGGTATTGGGGGTAGGGTACTGACATGGATAGAAAATTGGTTGGCAGACAGAAAGGAAAGAGTGGGGATAAATGGGTCCCTTTCAGAATGGCAGGCAGTGACTAGTGGGGTACCACAAGGCTCAGTGCTGGGAACACAGCTATTTACAATATACATTAATGACTTGGATGAAGGGATTAAAAGTAACATTAGCAAATTTGCAGATGACACAAAGCTGGGTGGCAGTGTGAACTGTGAGGAAGATGCTATGAGGTTGCAGGGTGACTTGGACAGGTTGTGTGAGTGGGCAGATGCATGGCAGATGCAGTTTAATGTGGATACATGTGAAGTTATCCACAATGGTGGTAAGAATAGGAAGGCAGATTATCTGTGAAATTCTCTGCCTCAGAAGGCAGCGGAGGCCAATTCTCTGGATGCTTTCAAGAGGGAGCTAGATAGAGTTAAAGATAGCGGAGTCAGGGGATATGGGGAGAAGGCAGGTACGGGGTACTGATTGAGGATGATCAGCCATGATCACATTGAATGGTGGTGCTGGCGCGAAGGGGCGAATGGCCTACTCCTGCACCTATTTTCTATTGTCTAAAAGGGTGCAAATCTACGTGGGCACAGGGAAGGGTAGGGGAGGAAAAAAACAAAAAATATTGATCGTAGTTTAGATAGTTACCTAAAATTAGCGAATTCAAAGTCCATACCATTGGGTTGTAAGCTTCCCAAGCAGAATATAAGGTGCTGTTCCTCCAGTTTTCACGTGGCCTCATTCTGGCAATGGAGGAGGTCCAAGACAGAAGGATTAAATGAAATTGACTTTCATTCTTCCAATCTTTGAAGGATAAAAGCCCAGTCTACTTAATCTCTCCTCATACAACCATTGCCATCCCCCACCCCCGGGTTCCGAGAATCAATCTGCTAAATCTTCACGATGCAATCCCTATCGTAATCACATCATTTTCTGGGTAGGGAGACTGGACGTACATCGTATTAATGGTGGTCTCACAAGGGACATATAATGTGGCAGCAATGCAATGCCACTCTTGAATCCTTTTGCATTAAATGACAACATGCTATTTGCTTGCTCTACCTAGATATTAATATTCAGAGATAAATGTACAAGATTACTCAATTCACTCTACAACTGCACCTTTCCATCTCTCACCACACCTGTATGTTAACCTGATGGTTTAATATGTATTTGAGGTTCAATTAACTTGCCAAAGGGATTAGTTTACAGTAAATAGGATTTATTCTCTGTAGATTTCAGATTTGAAATGTAAATAAAGGAATTTGCTATTCAGAAATATTTTCCTTTCAAAATGGAAATATGCATTGGATACATTGAATTTTTATCAATCCTAGCTTTTGGCAGATTTGATGATTGGAATCTCCCAGTGACTCAACTAACATGTAGAAGTTGATTCAGTGAATTATTTAAAGGAAACAGTATTTAAGCTTGTCTCCGTATGATAATACAAACCTACGTCCTATTTCTTACATGCAATTCCATCCTTTAGTACAAGTTATTGAAGTCACAGCACTTCCATAATTTGTAGTAGAGATGGAACTGCTTGAAAGAAAACAGTAACGCATGCATAGTTGACTATACCTCTGCATATTTTTAGCTTTAATGGTTAATTGAATTTTTTTAATTAATTTTTTTTATATCAAAAAATACTTTATTCACGTAATAAATATCTGCTTACAAAACATCATCTTTTTTAACAAACCCATCCGACATTTCCGGAGGTTACACATTCGATACAGGCATTCACTTCTAAATTTACAGACATTTACTTACATTTACAGACATTAACCCAGTATCCGTTATTTGGAGGGGCGTCTCTCTCCACCACACCCTGCCCCCCCATGTCCAGCAGCAGAAGGACCCTAGACTGTGGTCCTCCCCCACAGGGCCTTGGCGTTGGCTGCACCAAGCTTCAGTGCGTCCCTCAGCACGTACTCCTGCAGTCTGCAGTGGGCCGGTCGGCAACATTCCTTGACGAACATCTCGCTCCGCTGGGATGCTAACAAAGCTCGGGCAGACCAAAGAGCGTCTTTCACCGAGTTGATGACATTCCAGCAGCACTCGATGTCAGTCTCCGAATGCGTCCCTGGGAACAGTCCGTAGATCACAGAGTCCTCTGAGACGGAGCTGCTCGGAATGAATCGTGACAGGGACCCCTGCAGACCTCTCCAGACTCTCTTTGCAAATCCACACTCTGTGAAGAGGTGGGCCACCGTCTCCTCTCCGTAGCAGCCGTCCCGAAGGCAGCATGCGCCGGTAGTGAGGTTCCGGCGGTGCAGGAAGGATCTGATTGGGAGGGCTCCCCTCACCGCCAGCCAAGCCAGGTCTTGGTGCTTGTAAGTGAGTTCTGGCGATGAGGCATTTTGCCAGACAAGCTGGGCAGTCTGCTCTGGGAACCACGCCACAGGATCCATGGAGTCATTCCCCTGCAGTGCCTGCAGGACGTTCCGTGCTGACCACTGCCCGATGGACTTATGGTCAAAGGTGTTGGTCCGGAAGAACCTTTCCACGAACGACAGATGGTGCGGCGATGTCCAGCTGACTGGCACATTACGTGGCATCTGCGCCAGGCCCATCCTTCGCAACACCGGGGACAGGTAGAACGTCAGCAGGTAGTGGCACTTGGTGCCCACGTGCCTTGGCTCTACGCTCCGCCTGATGCAGCCACACACGAAGGTGGCCATCAGGATGAGGGCGACGTTGGGCACGCTTTTACCCCTGTTTTCTGCCGACTTGTGCATTGTGGCTCGTCGCACCCGGTCCATCGCCGACCCCCAGATGAAGCGTAAGACGGCCCGGGTGATACCCCTGGCGTAGGAGGGAGGGACGGGCCACACTTGCGCCAAGTACAGCAGCCCCGAGAGCACCTCACACCTGATGACCAGGTTTTTCCCTGTGAAGGAGAGAGAGCGCTGCTTCCACAGCTCCAGCTTCTTCCCCACCTTGGCTATCCGCTCCAGCCAATTCTTGTCACACGCCTCAGCCTTCCCGAACCAGATCCCCAGCACCTTCAAGAAGTCAGGCTTGATGGTGAAGGGGATGGAAGATCGGTCGGGCCAGTTGCCAAAGAGCATGGCCTCGCTCTTCCTGCGGTTTACCTTGACCCCCGTGTCCAACTCAAACATGATCTTGATCACACCAGTGCATATGATGTCTAGGTTCAGGTTTGAGGTTTAGGTTCTCTATTTTTGATACTTCCACCACCCTTGAGTCGGATAGAGTTCCAGGCAGATTTCTAAGACTTACTATTTACTTTAACACTAAATATGAGACGTTTCATTAAAATGATGCTATTATGTAGTCAGGTTAAGATTCCATAGAGCTCCAGTGGAAGAAGTAAAACTCGTTCTCCAAGTATGCTGACCAATTAGATTTTCCTTTTGATGTGAATTATTCATTTGACAACTTTCTTCTGGGGAAATGTTGACTGGGCAGGTCTCTTCTACATCCCGCAGCTCCGCTCTTGCTCCCCATCCCCACACTCGCAACAAGGACAGGATCCCCCTCGTTCTCACCTTCCACCCCACCAGCCAGCGGATCCAACATATTATCCACCAACATTTCCGTCACCTACAACAGGACCCCACCACTGGCCATATCTTCCCATCCCCTCCCCTCTCTGCGTTCCGCAGAGACCGTTCCCTCCGCAACTCCCTGGTCCACTCGTCCCTTCCTACCCAAACCACCCTAACCCCGGGCACTTTCCCTTGCAACCGCACGAGATGCAACACCTGTCCCTTTACCTCCCCCCTCAACTCCATCAAAGGACCCAAACATTCTTTCCAGGTGAGACAGAGGTTCACCTGCACCTCCTCCAACCTCATCTATTGCATCCGCTGCTCTAGATGTCAACTTATCTATATCGGCGAAACCAAGCGCAGGCTCGGCGATCGCTTCGCTGAACACCTGCGCTCGGTCTGCATTAACGCAACTGATCTCCCGGTGGCCCAGCACTTTAACTCCCCCTCCCATTCCCAGTCTGACCTCTCTGTCATGGGCCTCCTCCAGTGCCATAGTGAGGCCCGCCGGAAATTGGAGGAGCAGCACCTCATATTTCGCCTGGGCAGTTTGCGGCCCAGTGGTATGAACGTCGACTTCTCCAACTTCAGATAGCTCCTCTGTCCCTCCCTTCCCCTCCTCCTTCCCAGATCTCCCTCTATCTTCCTGTCTCCACCTATATCCTTCCTTTGTCCCACCCCCGACATCAGTCTGAAGAAGGGTCTCGACCCGAAACGTCACCCATTCCTTCTCTCCCGAGATGCTGCCTGACCTGCTGAGTTACTCCAGCATTTTGTGAATAAATCGATTTGTACCAGCATCTGCAGTTATTTTCTTATACTATTTCAAGAGGAGTTCTGTATGTGAGGTGCTATTTACGATGGCTTATTGCCAGATGATATAGAAGTAAGATTTTAACTGACTTGCACGAGGAACTTCCACAAATTGTAATTGAGGTGTTGACAATAATTGCAGAAAAGTACTACTGTACTTTCTATTATTTATAGTAGTTTGCAAAAGTTAAGAGAGGGAGTTCAGAATCTCTCGGACCACTTGAAAAGAAGGCCAGAGCGCCCAGGAGTGAGGTTTCTGGTGACCTTCTGCACTGCGGGGTTGAAGGGTCAAACAATTTCATCCATTGCAGTTGAGCCATGATATTTCAGGATCAGCACCATTGCAAAAGGAAAAACAACATATTTTCATTGCCAACTTCTAAAGTGGATATTAAATAAAAAAGCATTATCAGGATCTGCAATGTTTAGTTTAGAGATACAGCTTGGAAACAGGCCCTTCAGCCCACTTCATGCCGAACTTTGATCACCCATCAACATTAGTTCTTTGTTATGCCACTTTTTTATCAGCAAATTAATCTTCTAGTTAGGTTTGCATATCAGGGTTTTGCAGGCTCAACAGCATTAACCAAATTTATTTATCCACAGGTTCACACGTGTAGCTTTTGTGTAGAACGTGGACTAGAAAGGCCCAGAAACTGCACCTAAAGTTTAAATTTAGTATTTAAACAAGAATAAATTGTTTTTTCAAATAAAATAATGTGCCCATTAATTGTCACAGCCTGATCCTACTTCCACGTTGAAAATTTATAATTTTCAGGAATTTCCACAACCTTGGATTAGATATTTTTTCATTCTTTCTGCAGTGTCTGCTGTACTGTGTAGTACATACGCAGTACAAATAGTAAATTTACTCGTGTCCAGCAGCACTTGCATTCCCGACCTGTGTAACATCTGATTTTGACAAGGGTCCACGGGACGTAACACCTGAGTAAGTCAGGGAGCGTCTCTTCTGTTACCACTAGTTTCCAGTTGTTATTATCAAAGTGATAATGATTCTCCGTATTATAACCTGGGAACTCAGTAAACTGCTTACAAAAGCGGTGTGCTATCAGAATTAAAACCCAATATGCTTGCAGATAAACCAGCATGCTCAGATAAGCAAGGCCCCTTGAATGAGGAATTAGTAACCATTTAATTTTATGTCAGGATAAAGGAAGGGGATGGACTTAGTCTCACAACATGCTGAATACAGATGTTCAAATTATCATTGTTTTGTTTTCTTTCAGCTTCCATTGAGCATCTTGATTGGATACATGAACGATCTCATCATTGTCTCGAGCCACAATTTCAAGGAAAGAAGCATGGAAAGTTTGGATATAGCCACCAATTCCTCTGGGGGTGTTGTTCCTACAATGTCTATAAGCAGGCTTTTCCCTGCTCTTTTAGAGTGTTTTGGCATTATACTTTGTGGGTATGTTGCTGGACGAGTGAACATCATCAATTCTACGGAGGCCAAGGGTTTAGGAAACTTTGTGTCCATGTTTGCACTTCCGGGCCTCCTTTTTCAGAATATGGTGGTTTTAGACTTTGCTCACATCAACTGGATTTTTGTTTGCAGTATTCTTGTGGCCAAGGTTGCAGTTTTCATAACTGTCTGCATTTTGACTCTGTTGATAGCAAGTCCAGAAAGCAGATTTGGCAAAGCTGGACTCTTCCCAATCTTTGCTACGCAGAGTAATGACTTTGCTTTGGGATATCCTATAGGTAAGTGCATTATATGAAATTCTATTTAACTCTCTCACTTTGGTTGGAAATAATTGTCAAATTTTAAAATTGTATTTATGTGTTTTGGAGAGCTGGTTTAAGTTGAGATGGGCAGAGGATTGTTGGGTATGTAGGTATGTTGATTCTTTAACCATTGGGCTTTATAGGAAAGGAAATATGAATCACAAACCCTTTTTGGGTTTTTTCTGCCAATAGCTTCCACCGTGCCACATTTGATTAATAGGTTTGAAAAAAATACATTCCAAATTTAAAGCCATTTCAGGTCATGAAAATGATGCAAAGAATACCTTTAACATGATATGAATAGTACCACTAGGACTTCCTTGACAGTTTTGAATCCCTTCTAAAATGAATGTGTTGACTAAATATGCAACTGTAATGTGATATTTTAGCATCCCAAGGTGCCTCTTTGCATCATTTGAGGTTCTGTTCTTGATAATATGGGGTAATTTTACAATTGTTGTAATATTTGGCTGGTTTAATGTTAGAGTTTGCAAATTGTTACTGGTGCCGTGATATTTTAATCTCAAGCTGGGATGCCAAACTACCTGTTGCATTTAATTAAATTAAAAAGACTCTCATTGTGTTGATAGGTCAGGTGCAGAGAAGACGTTTCTCTGGGCAATGAAGTTGAGAATCAAAGACTAGTCCCAAAGGGATTGGGCCATTGAGAATGTGAGATGAGAAGAAATCTGATCTTTTCCAAAAGTTATTAACTGTTGGGAATTCCCAAATTTTGAATATTGGATGCTCAGTCAATGAGTTAATTTTTAAAAAAAAGATAGATGATCTGCATACTAATGAAAGAGCGGGATGTGTTGTGAGGGAAAATGTCCTGGTATAAAAGGTTGGCCATGATTTTATTGACGCAGATCTGAGGGGGGTCAAGTTGCCTATGCTCCTCTGCTTCTTATTTCTCATGTTAAGCTAATTCATTCAGTGGCTATAGAAATAAAGTGCATTAAATTATACTTCTGCAAAGAAATGCATTGAGGTGTCATGAATCCCTCCAGACTTGTGAAATATAGTTTTGTTGACCATGGCAACCCCAAAGCTGTGAAATATAGATTTTTTAAATCCAGATCTTTGCAGAAATAGGACAAACAATTTTAATTATGCAATGCAGTTCCCGCAAAGAGGGACCAAGCGTGGGGGAGGGGGGGGGGTGAGAGAACAAAGAGAGACCTGGCGTGGGGAACCGCCAAGGACAAAGAAGGACTTGGAGGGGGGAAAGGTGAGAAGGAAGAGGGACCATTGGGACTATTGAATACTTTTGTAACTTTGTCGGCACCCTATATGTGGCGATTCTTTGCATACTTGTATATTGCATGCAGAAAAAGGAATTTTACTGTACGAAGTACATGTGACAGTAAAGTATCAATCAATCAAACCGCAAGCAGTGATCTGAAGCAGCATTATTGAACTGTAGCAGTTGGGATGAACTTCCAAGTTTGAAAATATAAGGGGACAGAAATTGAAGTAAGGTCATTGGGATTCTGAACAGTGCATTGCACATTTTGTCCACAAAGGAGGCCATTTAGGTCATCAAATCCATACCTCTTCACAAAGCATTCCTATTGGTCCCTTTTACATGACTTGGATTTTGTGTGGCAAATATGTAAGTTGTGGTGAACCTTTCCCATGCATAACTCCACTGAAGAATTTATTTTAAACAAAATTCTTTTGTTTGGTACAAAGGCAGATTATCCATTTTTTTTAAAAGTTAAAGTTAAGCCAGTAGAAACCGGAACATGTTGCTGTTAGTTAAGCTTCATGGAATCCTATCTTTGCACGTGACTGCACAAGTTTCTCCAGTTCAAAAATAGGTAATTTTTGTAGAAAGCAATGGGTGATAATTCAAATGTAATGACTTATTTTCAGGAATTAGAATATGCAACGTCTATAGGCAAATGGAAAGATTTCAACCCCCTGCAATGCTGATTATCCTGAGCTAGATTTACTGGCATAGAACATTGAGCTAAGTCAGTCGCATCTTTCTGAGCCAAATAAATCTACTTGCCATCCACCAGAGAAATAATCCAACATTTTCCTTGCTTACAGAAACAAAGAACTCCAGATGCTCCTTTGCCAAATGAGTACTCAGCTTGTCAGGCAGCATCTCTGGAGAATATGGATAAGTGATATTTTGGGTTGGGACCCTTCAATATATGCAAAAAGCAATGGACATCATTGTTTTCTAATGGGTCCCGACCTGAATTGTCACCCGTCCATGTTCTCTAGAGATCATTGTACTGAATCAGGAAAATGTAAGATTGAAACTGGTGTATTCGTTGACAGTTTGCAATCCAAACCAACCCGACAAAAGTTTGCATTCATTGTGTGGGTTTCCTGGTGTTGCATTGCTGGAACAGCTACCATTTGCCTTCAAGAAATGTTGGCTAATGAAATACCTTCCTCCCCGAAATGCCAGACTTTAGGAAAGTTCTAGTTCAAACCTTTAACCTTTCCTGCAATTAAACATTGAGTAGAAAGATCTACTTTCCCCTTTCCATGAATGATGCCCCAATTCCCTGAATTTTTTTGAACACTTCCACATTTTCTGTTTTAATTTTCTAGCATCTGCTGTGGAGTAAGTAACAGTGGTCATTGATGCAATGTGGGGCTTGCAGCTAGTAATTTATCTCCCTGCGAGAGAAAGATAAAATAATTTTAAATCATGTTGGTTGAGTGAGAAAACTTTACGAAGAACAAATTTAAGATAGGTGTTGAAATTTAACTATCAAACCTACCTTTTGACCTTGGCAGCAAAGAGGTAGTTGGGGTTGGGTGCATAAATCCCAAATCATTACTATCTGATGAAATGTTCCAGAAGAATTGATTACATTGAATTTGTTCTGTATAGATTCCATCCAGATGTAACAATAGGTAAACCAAACAGTTCTGCGTCCAAATATTGGCACATAATTGAAGTGAGAAATAGTGTCAAGTCAAGTCAAGTCAATTTTATTTGTATAGCACATTTAAAAACAACCCACGTTGACCAAAGTGCTGTACATTTGATTAGGTTCCAATAGAAAAAAAAATGAAAACATACAGTAGCACGCAAACAGTTCACAGCGCCTCCTCAATGCTTGAGTCACTGGCTTGGTTGAAGGGAAGGTTTTGCTGCATTTAAGGCAGGAAAATTGGTATTTACTACATTTTACACACATTACATAAATTCTCCATGTATTCTTATCAACTTCCATTTTCTACCAGTCACCTGCACTGGGATCTATTACTTTTTGGGTATTGTAAAAGCGAACTTGGAGCAAGGGCTTGGGACTTACTGTTGTTATTCCAATAAATCCCCACAAACTGATCATAATTTTTGTTAAGCAGAACTCTTCAAATGCTAGAAATCAAAAATAAAATCAAGAAAATGCTAGAAATATTCCACAGGGTGGATAAAGAAGAAATGGATGAAAGGTAATCGTCCTGAAAAGTTCATTTTCTTTCTTTCTCTCCTAAGATGCTGCTTGACTGCTGACTATTTCCATCATTTTATTTTTCATTTATGACATTGTAAAGTTTGATATTCAATGTGAAATGTGTATACTTAAGACAAATCTTGTAATTTAATCAGCATCCTTTTGTGGTAACTTGATGGCTTTGTGTATTTCAGTCGAGGCTCTATACAGGGATACATGCCCAGAATATCTTCAGTATATTTACCTGCTGGCTCCTATATCGCTGCTATTGTTAAACCCAATTGGTTTCATCTTTTGCGAAATCCAGAAATGGAAGCAAGATCTGAACATTCAACAAAGCAAACTGAAGTCTGTTGCAGTGGTACTGTTCCAGGTTTTTAAAAACCCAATTGTTTTCATGGTCATTATCGGAATTTGTGGGAATTTTATCTTTCATCAAAAGATTCCAACGATTATAGAAGAATTTCTGAATGGACTGGCGAGTTCTTTCAGCGGTTCAGCTCTCTTTTATCTTGGACTTACAATGGTGGGACAGATCACAAAGCTGAAAAAAAGTTCAGTTCTTGCAATTATTCTTCTGATCACAGCCAAATTGTAAGTAGACAAACCTTGTCATTTTATACTAATTTCAACTCAGTGCTGGGATGGTTAGCTTGGATTTTCCATACTATGCTTTGAAGTGGTTAATACTAATTTGATAAACTACTGTATGTGAAATTGAAAGCATTTTGACCCTCTCTTCCCTGTATTGTAGTATCTCTTGATTTGAGTATGAAGATGTAGGTCCATTGTTGAGTGATTGCTCCAGGCCCTTATTGAGTGACTGCCACAGGTTCAGTTGGAGACGGAGGGAACAGGAAAGTGATTGGCTTGTATTTATTCAATGTGGTATTCAGTTATTCATGGCAACATTCAGGATGTGGACTGGGACGCCTTAGAATGTAATGGAGAGCAACATCAGGAATACACATAAGGTAAACATAGGATGAGTCAAAGACCAGATGAGTGCAATTGTGAAAGGATTCAATGATTAGAGAGATTGCCATTTTGTTTTCAGCTGCGTTTAAGAATCTTGGAATCAAGGAAGTAGGACTTTAGACCCAATAGGTCTTCATCAACCATCAAGCACCATGAGCATATGCTCATTCTGTTTCATTCGGCTTGCATTCCCATCAACTCCCACCATATTCCTATATCACCCACACCATGGATAATTTACACTGGACATTTAACCAACCAACCTGCATATCAGTGGGATATGAGAGTAAACCCGAGTACCTGGATGAAGCACATAGAATCAAAATGTGCAAGCTTCACACAGACGTCACCTGAAGTTAGGATCATGCACTATCTTATGTTGACCGTGCGTATCAATCATCATGATATTGCTCTCAATGACATTCTATGGCAGGGGTGTCAAACTCATTTTAGGTCATGGGCCGGAATGGGCAAAATGCGACTTCATGCAGGCCGGATCCGTTGTGCAGGCGTGAACGCATGCACGCTGCTCCCACAGCTTTCGTTGCCTTCGTTTTTGCAACCTGCTCTCGTGTGTCTCAATCTCTGCAAAAATTACAAAGTATTTCGCTTTACGAATTTCATTTCTTATGAAGAAGATTGCCTAGAAAGCATTACTTTTATGATTGGTATTAACTTACAGTCGTAGGTTACAAGAAAGTTGTGATGAGAGAGAGAAAAAACGATGCTATTTTGGCTAAGATGGTTTCAGGAGCAACACCCTTTCCATTAATAAACCATTTAAAATCGAACATTAGCAGATACAAATGTCGACCTAATGAAACTAATTGTAAATGTAGGCTACACAACTGCACCTAATTTTACAATAATAGAACAGTCAGAAAATGAATGAATCACAATATTATGACACTCAATATTTCATAATGCATTTTGCTTACATGTTGCAGTGCATCGAACAGTATCACTCATTTTTCACTTGCTGCTTCCAGACACCTGACATCTCTTGGCTTTAACCAGCCTGTCAACATCAGGGAGCAGTTTCTGGGCTTTGTGATTTTTCATAATGTCATGTAGATGTCTGTGTGTCAGCTGTGAGCGCAGTTTTAATTTGTTAATGTGCGATATGGAAAATATTGAAATAAAAAATCCAGACTGGCATTAAAAACAAGCAGCATAGAAAATAAATCTCAGGCTCTGGATTAGCGTTTATGTAACACACACAAACTCCATGTCAAACAGGAAACGTGGACCAGGACTGCAGTGTTGACAAAATGCCTCGTTCAAGGGGCCAAAACAAGGGAGAACAGCGGCAAATTAAACCGTTAGCTTAAGCCTGCTAAAGCGGATATACCTTTGTAGCGCTTCAACACGTTCTCGTAAGCCTGGAGAAACTCCAGTTCATCAGCGTAGTAGAAAGCAGCAGGGGTGATCCGCGGGGTGGAGTCGGCCATGGGTGCTGGAGGGGCGGCAGGGGCCGGGCTGCTGAAACCGTCTCACTCCGCTGGAACTCGGGCAGAAGCCCCAGCTGGAGGCAGCTTCGCCAAGCACCGCCCTCCAACTTTTTTTTTTCCCCAAATCATCCCGCGGGCCGGATTGGACCCCTTCACGGGCCAGATGCAGCCCGCGGGCCGGTAGTTTGACACCCCTGTTCTATGGAGTTCCAGTCCACATCCTCATTGTTGGCATCAAGATCTGAATACCCATTGGATAAATTGTAGCCAATTACTTTCCTGTCCCCTCCCTCTCCTCCGACTGAACCTGTGGACAGTCTTGGATTGTTTTCTCCGGAATGCCAGAAGTTGCGCGGGGACCTGTTGGAAGTATAAAATTATGAGAGGCGTAGATAAAGAAGACAGTCAAAGTTCGACTGAAAATTGGATGATGAACAAGATTTGAGAGTGTGACGATGCCTCTGGGCTACTGTATTTGCATATATGTTCCAGATTCTCACTGTAACGAGGAGTGTCTGAGACATGATGAAGTTGAAATGTGCAAAGTGGTATAAATTTGTGCCTGTCATCACTTGTGCATGATGCAGCCTTAATTCTATCTCTGCCATGTGACAGCTATTTTTCACCTTAAATTTTTCCTTTTTGCATTTCTACTTCCTCTTTTCACTTCCTCCACACATTTTTCAGCCTATCTTTGTTCCCATGCATGGACATGCTCTCATAATTACACCAGTTTTTTTCACACTGCCCGATGTGGACTCTGCCATAATCACACCTATGGTCCTGTCTCCCTCTCTCTCTCAGCTCTTTCCCCCTCCCTCGCTCGGCTCTCCCGTGGAGAGCATTTTCTTCCACCATAACAAAACTTCTAAGTGATAGTGAAACCTCCACATTTTTTCCTTTCTCTAAACAGTATTTATCCAAAACAGATTGTGTATTCACTTAAAAAAAATCTCAACCCTTTTCTATTTCCTTTCTCGTTATCATTGTGTCACATCCCTTCACTACAAACACTCCTATTAATGCGGGACAGATCCTAAGTATTCATTAGGAACTACACCGACAACATCTTGCTACACATAAAGTTGCTAATGCCCAGGAGTGCTTTATGTATTTATGTATTGCAAAACATCTTTTGCTTTGATGTTCAGAAGTTTTCCAATATATTTGCTCTTCTATGACCTTGGGGGCCGATAATATACATCCTGTATGTGTATTATCCAGTTTATGATTCAGACTCACAGATCTAATTGTTTCTTTAATCACTGTTGTAGCATTTCCCTCACCTTTTCAGTCTTGCTATCCAATCTGAAATTGAGCAAACATTCCTTACCTAATATTTCTTCTGATATTAGTTTTTATTTGCAAAAGCTCCTTGCCATGTCAAAATTGTCACATTTTGGTACATGTTTGAACATGCCCTAAATTCATTACCTTTATACCAATGCAAATACATCAGGGCTTACACCATGAAGACGTAACAAAATCTTTTGATGTTTGTGTTCTGTACTCCTGTTTATTCCGCCATCTATTTCATACTTTGCTTTCTTTATTTCTAAATCAACATGTAGGTTCCCATTCTTACAGTCAGCTGGTTTGACTTCTGCCCTTGATAATACTTGTCTCAGGCTGTCTTAGGCAAGAATCTGTCTAAGACATACACCAATGCCCTTGCATCCAAAGCCATCTGTCACTGCAACACAGCAATGGTTAGTTTGATTATTTATCAGTTAGTTATTATTTCTAATATTCAGTGTCTGAAGAAGGGTCTCAACCGGAAACATCACCCATTCCTTCTCTCCAGAGATGTTGCATGTTCCGCTGAGTTATCCAGCTTTTTGTGTCTACGGTTTAAACCAGCATCTGCAGTTCCTTCCTACACATTTCTACTGGTAGTTCCCTGATAACTTCTACACTTGGTCACTTGTTCTTAACCTGACAATTTTAGTTAACTCTCTTTACTGTCATGGGTGCACTCTTAAAGCAGTGCTGTGATGGTGCTTGAGCTCATTCTAACTCTCACATTCTCTAGCATGTCTCCCACTTTCTCCTTTTGTGTGTGTGTGTGTGTGTGCGTGCGTGGCCAGTTTTGTGTTCATGATTTATCACTTTTACACATTTCTCTCTGGATTAATCGTGATCTCCCTGCCTCTTGCGCACTTGTACTTTTAGTCGTGTTCTCTTTCATTTGTTGAATATTTTCCTCTTGTTTTGTAGGCTTTCTCTAGCCTTCTGAACAGATTATATCTCTTTTCCTCCTGCCTTGTCCCAACCTGCATGTTCTTATTTGCATTTCTATGTGATATCATCTTGATTGATATCACGATCCTCCTCTGCTCTCTATTTTCATCTTCTTGTATTGTTTTTTCTATCCAATATCTGTTTTCAATACTTGCTCTCCCATTTACTTCCTGTTTCTGTATGCATCAATTTCCTTTCCCTTTGCTTATGGTCTTCATATTTGAAAGTGGATAAACTTTTACATTTTCACTCTCCATCTTTGAGTTCAATCTCATTCCTGCTCTGGTTCTTCGCTCCTTGTGTGCTTCCTTCTTGCTGGAATCTTTCTCTTGCCTGAATGCCTCTATATTGGTGTGGTCTTCATGCCATTTCATCTATGGTGCATATTTTCTGTCTCCAAGCTATTAACTCTTTTCCTTCAGGCAAAAATGCATATGAACATTCTTTTTCCACCAATCAACACTTGTTTTGTATCTACACTTTGTCCTATTTGCCTTTAAATTTATTGTGTCATGTTTTACACCATTTAGCGCTTGCATAATATACTCAGTTAGAAATTTTCATTATTGGCCAAATTGTTATTTTTGGATGAGAATTCGTCATAAAAGTACTGAATAGTTGAAATGGAGAGCTCTATTATTGGTATGTTGGAGGAAGTTCCTTTGCCTTCCTCCCATTCCCGACTAAGCAAGAAATACACCGATGAGCCAAAACATTATGACCACTGACGGGTGAAGTGAATAACATGGATTATCTTGTTACAATGGCACTGGTCAAGGGATGGGATATATTAGGCAGCAAGTGAACAGTCAGTTCTTGAAGTTAATGTGTTTGATGCAGGAGAAATAGGCAGGAATAAAGACCTGAGTGACTTTGACAAGGGCCAAATTGTTATGGCCAGACGACTGGGTCAGAACATCTCTGAAACGGCAAGGCTTGTGGGGTGCTCCCGGTCAGCAGTAGTGAGTACCTACCGACAGTGATCCGAGGAGGGACAAACCGGCGACAGGGTGTTGGGCGCCCAAGGCTCATCGATGCGCGGGGGCAACGAAGGCTAACCCATCTGGTCCGAACCGACAGAAGGTCTACTGTGGCAATCTTTCATTTCACTGCACATTTATGTGTATGTGACAAATAAATTGACTATTGAAGTCACAGAAAATTTTAATGGCGGTCATGGGAGGAATGAGTCACAGTACACAGTGCATCGCACCCTGCTGCGTATGGGACTGCATACAGGACCAACAGCATATTAGGCAGGTGGTCATAATGTTTTGGCTCATCAGATCATAATGTTTTGGCTCATCAGATCATAATGTTTTGGCTCATCAGTGTATCTGGTTTGAATACAAATGTGCTTTAATTTCTTTATTATAATTTTGTATTCCTTTTTTTAATTTGAAGCTATGGGCAATTTTTAATTGACCATTTTCATATTCTTCTGGGATTCAAAAATGCAGCCAACACACATTTTTGTTCTTCCAATGCCTCTATTACAGCCAAGATTCATTATCTGGTGGCCCGTGAGTAATTTTTCACAGGACCTCAACGCAATAGAACTTTCTACCTTCATATAAAGATTATAAAGTCATCATCCTTGTCACAAACACAAGAAATATGCTTACATAATACCCAATTAAAAGTTTTTTGCAACATCTAAAAACACGCCATTCATTTGTAATGGAAAATTCATGTAACTCAAGCCTCTTGATGTTCTTACACTTTCCCCTCTTTTGTTTTATTCTGGTTTACTCTGTGTATGGTCTATGATTTTAATGTCCCTTCTACAATGGGATACCTAAAGCTGCAAAGTATTATTTTCTTCTGCAAATTTGTAAATATCCTTTTTTTTTTTGGCTCCATCAATTGTATCTTACCCATTTCCTTGTCTGTCCATTAAGTGATATCTAGCATCTGATGACTGGTTTAGATGAAAATTTAGGTTTCTGTCATTCTGAATAGTTAATGATTAAGTAAATGCAGGTAGTTCTGCTATAAAGTGTGTTTCCATGATAGGAATTGGATATAATGCAAGTGATGAAAAAGTGTGGAACACAATTTTCATTTTGTGTGGCAAATTGTTTACAAAGCTTTTTTTTGTTTTGTTTTTTTGGGGGGGACTAGAGAACCACAAAGTTACTTTGACATGCAGAAATAAAGGTATCTTGGATTTAAACAGTATAGGAGAAAATAACTATTTCCATGTAACCCCCCCTATAGTAATCAGACACCAGTATCTCTTAAGTATCTCTTAGGGCGGCACGGTAGCGCAGCGGTAGAGTTGCTGCTTTACAGCGAATGCAGCGCCGGAGACTCAGGTTCGATCCTGACTAAGGGGGCTGCACTGTAAGGAGTTTGTACGTTCTCCCCGTGACCTGCGTGGGTTTTCTCCGAGATCTTCGGTTTCCTCCCACACTCCAAAGACGTACAGGTATGTAGGTTAATTGGCGGGTAAATGTAAAAATTGTCCCTAGTGGGTGTAGGATAGTGTTAATGTACGGGGATCACTGGGCGGCACGGACTTGGAGGGCCGAAAAAGGCCTGTTTCCGGCTGTATATATATGATATGATATGATATGAAGAACTCTACTGCTACTTTAGTAGCCATTGAAATTGATAAGCAATTGACACTTGTGCAATGATATTGTATTATGCTATGTAATGCTATATTACGCTATGTAACATACAGCCTTTTGTAATTTTGGCTTGGTATAACAAGCATAAACTTATTGCTATAAAAAAACCCATTTATTTCAAAATTCTACATGGAAAATAACTTCTGCAAGTCTGAAACACTCTAAGCCCCTCTCCGATATTGACACAATTGTCTTGAAAATGTGTTTTCTTTAACACAAGGTTTTTTGGGAACACAACTCATGTTATAGTAGCACTACCTGTTAACTGCACTTAACAATTCATAGAAATTCACGTTGATAACATTTTGTGATAAATTTATATACAATTGCTCAAATGTATGGTGAGTGATGATGTACTGTATCATTTATATTATTTGTTTTTAAAAATCACAGGTTGGTACTTCCTCTCATTAGTCGTGAAATGGTGGAATTGTTAAACAACGGTAACACTGAGGCTAACTACAGCAGTCTCTCGAACTTTGCATTTTTATATGGAGTTTTCCCAACAGCTCCAAGTGTAGCCATTTATGCAAGTCAGTACAATATGGAAATTGAAATTGTAAGTGTGTAGATAATTTCTCTCACGTTGGTTTTAAACTACAGGATGCAATATGTTTTAAATACCACCAATATTTTAAGCATGTATTTAGGAAATTGTAATCTTAATTACACCATTAAGCTTCATTGACACACAGATACCAAGTAATTCAAACCTCTAAAGTTTAATAAAACTATTGCGGTGTGAGCTTTCTGGGCCAAAAAATGAATCTGCCTCCTGCAGACCTATAATAATCAACCAATCTTTTGATAAGAGACATGAAAGCTTGAGAGAGCGCAAAGTTTATAAATAATTTATCCATCAAAGATATGTGCAGAGTTCTTAAACAGCTGAATATTCAAGAAGGCTTTCTCTTAATTTTGACCTCTCTTTTCACCTAAGTTTTGGTATGTGAGGTCTTTACAAGGAGAATCCTTGATTTTTTATGGGTAATGGTAGAAGAAATAATATCCAAATTATATCAGGTTTCTTCCTTGTTTGGTTTAATTTTGGATTGACCTCTGTACCAAGTTCAAACATGGAATCCAATATAAGAGAATCAATAGCTTCTGCAGCTTGGGGTGGATTACTCCCATATTTTGTGCCAATTCATAGAAACTGATATCATATCATATCATATCATATATATACAGCCGGAAACAGGCCTTTTCGGCCCACCAAGTCCGTGCCGCCCAGCGATCCCTGTACATTAACACTATCCTACACCCACTAGGGACAATTTTTACATTTACCCAGCCAATTAACCTACATACCTGTACGTCTTTGGATATGAAAGTAATGACTGAAATTGTTGGGTCTCCATAGATGTGAAATTGCCTTGTTTAATGTTAACAGTTAAAAACTTGCTGCTATTATGGAAAATGGAGCATATTTGGTTTAAAGTTTTTCTCTCTATTTGGTTTCCTCTTTCCCTTCTACATCGGTCTCAAACAAAGTTTGGATACCATATCTTTAAAATTAACTCACTGTGCACAAAACCTGCCTGACTAATGAGCCAGAGGAGCTAAGTCATCAATGAGTGATTAAGGGATATCCACTGATGCTACAAACACTGAGGATTGTAGAGGAAGGAAATACTGGGAAGATTTATAGAGTCATCGAGAGATACAGTGTGAAAACAGGCCCAACTTGCCCACAATGGCCTACATGTCCCAGCTGCACAAGTCCCACCTGCCGGCGTTTGGTCCTTAATTTAATGTTTTTCAGAGTGTTGACAACCCCAAGTTTGGAAATTCAAAAATTTCTCGTGAGCACATATGAATCCAATAGGCTTTTATTCCATCAAAGTTGAAAAACAAGCAAACCACATGGACAGTATGATGGTGTTGATTGCCTTGTTCCTGAAGGAATTAAAATCACCATGGAGTCTGAGTTATTCATAGAAAAAAGAAATATGACTAGTTTATTTTTCTAGCCAATTTCAATATCCTTGCAATCATGTCTAGCTTTCCATTCTTCTCTTCAATTTAAGTATAACATTAAAACACAAAGTGCTGGAGGAACTCAGCAGGTCTGGCAACATCTGGGGAGGGAATCGAAAGGTGACGTTTTGGGTCAGAACCCTTCTTCAGTCTGATTCCCAAGCCAAAACATCACCTGATCATTCCACCTATTGATACTGACAGCATTTTGTGCTTTGATCAAGATTCCAGCACTGTACACTATTTTGTGCGTCTGGCATTATCTACTAGTTAATACTCCTAAGTGCTGATTCAGTTTGATAAGCAAGTAAACACAAGATATTCCTTTTAATATAATTTCACTTGGCCAAGGCAATTCTTTATTTCCACCGGATTATAAAACCATCCTGCAAAAGTCATCAGTAAACCAACTAACTCCCATCCTTTGTGAGCTGTGCACTCCCTGATTTATTAATAATATGGAGACAAAGAAAAAATTTGTGGGTGGATTTATTGGAGTCGTGTAGCACAGAAACAGCCCCTTCAACCCACCATGTGTAGAAAGGAACTGCAGATGCTGGTTTACACTGAAGATAGAACCAAAATGCTAGAGTAACTCATCGGGTCAGGCAGGATCTCCGGGCAAAAGGAAAAGGACCTGAACATTTTCATGTCTTGAGTATCCCTCTCCCCTTCTTAGTCTGAAAAAGGATCTTGACCCGAGACGTCACCTATTCCTTTTCTCCAGAGATGCTGCCTGACCCACTGTTCCTCTAGCATTTTATGTCTCCCTTCAACCCACTATATCCATGCTGACCATCAAGTACCTATCTGTACATATTTCATTTTCCATCATTAAAGCTGCAGCCTTCTATGCTGCCTACATAAATGCTGTGAGAATGTCTACCTCCACAAAATATCCCACTCAAATCTCCTACCCCTTAAGACCATTCCCTCTGGTTATGTACCATTGTTGAATAGAAAGAAAATCTCACCTTTAACCCTGTCTGTGCCTCTTGTACTGTAATTTTGTATACCACTATGAGGTTTCCCTCAGCCTTCCTGAAACAAACCCAAATTATCCAATATCTCTTCACAGCTGAAGTGCTCCATTCCAGTCAACATCGTGGTGATTCTCCCCTGTGCCTTTTTGAGTGCAGTCATTCTCTTCCAAAAGAATGGTGAACAGTATAAGAAAATAACTGCAGATGCTGGTACAAATCGATTTATTCACAAAATGCTGGAGTAACTCAGCCGGTCAGGCAGCATCTCGGGAGAGAAGGAATGCCCATTCCTTCTCTCCCGAGATGCTGCCTGACCTGCTGAGTTACTCCAGCATTTTGTGAATAAATAGAATGGTGAACAGAACTGCTCGTATTAGTCTAATTACAGTTTATTTAATGTTTTATATAGTTATACGTACAACTTACCTGCACTTAAATTTACATGTCCCAACTAATGAATTCAAGTATCCCATTTTGATCACCTGTCTCCCTGTCCTGTCACCTCCATGGATTTTTGGACATCACAAACATCCCTAGTTTAGGGTCTGAAGAAGGGTTCTGACCCAAAACGTTACCTATTCCTTTTCTCCAGAGATGCTGCCTGATCTTCTGAGTTACTCCAGCACTTCATGTCTCTCATTGGTGTAAAGCAGCATCTGAAGTTCCTTCCTACACACCACATCCCTTTGTCCTCCATGCTTTGTGGGGTCCTACCTTTCATTGTGAATATCCTAGCTTTATTACTCCTTCGGAATGCGTCACCTCACATATTAAAAACCAAATTCCACCAGGCTTCCAATCACAAAAAAACAATCTTCAATTATTATCCTCTGCTTCCTGTAACTAAGCCAATTACTGATCCAATTTGGACACAGAAAAGACTGCAGATGCTAGAATCTGGAACAAAAAACAAACTACTGGAGATCCCTTCACAGATGCTGCCTGATCTGTCGAGTTCTTCCAATAGTTTGTTTTACTTGCTGCTAATCCAACTTTACCACCTTTCCTGGAACTTATGGAGCAGTCTCCTCTGCAGAACGTGGTCGAAGGCCTTGGTGCAGTCCATATAGATTACGGCAACCCTTAACAACCAAGTTAATTACCTCTTCCAAAAACAATCAATCAAATTTGTCCAACAGGCTCTCCCCTTAAGAAGTTATGCAAACTATCCTTGATACATGGATTTTCTTCATGAAGAATTCTCAGATGCCTGTTTTGGGCTAAGAATGATCCGAGCTTAATACTTGCTCCTACAGATAAGTTACATAAATAAAACTAATGATCCTGTTGATTTCCCCCTCCTGCCTTACCAGAAGAAAATTCTTAAACACTCAAATATTTAACTGGAAGTACAAGCTTTGTGTGAATGTGCAGTGAAGAAAGCCTATTTATCTAATCATGACAATAAAATAGTAGGCAATTTTCTGCTTTTATTTTAATCTTCTAAAAATAAATAGCATTTATTTTTGCAGGTGTCTCCAGGGATGGTGATAAATACATTTGTTTCTGCTCCCATCATGTATGTGTCCGCGTGGCTTTTGACTGTTCCGTCCATGGAAGCAAAGGGTTTGCAGTCTGCAATTCAGGATGTCAGCTTTGATCTAAGCATAGTCACCCTGTTTTTTCTGGTTGGTAACATTAAAGATATGCTTTTGAAACACTGTATCCACCATGACTTTCTGCCATTGTTAATGAAATGTTGGGGCTTTTTGATATGTTTTGCAAAGTTGAACAACTTCCATATGCCACAACATCACAGAATTACTGTAAAAATCTACTGTTTAGTCACACGAATCGAACAAAATTCACCATGATATACAAAATCCACAATTTGCACTAACTAGCTAAATCCCATTGTCTGTTATTTGCCAAACATGTGCCTCCAACTGCCAAGCATTCAATACCCACTGCTAATTAATACATGTTGCATAGTAATTTCCTATAATTTCACATCTTTCAAAATACTCAAATAAACAGGAATTAAATATATCCATTGCTTAAAAGGGCAGATTTGTGTTTCATTCTTTAAGCACCAGTAAAATTGTCAGAATTCAATTTACTAAATGACCATAACTTATATATTTGTTACGTACAAGAGTACAATAGATCATTCTGTAAAACAATGAGTAATGATGCAAAAATTACATCCGCATGCATACTCCACTTCAATTTAGTATTATAAATTCTTGTGTCCAGATTAAAATAAAGATTTTCTATGGAGTTTATTTGCCATGCTGTAATTTTACTCTCCTGATATCATATCCATGCCTTTATAGTCATGTCATTCGCAGGAGCCTACAATTAGCATGTCCAGTTGTTGCTGGTTGTTTCTGCCATAAATGCTGCTCTAGAAATATGTTGTGTAGTCCTTTAAAATAAATGCTGCATTACCTCTCCTTACCAATGTCCAATTTCTCCCATTTCTTCTGGACAGATTATCTGGTACTCCACAGATATGCAATCTTTAATTATTTGTGCTGTATCATCTTTTCTGTATATATAATAGCAAATCTATCTCCATTACATTGATGACTGCATCGGTGCTACTTCCTGCACCCATGCAGAACTCATGGACTTCATCAGCTTCACCCCCAATTTTCATCCTGCGCTCAAATTTACTTGGACCATCTCCGACACCTCCCTCCTCTTTCTTGATCTCACAGTCTCCATCACAGGAAATAGATTATTGACTGATGTCTATTACAAACCCACTGACTCCCACAACTATCTCGACTACACCTCTTCCCACCCTGCTTCCTGCAAATACTCTATCCCCTACTCCCAATTCCTCCGTCTATGTTCCCCTCTCCCATAGATGAGGTCCTCACTCTGTACCCTGCAGCTCCGCCCTTGCTCCCCCTCCCCCTAGTCGTAACTAGAGTTAGAGTCCCCCTAGTCCTTACCTTCCATCCCATCAGCCATCGCAGATATAATCCTCCGAAAATATAATCCTCCGAAATTTCCACGACCTCCAGAGGTTTACTTACACCTCCTCCAACCTCATCTCTTGTATCTGTTGTTCAAGATGTGGACTCGTACATCGGCGAGACCAAACGCAGACTGGGTGGACGTTTCACGGAATACCTTCGCTCAGTCCTCCTAAACCTACCTTATCTCCCAGCTGCTGGATACTTTATTCTCCTTCCCACTCTACACGGACCTTTCTGTCCCAGGCCTACATTGTCAGAGTGAGGCTAAATGCAAATTGGAGGAACAGTATCTCATATTTCGCTAGGGCAGCTTACAGCCCAGTGGTATGATTATTAATTTCTCTCACTTCAGGTAGCCCCGGCATTCCCTCTCTCTCTATCCCTTCCCCCACCCAAGCCGCACTAGCTTCTCATTTTCACTCTACAAACAGCTAACAATGGCCTGATTCCTTTATAATCATTACTTTTTTGCATATTTTTCATTCCTTGTTCTTTATCTCTCCACATCACCTTCTATACCTCTCGTTTCCCTTATCCCTAACCAGTCTGAAGAAGGGTTTCGACCCGAAACGTCACTCATTCCTCTGCCTGTCCCGCTGAGTTACTCCAACTTTTTGTGTCTATCTTCAGTTTAAACCAGCATCTCTGCAGGTTGCAAATTGCAGTACTTATGTAGTAAATATTATTTTCCATTCGGGTCTACTTGAAATCAAGAAATTTCAGTACAAATATTATTTTTAAATTATGAGAATATATTCTCACAGTGGCCAGCTCATCTTGATCATTACGCTTGACTAAATGACCACATCCATGTTGGTGTGTTAGTTTGTATGGTGTTAAAGCACAATTGGAATGGAATATTCTCCAGATGGTTCCATCTGGTAAGCTACCCATACTCTGCATTCCTTTGCCTGCAGCACCTTAACCTCTGAAACAACAACAGGGAGACATCAGCCAGAAGCTCTTCCACTGAGAAGCTAAACCACAACCTGGACTAAATGAGCTGCCAAAACTGTAGGGAAGTTTTATGTAACTATATGATGTCTCTGATGTTTCAGCCATGCAGCATGGAAACAAGCCCTTCATCCCAACATGTCCATGCTGGCCAAGATGTCCCATCTAAGCTAGGTCCACTTGCCTGCATTTGGTCCATATCCTTCTAAACCTTTCCTATCCTTGACGTTCAGAAACATTCAAAAATAATCAAAAGCTATTAAAAGTTCAGTACATTTTAAGATGTAAAAAAAATGAAATCACTAAAACACTTGAAACATAGCAGTTAAAAGCATTTAAGCCAAATCTATAAATTCTCAACAATGTGAAACGTGAAACGTGCCTTGCTCCTCCATCAAGTCATTTGTTTCTAGTGAAGTGAATGAAGTTAGATTTAATCTGATACAAGTGCAATGGGCAGATTTCCCTGTGTAATTTGAGTGGCTTTGAGTTGTCATTCTGCATTTTCCTTGATTTTTATTTTTTAAAGTTGTGCATTGTGGTTTAAAGCCAGATAAGCTAACTGAAATAATTGCTTCCAATTTGAATTAAGCTAAATAAAATATTACATACTACATGATGTGAATCGTACAAAAATTGAAGCTCTTGATCTTTGTCACACTCAAGTATCTGATAGAATGTTTCAGCTTGTAATATGGTCTGTTTGGTTTGTACAGTATTGGTATTCTGCACTGTATTTGAATTTTTGTTTGTGAATATAATCCAGATAGGCACTGAGGGCTTTGGGCATTTGGCCTTGAATGGGCTCTGGCAATTTCTGTTCTGCTGTGCATGCAATTTCACCTCACTAAGTTGCATATATTGTTGTGGCTCGTTCAATAAATGGCACTTCAAAAATATTGTGCAGCGCCTTCTCTCTTGCCCTGAAACAACCTCTGAGAATGTGACATGAACTTAAAGCCTTCTGAATTTAAGATGAGTGTTACGTTGCTCCAAATGTTTGGATAAAACTCAACTTACAGCTGAAAATTTTAACATCCACGAAAGAGGTTAATCAAGTTGACAGAAAATACTCATGCCAACCTACAAGTACCATCAGCAGTTGATGGAATCACACAGCATGGAAATAAACCCTTCAGCCCCCAAATCTTTCCTCTCCATGTATCTGGCCAAACATCTTTTAAATTGAGTCGTACAGTGTGGAAACAGGCCCTTCTGCCCAATTTGCCCACAGCGACCAACATGTCCCATTTACACACGTCCCACCTGCCTGAGTTTGGCCCATATCCCTCTAAACCTGCCCTATCCAGAAACCTGTCTAGTTGTTTCTTAAATGTTGCGATAGTCCCTGCCTCAACTGCTTCCTCTGGCAGCTTGTTCCATACACCCACCACCCTTTGTGTGAAAAGGTTACCCCCTCGGGTTCCTATTAAATCTTTCCCTCTTCACCTTAAACCTATGTCCTCTGGTTCTCAATTCCCCTACTCTGGGCAAGAGACTTTGTTGTTACTGTGCTTACCTCAATAATGTTATTTGGCAGGGTTGTACTGACATACTACATTTATACTCTGATACTCTTCAATTTGAATAATTACCATAATGCTTCTTATAATGTTAAGAGCTCAAGTTGCACAATAAGCACTACAATAGAAAAATACACTCTGCAATATATTCTCGCATGTTTGTTTTTAATACCTGATAATCCTACTTACAAGAGCAAACCCCATGGAGACCTACTGTAACCTAGTTACTATCAGTGAAGCCAGTGCTTAGCATATCTTTTACATCCAAAATTGCTACCATTGATTTATTTGTTACAAGTGTAAAGAATATGCCACAAATGTAATTGTTTTAGATGTATAAAATTTAAACCATTAAAAAAATCACAACCAAACAATTAAAGCAGTTAGTGATTATAGACACAAAAAGCTGGAGTAACTCTGCGGGTCAGGCAGCATCTGTGGAGAAAAGGAGCAGGTGATGTTTTGGGTCGAGAACCTTCAGACTTATTATAGATACTGGTTTTTAAAAAAAATAAAATTATTGATGTTGACTCATGGCAGGACTAACGATCCAATGCAAGTTGAAATTCTACAATGACATAGCTACAGAATTGAAATTCAGTGAACATTCCGGAATTTAAAAGCTTAAAAACAGCAAATCTTATCAATAGTGACCACAAAACGACTGGATTGTTATTAAAAGCCCATCCAGTCGACATGTTCTTCAGGGCAGGAAATCTGTTCTTAACTAGTCTGGTCTAAACACGGCTCTAACAAGGTTAATGATGGCACCAGAGTCTGCATATGCATGCATCTGGAGCAAAGAAAGGAGAGTTGCAGGAGCCACTGCTCACTACCCACACCCCTCCCCTTTCCTCCTCTCCTGTTGTTCCCATTCGCCACCATCCCTCCGAATTTGGTTCACCTTCTTTTCCTATCAGATTCGAGAATCTGAACCCTTTTGTTCTCCAGTACAAGCACGATAAAGCAGAATATCCCCAGGTTTACCAGCAGCAACACTGAGAGATGCAAATATTTGCCCATTAATTAAAAATTAATTGATTCTGTTGTTTCTCTGATACTCTTTATAACAATTTAGATATTCACTTTGTCCATTTTAATTTGAAATCATTTATGCACACACAATTTTGTTCTTTCCATAGATCTGGACAGTAGCTGTCATGCTGCTGAATAAGAGATTTAAACAACTGCCTCATTTATATACTCTCAACTTGCTAATTGCACAGGTAAGGATATTTAATGGTACATTATTGTGATTGCTTTGTGACTGCTTTTACTTAGAAGTAATTGGGCTGATGGGTATAAATTCTTCCTGCCAATATTGCAGACATGAATCAAAAGAAATTGAATCAATAATGAAATGTTTCTTACACAAAATATATTCTGTTATGGCTGAAATCTTGAGGAAAGTCATTGACCTGAAATATTAACTCTCTTCCTTTTTTCACAGATGCTCCTTAATTTGACAAATCTTTCTAGCACTTTCTATTTTGGTTTTGGCAACTGCAGTTTTTTAAAATTGCTATTTTATCGAGCTTTCTCTTTAAAATAGCAATCTTTTGTCGGCTTAGATGAGCAACTGACTATAGTTCAACAATCTGATGTGTCTGGTGTTAAGAATAATGCTAAAACAGCTAAGCTTCAATCTTGAACAAAAAACAAACTACCTTAGGAACTCAGTGGGTCAGGCAGCATCTGTGAAGGGAAATGGACAGACAACGTTTACGATTGGAACCCTTTTGCAAGACCATGGTCCATATGTTCATTTTTCTGCTATGATGTTGCCTGACCCATTGAGTTCCTCCAGTCGTTTTGTTTTGATCCAGATTCCAGCATCAGCAGACTCTTGTGTCTTTATTAAACTATTCTTGCTAATTTATTGCTGAACTCCTTGGTGCATTAGAGAGCCAGAGAGAGATACAGCATGGAAACAGGCACTTAGAAACATAGAAAATAGATGCAGGAGACTATTTGGCCCTTCGAGCTAGCACCACCATTCATTGTGATCATGGCTTATCATCTACAATCAGTAACTGCCTTCTCCCCATATCCCTTGATTCCACTAGCCCTGAGAGCCCTATCTAACTCTTTTAAATTCATCTAATGAATTGGCTTCCACTGCCTTCTGTGGCAGAGAATTCCACAAATTCATAACTCTCTGGGTGAAAAAGTTTCTGCTCACCTCAGTTTTAAGTGGCCTCCCCTTTATTCTTAGACTGTGTCCCGTGGTTCGGGACTCCTCCAACATTGGGAACATTTTTCCTGCATCTAGCTTGTCCAGTCCTTTTATAATTTTATACGTCTCTATAAGATCCCCTCTCATCCTTCTAAACTCCAGTGAATACAAGCCTAGTCTTTACAATCTTTCCTCGTATGACAGTCCCACCATCCCAGGGATTAACCTCGTGTATCTACACTGCACTGCCTCAATAGCAAGGACATCCTTCCGCAAATTAGGAGACCAAAACTGCACACAATACTCCAGATGTGGTCTCACCAGGGCCCTATACAACTGAAGAAGGACTTCTTTGCTCCTGTACTCAAATCCTCTCGTTATGTCAGCCCAGCAAGTCCACACTGACCATCGACCACCCATCTACACTAAACTGACAATTATGCTATTTTTATGTATTTTCCCCACATTCTGATGAGCTGCCAGGTTCTGCACTCACGCATCTGCCTGGCAGATATTTTTAATTGCAAAATGAACAAGTATCTTAATGGTTCTTGCAGACAGTATATTCTAGATTACAATTTGGTCTCAACCTCTTGGTATGTTTCAGTCTATATTTCCTATCTATCCTTCCTGTCCATGCTACCCAGGTGTCAGATTTTATGCACATTGATAAGATCTCTATTCAATCTCTCTGTTCCAAAGGAATCAACACATCTTAGCGAATCTTTCCTCATAATTAAATTGCTCTATCCTTGTCGTTCTTTTCTGAGCCCTTATGCGTGCCATTACAACTTTCCTGTGGTGTGATGTCTGGATCAGCATGCAGTACTCTAAGTATGGCCTAATTAGTATGTCATTCCTGCTCTGTATTCTGTGCTTTGAGGCATCAACATTTTTGTCCAAATCATCCATATCATGAACAGAAATAACAGCGCTGATTCCTGCGAACATCACGGGTATTCCAGTCAGAGAAACACCGCATCACAACGACCCTCTGTCTTCGGTAGATAAGTCCATTTTGAATCCAATCTACCAAGTCACCTTGGATCCATGTATCTAAATCTTCAGGATTAGCCTACCATGAGGGACTTTGTTAAATGTCTTACTGGAGTCCATGTACACAATTTCTACTGTCCTGCCCTCATCAATGATCTTCCTCAAGAACCTAACTAAAGTTTGCAAGTCATTACCTACCCCACTTAAAGCCATGTTGACTGTCCCTGATTAGCCTATGCTTTCCCAAAGGGAAGTAAATCCTATTCCGAAGAACCCTTCCTAGTAGCTGATATGAGGCTCACTGGCCTATCATTTCCTGAATTACCCCTCTCATCTTTGTTAAACAAAGGAATAACGTTGGCTACTTTCCAGTCCTTTCAGATCTGGTCTGTGACTGGATAGGATACAACAATCTCTGTCAAGGCCCTAGAAATCTCCTCTCATGCCTCTCTCAATAATCCTTATTTCCGTTCCTTGCTTGCCCTCCCAAAATGCAATATTTCACAACTCAATTAAATTCAATTTCTCACTTTTCGTCTTTTTATCGATATTTTGCTGGTCTGGAGATTTCATTCTGAACATCCACTCCATAGGTAGATTTTATATTACTTGACTGTCTCGTAATCATGCCCCCGACATATAAATCTAAATCACTTACCTATGTCAAATATAAAAATGAAGCTTGTGGAACCCTGTTGTGCACTATCTTTGGAGTTGTTTAAGCATCTGTCCACCTTTGCTTCCTGCAAGTCAGACAATTTTGGATCCAATTTTCCACCTTCACATCTCTAATTAATCTGCCCCATGGGACTTGATCAAATGCATGCTAATGTTCACGGAGGTCACGTAAACCTCAAAGCTGTCATCACATTTTTGTAGACAGAAACTTCTTTAAACGTACCACAGTGGTTATATTACTGGATAGATAAATTCAGATGCTTGGTGATATTAGTTTAAATACCACCGTGGCAATTTATAAATTGAGTTAAGCCAAATAAATAAATCTAGGATAAAAAGATAGTATCAATAATAGTTTCTCTTGAAATTCTTGGATTGTTCTTCAAGTACGACTAGTTCATAAATGTCTCCTGAGGAAAGGAAACATGCTCTTCTTACTTGGAGACACAAGTAACTGCAGATGCTGGAATCTTGAGCAAAACGCAAAGTACTGGAGTAACTCAACGGATCTGGCAGCATCTGTGGAGGGAATGATCAGATGACATTTCGGTCGGGACCCTTCTTACCTAGATTGGCTTTTATGTGATTCCAGATTTGCCCTTAACTCTCAACTGCTCTGCAGAATGGCATAGGAAGTCTAAAAGGAAGTTCCCCATCAGCATCCCAACAACATTTATGTGGGCGGTAAATACAGACCTCCCAGTAATACTTGTGTGCTATGATTGCATTAACGAAAAAGGTATAAGTTATGATGTTCAGCAGGACTCAGAGAAGGAAGGAAATCCAAAGCAAAAAACAAACTGCTGAAGGAACTTAGTGGGTCAGCAGCATCTATGGTGAGAAATGACCAATTGATGTGTCGAGATGTCACCCCCAACTGAAGAGTCCCGACCCGAAACATCAACTATATATTACCCTCCACAGATGCTACCTGACCTGCTGAGTTCTTCCAACACTTTGTGTTTAGCTCAAGATTCCAGAAACTGCACTCTTTTGCCTCCAATTAAGGAAATTAATTTGACTTTGTAGAAGAAAATGGAAAAGTCTGATTCTTATGCTTACATAGTGAATATTGTATACATCGTAATTAGAAAATATATTTACATTGTTACTTTTAAAATTGTTTTCCAGTGTATGGTCTGTATAGGAATGATCGTGTGGTATGTTATCATCAAACAAAATAGTCTTCTTGGTCAAGTTCTGGGATTCATTGTGCTGTATAGTTCATTGTATAGTGCATATGTGTGGACAGGTAAGGTGCATAGAATTTAGATCATTTTTAAAATGAGCAGAAAATTATGGAAAAACTCTTAAGTCAGCATCTGCAATCAGAGAAACATTAAAGTTGTGGGTCTGCAGTTCTAATGAAGGGTTGCAGCCTTTAAGAGATGACCCTTTTTCCACAGATGCTATTTGACTTGTCATTTTCCAACATTTTCTGTTTTTGTTTTAAAATCCACCATTTGCAGTTTATTTTTGATTTACCCGAACACTTTTAAAAGCTGCGTTGACATTTTCATTTGGCATTCCTCAATCCTAAAATATAATTTCTGGTTTATTTGGCCATTTTTTATATCTCATTTAACAATTGCTTGATTTTATTCCTACTGCATAACTTTACTGGCTACTGCCCCTTCGCGATGCATTTGTATAATCTTTTCCTGATCTCTAACTTCCTTGCCTCACTATTCCTTTGACATTTTTTTGTTTTAATTCCGTCAAATACCCTTCCCCTTTTCCTGCTCCACTTGAGATGCAGACACGTGGCCCTGTACGGTGGTGCTTTCTCCTGTAAACTTTCTGATTCCTAACATGGGCGGCACGGTAGCGCAGCGGTAGAGTTGCTGCTTTACAGCGAATGCAGCGCCGGAGACTCGGGTTCGATCCTGACTACGGGTGCTGCACTGTAAGGAGTTTGTACGTTCTCCCCGTGACCTGCGTGGGTTTTCTCCGAGATCTTCGGTTTCCTCCCACACTCCAAAGACGTACAGGTATGTAGGTTAATTGGCTGGGTAAATGTAAAAATTGTCCCTAGTGGGTGTAGGATAGTGTTAATGTACGGGGATCACTGGGCGGCACGGACTTGGTGGGCCAAAAAGGCCTGTTTCCGGCTGTATATATATGATGATGGTGATCGTAAAAATTCCAAGTGCTTGCAGATAAATTGATCAATGATTTGATTTCTAAGAACAGGAGAACCCATTTGATCTGCTGTTGCAATAATTAAAGTTCTTATAAATATATGAATAGTAATTGCAATGCAGGAATTGACTTCTTGTAAATTACTTTATCAGGTTTGATAGCACTATCGTTACTTCTTTTGAAGAAAAATATGTCTGAGCACAAAGGGTTCTTCATTGTTGCTGGATGGGGGTAAGAGAACATTTATTTTGAATCTTTGCCCTGATGCCGAGATACTTTGCTGATATTGTGGCTGCAATAAATTACATTTGGCTGGCAATTATTTAAATCATTAACAAATGGGTGAGTGAAGACACAAGGAACTACAGATGCTGGCTTACAAAATCAAAAGCACAAAGTGCTGGAGTAACTCAGCAGGTCAGGCAGCATCTATGGAAAACTTGGATAGGTGACGTTTCGGGTCAGGTCTGAAGATGGGTCCCGATCTGAAAGGTCACCTATCCATGTTCTCCAGAGTTACTGCTGAGTTATTCCAGCATTCTGTGTCTTTTGGAGGGAAGAGTGATATCCCTTTAATTGCTTTCTAATATAAATTATCCAGATGTCCCTGAATGGGCTTGCCGTCTGCACCTTTGAAAGATGCAGCATGGAAACAGGCCTTTTGGCCTGCCGAGTGCACTCTGACCATCGATCACCTGTTCACACCAGTTCCATGTTATCCAACTTTCGCATCCACTCCCCACAAACTAAGGGCAGTTTATAGCGGCCAATTGACCTACAAACTTGCATGTCTGGGATGTGAAACAAACCACTAATATTTAAAATGAAATATATCTTGCCTGTTCCTATCTCCTTCCCCGTAGCCCCAAAGTTCCTTAGTCAAATGAATAACCTGATCCAAAATAGACACAGTGCTTCTTCAGATGGAAAGTGTTCTGGCTCGAAACCCCACCCAACATTTTTCTCCAGATATGCTGTGTGACCCGCTGTGTTACTCCAGCACTTTGTGTCTCTCTTTGGTATAAACCAGCATCTGCTGTTCCTTCCTACACAAGCTCATCCAAGAGCTACTTGGCAAGGTCCATAGCAGAGCACAGTTCGAGTCTGTGTTGGAACTCAGCCAGTACGTTTGGGATTCTGTGGGAGTGTGGATGACCAAAGCTCACTGCCTCTCAAGGTAGAACTGCTGGTGAAACACAGCAAATTCCAAGGCAATGGAATTAGGACAGACTGACGATAACTACTATTCCGTCCATAATTTTAATGTCAAATAATGCTTTCCCATCTCCATCAGATCTTATTTTCTCACTCAGCAGTAGAAAAATTTGATAGGTGCATTTGAAGCCCTTGCACCTACACCACCCACCCACAGAACATAACCAGTCAAATCTGCTGCAGCTCGGCGGTTCATTCCTACAATTGACTTCCACTCTGTTATCCTTCCTGGAGTCTGAAGAAGACCCGAGATATCACCCTTCCTTTTTCTCCAAAGTTGGCATAAAGTTGAATCCAGATGCAAAATGCTTTCAGTCTCTAACCATGGATTTTTCCAGAATCACCCCAAGCTCTGTTGAGAGCCCATTGGTATCAGGTCTTCATCGTGTCTCCAAAGTATGTGTTGCAGTGTATAGATTTTGATGTGTTTGGCACACATCAGCAGAGGAAAGAAGATTAGACTTTATTGCCGTCCATCACAGTGAGGAATGTGGGGAATCTGCTGTGGTGGGTGTTTATGTTAACGTTTATGTCATTGTGTGTCTTGTTGCTTTTTTTTGTATGGCTGTATGGTAATTCCAATATCACTACCTTAATTAGTACATGTGACAATAAAAGACCTTTGAAACCTTTGAACAGTCGGTGCTTCTCTGCAGAACTGCAACTTGCAATTCTGAAACTTTAGAGATACAGCACGGAAACAGGCCCATTGGCCCACTGTGTCACACCAACCAGCAATCAGAATCAGAATAGCCTTTATTGTCATCCAAAAACATGTTTTTGGACGAAATTCCGTTACCCACAGTCCAACAATAAGAAGCAATAAAAAATAAAGCAATAGCTCACACAATCACAAAACCAACATAAAACAAAACAAACATCCATCATAGTGAGTCTCCTCCAGTCACCTCACTGTGGTGAAGGCAAGAATTACTTTCTCTTCCCTGCCATCTTCTCCCGCGGTCAGGCTGTTGAAATTGCCACGTCAGGGCTCCCGACATTGAAGTCCCCGCCGGGCGGAGAAAATCCCGCGGCCTATTCCAGGCCGTGCCAGACAGTGAAAGGTCCGCAGTGGGCCGACCCAAGCCCCGCGATTCGGGGCGGGCGGAGACACTGACGCTGCCGGAGCTCCCGAGGTCAGCCCCCACTCGGGGACCTGTGAGCTTCCGGTGGCCCGCGGCCGAAGCCTCTGGAGCCTCCGAAGGCTATTCGCAGCCGCACTCACAGCACCATCACAGCCTCGGAAGGCAGCCAGCTCCGCAGGTGGTGAGTACAATCCGCGGGCTCTGCGAACCAGAGCCCCAGGTGGTCCCAACTGGAGGCCGCCAGCTCCAGGTGTTTGGCCGATGGTAGGCCGCAGCGGGAATGGAGACACGACCCAGAAAAAAGGTTGCGTCTCCGTATGGAAGAGACAATTTTTATAGTCCCCCCCCCCACACATAGCACACAACCACAAAAAAACACTATATCACACCCAAACATTACAATTAAGACAAAAAACAACAAAAAACACAAAAGACAAACGGACTGCAGGCGAGCCGCAGCTGCTGCGCAGCGCCGCCATTTCCTGCATCACCCTGTGCTCTAACCTACACACACTAGGAACAATAATACAACTTACCAAAGCCAAATAAACTACAAACTTGTACGTCTCTGGAGTGTGGGAGGAAACCGGAGCACCCGGAGAAAACCCACACGGTCACAGGGAGAACGTACAGACTCCGTACAGACAGCACCCGTAGTTAGGATCAAACCAGAGTCTCTGGCGTTGTAAGGCAGCAACTCTACCTCTGTGCCAATGTGCTGCCCATCTTGTTCAGTCTTGCCCGTCTTGTTCAGGGAACACTTATGAAATTGTAGCCAACTGAAAATATTTGCATTGCAAAACAATTTTCAAGATCCTGGCACACCCCTAGACACTTTCCTGTTAGGGAAGGAACTTTGAGTGTATGCCGCAAGAAGAAAAAAAAGACATAAATAACTCCTTTGTTCTTTGTAGTGGAGTGACAGGATTTTCCCATCCACAAGAGAGTGCAGACAAGGTCTCTGCAAATGGAGAGGTGACGGTTTGTTTCACTTACTTCACTGCATCCTATCACCAACTGGAGAGCAGTCCTGATCTCCATTTTCTGCCTCTTGGAGACCCTCATTCTGTCTATAATCAGACTTCACTGGACTTTATCTTGCACTAAATGTAATACCCTTTATCCTGTATCTGTACACTGTGGACGGCTTGATTGTAATCATGTATAATCTTTCGGCTAACTGGATGGCAAGTAACAAAAAGGCTTTGTGCTGTACCTCGGTTCACGTGACAATAAACGAAACGAAACAAAACAAAGGGTCAAATCAAAGATCCACAATTCTACTGCATTCAATTATGAACGGTGGTGGGCAACTCAACAAAAGGAGGAAAAAACTAGTGGTAGAAACAAGGAACTGCTGATGCTGATTGACAGAAGAAGACTCCGTGCTCGAGTTACTCCGCGGTCGGGCAGCATCCCTGGAAATCACGGATAGATGACTTTTCGGGAAGGGACCTTTCTTCAGACGGGTCCCTTCTCAATGACTTCTCAATTTTAATAGACCTAGCATTTGTCTGCTGAAGTCAAAGCCAAAATATCTGTAACTATCTTAAACCAAAGGATAGAATAGACAAGTTATCTTTGTTTTGGTTTCAAATCAACTTTGGGAAATACTGATTGCAGAGTGATTGATGAGAAAGGACTTTGTCACCAGGTAGATGCACAATTCTCAACTTGACACATCTTACCTTCTCATTGTGAGCAGAGGATAAGTTTTAATTTAATCACTGCACTGTTGTCCAACTTCAGCAGCTTTTGTTCTGGAATCTCTTCCTCCTCTTTACCCCTCTCTCCTTTGAGATACTCTTTAAAACTTGCTCTTCAGCTAAACATTTGTGGTCAGGTGCATCCTCCTTGGCTTCTGGTTGAAGGGTCAACTAGTTTTCTGCTTTCCCCTGGTAAATATTGGGGAAAGAGATTTTTGAGTCAATGGCTGTAAGAAATCAATGAACTCACTCAAATAATACGGCCATTGTTTTCCTGATGTTTGATGTTCCTGTAAAATGCCTGTAAATCTTTGGGTCACCTTTCTCTATAAGCAGTTCTTTTAATAAATTGGTTAAGTTGCGCATCAGTGTTGAGATTGAAATTGATATGTGCATGTTATCTCATCCATTGGTTGGGAAACCTGCAAATAATACAATGGCTGGTCACAACTATTTTGACATTTGCAGGTATGGGTACAATAATAATCTTTTACGATGAACATCTCAAATAATGTATCTTTTACTTATAGCAGTGAATTATTGATTTGTTATTGCAATGTCTTTTTTGTTTCACTAGGATACCAGCATTCATAGTGGGGGTCCTATTAATTGTTGGTCATCCAGATATGCAATCACTGGGTGATTCAGCATTCTTTTATGGAAATTATCAGGTAAGAGCAAATCTCTCAATTATTTAGGAATGTTTGATACATGTCTTTTTGCTTGGAAGTCTGTGCTCCCTCCATCTGACCTTCAAGACTTCTCAGTGTAGACTCATTCATCTGTTTACTAACATTTCTGCCTAATGAATGTGGACTGGTCTTCATGTCTCACTAATTTGCCTAACTAAATTTTGATACTATTCCCATTATGTCTCTAAACTGAGCAATTAATCTTACATTTTCGGATCTAAAAAAAATCCTGATCCAGGTATTGGTCAGATGAGTTCCAGAAAGCATTTCTCACTTTCATACCTTGTACTACCTTCAAATCCATTTAGTTTGTTTTGCCGACTGTTATCTTGAGGTTTACAGTGGCCAATTACCCTATCAACCTGTATGTCTTTGGGATGTGGTCGGAAACAGCCCTTTGAGGAAATGTATGTGTTCACAGGGAGAACATGCAAACTCTCCACAGACAGCACTTGAGGTCAGCACTGAATCTGGGATAGTGGAACTGTGAGACAGTAGTTGCAATAGCTGTTCTAGGGATGAACAATAAATATCCACATGTTTCCATATTCATCAGCAATAAATGTCTAAAGTAAAACCTCCACAGTTTAGTGATATTGGATGTGCAGAGACAATTGAGGTTCATCCCTCCCTTCATCTGAAGACCCAAAATATCACCTATTCATATTCTCCAGAGATGCTACCTGATCTGCTGAGTTACTCCAGCAATTTGTGTCATTTTGTGCGATCTGTGGTACCTTGTTTCTACATTATCCATCCCTTTATAACTCTGCGTAACTTTCCAAGAAGGGACTCAATTTTATTCCCTTTTTTTGGACTCCAGTCTGTTCTTCACCACGTGGACACACAATCTCTACATTTACCCCAATGAAAGCTTGGATCTAAAGATATTTGGTGATGGGTAGGAGCTGCTTTTGGAATTGGAAGTCTGTGGTCCAGTAACCTGGGGGGGTCAGTGTTGGAATCCTTGCTGTTTGTTTTTAAATTAATTAGTGAAGGTAGGAGTAATTATTAGTAGATTTGCCGAAGACATGGAGACGGTTAATAAAAATGAAGACAGTCTTTTGTTCATAGAATGATATTGATCAGCAGTTGACTGTAAAAAGCCGAGAAATGGCAGATGGTATTTGATCCTGGAACTTGAGATCATGCATTTTGGGAGGACTGATGCGGTTAAGATATACACAGTGTGTGTTAGAAACCGAGTCACCCGGAGGCCAGGACTAACAATCCAGTGACGAGTTTAAATCCCACTGTTGTGGTTGCAGAATTTAAATTTGTATAGTAATATATAGAACATAGAATGGGCCCTTTGGCACACAATGTTTGTGCCGAACATGATGCCAAGTTAAATTGATCTCATCTGCCTGTTTGATGAATCTAGAATCCAAAAAACCAAAGGAAACAATTTGACCACCTCCTGTTGCAAAAGCCCACTATGTAATAAAATGTTGACCCATGTATAGTAAGAATATTGACCAGAAGAAATATTTGTTGGCCTGTATTCTGTACTTCCTGTTGATTTGACCCTCAAATTTGCATTCAAAGCTGTGTGGACATATTTCTGATTCCTTTTCACGTTTGTCATTTACAGGTTATAAGTACGATGGTGGTATTGCTGTGTAGCATTATTCTTGCGAGTTCATCAGTGATGTTACTCAGTCGATACAAGCGGAATAATGCTTATCAGATGCTGCAACACCACTCTATTTCCAGGAGCACTAGTGAGGATTGTAGAGTGAATGAGATCCAAACAACAATTAACAATGGAACATCCAATGCAGAATTTGCAACGGGAGAAGGTGATGATGTTTTTCTTAATATAAATTACACAGTATAGAAAGAGAGATCTGGAAATTCTTACCCATTTCCTCATGAAAAAAAATCTGTAAATTTTAACATTGAAGGAATAAATTGGTTTGTTTCCTGTCCTCCGTCCGAACCTTCCTCTCCCACTGTGAACTTCTATCACGCTATCTTTAAATTGGATTCATTGCTGGTTAAATTCAATGATTGGCCTGAAAATCATAAAACCCTACAAATTGAATAAGCATTCCAAGGAGATTTGTTGAGTGTAACCAGGCTTCTTGTATAATTTATGGCAACTTAGAGCATTTTCATCACTATGCGTCATGCTGAGACCACATACTTTATTTATTTGTCATGAGATGTGGTTTTGTACTTGTACTTATTTGGCATCATGAAGCCCCTTTGGGTGAAGATTTAGATGCAGTTTGGTCGAGCTGGATAGGATGCAGAGAAGATTTACAAGGATGATGCCAGGACTCGACGGCCTGAACCAAATGGAGAGGTTGAGCAGGCGAGGACTCTATTCCTTGGAGCGCAGGAGGATGAGGGGTGATCTTATAGAGGTGTACAAAATTATGAGAGGAATAGATCAGTGGAATGAGCTGCCAGATAAAGTTATTGAGGCAGGTACAGTAACTACAGGGTCTCTTGCCCAGAGTAGGGGAATCGAGAACCAGAGGACATAGGTTTAAGATGGGGGAGGAAAAATTTAATAGGAACCTGAGGGGTAACTTTTTTCAACACGAAGGATGGTGGGTGTATGGAACAAAGGTTTCAAAGGTCTTTTATTATCACATGTACCAATAATTAAGGTACAGTGATATGCGAATTACCATCACTATGCATCATGCTGAGACCACATACTTTATTTATTTGTCATGCGATGTGGTTTTGTACTTGTGCTCAAGCATATTTGACATCATGAAGCCCCTTTGGGTGAAGATTTAGATACACCACTCAGTTTGGTCGAGCTGGATAGCATGCAGAGAAGATTTAGGGGAATCAAGAACCAGAGGACATAGGTTTAAGATGAGGGGAGAAAGATTTAATTGGAACCTGAGGGGTAACGTTTTCAACACAAAGGATGGTGAGTGTATGGAACAAAGGTTTCAAAGGTCTTTTATTGTCACATGTACCAATTAGGGTACAGTGATATGCAAATTACCATACAGCCATACGAAAAAAAGCAACAAGACACACAAATACATAAAAGTTAACATAAACGTCCACCACAGCTGATTCCCTACATTCCTCACTGTGATGGAAGGCAAAAAAGTCCAAGCTTCTTACTCTTTATTTCTCCAGCGATCGGGGCAGTCGAACAAGCTGCAGGAGGTGGTAGTTAAGGCAGGTACCATAACAGCGTTTAAGAAACATTTGGACGGGTACATGGATAGGATAGGTTTAGAGGAATATGGACCAAATGCAGGTAGGTGGGACTAATGTAGAAGGGGCATGTTGGTCGGTGTGGACAAGTTGGGCCAAAGTGCCTGTTTCCATGCTTCATGACTAAATAGAATTCAATAGTCCATCCACTAACCTTTGTTTAGATGAGATTTTTTTTTTACTGGGTCTGTGCAGGTTAATAAATAATGCAGTTATGGAGTAGGACTGTCAGGCACCTTGGAATTTTATAAGGTTTCCCAGATAAGAAACAGTATTTTTAATTACATTTCTAAAAGAATACATTCTAGTTTAGAGATACAGCGTGGAAACAGGCCCTTCTCAGCACAGACAGCACCCATCGGCATGATCGAACCTGGGTCTCTGGCGCAGTAAGGGAGTAATTCTACTGTTGCGCCACCGTGCCACCCCAATAGCTTATAAATTACTCAATGTTATATTGAGCAATAGGGTAACATTCTGCGACTAAGAAAGGACGTTATAATGTCAGCTCTAACTTTATTGAGAAGTCACAAGGAGTTTCATTGTTTCAATGTCAAAAACCTTGTTTGATCATGCTACCATGAGGATACCATTAGGATACATAACCAGAAATTTTGTTGGAGTAGATTACAATAAATGTTTTATCAGAGAACAGGAAGGCAGAGAACATTAGGGAAGGGATTTTGGAGATACAACTATTTGTTCAGTGTGAAACCAAACAAAATAGAGAATGTTCAATCATCCAAAATTGAACTAAAGCCATATTTAATTCAGCCACACATTCTTGTTATGGAGCGTCAATGTGCTGAGCACCAATTTGACGTGAGAGTATAAATCAGACTCTGCTCTATTGCCCTTTAGTTGAAATAACCTGCTGCCACATGGAGAATGAAATTGGACTCTGCAGCACTGGATTTTTGACGCCTAGGTTCCAAAATGACTGCAGTGGTGGGCATGTGTAATTTTGATCGGGTGAACCTCATTACATCTGGGTAAAGTAGTTTAAGTGTATCTCCCAATCTGGAACACTAGTTCATCATTATGGCTGTCACTTTGAAATATAGGCTCTCTCTTTTAACCTGTTCACTGCCAAGATTTATTTTCACTTGTATACTCTGACCCGAGTATACTCGTGGGTGGCACTGAACAGGTTAAATTTGCTTGACTAAATATTAATTCAACACACAATGAACATTTCTTTCTCCCATCTCCTCAGCTTGTTAAAGGGATCATTAATCATTTAAATGAAAATACAAAAAATCTACAAATGCTGGAAATCCAAAGTCTAATGGAATTCTGAAAATATAAAAGCAGCTTATGGCAATATTTCTTCCTGATTTTACTATTAAAAAAAAATCATATCCTAAGATTGTTGTTACTCATGCCGAAGGATTTAAAATCATAAAATGGAGCCTAGAGTCTCTTAAGTTGCTGTCTTGGATTGCAGCTGCAAAAATGAGGTAATGGATACCCGCTGACAAAAACAGAGGAAATAATGGAGACACAAGGAACTATAGAACCTGGAACCTTGACTAAAACACTGAAGTAACTCAGTGGGTCAGGCAGCATCTGTGGAGTGAATAATTATTGCATAACTAAAGATAAGGCTTTATCATATCGATTTGTAATTTCGAACGATTCCTTTCCCATGAAAAAACATTCAGAATATTAATGTATTTCTGATTTTTTTTTTATTCGGACTCCGTAACTTTACTTGAATGGAGGAAAAAATAATTTGCTGAAAAATGTTTGTTTTCTTACTGCCATTCAGCACCTGTTGTCTAGTTATATCCTGAATCTTTGACTGTTTCTGTTTATGACATAGTTATGTTGTGTCACAAAATGTAAGTCTGCCTTCACATGTTCTGCAGTAATTCTTATAAGGATTTAAATGTGTAGAGAATGATCTGTATTCAGATTTTAAAACAGTTATTTATGAAAATGTGAAGAGCTTTTGAATGTCTTGGGACTATAATATTTGAATTTTAAAATAAAACTGCATCTATTGGGGTTTGCTATGTTTTGCTGTTTATAAGTTAATATTTGTGGGCATTAATAATTATTGAAGGTGCCTTTGTTATTAACAGAAACCTGTGCTGGTCAAATGGAAAATCAAGATGAATTATTATGTATTACCAACCAGGAAGTTCTGACTGATGACAGACCCATGAATGTAACACGACGGGGTGGTATGGTCATTGAAACAATATAAACATTTGCCTAATGAAATATCCTGATTAATGACTTGAATGCTTTACTGACTAAAAACTATTTGAAATGCTCTCTAGCCTCTAATGTAAACTAACATAGAAATCCACAATCAACAATAAGGTACCTTATACAGCAATGCATACTGTGACTCATGACTGTGACAAACTTAATCTTTCCTTCTCGAAACTCCTCAAATAAATCTTACCCTTAATCTTGTCAATTTGACACGTTTCCCATCCCTTCCCAAAGCCTCTCCTCAACCATCTGGCTAGAAGGAATTGAACTTGGCTAGATTCATTTGAATTATTCAGTCATAACAAGAAAATCAACTCTGATACATTTTCTTCTCACTGCTATACCGTTAGCTCTGATGTCCCCCAGCGATATAACATTGAGGATCCTCCTGTATGTGCATCGTGCTGCTATATTGCATCAGTCCTTGCACACATGTTGAACACAAACCCAAGCTTCACTCTCACTTCCCCTGGCCCCTTCACTGTCTCCGAGTTGTCAAACAGCTTATCCCATATTTAGTAATTACTAGACCAAGTGGACCCGTTGGGCCCAAACCTCCCCTGCATTGGTGCAGCACCCTCTCCTCCCCCATTCCCCTTTCCCCCTTCCCCACTAGTTCCATGTATTCCACTTTTGCATCCTGCACCCCAGGGGCAATTTACAGCGGCCAATTGACCTACAAACCCATGTGTGAGGAAACTGGAGCACCCGGAGAAAACCAACCCAGTCTCAGGGAGAACGTACAGTGCCCTCCATAATGTTTGGGACAAAGACCCATACTTTATTTATTTGCCTCTGTACTCCACAATTTGAGATTTGTAAGAGAAAAAATCACACGTGGTTAAAGTGCACATTGTCAGATTTTATTAAAGCCCATTTTTTTTCTTTTTGGTTTCAACATGTGGAAATTGCAGCTGTGTTTATACATCGTCCCCCCATTTCGGGGTACCATAATGTTTGGGACACATGGCTTCACAGGCGTTTGTAATTGCTCAGGTGTGTTTAATTACCTCCTTAATGCAGGTATAAGAGAGCTCTCAGCACCTAGTCTTTCCTCCAGTCTTTCCATCACCTTTGGAAACTTTTATTGCTGTTTATCAACATGAGGACCAAAGTTGTGTCAATGAAAGTCAAAGAAGCCATTATGAGACTGAGAAACAAGAATAAAACTGTTAGAGATATCAGCCAAACCTTAGGCTTATCAAAATCAACTGTTTGGAACATCATTAAGAAGAAAGAGAGCACTGGTGAGCTCACTCATCACAAAGGGACTGGCAGGCCAAGGAAGACTTCCACAGCTGATGACAGAAGAATTCTCTCTGTAATAAAGAAAAATCGCCAAACACCTGTCCGACAGATCAGAAACACTCTTCAGGGGTCGGGTGTGGACTGTCCGCAGAAGGCTTCATGAACAGAAATACAAAGGCTGCACTGCAAGATGCAAACCACTGGTTAGCTGCAAAAATAGGATGGCCAGGTTACAGTTTGCCAAGAAGTACTTAAAAGAGCAACAACAGTTCTGGGAAAAGGTCTTGTGGACATATGAGACAAAGATTAACTTATATCAGGGTGATGGCAAGAGCAAAGTATGGAGGAGAGAAGGAACTGCCCAAGATCCAAAGCATATTACCTCATCTGTGAAACACAGTGATGGGGGTGTTATGGCCTGGGCATGAATGGCTGCAGAAGGTACTGGCTCACTTATTTTCATTGATGATACAATTGCTGATGGTAGTAGCATAATAAATTCTGAAGGGTATAGACACATCCTATCTAGTCAAGTTCAAACAAATGCCTCAAAACTGGCCAGCGGTTCATTCTACAGCAGGACAATGATCCCAAACATACTGCTAAAGCAACAAAGGAGTTTTTCAAAGCTAATAAATGGCCAATTCTTGGGTGGCCAAGTCAATCACCCGATCTGTACCCAATTGAGCATGCCTTTTATATGCTGAAGAGAAAACTGAAGGGTACTAGCCCCCAAAACAAGCATAAGCTAAAGATGGCTGTAATACAGGCCTGGCAGAGCATCACCAGAGAAGACACTCAGGTGCCCTGTGATGTCCATGAATCGCAGACTTCAAGCAGTCTTTGGTATGCAACAAAATGCAAAGGTATGCAACAAAATACTAAACATGACTACTTTCATTTACATGACATTGCTATATCCCAAACATTATGGTGCTCTGAAATGGGGGGCAATGTATAAACACTGCTGTAATTTCTACATGGTGAAACCAAAATGTATAAAAATTGCCTTTATTAAAATCTGACAACGTGCACTTTAACCACGTGATTTTTTTCTATTACAAATCTCAAATTGTGGAGTACAGAGGCAAATAAATAAATGATGTGTCTTTGTCCCAAACATTATGGAAGGAAGGCACTGTTTAAACTCCGCACTGACAGCACCTAAGGTCAGGGTCGAATCCAGGTCTCTGGTGCAGTGAGGCAGCAACTCTACCATTACGCCACTGTGACTCTTTTTACCATTATTAAGACAACCTGTGCAATACCTCCCAAATACACGCATGTCAGGTTATTTTCCACACTTTTTACTTGTGAACTGGACTATTCTGATGTTCACTTAGTGGTCATCTCTTGATTTACACTTAAAATTAAGATAATCCAAAATATTGTTGCCCAATGGGGCGTACTAATCTCCGATGTGGGATCTTTTCGGAAGCTTTCTGAAAGTCAAGGTACACTACATCCACTGGCTCTCCGTGCATTTAAATACAACACTTTAACTTCGGTATTCACCTTCCCTCTCCCCACCATTGGCCCTGACCTTACTCTCTTACCCCATCTAGAACTTTCCTTCCCATTTATTCCTTTGCAATTTCTCCTGTATTCGCTTCCCCTTTAACTCCATCTTCATATTCCCAATTTGTCAACCCCTCCCCCCACTACTTAGTTTAAACCCACACGTGTAGCACTAGCAAACCTGCCTGCCAGAATGTTGGTCCCCCTACTGTTAAGGTGTAACCTGTCCCTTTTGTACAGGTCAACCCTACCCCAGAAGAGATCCCAGTGGTCTAGAAATCTAAATCCCTGCTCCCTGCACCAGCCCCTCAGCCATACATTCATATCCCTGATCCCTCTGTTCCTGCCCTCACCAGCACGAAGTACAGGTAGCAATCCAGAGATAACCACCCTCGACGTCCTACTTCTCAGTCTTCTTCCTAACTCTCTACACTCACATTGCAGTATCCTCTTCCTCCCGACGTCGTTCGTGCCCACGTGCACAACTACTTCCGGTTGATCCCCTTCCCTCGCTAGGATGTTCTGAAGCCGGTCCATGACGTCTTGAACCCTGGCCCCGGGAAGGCAACAGACCATCCTCAAGTCCCGCCTGCCGCCACAGAATCTACTGTCCATACCTCGGACAATGGAGTCACCCACTCACCACCGGTCTCACCCGGAGTCACCACCGGTCTCACCGGTCAAGTCTCCTTGCCTGGATTAGAGCCACCAACCTGTCCGCTGCTCGGACTGGAAGCGTCTTCTGCCCCGACAGCTCCCAAGAGGGTGTACCTGTTTGTAATAGGCGCAGCCACCGGGGTCTCCTGTAGTCCACGTTCACTCCCCTTTGAAATGGTCTCCCACCTTCGCTCGACCTGGACCCTTGGCGTGACAGCCTCACAGTCGATCCTGTCCAGGAAACGCTCGCATTCCCGGATGGCCCCGAGATAATCCAGCTACTTTTCCAACTCCACCACACGTCCATTCAGGAGCTGCACCTGGACACAGTTCTTGCAGGTGTAGCTCCCAGAAGCTCCAGCTGAGTCCCTACCTTCCCACATCCTGCAGGAAACACACTGCACAAAAACTTGTCCCTCACATCTCATTTAATCTTTGCCACTCTCACCTTAAAGCTGAGAGTAATTTAGCCAAGAGGTAAATGTGCTTTGAACAGGCTACATTCCTCATTGTATTATCAGAATTCCTGTTTGTATATTTTATAATCTCGTGTTGCACAACTGCATATCTCAATCAGCAATAGTTGTTTCGACAAGTAGACTTAATTTGGATCTTATCTTTTTGGGTATTTCTTTTCCGCAGTCAGCAGAATTCAGAATAATAATATCTTAGATTCTGCATCTCCAAATCTTATCATTGATGTGTTCATTTTCAGCAGAACAATGCATGGCATTGCACAAACCTGACAACAGTTTGTTGACACCAGAAGGGGAGTGTTTACGAAGGGCAGATCCACAGCTCGCCAGGCACGTGCTACTGTGTTTGCTTCTCATTATAGGCTTGTTTGCTGTAAGTCTGACATTAAAACAATTTTGCTTTATGACAATGGATATTTTAATCAAAAACAGAAAAAAAATTAACCTGTACTCATTTCAATACTTGTTTCTGTTTAAACATTGCCTTTCTCAAAGGCATTTTTTGTGGGTGTTATTGTTGTTGGTTTAAATATTCAATTGGCACTTTTGCAGTTTCTACCCTCCTCATGAATGTATGATTCAGAGTTAACCTTCTCGATATCAATTTTAAGAGACATCTGAGAGGTGCTCGCAAACTGGGACTCGATAGAGATAAAAAGCAGGAAAGTTATGCGAAACCTGCATTGGTTTGACCTGGCTTGGAGAGCTGTGTACAGGTCTGGTCACTATTTTCAGAACTATTTAGTGTTCTATTGGAGGTATTTATTCACAAAATGCTGGAGTAACTCAGCAGGTCAGGCAGCATCTCGGGAGAGAAGGAATGGGTGACGTTTCGGGTCGAGACCCTTCTTCAGACTGAACATCAGTCTGAAGAAGGGTCTCGACCCGAAACGTCACCCATTCCTTCTCTCCTGAGATGCTGCCTGACCTGCTGAGTTACTCCAGCTTTTTGTGAATAAATACCTTTGATTTGTACCAGCATCTGCAGTTATTTTCTTATACTACCTAGTGTTCTATTGGAGCTCCTTTTGGATATTTTATTGTGACATAAATACTATATAAATGCAAAATGCTGTTGTACTAATTATTAATACGTAGAACATAATGCTAGCCTTTTATTTCGAGAGGGCTTGTATGCAAAAACAGGGATGTAATGCTGAGGTAGATAAGATGATGGTCAGGCCGCATTTGGAATATTGTGAGCAATTCTGGGCACCATATCTGAGGAGGGATGTACTGGCTCTGGAGAGGGTCTAGAGGAGGTTTACAAGAATGATCCCAGGAATGAGTAGGTTAACATATGATGAGCGTTTGACGGCACTGCATTGGAGTTTAGAAGAATGAGGGGGACCTCATTGGAAAGTACAGAAAAGTGAAAGGCTTGGATAGAGTGGATGTGAAGAGGATGTTTCCACTAGTGGGAGAGTCTCAGACCAGAGGTCATAGCCTTCTGTGATGATCAGCCATGATCACATTGAATGGTGGTGCTGGTTCGAAGGGCCGAATGGCCTACTCCTGCACCTATTGTCTATTGAGGAGGAATTTCTTTTGTCAGAGGTTGGTGAATCTGTGGAATTATTTGTCACAGAAGGCTGTGGAGGCCAAGTCAATGGATATATGTAAGGCAGAGATTGACAGATTCTTGATTAGTACGGGTGTCAGAGGTTATGGGAAGAAGGCAGGAGAATGAGGTTAGGAGGGAGAGATAGATCAGCCTTGATTGAATGGCGGAGTAGATGATGGGCCGAATGGCCTTATTTTTGCTCCTATCACATGATCTTGTGATAAGAAAAGGCAGAAGGTGCAGAGACAATGTAGAGGGCTGATACCAGAAATGCCAGGAAAAGATGAACAGTCTAAAATTCTTCTCCCCAGAGAAAAGAAAGCTGGGAAATAACCTTTTAAAGGACTTTAAAATGGTGAAAGTTTTGAGAGGATTCAGAACATTTCTGTTTTGAGGAAGAGGGTAAATCTAGAGGTCACTGACATAAGATAGTCATAGAGTTATACAGCACGGAACACATACTTCAGCCCAACTTATCCGTGCCTCTAATCTACAATACTCCTAGCACCCTGTCATTTGCTATATATGTTCTTCCCTGGTTTAACTTCCCAAAATGCCTCACTTAGCACTTGTCCAAGTTCATTTCCACCTTGTCATTCCTTGGTCCATTTTCGCAGTTGATCAAGATCCTGTTGTAGTATTAGTCAATATTTTTCACTGTACACCACATCACCAGATTTGGTGTCATCTGCAAACTTACTAATCATGCCATCCACATTTTCATCCAAAAGGTTAATATGTATTCACATATGACAAACAAGAGTGGATTCAACACTAATCCCTGAGGCACACCACTGATCACAAGCCTCCATTCTGAAAAAAATGATCCAGCACTCTCACACTCTATCTCCTTTCACCAAGTGAATCTTGTGTCAATTTGGCCAGCTCACCCTGGATCCCATGTTATCTCGCCTTCCGGACCAACTTACAATGTGGGACCTTGACAAAGGCTGTGCCAAGGTCCATATAGACAATGTCTACTGACCGACCCTCGTCATCTACCCAGTTACCTCTTCAAGAAAAACTCAACCAAATTTGTGAGGTATGATTTCTTGCACAAAATGCCAACATGACTATCCCTGAACAGCCCTTGTCTTTCCAAATGGAGGCAAATTCCATCACCTGGAATCCGTTCCTATAACTTTTAAACCACTGACATTAGGCTCTGTAGTCTGTAGTTCCCTGGCTAGTCCTAACAGCTTTTCTTAAATAAAGGCATAACAGTATCTACCCTGTAGTCCAGATATTTGCTAAGGAATCCAGTAGAGAACTTGCAAGAAACTTATTTATCCAAAGAGTGGAACAGACTGTCACAAGAAGTGGCGGAAGCATTTATGGCAAGGCTAGAAATGCATAGGAGGATAAGGGAATGGAGGTTGCCTTGATAATTTTAGCTGAGGAAAGATGGAGGAGGCTCAAGTGGAGTATAAATGCCGCCTTGGAAACACAAGACTGCAGATGCAGGAATCTTGAGCGAAAAATATGGACACTCTCAATGGGTTAGGCAGCATCTGTGGAGAGAAAGTAAAGCTTGGTCATATTTTCTCTTGCTGCTGTTTTTGCCATTCTTGCACTTTAGATTTCCTCAATAATACAACATGATGTGTTGATCTAGAATATTCGCCATTTGTAATGTTGCCTCATTTTGTTTTTAATGTTGCTTCATGTTTTATTGTGTAAATACTTATAAATTGTCAGTGACGCTTTTATTCATCCCTGATTGACATTTTAAAATATTTTTCAGAATGTAGCCAGTTGTTTCTGGTTTTTAGTTAATCAAAATCCAGGTCGCCTTTACGTTGAGCTGCAATTCTTCTGTGTAATCTTCAATTTTGCACAGGTTTGTGTTCTTCAAGTGACTGAATTCTATGAAAGTAATTTTATATTTGAACAATAACACTGAATTAATTCAGTGGTGAATGTCAATTTAAGCATTGTGGTAAACAATGTGTCTTTTGTTTTCCCCCTTCCAGGGTTTTATTTCCTTTGGCATATTTGGGCTTGATAAGCATTTAGTCATTCTTCCGTTTAAAAAAAGGTAAATAATTTTATCTCAACATAATTTTACCCCATGGTGTGTTCTTCTTATTCACTTTAACAAAGTGATAATTCAACACCTCTCTCGTTTTCAATTAGGTTTATAAGATGAGGATAGACATAAAAAGCTGGAGTAACTCAGCAGGACAGGCAGCATTTCTGGAGAGAAGGAATGGGTGATGTTTTGGGTCAAGACCCTTCTTCAGACTGATGTTAGGGGAGTGGGCGGGACAGAGATAGAATGTAGTCGGAGACAGCAAGACTGGTGAGAGAACTGGGAACCGGGTGGGGATGTAGAGAGAGGGAAAGCAAGTGCTATTTGAAGTTAGAGAAGTCAATGTTCATACCGCTGGGGTGTAAGCTACCCAAGCGAAATATGAGGTGCTGTTGCTCCAATTTGCACTGGGCCTCACTCTGACAATGGAGGAGGCCCAGGACAGAAAGGCAGATTGGGAATGAGAGGGGGAGTTAAAGTGCTGAGAAACCAGATCAGGTAGATTAAGGGGGAATTGTACAAAAGGGACGGATTGCACCTTAACAGGTGGGGGACCAGCATTCTGGCAGGCAGGTTTGCCACTGCTACACAGGTGGTTTTAAACTAAATGTTGGGGGGGGGGGGGGGGGGTGTCAAATGGGATAGTCAAGGATGGAGTTAAAGGGAAAGAGAGTAAAGGGATAGTTAATGACCCCAGAATTAACGGGAAAGAAAGCTCACAAAGAGATAGGAGAGTATGGCCAAGTGTAATAGGAATCGATGTGAAAGGTGAGATGTGAAAGGTAAAAGTATTGGATATGAATGCGCGAAGTATAAGAAGTAAAGTAGATGAGCTTGAGGCTCAGTTAGAGATTGGTAGATATGACATTGTGGGGATTACAGAGATGTGGCTGCAAGAGGATCAGGCCTGAGAACAATATTCAGGGTTATACATCCTATAGAAAGGACAGGCAGGTGGGCAGAGAAGATGGGGTAGCTCTGTTGGTGAGGAATGAAATTCAGTCCCTTGCGAGGGGTGAAATAGGGACTGACGAGGTAGAGTCATTGTGGATAGAGTTGAGGAATTGTAAACGTAAGAAGACACTAATTGGAGTTATCTACAGACCCCCAAATAGTAGCCCAGATGTAGGCTGTAAGTTGCAGCAGGAGTTAAAACTGGCATGTAACAAAGGTAATGCCACTGTGGTAATGGGCAATTTCAATATGCAGGTAGACTGGGAAAATCATATTGTTTCTGGACCCCAACAAAGAGAGTTTGTAGAGTGCGCCGAGATGGATTCTTAGAGCAGCTTCTGCTGGAGCCTACGAGAAAAAAGGCAATTCAGGATTTAGTGTTGTCCTATGAACCATATTTGATAAGAGAACTCGACGTAAAGGAACCGCTTGGAGGTAGTGATCATAATATGATTAGTTTTAATCTGCAATTTGAGAGGGAGAAGGTTAAATCGGAAGTGTCAGTGTTGCAGTTGAACAAAGGGGTCTATGAAGGCATGAGAGAGGAGCTGGCCAAGGTCGACTGGAAAGGAATTCTTTGAGGATGTGACAAGTAAAATGGATGAAGAGGAGTCAGTGGATGTAGTGTATCTAGACTTTCAGAAAGCCTTTGATAAGGTCCCACACAGGAGATTGGTGAGCAAAATTAGAGCACATGGTATTGGGGGTAGGGTGTTGACATGGATAGAGAATTGGTTGACAGATAGGAAGCAAAGAGAAGGAGTAAACGGGTCCTTTTCAGAATGGCAGGCAGTGGCGAGTGGAGTGCCGCAAGGCTCGGTGTTGCGACCGCAACTATTCACCATATATATTAATGATTTGGATGAAGGAATTAGAAGTAACACTAGCAAGTTTGCAGATGACAAACAGCTGGGTGGCAGTGTGAACTGCAAAGAGGATGTTAGGAGGTTGCAGGGTGACCTCGACAGGTTGAGTGAGTGGGCAGATGCAGTATAATGTAGATAAATGTTAGGTTATCCACTTTGGTGGCAAAAATAAGGAGGCAGATTATTATCTCAATAGTGTTAGGTTAGGTAAGGGGGAAGTGCAGTGAGACCTTCATACACCAGTCACTGAAAGTTGGCATGCAGGTACAGCAGGCAGTGAAGAAAGCTAATGGCATGTTGGCCTTCATAACAAGAGGATTTCAGTATAGGAGTAAAGAGGTTCTTCTGCAGTTGTATAGAGCCCTGGTACATCTGGAGTATTGTGTACAGTTTTGGTCTCCTAATTTGAGGAAGGACATCCTTGTAATTGAGGCAGTGCAGCATAGGTTCACGAGATTGATCCCTGGGATGGCGGGACTGTCATTTGAGGAAAGATTGAATAGACTAGGCTTGTATTCACTGGAGTTTAGAAGGATGAGAGACATATAAAATTATAAAAGGACTGGACAATCTAGATGCAGGAAAAATGTTCCCAATGTTGGGGGAGTACAGAACCAGGGGCCACAGTCTTAGAATAAAGTGGAGGTCATTTAAAACTGAGGTGAGAAGGAACTTTTTCACCCAGAGAGTTGTGAATTTGTGGAATTCTCTGCCACAGACGGCAGTGGAGGCCAAATCACTGGATGGATTTAACAGAAAGTTAGATGGAGCTATGGGGGCTAGTGGAATCAAGGGATATGGGGAGAAGTTGGGCAAAGGTTACTGATTGTGGATGATCAGCCAATGGTGGTGCTGGCTTGAAGGGCCGAATGGCATCCTCCAGCACCTATTTTCTATGTTAAGGCGGACTGAGCGGAGGTGTTCAGCGAAACGCTCGCCGAGCCTGCTCTTGGTCTCGCCGATGTACAGGAGTTGACACCTGGAACAGTAGATGAGGTTGGAGGAGGTTAAAGTGAACCTCTGCCTCACCTGGAAAGACTGTTTGGGTCCTTGGTTGGAGTTGAGGGGGGAAGTAAAGGCACTGGTGTTGCATCTCCTGCGGTTGCAGGGGAAAGTACCTGGGGAGGGGATGGTGTGTGTGGGAAGGGATGAGTTGACCAGGGAGTTGTGGAGGGGATGGTCTCTGCAGAAAGGGGTGGAGATGGGAAGATGTGGCCAGTAGTGGGATCCCATTGGAGATGGTGAAAATGTTGGAGGATTATATGCTGTATGCCGAAAATGTTGGAGGATTATAAGATGAGGATTTGAATTATAAATCTTGGTATCAGTACCAATTGTTTAGAGCAATTTCCCAAGTACAGATCCCTCAGGTATTATGCTTGCTTGATTTTTATGTTTTTAGAATAATGCGCTTGTCTAATTACTACCAACGTTTATTTTACATGCTCTATTTTCGGAATTACACTGGCAAACTAGCACATCAGCTTTCAACGTTATCTTGTAAGTTCAGTTTTGCTTAGGAGAAAGAAAACTCAAATGATTGCTGCAGCTATTAGGTTATACCAGACCAAGTGGACCCGTTGGGCCCAAACCACTCCTGCATTGGTGCAGCACCCTCTCCCCCTCACTCCCCTCTTCCCCCCCCCACTCCCCTCTCCCCCCCCCACTCCCCTCTCCCCCCCCCACTCCCCTCTCTCCCCCACTCCCCTCTCCCCCCACTCCCCTCTCCCTCCACTCCCCTCTCCCTCCACTCCCCTCTCCCTCCACTCCCCTCTCCCTCCACTCCCCTCTCCCTCCACTCCCCTCTCCCCCCACTCCCCTCTCCCCCCCACTCCCCTCTCCCCCCCACTCCCCTCTCCCCCCCACTCCCCTCTCCCCCCCACTCCCCTCTCCCCCCCACTCCCCTCTCCCCCCCACTCCCCTCTCCCCCCCACTCCCCTCTCCCCCCCACTCCCCTCTCCCCCCCACTCCCCTCTCCCCCCCACTCCCCTCTCCCCCCATTCCCCTCTTCCCCCCACTCCCCCCTCCCCTCCACTACCCTCTCCCCCCCCACTCCCCTCTCCCCCCCCACTTCCCTCTCCCCCCCCAACTTCCCTCTCCCCCCCCACTTCCCTCTCCCCCCCACTCCCCTCTCCTCCCCTCTCCCCCCCACTCCCCTCTTCCCCCCCAGTCCCCTCTCCCCCCCAGTCCCCTCTCCCCCCCAGTCCCCTCTCCCCCCTCCCCTCCCCCCCCACTCCCCTCTCCACTCCCCTCTCCCTCCTCCACTCCCCTCTCCCTCCCCCCTTGCCCCCCTCCCCCTCACCCCCTCTCCCATCCCCCCCCCTCCCTTCCTCCCCCCCCTCTCCACCCCTATCCATCTCCTACTCTCCCCCATAGTGTTGCCTCTCCTGCATTGGTGCAGCACCCTCTCTTCCCCCACTCCCTCCTCCCCCTTCTCCCCACCCTCCCTCTGCCCCCCGGACCTCAACACCCCCCCCCCGTACCTCAACCCCCCCGTCCCTCAACCCCCACCCCCGTCCCCTCAACCCCCCCCCCGGTCCCTCAACCCCCCCCCCCCCGGACCTCAAACCCCCCCCCCCGTACCTCAAACCCCCCCCCCGTACCTCAACCCCCCCTGTCCCTCTCGTGGCATTGGTGTTGGGGCGCGGGCTGGTGAGAAAATAAAATGCTGATCATCAGCGTTATGGTGTGGAAGCAGAGCTGAATTGGGACCTATAAGGGAAGATATATATCATATTCTGTGGTAAGCTACTGATTGATGTGGCATTAATGATGGATGTAAAAAAAGGAATGAAAAATATAAATAACTTTGCAATGTCGCAGGACAGCCATGTGAGCAGAAGTGTTTAATGTCATGTGTGCAGCGCCCGTGGACTCCATTTGTGGGGGCAGAGAAACCCTCATTGCTATTGGACCAAGACCTCACACAGCTGGTATAAAATGGCTGGTCCACATTGAATGAATTCATGTACCGGCATTTTGAGCTCTTTCGAACTGGAGTGGAACTGAACTCTACTCGATCCCATGTGAATGTATAGCTAATTATATCTATCTGCATATTTGTATGTTAAAATAGGAACATCATGTGTTGAGCTGCAATTACATTCACTTGCCGGTGATAGGAGTGTCATTACAGTGTGAAAAGTTTACAGGGGCCATTACTGTCATAAATATGTCAGAAGGAATTATTCCAGGATACATTGACAGTGAGTACATACTGGGGAGATTTTGTATGAGAAAAAGAGTCATATAGCGTGGGCACATGCCATTTGGTCCAACCTACCCACAACGACCAACCTGTCCAATCTGCATTTGTCCCACCTGCCTGCGTTTAGCCCAGATCTTTCTAAACTTGTCCTATCCATGTACCTGTCTAATTGTTTCTTAAACGTTGCATTAGAAAGCACAAGGCAGTGGAGGCCAATTCACTGGATGTTTTCAAGAGAGAGTTAGATTTAGCTCAAGGAATCAAGGGATATGGGAAATAAAACAGGAACGGGGTACTGATTTTAGATGATCAGCCTTGATCATCTTGAATGGCGGTGCTGGCTCGAAGGGCCGAATGGTCTACTCCTGCACCTATTTCTTCATGTTTCTAATAGTCCCTTCCTCAACTACCTCCTCTGGCAGCTCGTTCCATGCACCCACTACCCTTTGTGTGAAATCTGTTGGATTGTATTACATTGGTGAATTATGACCCTTTTACAAACTGATTGGTATATAACACTGTTTTCTCACCCTCAATTATTGGCATGATACAAAGCAAATTAGACCAATCTTGGTTTTTCTCATTTCATGGTTTTTATGTTTCAGCTCAAGAATTGTCTCTATTGTTCAAGAAGAGAAGAACTCTTTGGAAAAAGTTTAAGTAGATTGTCCATTAATAATTACTGTTAACTTAACAGGCTGGAAAACCTGTGGTATGGAAAAGATATTGGAGCGCAGACTGTTAATACAGCAGCTGAGAACATAAGAATGACTTGCCAACAGTTTACTCAGTATCGTAAAGACCAGTGCATCAAGGACATTGCCAAAACAAGGAGGTAGGTGCTTCTGCTAACTTGCAGTATTTACTAATTTATAATCTGAAGAAGGGTCCTGATCCGAAATGTCGTCAAAACGTTTCCCTCCACAGATGCTGACTGACCTGCTGAATTCCTCCAACAGTTTTTTTGCTGGGGATTCCACACTTGTAATCACTTGTGTCTCCTTATTACTGCAAATTTAACCTGCTTGGATTTTAATAGTTTGTTAATTTTCAAAACTGTTTTCTAAAATGCACTAATATTAATTCTTAAAAGACTGAAGATTCAATTTTCAGATTTGCAGCATTTATTCCTATAGATAATTTGTTTAATTGGCACACAGTATATTAATAAAGAAATTATTTGTGGAGGAAATGTTAAAATATTAAGGAATTGAAAACTGATCCATTGTGTTTAATTTGGGAAGTTTTTGACCATATTCTACTTTATCTCTGCACAGTCTTTTTTTCCTGGGCTGGTCAAACAATATTCCTTTCTACAGCTGTTTTACATGCAAACATTGCTTTACCTTCAGAAATAGTGTGCTGTGTGGGTGGATTGTTTTGGCTTGCTGCCCAATTGAATGTTTTCTATCATGAAGCCTCTGTGGCCTGATGCTCTGACAAGCCCAGCCTTCATGAATGCAGCTAAGAACATACTACCACTTAGAAAAGTCAAGATATACACTTTAAGAAAACAGGATGCTTATATAGTTTTCACTAGTTATTGTGTAATGGCAAGACTCTCCATGTAGGAACCTCTTGAGATGTCTTTCTTCTTCCTGAACAGTGGTTGCCTCTACCTATTGGAGGGTTGGCTGGGCTCTTCATCACATCTCTTCAGTTTCCAACACATCTACCAATTCCTGGATCGAGCAAGGATAGAGTCCCATGGTCTTCACTTCCTTACATTACCACACCAACCAAGCATTGGACAAATCATTCTTTGCAATTTCAATCTATTTAATGAAATTCCACCTCTAGATGTGTTTTCCCATTCTCTTTTCCTTTTCCCATCGTTCTAAAGGAGCCATTCTCCTTGCTAATCCTAGATCCACCCTTTTGGCTTACTCACCACATCTCATGTGACTTTCGCAACCAACCGCTGGGAATGTTACATCTCTCCTTTTCCCTCTTCATTTCGTAAGGACCCACAAGACCCTTCCAGTCGAAGCGTTTCTTCCTTTCCATTGTAGTTTGTTTGGTGCTCTCCATACTTTATGTTGGAGGAACCAATTGCAATTTGAGAGATCGCATTAGACATCTACATTAAAATCAGCAATGGTGAATTCTTTTTGCCTGCCACCTTAAATCTCCATCTCACTCCCCTGAAGTTTGTCTGTAGGTTACTATACTGTTGTAACAAGACCTAACAGAAGCTTTTGTAATATTGGTTCAGTTTTTCCCTCTTGATTAGCACTGTCTGAGTTACTGGACCGTCACATTTTGAGGCTTTTAACCCCTCCTTTTTTTTATGCATCCTCTGCCTGTCCCACTATCTACCTCAACTTCTCGTGCTCTCTTAGTAACGATCCTCATTAACCCATCAACTAGCTGATTTCCTCTGCAACTTATGTCATGGTAACCCTGGCCTTCATTATCAGAGGCATTCACTCTATCTTATCCAGGTCTTCTCTGCTTTTCTCTGCTACTTAAAACGAACTTATTTATTTTGCACATTCCCAAGTCTGAGGAAGTCTCCAATCTGAAGTATTAACTCTGTTTCTTTTCCCATTGAAGCCACCTCCCCTGCTAAGAGTTTCCAGCATGTTCTATTTTTATTTCAAATTCCCTTCATACGCATTTTTTTGATTTTCTAAGACTAAAAATAACTTGTGTTATGGTTCGATCATTGGACACTGAGCTGAGTTAAACATTTAGACAGAAATAATGAAATAATGCCATCACTAGCAAAAAATAAGATATTTTGTTTACAACTGTCTCAACTAAATTACAGTACAATTACTTTATATTGGAAGAAAATCAGATATGAGGTTGTAAAATTATGAGTTCCTTGTGTAAAGCATTTAGATAAGTTCTCATTTTGAATCCATAATGGAAATGGTATCTCCAACTATTTTAATCACAACAAAAAAGTTGATAGATTCAGGAGAGGATCATATGCTTTTTATGGGATGTTGTGGTCACTGGCAAAGCTAAATATTATTGCTCACTCTTAATTGCCCAGGAGATGGTGGTGACAAGCCGCAGCCTAGAGTTGCCACTGTCCAATTAGTGAAGGTACTGCCATGGAGCTGTTGGTGGAGAATATCAGGATCTGAAGTTGGTGATGAAGCAAGTTATTTATTTATTGATCTGGATAACGTGACTATGAGGGAACTTTGCAGGTTGTAGCTTTTCCATTGTCTACTTTCTTTATCATCCTTGATGGTCCAAATTTAGAATGGTGACATCAAAGAAGCTTCAATGATTTCCTGCTCTGTTTTGTTGATGGTACATGTTGTGGCCACCATGTGCTTGTGGTGGAGGAAGTGAATGTGTAGTGTGGTGATTTTGGTACCAGTTAAGATGGCTGATTTGCCCAGGATGGTGTTAAGCTTGAGCTTTGACAAAACTCCACTCATCCAGGCAAGTGACAAAATTCTATCCCTCTTCTGACGTGCCTTGAAAGATGGTGGATGATTTTTGGATCATGAGGTGAGCCATCATTCCAGCTAGGTTTCTGATCACTAGTCAATCCCAGGGGTTTGATGGGGGAAGATCCAGCAATGATTGTGCTCTTTAATATTAAAAGGAAATGCTTTAGGTGGATCTGCTGATTGCAAGGCACATTAGTGGCACAAAGGTCGCTTGCTACTTATCAAGCTATGCTTGAATATTGTCCCAATCTAAGGCATGTCGGCACAGATTGCTTGTTATCTGGGGAATTGCAACCCAAATTTAGCACTATGCCATTTTCAGCAAACATCCCAATTTGGATCTTTATGCATAAGGCTTTATGTTTAACGGTACTGATTAGAAATTATCTTTAATGGAACAAACCTTTCTATAATTTTCAATGGGGGTTGTACACATTTTGATCGAAACTAGAATGACGAAGAGGAAATTAATTGGGAGCTCAGACAGTGTGAAGTTCGAAGATGAGGTTGTTAATAGTCTGATTTGGCCTGTAGGTGACCAGGGAGTAAGGTTTAGAGGGTGGGCAAAAGATAATGCCTTTGGCCTACAGTAGTAAAGGAAATATGGCTCATCTGGAAATGGAATTTGAACTGGTATGTGTAACATTGCAGAGATAGGGACAGACCAATAGAACGGGTCATGATGTAGTGCATCTTTATGCTTATGTAAACAAAGTTTTTTTAAAGTCTTTGTTATCACGTGACTCAATTAAACCTAGGAACAATTGAATCTTATAGTTATGTTGATTTTTTTAAATAGCTTTATTAGTAGCAAGTTTTTATTTCATACCATCTTCTGTCTTTCTACTGTTTGCTATTTACTTTCCTGTGAAACAGTGATGTAAGACATGCAGACCAAGTGGATGAATCATTGCTTTGACACAGGTGTGCAGCAGGAACTTCCTCAGACATTTTCCAAGGCTGTGATCTGGTGGACTGGCTGATTCAAGTTGGTCTGGTCCAAGGCCGAAGAGAAGCTATTAAATATGCAGACCGATTACTTGAGGGTGGCATAATTCAACACCTTACCAATGAACTTCCATTTCAAGATGAATCCCTGTTCTACTGTATGGTGCAGAGGGATGCACCGTGACCTGGACTGTCATTGGAGCTGCTTTGAATATAAAGATGAAAAGCACGGGAACTTTTTCTCATTGCTGTAGAAATGCATTAAATTTGTTTTAAAATCTTATTAACCAAAGAATTTGAAATCCATTATTAAAGAAGTTTGTTAATTTTGCCTAACAGCCTTTTTTTAACGAAGATGTAAATTGTTAGAGCACTAGTGCACAGAAGGTGATCTTTTGCCATTTAAATACAAGACAAAGATTATTCTTTGGAATCAGGGTGGAAACGTCATTCAAAATGTTTTGAGCCATGGATTGTACTGAAATATTGAGTCATTTTATACATGGAGAAACACAGGCGTTAACGTTAGTGTCTGTGTTTGCAGCAAGCTGAACTGAATTATGCCACTGTTCTATCAGATCTAAAATGCCTAAACTGTCCATGTATCAATGACTGCGATATTGAAGACTTGATATTGTGCTTTCTTAACTTTAATTAAATACAGCAGATGTGCTGAAGTACTGAGGGAAACGTTTGCACTTTATGTTAGAAGGTGCACTTTTAACTTTGAATGCATGAAAAGCTGAATAATTATATTTGTCAAATGTATTCTATTGTTTAACACTGGTCATAGCTCAAGGCAGAATCTGATGCATTTATAAATAGGTTGTTGAACCTATATCTTTTAACTTCAGTCCTAATGTACATTTTAAAAATAATAAAATGTTCTTTTTGGAATGTTTAAAAAAAAATTGAATTAAATAAATATTTTGATAAGTTGAACAGTTTCCCTTGAATTCTGTATCAATGTAGAAATCAAACTTCAATCTTATTGAGCGTCAAGTTTATTAGAGCACAGAATTCAACAGTTCAATAACTTCCTGTCTGTATTCTGAATGAATAAGTGTTTGGTTTAATAACTTTGTTGCCTTGAAATTGGATTGCTCATGTTTTCCAGTTATCTTTTCCAAGAAGTGTAAAAGATGAATGCAGGTCACATAACAGTCACATAAGTTCAGGTCGCCCTTAATAATAAAAAAGTTCATGAAACTGGACCAAATCATGCAATGTCACTAACATATTTTCCACTGATAAAGTCACAAACTGCAATCTACAAAGTCCCAACATGACCAGCCTAACTTTAATGCAGTTACTGCCACCTTGCTCTGTAATAATCAGAGAAGTATATCAGTCCCTAAAGACACATCTTCAATTAGCAGCAACCTACATTGTGACTGACATGGGGAAGAGAGAGGCTGGAGGGGAGGAGATGGCTCCTAAAGCAGGAAGGGACACTGCTGTGCGCATCAATGTGGCCACGATAAGTCTTGTGACAGCTCTTATCCTAGTATACCAGTGGCCTGAATTATCTCCTCCCAGAATTGTGAAACTACAGAGTTCGGATCAGTGTTGTCAAATTCATGACCTGAAGATTCATCAAGCTGCCAACCAGTAAAAATTCATCTCCCGTGCAATTATCCATGGGCACATGCATAAGCGGTGCACGGATTCACACATAATCATGTGTGCAAGCGCACACATGCACACTTGTGTGCAAGTGCATATATGCACATGTGTAAACATGCATATGTGCAGATGAGCGTACATACATATACATACATCAAATTTCAATTATTGAATAATGAAAATGTTTTTTATATCGTTCATTGCCTCCATTGAGGCTAAACCAGTAATCAATGCAGGCGGATCTCACTGAGATAAAAGGAAGCCTTGTCAATTGCAGTGTCCCACCAGGTTGGATGAAACTATCCTCCTCATCATGGGCAGATAGGACCTCAAGCAGCAAATCAGAGGGCTAGAGAAATCTGCCAGGTGTGCTTTCTAACGACGTTTCATTGAGCAAGCTCTAGTGCTTTAAAGCTGTATGTGCAACTGCTTTGTATTTGCAAGGAAAGAGGAGGGACCCGTTTCTCCTTGCCACTACCAGCCATGAGGAAATGGAGGAGCTGGGGGGATGAAAGAGTGTAGGGAGATGGTGATCATGAGCAGAGTGTGTCATCGTGTCTGGCACCATCTCAGAGATGGCACTGTAAGGGATGAGTAAATTAGATTTGAGAGAAGTGCCAGGAACTACTGCACCGAGAATCTGGTGTAGGAGTGACTGGAGCAGGGGGTGGAGGACAGTTGTGGGTGGTGTTACACATTTACTTTGGCCTGAAGGGTCTCTGCTGAGGACCACAATTGGGCTGCTAATGAGGAGGTTCTGCAGATGCATGATGAGATGGTTAGAGCATAGACAGGTCGCCCTAATGCAATGAAAGAGATCCTGAGCACCGTGGAGGTTGGCTGTATTCTCTCAGAGGAGTGGAGCCAAGAAAGAGATGACCTTAAACCTGGTGGTGATGGGCATTTCTTCGAAAGGAGATGGTGACTATCCAGTCACCCATCGTGCACGAGTGAAGACGACTGCAGTGGAACTACAGGCGAGGCCACTGGTGTAATATATTCATGTATTTATGTTGACACAGGTAAAGGTCCAGTCTTTCCAGGTGGGTGCAGCCAGAAATTCTCTGGAACAGCAACTTCCCACCAAGGGGCAGCCTGATTCCACCATTAGGCAGAGGCATGCAAATCACAATCTGATTGGTATTTTTAATGTACACGGAGATGATACCCATGTGCAGTTTGTTTTTCTCCAGAAGCAGTTTGCTGTCCTACGCCAACAGAGATGCTACATGTCAGTAGATCTGTTTCCAGAATACCAGAGATGCCCATTGCGAATGGACAGTGATTTTCTCACAGGTTGAGTAAGTTGTACAGGTCTTTTGGGTCATGATTTGCACAATCACTCAGTGCTGCAACATTAAAATCTGGATTTTATAGTGCAAAGCAAAATATTGTGTGCTCAACCGATCTCAGGGAAAGCTCCTCAAAAGACTTGAGTGTTCTCCGTGACAGGTTTCCTCTTTTGTGACAGGTTGCTGCCAGGTGTCAGAATAAGGGAAACTCCAGCATTTGTAACGTCATCTAAGCAGACACTAGCATTAAAACATTCACATACACCACGCCAAGAAGATAATAGCATAATTTTTAATTTAAAATAGTTTACAGAAAGCCAAGCAAAGACTGAAAACATACAGAATGTTTTTTTTAATTAATTGCAGAAATTTAAAATTATTAAACATTAAAAACAAATTATGATCCATTATGGTTTGAGAATTACAACACAAATACATTTTATCCAGGACAAAATTTGCTATGTAGTAGTGATAGTCAGCAAATCATTAAAAAATTGACTGACATAATTTATAAATAATCTGTTTTGAATAATATAAATTTAATCAAACAAATCTTAAAGATCTACATTTCATTAGGCATTATTGCACTTTATCATATTAGATGCCTTTTTTAACTTTTACTATCTTCATTTGGCAGCTGAAAGCATGACTACTAATAGCTAGTGGGAGGAACACATAGAAGAGACCAGATTCGAAGAAAGGTTGGTGGGGATAGTGGAATGATTGGAGGGAATTCAGTGTGAGAATAAGAGACAATTTTGTGTACTGGAAGCCCAGCAAGGTCACTGAACACAGTGGAGGTAGATGGATGAATTTAGGGAGATTAAAGTATGTGGCAGCAGATTTGGGGGTAATTAAGATTTGGAAAAGAGAAAGATGAAAGGAGGCCAAGGAACTTTTGGAGCAGTGAGAACCGAAGAGATATCCTTTAATGAATGACACAACATAAAATGTAAAGTTGGCAGTTTCAAATGCTTTTGCTGTTACTAATCTACCTGGATGACCACTCCATCTTGATTATTCTTTTGTGTGAAAAATTAACACTATCATTCCTGAATCAGGTGTTACAATTATGAACCTATGCACCTCACATTTCTTTCACTGTTTGAAATAGTTTTTGTATTTTTTTCCACATTTTATATATGTCTGTAAAAAATTTAATGTACCATGAGATAATGACCATGCAAAGCATTGGAGGTGATCTTATGACTGAAGAATAGTGCTAAAAGCAACTTGTCAGATTTCTGGGCCATTGGGAACTCTACACAAGCAGGTTGGGAACTGATGTCTTTGAGGAAATGGATGTGCACTGACAGGAATTGCAAAGAATGGTGGGAAAAATAGGATGCAACCTCAAAGACAAGTAAGAAATATTATAGGAATTCTAACTTGAATTTCTGATATGCTAAAGAATGGGAGAGCAGATGTCTTCCAGTGTGAAGAATCCCACTATAAATCTTTTATTCCCATTTTTTTTAAAAAGGGAGATAATAAACCGAATAATCAAATGACCACCAGTAGTGGAAAACTATTTAAAATTAGCGCTAATGTGGGCCTGATACAGTGCACGCGGGGGTGTTGAGGGAAAATGATAAAGGAAGTTAAGGGTAGTCATAAAGCATCCTGTATAGTACTGTACTGGAAGGACTTTGTTGACCTGGAAGTGATGAATGAACGCCATTCAGGCACTCGGTAGCCAGAGTTCCCCTGCAGTGCGACTAGATGAGAACTGCATGGGAAATTAAGGCATCTGAAGTGCAAAGACAAAAGTACCCACACCCAAGTCTCTATCTGGGACTATCTCCAGAAGACATATGCTTATGGCCTGGGTGGAACAGGTGGCCAACTTTTTTGTTTCGGCATGTAATTTCATTAAAACTTGATTCAAGCCAGGAACTTCAGTTTGTTGGTGCTTTATCTATATTCAGAATAATATCATACTAATATTTGCATGATGGTAGTACTATTACAAACAAAATAGTGTGGCTTTTATAGAAATACTGGGAAATATACATTGTTTTATTTTTAATCCCTTGTGCAACAAATTATTGGATATTATTGCACAATTTGATTATATGGTAGATTCCTCATTATTTATCAAATTTCACTTTTTTGTGTCAAGTATATTCAAACCAGAAATATGCAACGGGATTGGCAAATTACACATCATAAATTGCTATTTCCTCAGCTACACAATCAGTGAAGATGTGAACAACTTTTGTTGTATCTGGTATTCCATTCCGTAGGACATTCTGTGCAATTTCAAGTTGCTGCTTCTCCAGTGCTTTTATTTCTTGGAGCATCTTAGACCCTCTAGTCTGGAGATTAAAATAAATTTCAAGAGGTCATTCATAATGTTGATGAAGGGAGGTGAGGAACAGTGTTTCCAGCATCAGAAACATAGAAAATAGGTGCAGGAGGAGGCCATTTGGCCCTTCGAGCCAGCACCGCCATTCATTGTGATCATGGCTGATCATCCACAATCAGTAACCTGTGCCTGCCTTCTCCTCATATCCCTTGATTCCACTAGCCTTTGACCTCTATCCAACTCACTTTTAAATTCATCCAGTGAATTGGCCTCCACTGCCTTTTGTGGCAGAGAATTCCACAAATTCACAACTCTCTGGGTGAATTTTTTTTTTCTCACCTCAGTTTTAAATAGCCTCCCCTTTATTCTTAGACTGTGGCCCCTGGTTCTGGGTGTGGGATTGGAGATGAAACTCTGTCCAATGGGAAATTGCCCTCGGCAATCCATCTGAAACTTCCTGGTATTAGGAACACATACAATAAAACATCACCATTTTGTACAGCATCCATTTTGGCTGTTCCACCATAAACTGGACCCACAAGGTGCAACCTACAACTGCTGTGGGGAACAGAGTATTTTGGAGAATAAAAGGAGTATTTTGCTTGCTTACTCTCTCTCCACTCAACCCCTTATCACTGTTTTCTCCCATCCTTCAACTCTTCCCTCAGGACATGGGTAGGGCTAGGAACAGAGGCACTAAGCCAGGCCAAAGCCACTTTAATGGGGACACAAGGAACTGCAGGTGCTGATTTACAAAATAAGACACAAAGTGCTGGAGTAACTCAGCGAGTTAGGCAGCATCTCTGTAGAAAGTCTGAAAAAGGTTCCTGACGTGAAATAAAGCACTATTGAACCATTGAAAAGTAATTTATCCACGGCAGTCTGAAGAAGGGTCCCGAACTGAAATGTCATCATCATATTCATGGTTAGATTTATGGCAATTCAAAAATTAATAGACATTAAAATATTGTGAGTACCTTTTTTGTCCCCATGTACTTAGCCGCCACTTCATGCTTCTTGTAGAGTACATGCCTTCTGTCCGGTTTACTTTGGAACCGCGGGATCTTTTTCACTGGATCATTAGGACCAAATGAAGGTGAACTTGTCTGTAAAAACGGCCTCATATTTTGAACAAAGATAAATGGTTTGAAAACTGACCTAAGAAAAGACAGACCAGAATGTTTTGTAAATCACATCTTTTGTAACTATTTTTACTAGTAATTAACAATGAAAAAAAAAGTTGCATTACTTAATTTATATTTAATTTACAGCATAACTTATAACCAACTCTTAACAAAATGTATTATCTTTCATGGTTTATTTCCTACTTGGTGTTTTCATCTTTAATCTGTGAGCATCGAAAAAGTAATGCAACAGCAATGACATCTGGTGGTTACTCAGAAAATGTTATCTGTGGCAGTGAGCAAAAGGTCAGACACAGAAATTACACAGCTTGATGAAACAAGCCACCATGCATTGAGAATAATGACATTGCGACATTATAACAATGACCATAAATGTTTACTGTTCTTTGAGTAACTGCATACAATGTTAATATATAATAAATTCAAAATCGTGAGAGTCACCACTTGCACTGACTTAGTAACTTGGCACTAAGCCAATGTTTGGCCATGGAATTGAAGAGGTAAACTATAATGTTACTGCAGTGAGCCAGCCTGGTCAGTAAGACAGAAGAAATAACTCTTGCTTGTTGGAGGCAAACAGACCAAAAGCTACAGGCTTGCAAGACTCACAAGACTAAATGAATGAGAGAGAGAGAACTGGATGAATGTCCTTGCACAGATACACTGATCATTCACCTGAACTTTTGTAGACGATGCTGTGTCAGTTCATTTGCCATCATCGGATCTAATTGCAAAATTCTTCCTTTATAGGTATGTGCGTGTACACATTGTAAAATGCCAAAATAGTATCATAATTAACAAAATACATCAGAATTGATATGTATCAATATCAAACAAGGAAAACTACAATAAACTAAATTATCTTTAGCTTTCAGGCCACTTTAGCACTTTCTCTCAACTTTCATCAGTTATGATCTTCTGTTGTCCTGTTTTTACCTGTTGGCCTCATTTGATTATTCCTCTGACTTTTTCGGCTCTGCTCTCTGACGCTGTTGTTGGTTCACCCACAATTTTGGTTGTTAGGTTTCACAACATTGCCCCTTAGGTTCTCTCTCTTTGTTCCCATTATAATGGGGTCGCTCTGTTGGTAAGGAATGATATTCAGTCCCTTGCAAGGGGTGACATAGAATCAGGAGATGTAGAATCAGTATGGACAGAACTGAAGAATTGTTAGGGTAAAAAGATCCTAATAGGAGTTATCTACAGGCCCCCAAACAGTAGCCTGGATAAAGGGTTCAAGTTGAATCAAAAGTTAAAATTGGCATGTCGCAAAGGTAATGCTACAGTGGTTATGGGAGATTTCAACATGCAGGTAGACTGGGAAAATCACCTTGGTAATGGACCCCAAGAAAGGGAGTTTGTGGAGTGCCACCGAGATGGATTCTTGGAGCAGCTTGTTCTGGAGCCTACCAGAAAGAAGGCAATTCTGGATTTAGTGTTGTGTAATTAACCAGATTTGATAAAGGGAACTAAATGTAAAAGATCCATTAGGAGGTAGTGATCATAATATGACCAGTTTTAATCTACAATTTGAGAGGGAGAAGGGAAAATCGGAAGTGTCAGCATTGCAGTTGAGCAAGGGGGACCATGGAGGCATGAGAGAGGAGCTGGCCAGAGTTGACTGGAAAGATACCCTAGCAGGGAAGACGGTGGATCAACAATGGCAGGTATTTCAGTGAATAATACAGAAGGTGCAGGATCAGTTCATTCCAAAGAGGAAGAAAGATTCTAAGGGGAGTAAGAGACGACTGTGGCTGACAAGGGAAGTCAAGGAAAGTATGAAAATAAAGGAGAAGAAGTATAACATAGCAAAGATGAGCGTGAAGCCAGAGAATTGGGACTCTTTTAAAGAGCAATAGAAGATAACTGAAAAGGCAATACGGGGAGAAAAGATGAGGTATGAAGGTAAGCTAGCCAAGAATATAAAGGAGGATAGTAAAAGCTGCTTTAGGTATGTGAAGAGGAAAAAAATAGTTAAGACAAATGTGGGTCCCTTGAAGATAGAAGCAGGTGAATTTATTATGGGGAACAAGGAAATGGCAGATGAATTGAACAGGTACTTTGGATCTGTCTTCACTAAGGAAGACACCAACAATCTCCCAGATGTACTAGTGGACAGAGGTCCTAGGGTGACGGAGGAACTGAAGGAAATTCACATTAGGCAGGAAATGGTGTTGGGTAGACTGATGGGTCTGAAGGCTGATAAATCCCCAGGGCCTGGTGGTCTGCATCCCAGGGTACTTAAGGAAGTGGCTCCAGAAATCGTGGACGCATTAGTGATCATTTTCCAATGTTCTATAGATTCAGGATCAGTTCATGTGGATTGGAGGGGAGCTAATGTTATCCCACATTTTAAGAAAGGAGGGAGAGAGAAAATGGGAAATTATAGACCAGTTAGCCTGACATCAGTGGTGGGGAAGATGCTGGAGTCAATTATAAAAGAAGAAATTGTGGAACATTTGGATAGCAGTAACAGGATCGGTCCGAGTCAGCATGGATTTATGAAGGGAAAATCATGCTTGACTAATCTTCTGGAATTTTTTGAGGATGTAACTAGGAAAATGGACAAGGGAGAGCCAGTGGATGTAGTGCACCTGGACTTTCAGAAAGCCTTTGATAAGGTCCCACATAGGAGATTAGTGGGCAAAATTAGAGCTCATGGTATTGGCGGTAGGGCGCTGACATGGATAGAAAATTGGTTGGCGGACAGGAAACAAAGAGTAGGGATTAACGGGTCCCTTTCAGAATGGCAGGCAGTGACTAGTGGGGTACCACAAGGCTCGGTGCTGGGACCGCAGCTATTTACAATATACATTAACGACTTAGATGAAGGGATTAAAAGTAATATTAGCAAATTTGCAGATGACACAAAGCTGGGTGGCAGTGTGAACTGTGAGGAGGATGTTATGAGGATGCAGGATGACTTGGACAGGTTGTGTGGGTGGGCAGATGCATGACAGATGCAGTTTAATGTGGATAAATGTGAGGTTATCCACTTGGTGGTCAGAACAGGAAGGTAGATTATTATCTGAATGGTGTCAAGTTAGAAAATGGGGAAGTACAAAGTGATCTGGGTGTCCTTGTTCATCAGTCACTTAAAGTTAGCATGCAGATACAGCAGGCAGTGAAGAAAGCTGGCCTTTATGACAAGAGGAGTTGAGTATAGGAGCAAAGAGGTCCTTCTGCAGTTGTACAAGGCCTTGGTGAGACTGCACCTGGAGTACTGTGTGCAGTCTTGGTCTCCAAATTTGAGGAAGGACATTCTTGCCATTGAGGGCATGCAACGTAGATTCACTAGGTTAATTCCCGGAATGGCGGGACTGTCATATGTTGAAAGACTGGAGCGACTAGGCTTGTATATGCTGGAATTTAGAAGGATGAGAGGGGAGCTTATTGAAACATAACAGATTATTAAGGGATTGGACACGTTAGAGGCAGGAAACATGTTCCCAATGTTGGGGGAGTCCAGAACCAGGGGCCACAGTTTAGAATAAGGGGTAGGCCATTTAGAACGGAGATGAAAAAAAACTTTTTCAGTCAGAGAGTTGTAAATCTGTGGAATTTTCTGCCTCAGAAGGCAGTGGAGGCCAATTCTCTGGATGCTTTCAAGAGAGAGCTAGATAGAGCTCTTAAAGATAGCGGAGTCAGGGGGTATGGGGAGAAGGCAGGAATTGGGTACTGATTGTGAATGATCAGCCATGATCCCATTGAATGGCGGTGCTGGCTCGAAGGGCCGAATGGCCTACTCCTGCTCCTATTGTGTATTGTCATGTCTAGTTTTACCCACTGGCCTCTTGAATGATTCCCCCTCTTGCTTGCTCCCTTTCCATCGCATCCACTGATATGTTTTATTTTAATCTGTTTTGTCAATAGGTTATACTGATTTGATTTTTAAAATGTTTTTGTATTGAAGTGTTTCTATATAAAATGACTTTAATACATTGTCGGCTAACGATCATTAGTAAAAGATAGGATACAACAAAATGAAACATCTAAACAATTGATCAAACTCTTTTTCTGTTACCTCTCAGGATAGGGAGTAGCTGTTAAAAAATGAATGCAATGGAGACTGGTGTCTATTGGAAGAATGGAAGCCATGCTTCCTGTGGTCGTGAAGCCGCCTTCCATGTTAATACCACTTTCTTTGTCCCGGAGAATTTCCATAATGGTTTCAACTCTAATATTTCCTATTGTAAATATGAACATAATGTGAAATACACTTGCAATTTTGTTTTTTAAATCAAAAAATAATAATGATAAAGGCAGAAGCAGTTCTATGTGCAAAAAAATGGCATTTCATAATTTCAAATCAGAAACACTTAATATCTTGACATCTTTGGCAACTGACAAAGCTGGGGATGGGATTGGAGCACAGCAATCAAAGATTTTTCTATTGGTTTTATGTGTGTGTTTGTTCTGTCACTGTGAGTCACTGGACTGACTCGAACAAGGTCCAACCACTGGGCAGGTCTTCCAGACAGGATTGGGGCAGTATTTAACAGCAAATTAAACTGGGGATCTGTAAAATTGTGGATGATCAGCCATGATCACAATGAATGGCGGTGCTGGCTCGAAGGGCCAAATGGCCTCCTCCTGCACCTATTTTTCTATGTTTTCTATGTTTCTAAAAGGAAAATTTGGTGGTTCAGTAGCAAGTGCAGGCAGCTTACGGTTGGCAGGATTTTCCAACTCAGTTTGCTTTAGTTATTCTAATGAAGTTATCTGAAACTCAAACTTTCATCTTTTTACCTTGAGGTGAAGGTGTTACCATTCAATAAAAACCGCTGCACGATATTTTATGATTATCTAAAATCTTATGAAGGTTCTACAAATCCGTTACTGCTCTCAGCTGATTTTACTCTGTTTAGAAAACACCACGTACAGTACATAAAACTTATAAAGCCATTTTCCTACTGTCTAGAAATAAAGGTACCTCAGAATCAGAACAAATGCAAAGGACCAGGAAACACCTGTAATGTTATTGAGGAGAACACATAGCGCTGGAGTAACTCAGTGGGTCTGGCAGCATCCCTGGAAGACATGAATAGGCAACATTTTCGTTGGACTGAAATGTCGCGTGCCTATGTCCTCCACAATGGCTGCCAGCACCAAAGTTACTCCAGCACTTTGTGTTCTTGAGATTCCAGCATTTACAGTTCCTTATGTCCCTAATGTTATTGAATCCGTCTTGCGGTTGCATGGTGTAGCTCAATTACATCTTAATTCAACTAAGAGCGCAACATCACTGAATCTTGTCCTCCGACTGTCCAATTATTAACATTTGTTGCTTTCTAATTTTCAATTATCTCTGACAATGTTCTGATTTCTCAAAAGACTAGCCTGGAGATTAAAAATAATTTCACTACTAAATTGTAAAAGGTCCTTCTAAAAAACCATAAAATCCATTGTTTATTGAAAGTCTGCTGAAAGTCTTTACTCGCTGGCATTATTATTAACATTCTTGTGATTACTGCAAAATAATGCAGGGATCCTAGGAAAACAAGTCCCTTTAACACAAGCTTTTGCTGAAATAAATGCTTTGAAGAGATATGCAAATCTCATAAATGGGAAAAAAACTAGTGTAAAACTTAAAGTAAACTCATCATAGAAAGATAAGATTGATATTAAAAGACAAAATAAACCTATTTCATGACAAACTAAATTCTATCTTTTTCAATTCTGTAAAATAAGGTTTGGAATGTCTTTTGTTAGAAACAGCTTCGCATTCTGACTAAGAAACCGATGTTCTCTTTAATAACATTTAAAGATAGCTTATTCAGAGAATTAATTAATTATTCTATGTGTGAAAGACCAATTTCAAGTTAATCCTCTTGTTTTAATTACCTTTATGCTTATTCAGAAGCTGGAGGCCAGCACAATATCGATTATCCAATTCATTAGAAGAGTCCTGATAGGAATACACAGCAGTGAAATTGAACTCTGTTTTTCCATCCCACCAGCCTCGTTCTTTTGCATAACTTCTCAGGTCTGGGTGTTCCTTATTAATTTTTGTTGTTATGGAAAACTGATTGGAAATATTCCGTACCCCTTCTGAACACAACAACAAAAAAATGTAAGACTCATTTTTGTATTTAACCATTATTTGCTATAAATAATTAATGTTTTCATTTCATAATAAGTTAACAGCCAAACATATGTGTGAGTTTCAGAGGATTATTTCATAAAAATTACTGTTGGCCAAGTAATCAAAATAATATACTACTAAAATGTCAATAATATCGGCAAATTTGAAATTATTGCCTTTCCATCTTTTAGGATTTTTCTGCTTCCTTTCTTTCAATATTCTGGCAGCAGCAGAAAACTGAAGAGAGATGTTCTTTGCCATCTCCCAGTCTATTAGATTGGCACTCATTAATATGTGGTTTAAAGCATTAAGAATAGTCAAATAGTGAACTTACGAGACTAACCTATACCTCTATGAATTGCTACCAGCAGTAGACAGGGAAAGGCAAATACAAACATTTTGCCTCTTGTTCCCGCAATAAGGGTTTTTTTTCAAAAGCCTGGAAGTTTCTGGACGCATTTGAAGATTATGCTTTAACTCTCTGCATGTACCTAATCATTTTAAATCCCGACCCCACCAATCCCCACTCCACCAATCCAAACTTTAATTCGAAGCTTCAACCCTATTTGAAAAAATGATTGGATGTTAGTAATAAGTTGCAGAATAAGAAAAAATAAGTTGACAAGATGTTAAGAATCCAAGGGTTCAGATTTCAACTTATGAAATCAAAATATCTGGGAAGTGAAAAAGGCTGGGAATGAGGGTGACTACAATGAAATAGTGAGAATAAAAGCAACTAATGGAGGCTAGTCAGGACAGAAAGAAATAGTGTTCAAAATTAACTAAAAATGAACCTGCTATTTCAAGACTTTACATGAAAGGTTATAGACACAACACGAGGCATTGAGAACAAACTCTGGTTCACATTTTCGGTGTGATTATTAACTAAATGCCTCTGTCCTCAATATTTTTGGATTTTTTCCTTACTGTTTAACAAGCTATTCTATTCCAAAAATTCTGTTACATATAACCTAAATATTGTATTAAAAAGTCTGCAGTTTCTGAACATAATTAATCAATTGTCACCATTCCAGTTTTCTTTTAAAAAGCAAATGATTATATCCATTGAAATGTAATCGTTTTATATACCTGCAACTTTTTCTGCTGCCCAGTATTTACCAACAGTCTCTAATATCCATGCTTCTTTCCTGTCAGCAATCAGAAAGCTGTTGTAAGCTGTAAATGTAACTTTATCTTCTATGCAATTTCCACCCTGTCCGTACTTCTCCAGAAGATTGGTGAGAACATCGACTGCCTTCTCTGCTGTTTCAGACCGTTCCAGCCCAAGTCTAGGAGAGTGTATAGAATTTTTTTAATAAGTATTTCCAAAAGAAAATTGTGCTTGTAATTACCAAGATTCAAACCGGTTTACAAGTTAACCTATATGTTATCATCTCCCTGATATTAGTTTACATTCAAGTAGCATGGTACAAATAAACACAATTTGTTCTGTTAGTTCTTACAAATAAGAATGACTTATATTTTAAAATGTTTAGGTTTATTATTGTTACATATACTGTGGAACAATGAAAAGGTTTGTTTTGCATGCTATCTGAATAGATCAGATATACCATACAGAGATGCAATCAGTTTAAACTTAAGTACAATAGATAGGAGCACAAAAAAAGTTAGAGTACAGAATGCAAATGTACTATCATGTGCATAAACATGATGCAGTGTAATGTTATACTAAATTACTTCTATAAGCTTTAATAAATTACTCTTATTGTTTCTTTATTATGACCCCCTTCTCATGTCAAGTTAATTTTCAAAAAGCAGTGCAAGAATTTCTAAAGCGATATAAGAAAATGTGGCAGTTTTTGCAAATTAATTCCATCTAACTTTTGTCACACAGGATGTTATTTGTGACTTTGGAAGGGGTCACTTTGGTACTGAGAAAATAGGAAATTGGAGCAATTTAAATGTGGAATTTCAAGAATGATTGGCATTGATTTGGATAAGAAAGGAGAGTTGGAAATCCAAGGCGGGATATTAGCATTGCAGACAAAGCCACCGCTGATCTCCTTGAGAAGTTGGTGGTAAGCCAATTTCATGAACTGCTACAATCTTTCTGATGAAGATTCTTCTGTAATGATGCCAGTTTGGCATGTTCCAGAATTTTGATCCAGTGAAGAGGATGCAACAGCGACATATTTCCAAGTCAAGATAGTGTCAAAGAGGAACATGCAGGTAGTGGTTTTCCCACACATAAGAACTTCAAAGTAGTAGATTTGGGTTTTGCAGATGCTGTTGGAGTAGCCTAGATAAATAATTGATACATTTTGTAAATGATACACACTACAGCACCCTGGGCTGTTAATGTTTAGGGTGGTAGATGTAATACAAAGCAGGCAGCCTGCTTTTTCATTGTTGGTGTCCAAAATTGAGGTATGCTGGAGCCGCACTTATCTGGACAACATTCCTGGTTTTGTGCATTGTAGACATCAGAAAGGCTTTGGGGTATCAGGAGGTGAGTTATTACAGCATCCTCAATCTCTGACCTCTTTCAGGTCCAGCTGAATTTCATGTCAATAGTAACATGAAAAGAATATTGACAGTGGGGTACTCATTGATAGCAATGCCACTGAAGTCAAAGCATGACTTTGACAGACACTCTTGAAGAATATCATTGCTTGCCAATTTTAGGGTGCAAATATTACTTGCCATGTATTAGCTCATGCTTGAACTTTGTTTGAGTATCACTGCCTGCAGACATGAACTTCATTTGCTGAGGGATTAAGAATAGATTTGAATATTGTGCAATCATTGGTGAACATCCCGATTTCTGGCTTTATCACAGAAAGTAGTTCATTGATGAATTGCATGAGAACAGTAAGAAGGACACAGCTTTGAGGAACTCTTGCAATGATGTCCTAACATTGGGATGATTGATCTTCAACCACAAACAACTTCCTTTCTGCAAAACATGACTCCAATTATTGGAGAGTGGGGGAGGAGGTGAGGGAGGGAGGGAGGGAGGGGGAGAGGGTGGGGGAGGGAATGGGGGAGGAGAGGGTGTTGCATCAATGCAGGAGAAGTTTGGGCCCAACTGGTCCACTTGGTCTAGTACCTTACTAAATCCATGCCCAGTAGGGCTTCTTTGCTATCTTGTTCTTCTTTTCCCCAAACTGCCTCATTTCCGATGCATAGGCCGTGTTCATTAGATCCCATTTCAGCTCCCCATAACCAGGAAGGCCGACTAAGAACAACAGCATGTGTCGTTTCAGCCTGATCAATCGTTAGATATGTGCACTGAAAAGTAAAGGGTGACATGATATTAAATCCTCTCAAATCCTCACAGTATAACTTATGAAGTAGACCAACTTATTGATGTATCATTTTCCATGCTGATAGCGTTTAGATTTTTTACTTAAGCACTTTAATTCTTGTGAAAGATTTGTTCTCATTGCCCAAAACTCAATTCTTCAGGTACTTACAGCTGAGAAATTATGTTCGACAAAACAATTCGCTTTTTGAGTCCCTGCCTGAAGACGACTCGTTGTCCAAAATTTTGCTGGGTCCCCCGGAACCAAAGAACCTAATCTCATCTTTTGTAGGTATCTTTTCAAACAAACTAGATAAATCTACTTTAAAAATAAAACAAACCTGGGAAGAAGACCTTAACATTGAAATTGATGACGATGTCTGGAAGGTAGCACTGAAAAGTATAAAATCCTGTTCTATTAATTCTAGGCTACAACTGATTCAATTCAAGGTTATACACAGATTACACTACTCTAAGGTTAAGCTGCATAAAATCTTTCCTGATCTCTCACCTTTGTGTAATAGTTGCAAGACCGCTGAGGGTACACTCGCTCACCACTTTTGGACTTGTCCAAAACTTCACAACTTTTGGTGTCTTTTATTTCAATGGTACTCTACTGTTTTAAACGTCACTTTAACTCCGGACCCTGAAACTGCTCTATTCGGGTATTCCACAACACTTGAGAAGCTAGACCATAATGCTCGCACAATCTTGGTTTATGGTATGGTAATTGCCAACAGATGTATTTTGAAACTATGGAAATCAGACTCTGCTCCTCAGTTTGAGACTTGGTTAAGAGAATTAATGGGCATATTACACGTAGAGAGGTTGAGATATGAATTGTCTGGCAACCCTCAAAAGTTCTTCAACATATGGAACCCAGTGCTGCAGCATATTAAGGACAAGTAAAACTATCCCCTCAATGCCACATGCTTTTGTACCTTCTTTGAATCCAGCAGTGAAAATACTGAAATATTTGACTTGTGAAAATTACCTTGCCTCATGTTTTTGTGCTTTTGTCTTTTTTGTCACATTGTAGTTATGTTTTTTTTAAATTTATTTTTATTTATTTATTTGTTTGTTTTTGTTTGTTTGTTTTCATGATTATGTAGGGAAGGGGAGGGGTGGGGTTTACTGTTGTTGTTATATGCACTGTAATCAATTAAATTAAAAATTAAAAAAATAAACATTAAAAATAAAAATAAAGATTTGTTCAGAGAATTCAGTCCAATGATATCTACATTTTAATGTTGGATAGAAAGGAGGGTGATCCATAAAACCTTTGTGTGATATGTAAATGCAATATGTGAGCATCATTCTCAAAATCCCAAATATATTTACACCGACCATTTGATAAATGGTCTCTGCAGTATTCAAATGCATACCAAGTTTCTGTATGAAACTCCAGTATATGATCATGCAAAAGGCAAGTCCTGCTCAGTTCAATTCAGAGGGAAAATGGAGAAAGTAGATAGTTGATCATGTTAAGAGTTAGCAAGTTGATGCAGGATTCTGAAATTTAGGAGTTATTAAAACTGGTTAAGATTTAAATAATGTTGGATAAATATAATGGAGTCACAAGAGACTGCAAATGCTGTAATCTTGAGCAAAAAACTTCTGGAGCAACTCAGCAGGTCATGTGGGGAATTCTCCACAGATGCTGCCTGACCTGCTGAGTTCATCCTTCGGTTTGGAGTAATACAAAGTGGATTGTGTCACAATGAAGGTGGTCCTGAACAATACTGCAACCATGTCCAGTGTACACTAGAAATATTGGTATTGGTTTATTATTGTCGCATGTACTAAAAGTACAGTGAATAGCTTTTGTTTGCCTGTCTATCCAGTCAAATCAAATCATATTATTCAGGAGTACAATCAAGCCATACACAAGTACAACTAATAGTGCAAAGTGCAAAAAGTCAGAGTACAGAATATAGTTTTACAGTATAGCATTACAGTTAGAGAAGAAATACAAGATCTGCAATGAGGTAGGTTGAAAAATTGGGACTATACCCTATCTTTTGGGAAGACCATTCAGTAGTTTGGTAGCAGCAGGAAAGAAGCTGTTCCTAAATTTGGTGGTAAGTGCTTTCAAGATTTTGTATCTTCTGCCCAACAGGTAAGGGGAGAGGAGGGGTGTGAATGGGATCGGAAAGGTCTTTGATTATGTTGGCTGCTTTCCCGTGACAGCATGTTGTGGATGGAGTCCATAGTAGAGAGGATGGTCTGGGTGATGGACTGGACTACATCTCTAACTCTATGCAATATCTTAAGGTCTTCGGCAGAGCTGTTCCAAAACCAAGCTATATACTTTCTATGGTGCTTCTTCATAAGTTATTAAGAGTCATTGGAGACATGTCAAACTTCCTTAAGTCTCCTGAGAAAGTAGAGGTGTTGGTGTGCTTTTTTAAAAAAATGGTGGCTTCAATGTGGTTGGTCCAGGACAAATTGTTGGTAATATTTATACCAAGGAATTTGAATCGCTTGACCACTTCCAATTTAGCACCACTGATGCTGATCAGTGAGGGGGTGGTCAAGTGCACTCTCATAATTTTGTCCAGATTAAAGGAGATGTCGGACTACCAGTGGTGGACCTGTGTTGTTAAGGTCAAATAACTGTGGCTGAACATAATTTGGTGACATTCTGTAAAGTGAGAAATCGATGTATGTTTTATTAATCCTTTAACATACATACTTCTTTATTTTAATAAATGCAATTTTTGCTTTACTTAGTAAAATCATGGAGGCATTGACCTAATACTGAATTCAAATTTTATAGGAAAAGATACTCTTACCTCCACCTTATCTCCTTGTTGATAAGTTGCTGCAGAGAAGAAAACAACTTCCTGGACTTCATCCGAAGGCCTGTCTGAGTTTTTTCCAAAAATGATCAGATTATTGATTGTTGCTGGAGGCAAAGCCACAAATGTGTCACAAGACTTTGGAGGACATTTGGTTCTTAAAGCCATACTGGGGAAGTAAAAGATAAAAATAACAAGTAAATGCGTGTTGTTAAAAGCAAAAAAAACCCCAAAGATTTTGTTTCCAGTGAAAGAATCAATTAGGGTTCTGAATTCACATAAAAAAATTTCATTGATATGATACATGGGATTCATATCATTTGAATGCGATGTATCATTCCCAGAGTAATTTCTACAATATACTGTAGAAAAAACAACAGGTTAAACTTTAAAATAACCTAGCAGTGAACACTAATGGAGGAACACTTCAACAACTGGCTGCTTTATTCATTCACAATTTGGCTGTGAAATTCAGCTCAGTACCATTTATTTTGGTTACTATGAGCTCTGAATTGCTTCCAACGTGGCAAATGATAAACGCACCTAAATCTATAACCGAGTTGTACTGGACACAATATTGGAAAAAGTAGTGTGTTGTTCTGAACCCCACTAGAAATATAAATAATAAGCAGACTGTGATGCCTTTCACTATGTGTCTCAATTACAATACAATACAATATATTTTATTGCCATTGTACAAGTACAACGAGATTGAGAATGTACTTCCATACTGATGCTATCAAATATATAAATAAATCACGGCGAAAATGAAAACAACAAAGGGGGGGGGGGAAGAAAAAAAGGGGGAACAAGGTAAAGTGCACAATTCAATGCCAACACTGCCCATTTGGAACTTAACAGTCCAACCAACATCTCTTAATCTCAAAAAAACATACGAAGTGCTGGAGTAACTCAGTAAGGTCAGGCATTATCTCTGGAGAACATGGATAGGTGAAGTTCTGGGTCAGGACCCTTCTTCAGACTGGTGTGGGGCAGGACAAAGCCTGGCAAGTGATAGATTAATACAGGTGAGGGGGGTTTTGGATAGGCAGATGGTTGGATAAATTCTCTTGTGAAATCGCATTCAGTTGTTGGAAGGACCCACAAACAGAGCTATTTAAGAGGATTGTCAATTAATTTCAACTTAATTGCTCAAAGATTTCTACTCGCTTTTAATAATTAAAAAAGACTAATACCACCATGTGTGGCAATAGCAAAGGGTACCGTGGATAAACCACCTCAGTTTTAAGGATGTATCAGAAATCTTGTCTGAAAATGAAGAGAATAAAGAGATAAGAAATTCAAGATTATTTGCTAAATTTATCCCACCATTTAAGTTCATATTTTAAAAACCTAAATAATTATTTAAAAAATAAACTTGCCTGAATTAAAGTCCATGTGATGCACACAGTTGAGGGCAAAAACAATTACAAATTTGATTGGCAGAAAAGTACTGGATGCGAAAAGGTACACCCCGAGTAAAATCTCACATCACTAAGGCCAATGCCCTTCAGTGTTAAGAATCAATGAAGAATTTAAATACTTATTTGGTTTATGAAAATAAATACTCCAAGTTGAGCTGTATAGTTCAAATTCCTTTCCTACATGCTTAACTTGCAAATGTTAAATTTGCCCACAATTGATGTTACACAAATCAATGCATAGTGAATGGATTATCGGTTTTGAATATGGATATTATGTTCACTACTTTGCATTTTTAATAGTAAATTGCATATTTAAGGATTGAAAAATTGTGGTCATAGCCAGTGAACCATCTCCTTTTTGATATCTTTCAATTGCCTAGACCTTAATATAAATATTGTTGGGGGTTGAAGAACTGAATTCTATTCATTCTTCAGAACTAATTCCCTTTCTGCAATTACTCATTCTCCTCAGGTACATCTACGTAGTCACTTCCATCATCAGTTGTCAGAAATGACAGGCGGTACCTATTTAAAATATGCCCCATGCCTTTTCATAGAGCAACCTTCCAGCATTCATATAACAAAATAATGCAAGGAGACAGAGCATGAGATATTCTCTTCATGAGAAGAGAATATGGAACTCTAAGCTGGGAGTTCATATATCAGGCAGGTTTTTTTGTGCCTTCATCTGGGAAGACTGATGCAAAGTATTTTTAACTCTTCCATCATTTCCATATTCATTTCTTGCCTGTAAGGACCCCACACTTAACCTTATTTGTATTTTCATTTTTTTAATGTACTTCTGAAAGTTCTCACTGATAGTGTGTTCCATGCCCAGTAGGGCTTCTTTGCTATTTTGTTGATCTTTTCCCCAGACTGCCTCATTACCGAGGCATACACACATTTAAACACGGATTTGCAAGGAATAGAGGGATATGAGGGATATAGAGGGCAGGCACATACGAGTTGGTCTTAGCGTCATGTTTGGCACAGACATTGTGGACCTGTTCTTGTGTTCTGTTCTATGTGCTTGTCTCTTGAGATCAGGACTGAACCCAGGTTACTGAAGCAGAAATTCTTCTAACTGTGCCACAATATACAATTGAAAAAAAAATAATGTCAGGAAGTAACAATGCAGTTGGGTTTTTTTTTACACTGAAATAGTTAAAAAGACGGGCTGAATGGTTGTGCTCTGTGCTATAGGATTTTATAATTCCAGAAATAACTTTATCACTGCAGAGCTATTTTAACCTTGGTGTATGTTTTTAGCCTACGCATGTTTTGTCATTTATGGGCTATTGGAGCTGCAGCCTGCACTCATCCAGGCAACTGAAAAATATTTCAAGACACTCCTATCAAAGGTCATTCATGTTGATTCATTTCCTGGACTGTCAAATTAATGGAATTGGGAAATAGTTAAACCACCTCTCTGCTGAATCACAGTCCAATCGAACCAACAGTTGAAATTCGGGTTTTGTCACACATATGGGTTAAAGCTAATGCTTGGAAATGTTTCCTTTCGGTTTACCTGCTGGCAATGATGTGTCGGCTGCGCTGGATGAAGCCCAGGGTTTGGAGTAGTGACGGGCGCAGTTGTTGATCAGCGGCCCTTCATAGGCCGCGCCAGGCCGCGCCGCCCCGCCCCGCCGGTGATCCTGGCCCCGTGGGCGGCTGGGATTTGTAGTCTCAACGCCCGGCTCTGCGGGAACCCGAACCCGAACCCGTTCCCGCTCCCGCTCCCAACCGCTCGTCTCGGTCGCGAAGCAGCACTGGTCAGCCATGGGGAAGTCGTTCGCCAACTTCATGTGTAAGAAGGATTTCCATCCGGCCTCCAAGTCCAACATCAAGAAGGTAAGCGGGCGAGTGGTGGGCCGCGGGGCCGAGGGGCCGAGGGGCCGCGGGGCCGAGGGGCCGCGGGGCCGAGGGGCCGCGGGGCCGAGGGGCCGCGGGGCCGAGGGGCCGCGGGGCCGCCGGGCCCCGGAGCAGCGCCGTCCTCTCCCAGCCCGTTGTGTTAGTGGCCGGGCGGAGGAATGACGCCCCCCCCCCCCCACACAGCCTGATCTGTTTACACACAGCAATGGGCCTTGACAGATTTCTGTGTTGCTTCAAATAAAAACATTTACCGTATTCACATAGTAAATTTGAGAAATTTGGACTATTAAAGTTTATGGAGGATAAATAATATATTGGTTGTAAAAGTGGATTTTAGCATCATTCTGCAAACCAGACGTCGACTTCGGTCTGAAGAAAGGTCCTGAATCGAAATGTCGCTTCTCCATTCGCTCCACAGAAGCTGCCTGACCTGTTGTGTTTTACCTTGAATTAGGCCGTTCTGTAGTTTTACAAATGCTAGGGTATTGCCCGATTCACCTCCACCACAATGTGGACATTGGGTTCTGCCTCTGGAACTGGTACACTAAAATGCTACGGCATATTTCCTACATTCTGTATTGTCCTTTTTTGTTCTACCTATTGTACTTGAGTTTGACTTTATTGTATTTATATATTATGTATGGTATTATCTGATTTGATTGGATAGCATGCAAAAGTAAGCTTTTCACTGTACCTCGGTACAGATGACAATAATCACAATTTTCACTGTACCTCGGTACAGATGACAAAGATGACAATCTATTCCCTAGCGTTTGAGGCCCTCTGAAAGGGCGCTGTAAACTGTTTATCTATGTGTTGTTAGGTTTGTGTGCTATTGTATGTTCTTTTTTAGTACCTGCACTGATGTACAGCACTTTGGTCAACTTGGGTTGAGTTTAAATTTGCTATACAAATAAAATTGACTTGACATGACGTGAAACTGTCCACTAGCCTGTGTTTACATTTGCAGAACCTCACAAATTATCAATTTCCCGCCCCTATTGGGTCACCTCCTGCCCCCTCTGACATAATCTACAGTTGCTCACATTAGTCACCTCAAAACTCTCAAATCTGCGGAGACGTAAGTCATCCTCAATCCTACGGGAAGAAATATTTAGGATGCTGATCAGTGGGACTGAATGTGAAACAAAAACATAGAGTTAATGATGTAATAGTGAAGGAGAAAATTTGATCAATCGGCTTTTTCTTGGAATTTTATAACAAAAAGTGGTTCTGAAAATATTTCCAACCACCTATATTAAATTTATAAGTTTGAAACTATTTGAATTAATCATTCGATTTTCTTTTGAGGTTGAAATTAGTTGTTAAACTGTCTTACAATCCTTACTCAAGCAAAATACAGTGCTGGAAGAACTCAGCGGTTCAAGGAGCATCTGTGGAAACTGGACAGGCGATGTATTGGGTTAGGACCCTTCATCAGACTGATTGGAGTAGTGGGAGAAAACTGGAAAAGGGAGGTGGGGACAGAAGCCTGGCAGATTTTGATCCTTGCTCATTGATAGCCTTTAACTGACAAAGTTAAGATCCCTACCTTAAGGGTTTTAGTGCAGAATGTTCGAGATGCCCAACAGCTACTTGTATTTATAGCACCTTTAATATAGGCAGTGGTTTTGCTGGAGAGTTATCAAATAACAATTGACACCACGGTACTGAAGGGGAGATGGGGCAGATGTCCAAAAATTTGTTCAAAGAGATTGGTTTTAAGGAGCATCTTTAAAGGAGAAAAAAAAGATATTACAGTTGAGGGAGGGAATTCCACACATAATTTCTGAATGATTAAATTTGGGAAGAGTTAAAAAGGTCAGGAACATTGACATTTAGGATTGGAGCATATTGAAGAGTGGTGAGACCGTAGATGTAAAAACAATACCAAGAATCTTTAGATTAAGGTATTGCAAATAATGGGAGTTAATCTTGTGATAGATCTATTTATGCAGATCCTAAGAAATTCATCCTGCTGTGAAAATTGCATTGATGCAGTAAGTATGAGAAAGTATTTGGGATCAACTGGATGGAGAGGAAAGAAGAGCTTAACATATGCCGTTTGGCCCTCTTGAGGATCATAATATGAATCAAGCTTGTCACAAATACAACAATCCGTTATTACCATCTACCTAACCGCAGTAAGGTGCTACATATTCATATTCATTTGACCATGCATATGAATTCAAAATATACCAGAACCCACCATGATATTTACTAAACCTATATAAGAACGTCACTTTTAAAATGTTCTTCCAGCAGCAATTAATTTACTCTGCTATATAATTGACAGATACCATGACAAATTATTTAAAATCATCTCTATTTTAATACATGCAAGGAGTTGTTTCTCCCTATTTTTGAAACCTTTTAAAACTCGGACCCTTTTATTCCAAATTGTTTCTCGGATCCTCACCTTGTCTCTTCTTTAACCCCAACATTAATAGCAGTGCAGGCGGTCATCCAGGTGTTAGTCTGTAATTTCTTGTCTTCAGCATTGGATTTGTTTTTCTTGCTCCCTCTCTTCTTTAATGATCATCAGCAAAACCAATATATTTGACTAAGCTTTTAGTTGCCCTACCCAATTTCTTGCTGTTTCATTGCTGTCTATGGATTTATTTGTGAATTTGTAAAAATTGTTTTAAAGTTTTTCCAACATTAAAGGAACAATTTAGATGGCAATTGCATTTTGGCATTCGGTATACATTTACATTTTTAGACTGACTACATTAGAATAATAGTAAGAGACAATGCATTTGTGATAAATATTATCTAATTTTAGTTGGTGGCTGTCTTTCTCAATTCAGCTGTGCTTAAGCATTTTTAGTCTTTGTAAAACTTACTTTGTGCATATATTGCATTACCTGCGGCGACTTTAGTTCATTTGGTATAGAACTTGACTTGGGATTGTAGCTGCAACTCCCAATGTATAACATTGTGCACAAAGAATTATGCTGACATTCCAATATACTCCTGAGGGGAAGCTGCAGTGTAATTAATATAGTACTGCCTTTGATTGAGATGTTAATCAAACTTTTGTCTGGTTTCTGTTGGATGTAAAATCTGATAAATAGAAAACTTCCCGAACTCTGTTAGATCCTATTTCCCCCTTTTATCCCTGTTTTAAAAGACTCAAAAATAGCCATTCAATGTCAGCAATGATTTAATGACTAAGTTTATATGCATCTTATTTTGAGGTTTGGATGGCAGAACAAAAAATATCATATGAAAAAAAGAAACAAGAAGAACTAATGCAGCAGTATGTAAAAGAGCAAGAAGTATACGATAACAGGTATGAAATTGTATTCAATTTGATATATTTTGTCAAATTTCAAATAAATTCATTTTTATGCTCGTTTTGCATGATAAATTTTCCATCTCTGTTCCGTACGTGCACGCACCTTTTGTGCTTGTCGACAATTTGATACATGACTCAAGGGTTTTGTTTTCTTCTGTTCAGTGATCACCAAAGAGAAACCTCGAATACATATTGAAATGGACTGTGCACTTTTTCAATGCAGGTGTGTTTAAGCCCCATTAACTAAACTGAATTTCTTTCATATAAAATAGACCTAGCACAAACAGATGACAAGACACATCCTCCCTGTAGTAGAATTCAGCTTCTATCTGCCTTCCCATATCTATATAATCTCAGGGTTGTAACCTGTGGTTTAGATTGGTCCAAATATACCAACCCACTAGAAAAGGACACAAAGTGCTGGAGTAACTGTGGGTCAGGCAGCATCTCTGGAGAACATTTTCGTTTTGAGGATGTGACCCTTCAGATTGAATGTCAGGGAGAGAGGGGGAGGAGCTGGAAGAGAGGAGGGACATGACAAAGGTGTTAGGTGGATACAGATGGGTGGGGGGGGGGGGGGGGGGTAGTGATGATAGGCAGATGATTGACCAAAGGCCAGAGATGAAATGATAGTAGGTGTGAGATAAAAGGATTGAAGAGCAACCTACTAGAGATGTGTCCCAAGTAATAAAGAAGAACTGAGCATTCTGTTTTATTAAAAATATGTTGAGTGTTCTTCTGAAGGAATAAATTGCACTGATGCATTTAATGTTCCATTGCCAGAGAGGTGGTTCAGCAGTAGTTTATTCAAAACGAGTAATAAACCCTGGATGCTGGAAATCTAAAATAAATGCTTGACTGCACAGTAGCGCAGCTAGTAGTGCTTTTGCCACAGCTCCAGTGATCCAGCTTCAAATCTGGTGCTATCTGTGTGAACTTTGGACTTCTTGCCCCTGCATGTAGATGAGTGGTAGAATCCAGGGGGAGTTGATGGCAGTGTGAGAACCTGGGTCACAGGAGATGTGAGGCATTAACGGTACTAGCTGCACCACTGTGAGATCAACCATTTATTTTAGATTTATATTATTGATGTCCTCATTCTTTAGGAAATGGGGGTTCCCCTCTTCCATTATAGATGAGGCTCTCACTAGGGTCTCCTCGATATCCCGCAGCTCCGCTCTTGCCCCCCCAACCCCCATTCGCAACAAGGACAGAGTCCCCCTTCCACCCCATCAGCAGTCGCATACAGCATATCATCCTCCAACTAACGTCACTTCTAACGGGATCCCACTACTGGCCACATCTTCCCATCTCCATCCCATTTTGCTTCCGGCAGAGTCCGTTCCCTCGCAACTCCCTGGTCAATTTGTCCCTTCCCACCCAAACTACCCCCTTCCCAGGTACTTTCCCCTGCAACCGCAGGAGATGTAACACCTGTCCCTTTATCTCCCCCCTCCTCTTCATCCAAAGACCCCGACAGTCTTTTCAGGTGAGGCAGAGGTTCACCTGCACCTCCTCCAACCTCATCTATTGCATCCGCTGCTCTAGATGTCAACTCATCTATATCGGCGAAACCAAGCGCAGGCTCGGCGATCGCTTCGCTGAACACCTGCGCTCGGTCCGCATTAACGCCACTGATCTCCCGGTGGCCCAGCACTTCAACTCCCCCTCCCATTCCCAGTCTGACCTCTCTGTCATGGGCCTCCTCCAGTGCCATAGTGAGGCCCGCCGGAAATTGGAGGAGCAGCACCTCATATTTCGCCTGGGCAGTTTGCGGCCCGGTGGTATGAACGTTGACTTCTCCAACTTCAGATAGCTCCTCTGTCCCTCCCTTCCCCTCCTCCTTCCCAGATCTCCCTCTATCTTCCTGTCTCCACCTATATCCTTCCTTTGTCCCACCCCCGACATCAGTCTGAAGAAGGGTCTCGACCCGAAACGTCACCCATTCCTTCTCTCCCGAGATGCTGCCTGACCTGCTGAGTTACTCCAGCATTTTGTGAATAAATCGATTTGTACCAGCATCTGCAGTTATTTTCTTATATTCCGCTGTTCCAGGTGTCAACTTCTGTACATCGGCAAGACCAAGCGCAGGCTCAGCGATCGTTTCGCTGAACACCTCCGCTCAGGCCGCCTCAACCTACCTGATCTCCTGGTTGCTCAGCACTTTAACTCCCCCTCCCATTCCCAATCTGACCTGTCTGTCCTGGGCCGCCTCCATTGTCAGAATGAGACCCAGCGCAAATTGGAGGAACAGCACCTCATATTTCGCTTGGGGACCTTACACCCCAGTGGTATGAACATTGACCTCTAACTTCAAATAGCCCTTGCTTTCCTCTGTCTCCATCCCCTCCCCCATCCCAGTTCTTCCACCAGTTTTACTGTCTCCGACTACATTCTATCTCTGGTCCGGCCCACTCCCCTGACATCAATCTGAAGAAGGGTCTTGACCCGAAACCTCACCCATTCCTCCTCTCCAGAAATGCTGCCTGTCCCGCTGAGTTACTCCAGCATTTTGTGTCTACCTTCGATTTAAACCAGCATCTGCAGTTCTTTCTTACACATTTATTTTGGATTTCCAACATCCATGATATTTTACTTGTTTTGAATAAAGGCTTAATTACTGCTGAACCACCCCCCTGGCATTGGAAAGTGGCATTAATGTGGAAGGGTACTTGATAGTCAGCACAGACCTGGTGGGCTGAATGGCCTGATTTCATGCTGTGTGACTTTACACAAGATGTTTGAAATTCTCAAATCAGGCAGCATAAATGGAAAGGGGATCAGATTTACAATTTCACGTCGGTGACCTGTCATCAGCAGAGTTCAAGTTAAAATGTTACATCTTTTTCCTGAGAAGTATAAAGTTTATAATTTGATAACAAGAATGAGAAAAGAGAATATAGATGAAAATGCACAATTCTAAAAAGATAACAAGAACAGGCTTTGGGTATTTGTGCAATGGTAATTAAAAAAAGCAAGGCAGATTGGGAGAGTGATTAAGCTTTTATTGAATCCTGGACTTTATAAACAGAGGCATTGAATATCAGAGCAAGGAAGTTGTGAAGCACTGATAAAGCCTTAACTGCAATGAGGATTCACAAGGATGTTACCAAAAATACAAGTGTCTCTATTTAAATATCTTCTTTTGAGAACATTGGACGATGACCTATTGTAGTGGCATCCGTCCATCTGCGAGAGATGATGGTGCGGCTTGGTGTTGTCCTGCTTGGAGAGGGGGATTTTTCATCTGTGGTTACATCTCACTGTGCCCGCCAAGGATGAAGTGTCCTCTCCATTTGATTTGGCCGCAGGTAAATGGGAATACAAACCTGCCCAGCATCTGCATTCCCCTCTCGACCTGATAGGCTGATTCCAGAGGAACGCCGTGGCTGCTACGTCTGGGGCCTACTCGGTTGCAGGAGTTGCCGGAAGGCAGACACATGAGGGGTCAGCCGACCGTCTTTAGGGACTCCAGCTCCGGTGCCTTTGGCTCTCCTGAGCCTTACCCACAAGCGGGGTGCTATTTAACCCATAGTTGGGACCTGGTTGATGGACGTCAGGACATGTCCACATGCCGTTGGGCCTGCACGTTGCATCTCTGGGGGCCAGAGTTCCTCCGAGATCCCCGTGCAGTTCAGCCTGGGACTGAAGGTGGCCCCTGTTGCCATAAGGAGGCACTGCGAGAGTCTTGATGATGTAGAGGTTATGGACTGGCAGGGGGAGGCTTATGCACTCGGCTACCTTTTTTGCAAAAATTGCTAGCCAGCGGATTCTGGATTTATATCAGGGCACTTGACACGTGCAACACCCTGTGGCTTGTGCCACCAACACACACAGTGACCTATAAGTGTTCTTTAAAATGATACAAGTCTTTGATACAGAGGGAATATCCTCAAATATGGGGAAGGGAATAGTCATTAGTCTAAGATACCATGATATGCACAGGAAATATGAGATGAGTCCCAAAGAGGGGTGAGAATTTAGAACTCGCTACCCCAGGAAATGATTGAAGCAAATAATATTGATGCATTTAGGGGGAGGTTGGATAAGCATTTGACGGAGAAAGGAATAAAAGTTTTAGATTTAATTGAGGGGGATGAGAGTAACCTTGAGTGGACCATAAATGCCAAAATGGATGAGTTGGGCTAATGACCTGTGTGTCAGTGTAATTCAATGTAAATAAACAGATGTCTAAAAAGCGATCTAGAAATGATTCTGTGCTCTGGTGATTTCAAATTCAATTTAAAAGTTTCCAAATTGATTTTTTTTTTCAGGTTACTTATGGGGGATGAACGTGTAAAGAATGGGCTTAACTTTATGTACGAGGCACCTCCAGGAGCAAAGACTGGTAAGGTTTGATTTGTTTTAAAATGCTTCACAAGTTTCTTGAGAGAGACCGTACCATCTCATCCTTGCTTTTTGGTTTTTAAACTTTATTTTCACTGTGGAGTACTGAAAGCTAACTTAAGTTTCCTTTATTTTTCTTCTAATGATTCACAATCAAGAGAATAAAGAGGTAAGGAAATCGAGGTTTTATGGATTTACCCAGTTGTTTAAGTTGGTACTAGTTTTTATTAATGTAGTCTGAGCTAAAATCTGATTGATTGCAGGCAGAAGAAGGCGAGACCGAATACAAGTTTGAATGGCAGAAAGTCGCTCCACGAGAAAAGTAAGTACAATCTTTCATTACAAAAAATGTGTGTGGCTCGCACCCCTCAGTTTTAAAGATGTAACAAGAATCTAATTTTTTTTTGTGAGAGGAAATGCTAAAAATTAACCTATACAGTCCAAGTTCCTTTCAAGTGCTGAAGAATCAAAATCTTCTTGTTCACATAAAAAATGTAAAAGAAGAAAATAATTCCCATCTTACAGCATTTCACTATTATTGACCTATTTAAGACCATAAGCTGAATTTGGCCATTCTGCCCATTGACATTCAATCATGGTTGATCTATTTTTTCTTCTCAACCCCATTCTCCTGCCTTCTCCCTGAAACCTTTGATGTCCTTACTAATGAAGAGCCTATTAATCTCTGCTTTAAAAATACCCAAAGACTTTCAATGACTGAATAATCATGGGCCAGCATCTAGGGATACGTGTAATTATTTGTTTCATTTAAATTTTGTGGCATTTGGGATAACCAGAAAATGGAGTAGTCCTTCAGTGCAACTACCACACATTTTAGAACATTACTTAGCTATTACCTTAAGAGTATTACATTTGTGTATCCCCTAATCGGAACATTTCCTAGCTTGCTGATGACTGAGGGTTATAGATGGTTTTCAAAACAACACGATATTTCTTTTAAATTGCAACATTGACCTAAAATTAGGAACCCTTCATGGGTGAAGCAAATTTGCAGCATACATATAGTTCATGTTGTCCTCGTGTTGTATTCCAGCAACCTTTTCCATGTGGGCTGTTTGCTTTCTTCAATAAAAAGTATTTCGGGAATAGAAGTAAATTTTTCCAAAAAATTACTATAAGAAGAGCAAAACTGTAAATCGATATGTTAAATGTCCTTTTTTTTAAATTGATACCAGATATGCCAAGGATGATATGAACATTAGGGATCAACCTTTTGGAATCCAGGTGTGTATAAACTACACTCATCAATCACAAAAATAACACTAATTACCATTAAATGAGATGAAGCGTAAATGATGGTAATTCAGACTCTGTGTATATGACAGTACATACTTCGCACTGGCTAATTTATTAAATATTCATCTTTTGGATGTGTGTATCACTGGTTGGAGCAGTATTTAATGTCCATCCTTAATTTGCTTTGAGAATATGGTAGGCCATTATCTTAAACATTTGCACCTTATCTGGTGAAGATTTTTCCATAATACTGTTGGATATTGGGTTTTTGGATTTGTGCTCAGTGATGATAAAAGAATAGTTATACATATCCAGGCTAAGAAGATATGTGATTTGAAGTTGGACTAGCTGCTGCTGGTGTTCCAATGCACCTGCTATCCTTTTTCTTTTTTTGTGGGAGGTAATATCAATACAGCCTAAGTGAACAACAGCAATGCAATTTGTAGATAGTAATCACTGCATCCATGGAGTACCAGTGGTGGAATGAATCAGCAGAATGACTGTCAGATAGATTAAAGATCAAGCTGGCTCCTTTGTCCCGGATAATAATAATAATAATAATACATTTTATTTATATAGCGCTTTTCATATACTCAAAGACGCTTTACAGAGATTTTGAGAACATAGGGGAAATGAATAAATAGATAAATAAATAAATAAATAAATGAACAGAGAAAGGAGACAGAAGGTGAGGTGACCTTCAGTGGTTGAAGGCAGTACTGAACAGGTGAGACTTCAGCGATGTTTTGAATGTGGTGAGTGTGGGGGAGTCTCTAACGGTTTGGGGTAGTGAGTTCCATAGGGTGGGAGCAGCGATGGAGAAAGCCCTGTCCCCCCAGGATCTGAGTTTAGTCCGGATGTGGGGGGATAGGAGATTGGCAGCGGCAGAGCGGAGGGTGCAGGTGGGAGTGTGCCTGTGGAGGAGGTCGGTCAGGTAGGATGGGGCCAGGTTATGGAGGGCTTTGTAGGTTATGAGGAGGATTTTGTACTGGATTCTTCTGGGGGATGGGGAGCCAGTGGAGTTTATAAAGGACGGGGGTGATATGGTCACGGATCGAGGTGTGTGTGAGTAGACGGGCAGCGGTTTTGAATGTATTGAAGTTTATTGATGATTTTTGAGGGTGCGCCATAGAGGAGGCTGTTGCAGTAGTCCAGACGGGAGGTGATGAAGGCGTGGATGAGGGTTTCTGCAGCTGTGGAGGAGAGGGATGGACGGAGACGGGCAATGTTTTTGAGGTGGAAGAAGGCTGTCTTTGTGATGTGTTTGATGTGTTTGTCGAAGGAGAGGGTTTGATCAAGGATGATTCCAAGATTCCGGATGTGAGGTGAGGTGGATACTGGGAGACCATCAATGTTGAGGATGAAGTTTTGGGTGGATTTGGTGAGCATTTTTGGACCAATGATGATGATTTCAGATTTGTTGCAATTGAGTTTGAGGAAGTTTGATTGAAGCCAAGATTTTATTTCAGTAATGCAGTTTGTCAGTGTAGAGTGTGTGGTGGAGGAGATTGACTTGGTGGAGATGAGGAGCTGGATATCATCGGCGAAGCAGTGGAAGTTGAGACCATGACGGCGGATTAATTGACCAAGGGGGAACAGGTAGAGGATGAAGAGGAGGGGGCCAAGGACTGAGCCTTGGGGGACACCTTGGGGGAGGGGAACGGTGGGGGATTTACAGTTGTTAATGGAGATGAACTGGTGTCTGTCAGAGAGGTAAGATTTGAACCAGGATAGGGCTGTGCCGGTGATGTTAAGGGAGGTTTCAAGTCGGGTGAGAAGAATGGAGTGATTTATGATGTCAAAGGCGGCGCTGAGGTCAAGTAGGATGAGGATGTTGAGGTTGCCAGCGTCGGAGGAGAGGAGAATGTCGTTTGTGATTTTGAGGAGCGCAGTTTCAGTACAGTGGTTTGAGCGGAATCCGGATTGGAAAGTTTCATACAGGTTATTGGTAGAGAGGTGGTATTTGAGTTGGGAAACTACAGCACGTTCCAAAACTTTGGACAGAAAGGGTAGGTTGGAGATTGGTCTGAAGTTGTTTGGGGTGTCAGGGTTTAGACCAGGTTTTTTCAGAATGGGGGTGACAGCAGCGATTTTGAGGGATGGCGGGACGATGCCAGTGGACAGGGAGGAGTTTATTGTTGCAGTGATAAGTGGAGAGAGAGCAGGAAGGCAGGCCTTGACAAAGCTGGAGGGGATGGGGTCCAGAGAGCAGGTGGCAGTTTTTATTCCTGTGAAGAGGTCAGAGAGGTCGGTGGTGGAGATTGGGGAGAACTGAGGCAGGGGCTGACAGGATAAGGGGGGGCAGGTGGTTTGAGGAGGAGCAGGTGCGTTGGTGGTTAAGGTGCTGTAGATGTTGTCTATTTTGCTTTGGAAGAATGAAAGGAAAGTGGTGCATTTGTCAACTGTGAATGATTGGGAGATGGTGTCCAGGGGGCTGAGGAGTTTGTTTATTGTAGAGAAGAGTGTTTTGGGGTTTCCGGAGCCAGAGTGAATTATTTGAGAGTAGTAGGTGGAGTGGGCATGGGAGAGGGCATCTTTATAGTGCTGTATGTGGTTTTTGTAGGCTTGGGAGTGAATTGTGAGACCTGTTTTGTTGCGGAGTCTTTCAAGTTGGCGGGCATGAGTTTTCATCACGCGGAGTTCAGGGGTAAACCAGGGAGCAGAGTGGGTGAAGGAAACTGTTTTGGTTTTTATAGGTGCAAGCTGGTCGAGGCAGGAGGAGAGAGTGCGGTTGTAGTAGTCAGTGAGGTCAGAGGGGCTGTGGAGGTCAACGAAGGGAGAGGCGGACATTATTTCAGAGAGGGAGGATGAGAGCGAGGTAGGTGAAACAGAGTTCAGCTTGCGGAAGTTTATTTTTCGTTTTTGCTTTGGAGCTGGGGTGGGAATGTTGACAGACATGGTGATGGCTAAGTGATCAGAGAGGGTGGGGTCGGAGCCAGAGAGGTGATGTAGATTTAGTCCAGTGGAGCAGACAAGGTCCAGAATGTGCCCACGGTTATGGGTGGGAAAATTTACGTGTTGAGTGAGGTTAAAGCAGTTGAGTATTTCAGTGAAGTCAGCGGTTATTGTGGAGTCAGTGGAGTCCATGTGGATGTTGAAATCACCGAGGAGGAGGATTGAGGGGGAGAGAGAACAGAACTGGGTCAGAAAGTCAGAGAAGTCAGAAAGGAATGATGGGTGTGGTTTGGGAGGGCGGTAGACAACTGCCATGACTAATTTTGTGTGGCCAGAGAGTTTGAAAGCCAGGTGTTCAAATGACGGAGCAGATGAGATGGAGATGAGGTTGATCTTGAAGTCCTGTCGGTGAATTACGGCAATCCCACCACCTCGGCCTTCCGAGCGTGGTTTATTGATGTAGGAGTATCCGTTGGGTGTAGTGAGGTTGAGTGAGAGGTAATCCAGAGGTTGTTGCCAGGTTTCTGTCAGACAGTGTTGCTTCCTGAGTGTTGATGGGGCTCCACTCATCCAGGCAAGTGAGCAGAATTCCATGATTGGGGATATAAGGAGATGAACCACTCCTAGCCGAATATCCAACATCTGACCTCCTGTTTTAGATGGACTATATAAGTGGCTGGTCAACGGCGAAACTGCACACCTTCTCGTCCATACCCAGCAGGATGATGTCAGTGAGGGACTCAGTGATGTGATGCATTTTAATATCAAGAGTAGATGTTTTTACTCTCTTGTTAAAGATGACCTTTGCCTGATACTATTGTGGCATAATTGTTTCTTGGACTGTCCCTGAATGTTGTCTAGGTCATGCTGCATATTCATGGACTGCTTCATTTGGTGAAGAGTAAACAACCCTGTTTCACGATGTGGGGAGTTTTTGACGAAGCAGTTGAAATTGTTTGAACTCTGGCCATGATTCATTAGAATTCAAATTAAATTCCATTTCCTAAAGGTGGTCGAGCAATTTTCTTTGTAATGTCATTCATTAGTTTTTTTTACTTAATGTTTTTGAAAGCATTGTATTGCCCAATATGAGCCAAAACTTGCTTGGAAACATGAAAAAAAAGTTCCAATAGTCACCATTAAGCGTTCTAAATACATATGAAGTTGCTGAATCCACAACTGTCTCTAAGGCACTAAACCTCGGAAAACACATCTACTAAAGGGCGGCACGGTAGCGCAGCGGTAGAGTTGCTGCTTTACAGCGAATGCAGCGCCGGAGACTCAGGTTCGATCCTGACTACGGGTGCTGCACTGTAAGGAGTTTGTACGTTCTCCCCGTGACCTGCGTGGGTTTTCTCCGAGATCTTCGGTTTCCTCCCACACTCCAAAGACGTACAGGTATGTAGGTTAATTGGCTGGGTAAATGTAAAAATTGTCCCTAGTGGGTGTAGGATAGTGTTAATGTACAGGGATCGCTGGGCGGCACGGACTTGGTGGGCCGAAAAGGCCAGTTTCCGGCTGTATATATATGATATGATATGATAAACCATGCACATTGTAAAAAAAAAAGAGAATTGTGTTTTCCTTAATCTGCTTCTTGTTCAGTTGTCTAATTTTTTAATGTTTTTGGTTTTACTTGCTTCTCATTCCTGCTCTAAATTATTGGCCAACAATTTGATAAGCTGATCCAAAATTAGATGTTTTGCTCAAAGGCTAAAGACAGGACTCTGCAGGTCTGCTTGCGTGTATTAAATTAATGCAGGCTTCATAGAGTTATACAGTGTGGAAACAGGCCCTTCGGCCCAACCCGCTCACACTGGCCAACAATGTTCCAGCTACCCTAGCTTGGTCCATAACCCTCCAAACCTGTCCTATCCATGTACCTGTCCAACTGTTTCTTAAACGATGGGATAGTCCCAGCTTCAACTACCTCCTCTGGCAGCTTGTTCCATTCACCCACCGCCCTCTGTGTGAAAAAGTTACCCCTCGGATTCCTATTAAATCTTTTCCCCTTCACCTTGAACCTATGTCCTCTGGTCCTCGATTCCCCTTCTCTGGGTAAAAGACTCTGTGCATCCACCCGATCCATTCCTCTTGTGATTTTGTAGACATCTATAAGATCTCCCCTCATCCTCCTACGCTCCATGGAATAGAGACCCAGCCGACTCAACCTCCCCTGATAGCTCACACCCTCTAGTCCTGGCAACATCCTCAAACCTTTTTTGAACCCTTTCAAGCTTGACAATATCTTTCCTATAACATGATGCCTAGAACTGAACACAATATTCTAAATGCGGTCTCACCAACATCTTATACAACTGTAACATGACCTCCCAACTTCTATACTCAATACTCTGACTGATGAAGGCCAAAAGCCTTTTTGACCACCTTATCTACCTGCGATTCGACCTTCAAGGAACCATGCACTTGTACTCCTAGATCCCTCTGCTCTACAACACTACCCAGAGGCCTACTATGTTAGGTCCTGTGTTAGATCCTGCCCTTGTTCGACGTCCCAAAATGCAACACCTCACACTTCTCTGTATTAAATTCCATCAACCATTCCTCCGCCCACCTGGCCAATCGATCCAGATCCTGGTGCATGGCTCAGTCGGTTCATTTCTTTGGATTTGGATGGGTTAAAGGCATGTCTGTGTTTGACCACTTTATATGGAATTGGAATGCTTAATGGTGACGATTGAAAATGTTTCTCATTTCCTTGAGGATGTAGCCCGACAGCAGCATGAAAATAAATAAATTAAAGTATCAGAAATTTAGAAAGTGTTGGTGAATAGTGTTATAAGGAAGGTAGGTCAGAAATCATTTTTGGTTCAGAATTGACTTGTGCTGTTTTATTAAAATACATATAAAATTACCAAGGCCATTTTCAGTTCTGTAATAAAGACTGGGATTTGATGTTCATGTTGCTATTCTATGCAATGCAATTTATTTATTCATCAATGCTGCATGGGTCAATTGGAAGTTGCTTTCATGACCCAGATTCTCAAAAGTCGAAATATTAATTTTCATTCCACTTCAAGCTCCTCCCCCTGATTACCCCACAAAATAAATATTAATACGTTGCTTCAGTGCCCCAAATAGTGTTTTACTGCCTTGCTTTATTTGGAAAGTATACACTCAATTTGTGAATGAGGCTAGGTCTGAGCGAGAATACTGTTTTAATCACTTTATGCCTTTGACTAATAACATTGGGCTCTTCCTGTCTAGGTGCGGAATGTTAGGTGCATTAAGTGTCATAAATGGGGTCATGTAAATACAGACCGTGAATGTCCATTATTTGGACTCTCTGGAATCAATGCAAGCTCAGTTTCGACAGATGGTGCAGGTCAGTATAACACATTAAAAACAGATGTTTGAACTTGTGTCATGTTCATTTATTTTTGATCTGGAAAGAGGAACAGCACAATTGCCGTGGCCGGTACCAAAGTACCTAACCAAAGTGTCTTATAAATTTGTAACATAACCTCGTGACTGTATACTCGAAGACTCAACCAATCAATGCAAGCATTACATATGCAGTCTTTACCCCTCTATGTTCTTTTTGGCAGCAATGGAGCAAGACCCCTAGATCCTTCTGTACATCAATGTAGTGAAGGGTCCGGCCATCAACTATACTCTCCTCTTACATTTGATGACCAAAGTGTAACACCTCACACCTGCCCTAATTAAACTTGATTTGTCATTTCTCTGTCTATTTCTGTAACTGACCTGTGTCCTTTGGCAATCTTCACTGTCTGCAAATCCACCAGTTTTTGTGTAATCTACAAACTTACTAATTAATCCATCTATCTTTTTGTCAGTCATTTATACATATCACAAACATCAGTGGCCTCACCACTGATCCCTGCGGAACATTGCTGTTCACTGACCTCCAGCTAGAATTGCACCCTTCCACCACTACCCACTGTTCACTGTTGGTAGGCCAGTTCTGAATCCAAAGTACCAAGTCACTGTGGACCCCTTGCATTTAATGTTCTGGGGAAAAAAATTCCAAAACATTTTCCTTCATTCTAGTCCTGTTTAAATTATTTCCTACATCCACTGTGCTTTTTATTGCACCTCTTAAAGCATTCTGACATGTTTTTAATAAGTACTATCAAATGGAAATGTTTCTTCTGTCTCTTCCGCTTCCGCGAAAAACAATTATATGAAAAACTAAACTTAAATCGTATGCAGTTATTCATTATGTTATACATCCACGCTATATTCCAGCAGGCTCCAGGTACAAAACAGTAAACAAATTGGAGAATAAAATTAGTTTGCAAGTTATTTTTCTGGAATTGCTTGCCCCTTAAATTGTTCTAGTATTCTAAATGGATTCATTATCATCTCATCAACGTCATATTGGTTTTATTTTTCCAAAGTACCCAGCAGATAGACCATATAATAGAATCTTCATCTAAAAATATGTACATAATTTCAGTAAGTGTTCAACAAATTAGGATTTAATTAATTTGAAGCTGTAATTTAATTCTAGTTCTGGGCAAACTTTTAATTTGACAGCAAACACAATGCCGTCCATAATGTTTGGGACAAAGACCCATCATTTATTCATTTGCCTCTGTACTCCACAATTTGAGATTTGTAATAGAAAATATCACATGTGGTTAAAGTGCACATTGTCAGATTCTAATAAAGGCCATTTTTATACATTTTGGTTTCACCATGTAGAAATCACAGCAGTGTTTATACATAGTCCCCCCATGTCAGGGCACCAAAATGTTTGGGACACAGCAATGTCATGTAAATGAAAGTAGCCATGTTTAGTATTTTGGTGCATATCCTTTGCATGTAATGATTGCTTGAAGTCTGCGATTCATGGACATCACCAGTTGCTGGGGGTCTTCTCTGGTGATGCTCTGCCAGGCCTGTATTGCAGCCATCTTTAGCTGATGCTTGTTTTGGGGGCTAGTCCCCTTCAATGTTCTCTTCAGCATATAAAAGGCATGCTCAATTGCGTCCAGATCGGGTGATTGACTTGGCCACTCAAGAATTGACCATTTTTAGCTTTGAAAAACTCCTTTGTTGCTTTAGCAGTATGTTTTGTATCATTGTCTTGTTGTAGAATGAACTGCTGGCCAATGAGTTTTGAGGCATTTGTTTGAACTTGAGCAGATAGGATTTGTCTATACACTTCAGAATTCATTATGCTACTACCATCAGCAGTTGTAACATCAATGAAGATAAGTGAGCCACTACCTTCAGCAGCCATACGTGCCCAGGCCATAACACCCCCACCACCGTGTTTCATGGATGAGGTGGTATACTTTGGATCTTGGCCAGTTCCTTGTCTTTTCCCCATACTTTGCTCTTGCCATCACTCTGATGTAAGTTAATCTTCATCTCATCTGTCCACAAGACCTTTTTTCAGAACTGTGGTTGCTCTTTTAAGTACTTCTTGGCAAACTGTAACCTCGCCATCCTATTTTTGCGGGTAACCAGTGGCTTGCATCTTGCAGTGTAGCCTCTGTATTTCTGTTCATGAAGTCTTCTACGGACAGTGGTCATTGACAAATCCACACCTGACTCCTGAAGAGTATTTTTGATCTGTCGGACAGGTGTTTGGGGATTTTTTTAAATTACAGAGGGAATTCTTCTGTCATCAGCTGTGGAGGTCTTCCTTGGCCTACCAGTCCCTTTGCGATTAGTAAGCTCACCAGTGATGTTCCAAACAGTTGATTTTGGTAAGCCTAAGGTTTGGCTGATGTCTCTAACAGTTTTATTCTTGTTTCTCACAACTTTGGTCCTCATGTTGATAAACAGCAATAAAAGTTTCCAAAGGTGATGGAAAGACCAAGTGTTGAGAGCTCTCTTATACCTGCATTAAGGATGCAATTAAACACACCAGAGGAATTACAAATGCCTGTGAAGCCATGTGTCCCAAACATTATGATGCCCTGAAATGGGGGGACTATGTACAAACACTGCTATAATTTCTACATGGTGAAACCAAAATGTATAAAAATGGCCTTTAATAAAATCTGACAATGTGCACTTTAACCACATGTGATTTTTTTTCTATTACAAATCTCAAAATGTGGAGTACAGAGGCAAATAAATAAATGATGGGTCTTTGCCCCAAACATTATGGATGGCACTGTATTTTAATTACAGCCATGTGTGGATGGGTACAGTATATATCTTTAGCTTGCAGTTTAATTTCTATTTTGAAAGCAAATTCATTGTATCACTGGTAGTTTGAGAACGCAACTCACTTCATGGTAACAGATTATTGGAACGTGTCACTGCACAGATTAGATATATTAATAATTGAGGAACTGTTAATTCCTTCAAGATAATCAAAAGATTATATTATTATTGAGATCTAACATTCTTTAACCAATTATCTGCATAACTATTGAATTATCACAAACAAATCTAATAGGATTAAATTTTAATCACTGTCTGCAGAATTGGTCGGTTGATTTCAAAAAGAAAACTATTAATGCTACAAATTTAAATATACTACAATTAGCATCTTTCCATAGGAAATTAGCTAGGTTTTCTGTTTGTGTGACTGTTCTATGATATTTGCTGAAATTGTATTTAGGGAAATATGTTAAATTCAGCAGTGGGAATACCTGTGACATAAATCACAATCAAATTCTTCTGACATTGATTGTGATTGCAAAAAGGAAGGGTGGATGTCAGCTAAAGTGGACAACTGGAGAGGAAATTGATAGAAATAGAATAAGGGAATTTAAAAAAACTTGTGTTTACATATAAAAACATTTTTTTCATGCATGCTTATTTGATGATGTTTGTACCTTAATCTAGTATTCTGTATAATCATAAAACTGGGGCCGGCAACACAGTTGGGAATTCCCATCACAGCGGGGTTGGGAATTCACAACTGCGGGATATTTTGGTCTCAGAAATGCGGCTGTTTCAAGTCTAGTGAAAATTAAATATTTCATTGTTGCTCAATAGTTTCCCAAAAATAAATAATTAGCCTTCATTTGTACAGCCCCTGAACATGTGCATCGGGAGTTTTTGTCTCTGCAGCTGCACCACATGTCATGCAGCAACAATTTTACAGAAAAACAGCTGATCGCATGAACAATAGAAAATCACAGAAGTGATTTATCGTGACGATTTTTTAAAACTAACCACCAAACTGATTTTGTTTGTGATAGAGAATAGGGCTGCACATTACGGAAACAGACCCTTCGACCCAAATTGTCCATACGGACTAAGATGGCGTTCTGTGTTAATCCCATTTGCCAGTATTGGGCCAATTTCCTCTAATCCATCCCTATCAATATTTATCCAAATGTGAAATACCAACTAAAACTCGACAAACAAAAACATTAAGCGTTGTTTTTAAACAGGTCCGTCAATGCACCCCACAGAGCTGATGGCAGAGATGAGGAACAGTGGATTTGCACTGAAACAGAGTGTATTGGGGAAGAAATTAATTCCAAATGACCCATCACAGGTAACCTGTATTTCCGAAGCTAATATGACAATGATATTTTAGCAGAAAATCAAGTTGGGTTCAATAATGAAATTGTTCGATTGTTGAATATTTTACTGAGACTGCAATAGCTTTTACATAAGCTTAAAAAAAACATGAAATAATTTAATTCTTAATTCGGCTTAGGTTCATTATTGTTACATTTACTGAGGTACAGTGAAAAGCTTTGTTTTGTATGCTATCCAATCAGATCAGATACTTAACATACTTAAGAGGGCGGCACGGAGGCGCAGCGGTAGAGTTGCTGCCTTACAGCGAATGCAGCACCGGAGACTCGGGTTCGGTCCTGACTACGGGTGCTGTACTGTATGGAGTTTGAACGTTCTCCCCGTGACCTGCGTGGGTTTTCTCCGAGATCTTCGGTTTCCTCCCACACTCCAAAGACGTACAGGTTTTTAGGTTAATTGGCTGGGCAAATGTAAAATTTGTCCCTAGTGGGTGTAGGATAGTGTTAATGTGCAGGGATCGCTGGGCGGCGCGGACCCGGTGGGCCGAAGGGCCTGTTTCTGCGCTGTATCTAAATCTAAATACAATCAAGTCAAACTTAAGTACAATAGATAGAGCAAAGAGGAAGATGCAGTGTGTAGAATATAATCCTCAGTATTGCAGTGCATCGATTCCATAGACAAAGTCTAATATCCACAATGGGTTAGAGGTGAATCGGACAATACTTAGCTTCTGGAATGACCGTTGAGAAGCCTGATATAAGAGAGACTTTTTGAATCTTCCATTATGGGAGAAGTAAATCTTCCATTCTGGGAGAAGTAACCATTCTAGCTGTTGAGGATTTTGAAAAGTGATCTTCCTCAAATGTTCGGAATTCTCCAGTCCAGGAGATTGTTTGGCTGACTTGTTGAGTTCCCTCAAAAAGGGGATTGATAGATTTTTGGGTATTAAGGAATTCAAATGTTTTGGGGATAGTACAGGAAAATGGTGCTGAAGTAGAAAATCGACAGTGACCTTGTAGAAAGATCGAGCAGGCTTAAAGGATAACTTGTGTCCGGATGGAAATTGTGAGATAACATTTTGGGTTTGCACAGGCACAGTGTTTTTAAAGCGTAAAGCTCCTTGATTTGGTTTATTGTGACCTCTTCTCTATTGAGTTGCAATTTCAGACGAGAAGCAGACAGCTGAGCTCACCAGTCCCCTGCCTTTCAACCACAACGTGGTTCCTGCCTCAACCCTCCGAAGCAAAGTCAATTCCCAGCTGATCATTGAGGGCTTTTCAAATTATGTGGTTGGAACTACCCCAGAATGGCGTCATGCAAGAGAACTCCAGAATTCACACCAGAAACAGATAGGCCAAGGAGTTGACTCTACAATTTTCACTTAACAATCTTGACTACACCCGAACTGCCCTTAGTTGGTAATATTGTTTATAAATCTTGTATAGATTTTACAATAATTATAATTAATTTGGATGATAACATTATGTATTTATTTGGAAATTTGTCTCTAGGTTAGTTTTTAATTAAAACAATTTTCATTGTAGCTCTATAGAGTCTATGAAAATTGTTACTAGGTAGATAAGATTTGTGCTTTTAGATATCTTTCAGTGAATTGAAACATAGAAACATAGAAAATAGGTGCAGGAGTAGGCCATTTGGCCCTTCGAGCCAGCATCGCCATTCAATGTGATCATGGCTGATCATCTGCAACCAGTACCCCGTTCCTGCCTTCTCCCCATATCCCTTGATTCCGCTAGCCCCAAGAGCTCCTACTCTCTTTTGAATGCATCCAGCGAATCGGCCTCCACTGCCTTCTGAGGCAGAAAATTCCACAAATTCACAACTCTCTGGGTGAAAAAGCTTTTCCTCATCTCAGTTCTAAATGGCCTACCCCTTATTCTTAAACTGTGGCCCCTGGTTCTGGATTCCCCCAATATCGGGAACATGTTTCCTGCATCAAGGTTGTCCAATCCCTTAATAATTTTATATGCTTCTACAAGATCCCCTCTCATCCTTCTAAATTCCAGTAAATACAAGCCCAGTGGTTCCATTCTTTCATCATATGACAGTCCCGCCATCCCGGGAATTAACCTCGTGAACGTACGCTGCGCTCCCTCAATAGCAAGAATGTCCTTCCTCAAATTAGGAGACCAAAACTCCACCCAATACTCCAGGTGTGGTTCTCACCAGGGCCTTGTACAACTGCAGAAGGACCTCTTTGCTCCTATACTCACTGTCTTTTTTCACTAAAATGTAATTTTGGCATTTATTTTTAGGAATACATAGCAAGTGAAGAAGATGATGATCCCGAGGTAGAGTTTTTAAAGTCTCTATCTACTAAACAGAAACAGAAGCTTTTGAGGTATGTTGTTTCAAGAATTTGTCATTGCTGATGGTAAATTGCTTTCTTTAAGGGGATTCACAAAAAATATTTAAGGCAGCAGTTTTACCTTTCTTGGTTTAATCCTGGAAATAAATTAAAACTTGTGAGATTTTTCATAACAATTGAATATGACTGGAATTAATTGCACTTTGGTTTATGTAAAGGTAGGAAAATGCAATTTATTTGAAGCTTGTCTTCCCATTCTTCCATCTAGACCTTCTGCATTTTCAATGAATATTCTACCCTGCTTGGTATATTCACATTTATATTCAGCAATTTTTTATTGAAAAAAATCAATGTGGTAATGTCCTCATCATATGTCATCAACAATTATGCCAACCCACTTTTATATTGCATGGGTTATATAAACAAGCATTGTATGCATCCAGGCTAGGAGAAACACTCACAACATACTAATGAAGGAATTGACTTATTGATCTCCTGTTGTCCTTAAGAATGTTATAGCCAACCAAGTATTTTTGTCATCGCTGTCATAATATAGGAAACACCACAGCTAATTTTTGTACAGTAAGCCACCGTAAAATGCAGTCTGATATTAAACAAATTCCTCTTTAACCACGATTCCATGGCTCTTGCCACAGCAGGGCTTGGAGGTTTGGATAAAAAGATTTTTGATCCGCTTGGTACATGTATTCTTGATACAAACAAGTCTTGGGGGTACGTTAAAGTGTGAGATAGAAAATTAATTGATCTGAGTGAGTCATCAATACTCCAAGAAAATACTGAAGTAAACAAGATGAGCAGCCATTTTAAAAGATGCACTCACTCTTCCATGTACTCTGCTCATTAGATTCACTTTACACATGATTTATATTAAATCTTTATTTTAAGTATCTTCTTGATCACCACTGGATATTTTTATTTTGACAAAACCACAGGAAAGAACAAAGAGATTTGGAAATCCAAATTTGAAACTTACCAGAAACTGATGGACAGGGGGTTGGAGTACTGGGATAAGGCGTAGGATGCCAGAATACAAAGGAGTGCAAGTTGTACTATAGTATTTTTAATCTCTGGTTAGACCAGATCAATTGTATTGCATTTATTTCTGGGCACGTCAGCTCAGGAAGGATATTTGGGTTTTGGGTTAGTACAGTGCAGATTTACCAGAATTGTACTAGGATATTAATTATACCAAAACTATATGCATGAACTTTGCATGTAATTCATTGAGTATAGAGTTTTAGAAGCTATTTAAAGGAAATGAAAATTGAAACGTTCCCCAAGTTCCTTTCCTGAAGAAGCAGAAGATGGCATTAAATTTGAACTTGGCTGTTTAGGAGAGTTGGAAAGTTTTCTTTATGCAAAGTGTACGGAAATAGGATGTCTCTTAAAAAATATATATCAAGCCTTGGCCAATTGAAAATTTCATGCACGATTATTTTTATGTAAGATTACTGAGGGGAAATGATATGAGACCGGGTACATGCAAACCAGTGCATTAATTGAATGGTTTCGCTATGTTTAAGCACCTAGTTGTCTCCTGCATTACAGTGTAAGTGGGTGTATCCAAATGAATTTGTAACAGTCTGCAAATTTTGCATTCTAGAGTCAAGAAAATGTAATGGATAAATTATGTTGCCTTGCAGAACCATTACACACTGTTAATCTTTGCATTTTTTTTTCTGCTTCCGTATAGTCATACGCATCTTTATTGCTTGTTTCAGTTCACATTCATGTTTCCTTGCTAACTAAATGTAGTTTAAAGAGGGAATTTGGACATAGCAAGACAAGGCTGTAGAGTAAAACTTTAGAAAAAGCAAAGATCTTCTCAATAAGCCTTTAATAATAGTTTAACAAGCTGCAACATGGCTCTCTTCATGAAAATGCACGAATATAGTTTCAGAAGGATGCATTTTCTTTACTAATAACCAATCTATACTTAAAACATCAAAGCAATTGTATTATGTGGAAAATTCACCATTTATACTCATTGGATATTTATCAAACTAAAAAGAGTTTATTGGCATCATTGCAGCTTTGTATTGCTGAGTTTTAGTTGTAACCCACCCAGTCTCGCAGTATAATGCTGGAAAAGATATTTCACATCTATTGAGGAATATTATATATTTGAACATGAGAAAAGACGAATTATTCTCAGTGCACAAAGAAAATTTTAGATTTATTGTCAGTAAAGATTTGCTATCAGTGTCCGAACTCCATAAGTGATCCATAAGTTTATAAGCTACCGTGATCTTCCACTGAACCTCCACTGTTGATTGATATTTCTGGTAAGACACAAAGCTGTGCATTATTTCAGGAAGCTTTTTATTATCACTGAAGCTACAAGAATATGAGATTTTTTTAAAAGTCACTGTCCACATAGTTATGGGAAGATGATCTTACAGCTACAACTAGGAATTGCAAAAATATGTTTTCTCTTAATCATTTGAAGAAGGAACATAATGGAATGGCTGGAAAAGCTTTTGAAAAAAAAAAGAATTATCAGGTAATTCTGGTTTACGTTGGAACCTGTATCTAGAAATATCCAGCAGAGGGAGTTTCAAGAATGAAAAAGAATGAGATTTTCCAAAAATAGGAATTTGTTTCTTATTTTCTTTAAAGGGTCTTTATATATGTTTTTCACTCATCCTTTGCAATTTTCTACTGTCCCCACACCCTGCTTCAGGTTCTTCTCTCCCTTTTAATATCCACCTTTCTTTCACCATTTAATATTTTGTTCCATGGTACCATTTTCTGATAGTAAATCCCCATAATTAGGTCTTCTAATGGGGAATGCTTCAGTCCAAGGTAGCTACACTTCGGAACCAAAGTCAACTCAATCCTCAGCAGTCGAACTGCAGTGTGTAGCCAAACTTTTTGTGTGCTAAGGTGGTAAACTCCAAGTTGTTGTTGATTCATTCAATTCAGTACATGTGTATATAATGGGGGCAGTCTTTAGCTGTCCTCATCATGTAGCTCTGCCTCAAAGTAAAGGTTCACAGCAAAATTCTGAAGAAATATGGAGCACCTACCACATCCTGGGTCGCTACATCTAGGAAAAGGCGTTTTGATGATGCAATTCACCTTCAGTACTTTGGCACAACCTTTGAATGATTATTAGTTTATTGTTGCATGTATCTGAGATACAGTGAAAAACTTTGTTTTGCCTGCTGTCGAGACAAAGCACTGGAAGGATAGTGAGCTAATGTTGGGAGGGATGTGTTGGAGTCTGAAGTCTGAAGAAGGGTCTCGACCCAAAACGTCACCCATTCCTTCTCTCCCGAGATGCTGCCTGACCCGCTGAGTTACTCCAGCATTTTGTGTCTACCTTTGAGCTAATGTTGGTGTCCTTTCTCAGGCTACCACCTCTTGCATTGAGTAAAACACACAATACTGGAATAATTGTATTACCACCGCGGGACGTTTCAGCGCCCGGTGCGGGGACTGTGCGGGTCGGTCGGGGACGAGCTGTCTGTCCGTGGGCGTGGGGAAGAGAGTGGAAGTTTTGTTGCCTCCATCACAGTGAGGGGGTGTTTGGAGTCACTGTGATGGACGTTTGTGTTGGGGTTATGTGTCTTGTGTTCTTTTTTTTCTATGACTGCTATGTAGTTTCGTTCGGTACTTCGGTACCGAACGACAAATAAAGCTCTGTTATACCTGTTATACTGTTATTCAGTGGGTCAAGCAGCATCTGTGGAGGGGATGGATAGTTGATATTTCTTCAGATTGAGTCATTGATTACACACTTGTTAAACAGGCACTCTCTTGAAATCTTTTATGGGAAGTGATCAGACAGAAGAAAAGATTCGAGGATGTGCTCAAACCTTGTGGGGCGGGGAGTAGGGGGATTAAGACCCTGGGAAATTTTGGCCATGTCTATTCAAAATGGCAAATAATCTCTCTGGATAGTATTGAGAACCTAGAGTATGTGCATAGGAAACGCACAGAAGTATGGTGTAAACAGTAGAAGGAGGACACCTCTTCCCAAACCATTCATATGCCTGCCCCATCTGTCAAGCACTGCCCTGCTTTGGAAGTGTATGTGGCTCCCATCTTGACTTCATCAGTTCACAAAAGCAGAATGGAAACAAGTTATCCTTTTCACAAGTCATGTCTTAGAAGGTGGCCCAATCTATTGTTTACAATTTTTGAACCATCTTATAGATCAGCAGCCTAATGTTAAACGGATCATTTGCTGACATCAAAACTGAGCACTAGAGGAATTTGATGGTCAACAAAGTTGATTTTCATTGCATGGTTAAAAGCTACAAAATGTCTTTAAGAACGTAGAACAGGGAACAGTACAGCGCAGGATCAAGTCCTTTGTCTCTCAGCCTGTGCTGAACATGTTGCCGACTTAACCTCCTGTGCCTTCACACACCATAGACCTCCATTCCCTGCATATCCATGTGCTTGTCTCAAAGCCTCTTAATTGCCACTATTGTATCTGCTTCCAACACCCATCCCTGGCAACTTGTTGCAGTTAACCACCACTCTCTGTGGTTAAAAAATATATAAACTTCCCTCCCTCAACCTTAAAGTTATGCCTTCTAGTCTTTGACATTTCCAACCTGGGAAAAAGGGTCTGATTGTCTACCCTATCCGTACCTCTCATATTTGTATGTACTCCTATCAGGTCTCCCCTCAAACTCTGATGCTCCTGAGAAAATGATCCGTTCATCCAGCCTCTCTTTATAGCTACTAACCTCTAATCCAGGCAGCATTCTAGTAAACCTCTTCTGTACCCTCTCCACAGCTTCCACTTTGTATTTTGAAAAGTGTAATATTGATTATGGGGATAATGTGTGTTGTAAGAAAGTGCACCTCAAGCATTCATAATGATCAGATGGCAAGCATATTCCTAACAGGGTATTTCTTTGCACACATTACAATCTTTTGCCTTTTTTTTTATTTCTACATGCCCAAAAGTAAGCAAGTGCTGACAAAATATTCTTCAATTATATTTTTCAAGAGGTTTTAAATAAAATATCTAATCTAACTTCTGTATAGGAAACTTGATCATCTTGAAAAAAAGAAAAAGCGAGAGAAGAAAAAGCAGAAAAAGAAAAGCAAACACATGAAAAAAGAAAGCAGTCCACCCACCACCAGCTCTTCCAGCGACAGTGATTCTGAAATTGAAAAGAAAGAAAGTCGTAGCAAAAATAAACATTTAAAGGGGGGAAGGGATTCTTCATCGGGCAATAAAAGTAGCTTTGAAAAACATAGAGAAATTCATAAACAAAAACTCGACAAAACCTATTCAAGCAGTTATTTCAAGCCTGAAGATGAGGACGTTGAAGTTCATGGCAAGAGTCACAGAAGTAAAGGTAAAAAAGGCAGTCAACATAGCAGCAGAAGTGACAGGAAGCGAAATGATCGGAGCAGAAGTCGTAGCAGAGATGCAGGTGGAAGGACAGAAGAAAAAGAAAGGGATTGTTCAAATTACAGGAGAGAAAAGTACTCTGATGAAAAAGATGTGAGTAGAAGCCAGAGCATACATAGCAAGGGCAAGATTGGAAGTATCGGGTACACATCAGGGGATGCAAGGCAGAGGAAGTGAGGCAAAAGGAAGGCAGAGACTCGCATGGTACTTGGACGAGAAGCAAAACCAGTAACAATAAAGGGTGGGATATGTCATAAAAGTATGATGACAGAATCTGAGGTCTGCGAACTGAATAAATAATTTTCTATTGTAAATACCGAAAACACTGGAAATGCTCATCAGGCCAGACTGCATCTGTGGGGTGAGAAACAGCTAACATTTCAGGTAGATGCCATTTCTGATGAAATGTTGTATTTGCTTTTCTCTCCATAGGTGCTATGGATCTACTGGGCATTTTCTGTGTTGATTTCAGATTTTCAGCATGTGCAGTTATTTGCTTTTAATTGAATTTTCAATTCTCTAATTGTAATTGAGATGATTTATGTGGAAATTTCTGATTCTTTTCGAACGTTATTTCATAATTTGTCTCAAAAAAACTTTTGCCGACTTTGTATTCATTTGTACTTTTGAGTAATGAATAAAGTCTACAAAGATCAATTGATACCAGTAACTATTGCTCTCTCCGAATTTATGAATATCATTTTCATCTATTAGGTCCCTGTGTGCTGATTATAGTTAACTGATTGTTGTTCGTAAGCATCTTCCAGATTTCTGTTGTTCAGTATTCACAATTTTCCACAGAATTACATTGAAATTATAACAGGAGACAAGTTTTATTTAGCTCAATGAATATGCCTTAGTGGCTGTCCATCACAGAACCATGATCATTATCCGATATGCCAATCTATTATCCATTGACACTGAAATTTAAGTTGGATTCTCCTTTAGTTGCTCTAATTTATATAATTTATATATTTGTTCATTTATATGTTTATAATGCATTTTACAGTACTATGTTTACATATCTGTTTTGCTACTGCAGGTAAGAATTTAATTGTTCCGTTTCAGGATATAGGACAATAAAAAACTCTGACTCTTTACAGCTCTGCAACAGGCCGCTGAGCCAACTCATCTATTCCAATCAAGATGCCCCATCTCAGCTTGTCCCATTTGCCCATATCCTTCCATATCTTTCCTATCCATGTACCTGTCTAAATATCTTTTAAATGCTGTCTCAAGTACTCCTCTGGCAGCTTGTTCCATATACCTAACTCTCTCTGAGTGAAAAGGTTGCCCCTCGGGTTCCTATTAAATCAAAGATAGACACTCAGCAGGTCAGGCAGCATCTCTCGTGAAAAAAAATAGGTGATATTTCAGTTCGACTCTTCAGACTGAAGAGTCAGGGGAGAGGGAACCGAAAGATATGAAAAAGTACATAGAACAAATTAATGAAAGCGATGCAAAAAACAGATCAAAACCTGCAACGATGATCAAGAAATGGTGGAGCCTGCAATGGTCCATTGTTGGCTGTGGGAAAGGTGATAACGAGTAATACAGACAGTGTAACTCAGCAGGACGACAGTGTTTCAAGAGAGAGTTAGATTTAGCTGTTAGGGCTAAAGGAATCAAGGGATATGGGGGAAAAAGCAGGAACGAGGTACTGATTTAGATGATCAGCCATGATTATATTGAACGGCGTGCGACTGGTGGGGGAGGGATGGAGAGAGAAGGGAAGTCAGGGTTACTTGATGTCAGAGAAATCACAATTCTTACTGCTGGATTGTAAACTTCCCAAACGAAATACAGTGTCCTCCATAATGTTTGGGACAAAGACCAATCATTTATTTATTTGCCTCTGTATTCCACAATTTGAGATTTGTAATAGAAAAAATCACGTGGTTAAAGTGCGCATTGTCAGATTTTATTAAAGACCATTTTTATACATGGGAAGGGATGAGTTAATCAGGGAGTTGCGCAGGAACGGTCTCTGGAAAGGGGTGGAGATGGCAAGATGTGACAAATGGTGGGATCACGTTAGAGGTGGTGAAAATGTTGGAAGATTACGTGCTGTGCGATGGCTGATGGAGTGAAAGGTGAGGACTAGGGGGACTCTATCCCTGTTGCGACTGCGGGGAAGGGAAGCAAGAGCGGAGCTGCGGGGTACTGATGAGACACGTTTGAGGGCCTCATCTATGATGGAAGAGGTAACCCACGTTTCGTAAAGAATGAGGACATCTCAAATTTCCTGGTATGGAACACCTCATCTTGGGCACAGATGCGGCATAGACGGAGGAATTGGGAGTAGGGGATAGTAACGTTCCTTCACCGTAGACCTCTGGTTCTTTATTCCCCTACCTACAGTAAATGACTCACCAACTGCCCAACCAAAAGACCAACAAGTTACCATTTGGCACCTTAGTAGTTTTTACTATCTGCTTGCTACTATTCTGTGATTAGTGCATAAGAGAATCAGAAACACCTATTCTTTTTAAGAAAATATTTTTGTCAGAGTGATACAGTGTAGAAACAGGCCCTTGAGCCCAACTTGTCCATACCAGCCAACATGCCCCAGCTGCACTAGTCCCACCTGCCTGCATTTGGTCCATATCCCTCCAAACCTGTCCTATCCATGTGCCTGTTTAATTGTTTTTTAAATGTTGGGATAGTCCCTGCATCACTGCCTCCTCTGGCAGCTTGTTCCTACACCAACCACCCTTTGTGTTAAAAAGTTACCGAAAGGCCAAAACTTCCCTCTTCACCTTAAACCTATATCCTCACGTCCTCGATTCACCAACTCTGACAATAGACAATAGGTGCAGGAGTAGGCCATTCGGCACTTCACGCCAGCACCGCCATTCAATGTGATCATGGCTGATCATCCACAATCAGCACCCCTTTTCTGCCTTCTCCCCATATCCCTTGACTCCGCTATCTTTAAGTGCTCTTATTTAACTCTCTTGAAAGCATCCAGAGAATTGGCCTCCACTGCCGTCTGAGGCAGAGAATTCCACAGATTCACAACTCTCTGGATGAAAAAGTTCTTCCTCATCTCCGTTCTAAATGGCCTACCTCTTATCCTTAAACTGTGGCCCCTGGTTCTGGACTCCCCCAACATCAGGAACATGTTTCCTTCCTCTAGCGTGTCCAATCCCTTAATAATATATGTTTCAATATGATCCCCTCTCATCCTTTTAAATTTCGGTGTATACAAGCCCAGTCGCTCCATTCTTTCAACATATGACAGTCCCGCCATCCCGGGAATTAACCTCGTGAACCTACGCTGCACTCTCTCAATGGCAAGAATGTCCTTCCTCAAATTGGGAGACCAAAACTGCACACAATATTCTGGGTGTGGTTTCACTGGGGTCCTAACAACTGCAGAAGGACCTCTTTGCTCCTATAACCTTTTCAGTCAGAGTTGTAAATCTGTGGAATTCTCTGCCTCAGAAGGCAGTGGAGGCCAATTCTCTGGATGCTTTCAAGAGAGAGCTAGATGGAGCTCTTAAAGATAGAGGAGTCAGGGGGTATGGGGAAAAGGCAGGAACGCGGTACTGATTGAGAATGATCAGCCATGATCACATTGAATGGTGGTGCTGGCTCGAAGGGCCGAATGGCCTACTCCTGCACCTATTGTCTATTTATTATACTCAACTCCTTCTTATGAAGGCCAACAAGCCATTAGCTTTCTGCACTGCCTGCTGTACCTGCATGCTTGCTTTCAGTGACTGATGAACAAGGACACCCAGATCTTGTTGTACTTCCCCTTTTCCTAACTTGGCACCATTCAGATAACAATCTGCCTTCCTGTTCTTGCCATCAGTGGATAACCTCACTTTGTGACTCTGTGCATCTACCCGATCTATTCCTCTCATGATTTTACACACGTCAATAAGATCGCTCCTCATCCTCCTGTGCTCCAAGGAATAGAGTCCCAGCCTACTCAGCCTCTCCCTATAGCTCAGACCTTCTGGCCCTGGCAACATCCTTGTAAATCTTCTCTGCATCCTTTCCAGCTTGACAACATTCAAGGTTGTTCATTCAACATTCAAGGGCGGTCACGGTGGCGCAGCGGTAGAGTTGCCATCTTACAGCGAATACAGCGCCAGAGACCAGGGTTCGATCCTGACAACGGGTGCTGTCCGTATGGAGTTTGTACGTTCTCCCCGTTACCTGCGTGGGTATTCTCCGAGATCTTCGGTTTCCTCCCACACTCCAAAAATCGTACAAGGTTGTAGGTTAATTGGCTTGGTAAATGTAAAATAAAAATTATCCCTAGTGTGTGTAGGATAGTGTTAATGTGCGGGGATCGCTGATCGGCGCGGACCCGGTGGGCTGAAAGGGCCTGTTTCCGCGCTGTATCTCTAAACTAAACATCTTTCCTATAACATGGTACCCAGAACTGAACACAATATTCTAAGTGTGGCTTCACCAACGTATTATACAACTGCAACATGACCTTCCAACTTCTATGCTTAATACTCTGACCAATGTGCCAAACATCTTTTTGACCACCCTATCTACCTGTGACTGAACCTTCAAGGAACCATGCACTCCTAGATCCCTCTGCTCTACAACATTCACCAGAGCCCTACTATTCACTGTGTAGGTCGTACCAATGTTATTCTTCCCAAAATGCAACCTCTCACATTTCTCTATTAAATTCCATCAACCATTCCTCAGCCCACATGGCCAATCGTTAAAAATCCTTCTGCAATTTTTCACAACCATCTTCACTATCTCCAAAACCACCCATTGTGTATCATCTGTAAACTTGCTAATCTTGCCATGTTTGTTCTCATCCAAATCATTGATATAGATGATAACAGGCCCAGCATTGAACCCTGAGGCACACCACTATTGACATGTCTCCAGTCCGAGAAGCAACCTTCCACCATCATAATACCAGATCTAAAATGATCGGTTCCCTAATTTATTCTTTTGTATATTTCTGTAGAAAACTAGTTTGCTCTCCAAGCTAATTTTACCAATTAGTGTGCTCAATTGATACGAGACTTAAATTCCCCAGGATTATCATGTTATCTTTATCACATGCTCCTCATTTCTTTTCAATTTGCTGTGTTTTCAGTCCTATGTCAACTTCTAGCTCCAGCCAGACCAATTCTATATCCTGAGTTCCTGGGTTTTTGCCCCATTGTTTATTATGATCTCCTTTAATATCAAGGCTTCTCCTCCTTTACCATTTGCCTGCTTTGTCTAAAACTCTAGGATATCTAGTTCAGAATGTTTGTTACCGTGCAAACAAAATATCAGTAATGGATGTGAGATTAACTCATTTATATTTCTGTTTCTGTTATTTGCCTTTACGAATTTTTCATGTTATCAGATAGAACACCATTAATTTTAATTTCTTGCTGTTGTTTCCTGCTGTGGCCTTCGATATCATTGCCTTATTATTTCATTAAGCTTTCATTCCTAACAAAACCCGCATGATTTTATACACATTGCTACTCTGATCTTGATTTTTCTCACAAATCCTCACTCTCCATAATTGACAAGGTTCTAATTGTTCAAGCTATTCGATCCATCGTGAAACTGGTCTCTCCTCTTGTCTTAGTAAATATTATGGTAGTGACTTATAAAGATAAGAAAGCCCTCGGATCAACTGAATCAATTGCTTTTAATTCATGGAAGAAATTATAAATAGTAACAGTATCCAGGCAAATGCTTTTCGTCATGTTTACTACCCAATTACTTCTTTATGGTTTGTTAATTGAGAACATAATTGGGCTCAACTGTATTGGTCTACCTGGCTGATTTGTCTGCAGACATGTCGAGATTTCCATAAAGGATAAGATACCAAATAGGATCAGAAAGCTGCAGGTGTCTATTGGTTTCTTTGGGCATGGTTGGAAAATAAAAGCTAGGTTGCATGGAAAGACTGAATTAAAAAAATTAAAAGAAAGACCTTCAATTCAATGCCACGACAATATAAAGCCTCAGCATGGTCCTAGAGTGCTTTTGTACAGTCAATGAAGGAGTTTTCAAGAGTCTAGTCACTGTTGTAATGCAGGGTTGACATTGAAGAATGATGAAAAGGATACAGGAAAGGAATGTCAAGGTGTATTTTACTTAAGTGAAGTGCTCAAGGCAACGACCTGTGGACTTCAGCGACCAAGAACATCAATGATAGATATGTTTGCACCAGTAATTTTGAGTTAGAATCATGTTAATTCTAACATGAAACTGAGTGAAAACCAATGATCAATGGGGTAATCATGGAAGGAGAAAGAATAAGAATATGTACTGCAGCCAATGAAAAGGACTCAAAAGTTTTATAATGTTATAAATCATTTGTATTAAAATACCACACTTCAGTTGCTGATGTTTCCCTTATTGTGGATGACATTTACATTTATTTATCGACTGGAAATAATAATGCCATAAAATAATTCAATCTCAAAATTATTTTAAGCAAGGGATTTTTTTTTGGTTACATTTTTGAGAACGGAGATCACCCAAACTTTTCGATTTCAAACTTTACAACGAGGAAACTCAAACTCTGTCATTGTTAGATAATGGTTGAATTTAATGTGGTAGAATCCAAACAACTGACCCATAAATAAGGTGCCGCCCAAGCCAAGCGACTCTAAGTGTGCTGGTCTCAGAGGTGGATCTGCAATCATTTATTACAATTGTTCCACTCTTGAACCTCTACTCCAACAGCAGCATTTCTTACTCTAACTATGCTCGTGTTAATCTACCCTTGGACTATCTTTAATCAAACTTTTCTGGACTTTATGTTGCACTAAACATTATTCCCTTTATCCTGTATCTGTACACTGGGCAGCTTGATTGGAATCATGTGCAGTCCAACTGGATAGCACATCACAAAAAAACTTTTCACTATACCTCAGTACACATGACAATAAACCAAACTAATTTAAATCGCATTGCATGATCCCTGATGCTAAAACTATGCATAAATTGTTATCTAAGTGAAGATGAACAAGAACGTGAACTACTAGCCAAATGAGGGCTGTCGTTGAGGTGTTGTTTTGGACTAGCTATACATTAAAATATTGCCTCAAAACAAAGCCATTAATCACTGCCTGAAATGTAATTATTTATTTGCCATAATACCAGGGAAAATAAATGATATTTTTACCGCAAGTTAGTTACCACCTCTCGTCCACTATACCTTAATTCTCCTACCACCAATATTTTCTTTCTATCCTGAATACATGAATCCTCCCAAGGAACACTATAAAATTGGATACTGTCTTTTGAATCTCACCTGTTGTCCATTCTTTATGTTAGCTCAGACAATAACTTGGTTGGTTAGTTGGCCACCCTGTGGTCTGTATTATGTGATTTGAAAAGAATATGGAATGTGGAAATACTAACAATTGTCCATTCATAGCTTTCATGTATACGAAGTCCAAGCATCTCAAACTTTAGTATTTATGTTTGCAGTTTATGTTTTGTGCCATTCACATATTTCAGGACTGGAATTACACATGCAGAAGCTTATTGTTGAACCAATTTGATTTTTAAAGTGTAGAAAGATATTAGTCATAAATTGCCAAGTTTGTTGATATGGGGATTTAAATTCAGAATCTTTAGGTTCTAGGTCAGCTCAAGAATTGCTCCGTTGGTGCACCCAGATCCAGCAGACATTGCTGTATAATCCTGAGCAACTGATATTTGAGATGACTTTTTTCTCCCTTGTCCATCATTAATAAAACCATGATGTCAACTTATTTATATCGGCGAAACCAAGCACACATCGGTCCTCATGCCCCCCTCTGCCCAGCTAACCCACCACCCCCCCACCATACATCCCCTCCACCTGCCTCCCTGCCTCCATCCGACCCCAACCCCCACCATTGCCGGGTGTTCACCATCCCCCCTGACCTCCCCCTTTCAGACACCGAACGGTCGGTCCTCAGCAGAGGCCTTACCTTTGTTCCCCTCCGCCCCCACATCAACGAGTTCCGCGTCCGCCATGACGTGGAGCTCTTCTTCCGCCGCCTCCGCCTCCGAGCCTTTTACCATGGCAAGGAGTCCCGACCCCCCACTGATGACCCCTTCTCCCGTCTCCAACGGACCCCCTCCACTTTTACCCCCCAGTATGGCCAACTACCCTCACTAGAACTTTTTATCTCAAACTGCCGGCGTGACATCAGCCGCCTCAAATTTTCCACTCCCCTGACTAACTCCAACCTCTCCCCTCCTGAACGTGCAGCCCTCCACTCACTCCGCAACAACCCGGACTTAATAATTAAACCCGCTGACAAGGGAGGGGCTGTGGTAGTCTGGCGTGCTGACCTCTACTGCACCGAGGCCAGACGACAACTATCAGACACCTCTTCCTACCTATCCCTGGACCATGACCCCACCGATAAACACCAGACCTTCATCAGCAGCACCATCACCGACCTCATCAACTCCGGCGATCTACCCCTCAGTGCCTCCAATCTCATAGTTCCCCAGCCCCGCACGGCCCGATTCTACCTCCTTCCCAAAATCCACAAACACAACTGTCCCGGCAGACCCATTGTCTCTGCCTGCTCATGCCCCACCGAACTTATCTCTACCTACCTCGACTCCATCCTATCCCCCCTGGTTAAATCCCTCCCCACCTACGTCCAAGACACCTCACACGCTCTCCATCTCCTGGATAACTTCCGGTTCCCAGGCCCCCACTCCCTCATTTTCACCATGGATGTCCAATCACTCTACACTTCCATCCCCCACAAGGATGGTCTCGAAGCCCTCCGTTTCTTCCTCGACCGTAGAACCAGCCAATCCCCATCGACCAACACTCTCCTCCGCCTAGCAGAGCTGGTTCTTACCCTCAACAACTTCTCCTTTGACTCCTCCCACTTCCTCCAAACCAGAGGCGTAGCTATGGGCACTCGCATGGGCCCTAGCTACGCCTGCCTCTTTGTCGGGTACGTCGAACAATCCCTGTTCCAGACGTACACTGGCCCCATCCCCGAACTCTACCTCCGCTACATCGACGACTGCATTGGTGCTACCTCTTGCACCCATGCAGAACTCACTGACTTCATACACTTCACCTCCAATTTCCATCCTGCCCTTAAATATACCTGGACTATCTCGACATCTCCCTCCCGTTTCTGGACCTCACCATCTCCATCACAGGAGAAAAACTAGTGACAGACATTTACTACAAGCCCACCGACTCGCACAGCTATCTGGACTACACTTCTTCCCACCCGGTCCCCTGCAAAAAGTCTATCCCCTACTCCCAATTCCTCCGTCTACGCCGCATCTGCGCCCGGGGTGAGGTGTTTCAGACTAGGGCTTCGTAGATGTCCTCGTTCTTCAGAAAACGGGGCTTCCCCTCCTCCATTATAGATGAGGCTCTCACTAGGGTCTCTTCTACATCCCGCAGCTCCGCTCTTGCTCCCCCTCCCCCCAATCGCAACAAGGACAGGATCCCCCTCGTTCTCACCTTCCACCCCACCAGCCAGCGGATCCAACATATCATCCACCAACATTTCCGTCACCTACAACAGGACCCCACCACTGGCCATATCTTCCCATCCCCTCCCCTCTCTGCGTTCCGCAGAGACCGTTCCCTCCGCAACTCCCTGGTCCACTCGTCCCTACCCAAACCACCCTAACCCCGGGCACTTTCCCTTGCAACCGCACGAGATGCAACACCTGTCCCTTTACCTCCCCCCTCAACTCCATCAAAGGACCCAAACAGTCTTTCCAGGTGAGACAGAGGTTCACCTGCACCTCCTCCAACCTCATCTATTGCATCCGCTGCTCTAGATGTCAACTTATTTATATCGGCGAAACCAAGCGCAGGCCCGGCGATCGCTTCGCTGAACACCTGCGCTCGGTCCGCATTAATGCAACTGATCTCCCGGTGGCCCAGCACTTTAACTCCCCCTCCCATTCCCAGTCTGACCTCTCTGTCATGGGCCTCCTCCAGTGCCATAGTGAGGCCCGCCAGAAATTGGAGGAGCAGCACCTCATATTTCGCCTGGGCAGTTTGCGGCCCGGTGGTATGAACGTCGACTTCTCCAACTTCAGATAGCTCCTCTGTCCCTCCCTTCCCCTCCTCCTTCCCAGATCTCCTTCTATCTTCCTGTCTCCACCTATATCCTTCCTTTGTCCCACCCCCGACATCAGTCTGAAGAAGGGTCTCGACCCGAAACGTCACCCATTCCTTCTCTCCCGAGATGCTGCCTGACCTGCTGAGTTACTCCAGCATTTTGTGAATAAATCGATTTGTACCAGCATCTGCAGTTATTTTCTAATATTAATAAAACCAGTGTCACTGAACAGAAACAAGGAGTCCAACTTGCAACCGGATAGGTCTATGTGTTCATTCATCCCAATGAGTTAGTTGGATGAGGTATTTAAAAAAATAAAGTATTCACATGACATTGATCAGAATCAACTTTTATGTTACGTCGTCTATCTCCCCATTATTTGTTCACAATGTTGTAATCCATTATTTGGTAAAATCCATATAATGGATATAATCCGCGGAATGGTGAAATACACAGAATTGTCCTTTTCACCCATTGCCATGTCCCAATTGGACATTTGTGCTTTAAATCTGCGAGATGGCTATTTTGAAGAAAATATATTGTATTAATGGTTATCCGGTAGAGGGCAGTCTTGTCTATTTGTTGCGAAATAACTCGGAGAAACATATTTTCCTTGCATGCTGAAAAAGCTCACATAAAATGTCATATATATTACCCGCAAAAACGGAATAATCGTCACAGTTGAATGCGTGGTGTGGTTTTCGAATCTTTTTGGTTTCGATTGGATTCTGTGTTATTTAACAGTGTTATAAATGTGATTAATTGTTTTCTCTTTGACATTAAAATTAACTTTTATTTACGTGTGACAAAAGAAATCCAGCTGAATAATGTCATATGATGCTTTGCATTTTTCCCACCATCTATGTTGAAGATACTGTGAATCTTTTTGTTGCGCAGTTTATTGGATATTTTCATGTTTCTTTCCATGTTTGAATAAACAGTAAACACCGCGTTAAAATTGCACAGTGTGTGTCCTAGCGTCTTCGTCTTGCACTTTAACATAAGAAATGTATCTGGATTAGTTTTCTGCAAACTTGATTAGCTAGTGTTCAGATACCGTTCCTCCCCAAAAAAAAAGGAGATCGTTTGATCCAAGATGTCACAGGTTATAACCACTCGGTTAATCGATTTGTACCAGCATCTGCAGTTATTTTCTTAATCTAAGTGCTTATGCTTCCTGCGGAGAAGAAGAATAACGAAGGACTTGTCGCCATGTCACACAAAATGTTTCATGTTATTTCCCGCCATAGGACCACTCTGGAGAAGGTATGTTACTGCAGCTTTCATCGATGTCATAGTATGAGTAATGGGTTCACAGAATAAAATGGAAGTGCATTCGTTTAACAATTACTAACTACGTTCTTTTTTCTTGCTCTGTTGAGAGCCAACAGCTATGTATACCAATTGAGAAATGAACTTTTCCAATGAAAGACGTGTTGTATGACTGGAATTGAAAAAGGAGATAAAATATCAATTTAAGCGACGTTTTTCTGTCATGTTTCACTTCACTGCCCTCTTCAAGCTAGCAGAGGTATATGAAGGGGAATGTTTGTTATACTCGAGTTCAGCTGTTTCTCTAATAGACCCCCAATGATATTCCATAAATAATTGTAAATTATTATTTATGTAAGTGTGTGCTTATGTTGTCATTGATTAATACACACTGTATAGCTCATTAGATTTCGATTATGAACGATTTGATGCTAATTGAGGTAGTTGTATATCATCTGTTAGACGTTTCAACTTATAACTTGAATGGGCAAAATTACTATAATTAAAAACTCAGGTAACGAGTTTTGTTTTAAAGGTGATCTCTCTGCTCGGCTTATTGTACCACCCTGGCTGGCGCCTTGTGACAATATTTTTTTTAAATTTAGCGAACATATTGAGAGATAGAAAACATCATGTCTTCGTACATACGCATACGTCTCGTTTGAACAAGCTGCCAATTAAAAAATATTGGCAGTGTAAGGATGTTTCCAAATTAAAGTCCCTTTACTGGGCAACCTCTAAAACGTACGCTCTGTGAAAAGCTGTTTCAAGCACCATTCCTTATCGATTCATCATAATGGTTTTTCTTTGAAAAGTTATTGACCTTTTATTGAATCTTGGCTAAAAATGACAATATAAAGAGATCGCTGGGTGTTTGAAACTGATGTAAATTTGACAAGCAAATTGTTCTGAAATGCGAACCTCTGAATCGAAACACAGCACGATCTATAGAAGACTTTTTAAAAATAAGCAATTTTCTGTTAGTTTTATCGGTACATGGTCATCTCGGGTATTAAGATTAGACATTGAATGCAAATTGCAGCAGTGGCAAAAAACATGATGTCGAAATTGATCACGCTTTCTCATAAATTTGTTTAAGTGACTGAAACTGGCTTTTGCTTTGGAAAAATGCTTAATTTGCGCGTTTACAGTATTTGTATTGGTTTTTGAAGTTGCCACCACATATTCGAAGGAAAGTTTTGTATTTCTTTCATATTGTAAGATCATGTGGTGGGTGGTATTGACTGAACTCATTTGGTGGTACATTGGTAGGTGTTCGTGTCTTTTTCTCTGACTTTTGGCATCGACATAAAGCTAATTTACAGCGCTTGTTGTTTATAATAGTAAGTTAAAGTTGACGAAGCGGGTGGGTGACCTTATACCACGGCATGCTGATCCAGATTTGATTAGATTCCCTCAGACTTGTACTGATAAACGTTCTTACAGGACCAACGTCTTGAATATTAAAAAAAAATAGTGACATTAACAGCCGGCAAAGTACTACTGAGTGTTGTGGAATGTTGCAGTAATTTTTTGATGGAGCATTAATGTCATCAATCAAAGTGAAAGGTGTCACTTAATTAATCCATCGCTCATTACAAGCAGCTGGTTCTATTGTTGTACCTGACACTTGGTAAACAGACAGGGAATCGAGGCAAACACCTGTTTAGAAATATATCATTTCGACGAGTCGGAGCCTGGGCGTCTGGTTTGCAGCCAAGTGGCTGCCGAATGCTTGTTCTGATTGTTTTTAACCAGGCTAAGATATGATTTGTGTAAGAAGGAACTGCAGGTGCTGTTTAAACCGAAGATAGACACAAAAAGCTGGAGTAACTCAGCGAGACAGGCAGCATCTGAAGAGAAGGAATGGGCGACGTTTCGGGTCGAGACATTTGATTTGCCGCTGCCACTTATCTAGCTTCTAACCGGAGTTCACTTAAAAAATACATACTTTACAATTAGTTATATTGCATCCCGCCACAGATTTTTTCTTTTTACTGCGACTCGTTTCTTGCTGTTTAATCGCCACATCGGCGTAGTATCAAATATTCCAATTTTCCGTGGTGGAGGGGGGTCAATACGAGAACATTAAGACAATTAATTCCCAATCCTGGCATTTTATCGTAAAACACATTTAGAGTGTGCAGTCACATGTCATTGTTGGTTGTTGAATATATATGTGTTTGTGTTCATCGTATTAGACCTTATTTTATAAAGTACTTACGGCAACGGATATTTATAAGAATGCCATCTTGTGGCGTTTCCTGTAGAAATAAGGATCACTGGACGGTGAATATATGAGAATTAACGGACAATGACCATTATTCGCATTGTTATTAAATAGACACTTTGATTGACCACCACAAGAAATCGACAAGATCCAGCAGCTAATATTACCGGACATAATAAATTGTAGATGCTAGAATCTTGATCAAAACATAGTGCTGGAGGAATTTGGCGAGTCAGGCAGCATCTGTGGAGGGAATAGACGCAGGCGACGTTTCATTTCGGGATCCCTCTTCAGATTGATATGTCATGTATAATATTACCCCTTGCCACTGAGATACCAAACCAACATAGTCTCTTGAAAACGGGGACTGGAAGTGGAGACAGTAGATGTCGCCCTATAGTCGTGGTTTAAGAAAATGGGAGCAGCGAGTTGCAAATAAGCTAAAAGCAGGAATTTTCGACGAATTTAACAAGACTAGACTTGAGTAGTCAGAACAATTGGGGCATCGTAATTTGCAGGAATCGCTGCGCTTTGGTGTTGCCGATAAGAAAAGTCAACAGGCTAACCAAATCTTTTCAGCTTTCAACCCTTTCATAAATTCGAACGCCGGAGTTTACAAGTCAGCCCCGGCGCTACTATCCACGAGTTGCTGACTTACACAAATTGTATTTTCCTTCAAATAAGTTCTTGTATAAAGTACACTCTAAACATTTTCTTCTTGTCAAATGATAGCGGTAAAAGAAAATGTTTCAAGGGAAAAAAGTTTCCCCACGAAAAAAATAAATTGAACCGTCTCTCAATGGAGATCCCAATTAGGTTAAAAGTCAGTTTATAATAATTGTATCCCTAACCAAGTTGGCGTCATGCAGTCTGCCCAACTATTATTATTTAATGTTCTGCGGTGCTTCTTTTAGAACAAGCCAATGTTTATGTTAACATAAAACCCCGCGTATTGTTGCCTTCCCTCCAAATAATCCACGATTGTTCCACTTTAAACAGCTTCCTAAATTCTAATTTGGAGTGTGTACGTGACTTGAAACTTTGACTAAAAAAAAATGCATGTTGCTGCATTTTGTTAATACTTTTGTGTCGGTCAACACGGTCGCACCTTTATCAGTCAGTGGTTTTCTTTTACTTTTAAACGTTGAGATATATACAAACAACGTATTTGTATTACTGGGGAATATTGGGGAAAGTTTCCATGTATCTATCCTAAAGTTAAAATGTTTTTGAAATTATAATTTCATATCCTTACCTGCTGGATAAATGATTTTAATAATGAGCGAGGACATTGTCCATTTTCTAATTCTGCTCACATAAATTAAATCATGATATTGTGTAAAATGCATCTCCAAACCTTATTAAAAACCCGCATGTCTTAAATTTGTGAAAAGTAATTTCACTGTGTTGTGTCGTTTTGGCGATTTTCATATTGCACTTTTTAGAATGCACTTGTGAAAGAGCGCGCTTACATTTTTTTCTGTTAAACTGGGAAACCGTTTTCGTTTAATTCAAATTCTCTATTTGCTACATTGGATTTATCTTTAATGTCGCTGAATTACAACAACTCCGCTTATGTAAAACCATGAAAGCTGTATGAGCTTTAACATACTGCAGCATGATAGTGTTTTGTTTTGCCAATAAATCCCCGCTGCTCGCTGTGCATTTAAGCTATTTTGCTGGCGTCCAACGTTCGTGTATTTTACAATGCGTTTTAGCACAGATGATAAATAAGCAAGTCGGTAATCGTTGTGATAATGAAGAATGCGTAGGCGAAATGTAATAAGTTAAGTTAGCCGAAGACTTTCATTGTGTTTTTGAGTACACGCTATGTTACAGTACTCCCAGCACGGTGCATTTCTTATGTTTGTTTTTTTCTCTCTGGGAGTTTCAAATGATGGACAACTGTTTGACCCGAGAGGGGCAAAAGCAATCCTAAACGAGCCTTGATCATTCAGCTGGGAATTGTAACCCCGTGGCCTGTCGTGAAACGGACCAGTAAGATTTTCTTTGATCTCCATTGGTTCTGTCTGGAAAACAATACTGACTTCTGCCCAACACCCACTGAGAATGCATACCAGAAACACAAGGAATAGCCAGACAGAGTTACTGGCGGTAACTTCTGCGCAGTTCCTCAGGCACCAACCAGCCCACCTTTCCCTGCAGACTAGCGCACGCACAATTATCCATATCGGACAGACCAGTTAAAAAAATAATCTCGATACTTTTCACTGACTAAATCATTTTTTTTTAATGCCCTGATTGTGGAGATATACTTTAATTTTGCAGATAACTTCCCACCATGATTACGGCGCCTACTTGCTGTTAGGATAAATGTGAGGGGAAATTATGGGACAGATGCTTTAAAAATATTAAAGGGAAATCTCAGCAGATTTGCTGTTGTAATGCGTGAGAGCGGAGAACAAAAGATAATCAAAACTTTTTTCCCCCGATAATTACCTCTGGTCAATTTAACTGAATAGAGTTTGAAAGAACCTGGGTAAATGAGATCCCGGTCCCTAACGTGTTCCCATGCCTGAGCCTAGCCTATAATTATTCGTTTGGTTTCATTTGCCTCAGACGCTGCAGTGAGTAATCACAAAGAAGTCAGAGAGCATCCTTGAACCTTTTCAATGCCCAAGCCAGTGATATTCAAATAACGTTTAAGGGCCATTTGACTGGGAACATAAGCATTTCAAATTCAGCATTAGCATACATTTGCTGCGTTTGAAAAGCTATGAAACAGTTGCCTTCATAACATAAAAAGCAAGGTTATCAAATCGAGAACTCCATGCCTCCCCAGCACCACCAACGCTCACATTTTATCTTGAATTCGTTTTTTTATTCGTTTGACATGCAAATATGTCCAGTTAATTTGAAAAATTAAAATGGATCGTCAATGGCGCTTTGTCGCTGGAAATCTCAAGAGTTTTACTTGGACAAGCTCGAATAAAGTTCAAGGGAACAAATGATGTCTCGGAGATTAATTGGATATTTGATAAGACATGAATCTCTAATCGTGAATACAAGGCACTGGGGGCTGCTGTGTGTTCCAAGTCAAAATTACTAACATTTAACAAGCTTTTCATTAAGGCATGAAATGTTTGCTACGGGGTATTAACTGTTCTCCTATTCCACAGAGAACTCAGCTGTGCCTCGTCTTCACAGCGTTGTAATCGCTTTGGACGTCAGACACGTACATTCAAGCGTCTTGTAAAAATAGCTAATAATATGCACAATGATAATATTCTGCATTGACATATTTCGATATGGCTAAATCTATAAACAGCCCAATAAGCTATTGAAATTATTTAAATATTTGGAAACAATCACATCAATCGATTTACCTCCAGTACCATTGTCAATATATATATTTTTCTTATCAATTGCGTTCGATTTAGTTTATCCTGATAATATTTGGGGAGGGGATCGCTAAAGGGAAAGTAAAACAGAAATGTCCCAAGTTTGTACTTGCACAATTTATTTATACAGATAAATGCATGTAATATTTTATGCGGCGCGGATTTGCAGTTCATATAGTGGACGAGCTGATTAATATGCAATTTATTACATATCGACTTTCACAAAGTGCATCGAAATCATATATCTCCCAGTTTCAAGTGCGACTCGGTCACAAAATAGTTTTATCAAACACATACAAGAAAAAAAAGAGGAAACACAGGACACTTTGAACTTTTCTGTACATAGAATTTTAGACAATCTTATACATAGATAAACAAGTCCCAAGCATTTGATGCACATTTGCTCACCTTTGTCAAGATGTAGCTTCCGTAAGAGTACGGGGCTTGGAACTCCAGGTACTTACTAGTCATATTGGACATAAAGTTTTAATAATTTCCCGTTGTGGGGATTAGATTTAGGAATCGTTTTGTACCGGAGTAACTGATTTGATTGCTCTATTGGAGTGTACAGCCTCCATTAGGATATCTGGCGATTCTGATCTCGGGGTCTCCAGGTTGCTGGTGTCGGTGTCACTGTCGCTGCCCCTTTTGCCTCCGCCGATGCTGTGTGTTTTGATGTGTTTACTTAGATGGTCGCTTCTCATAAAGCGTTTGTTGCAGACCGGACAGGCGAAGCGTTTCTCTCCCGTGTGGGTTCTCAAATGTCTCTGCAACTCGTCCGATCGGGTGAAGCGTTTGCCGCAGAACAACCAGTTACAAACGAAAGGCCGCTCGCCAGTGTGCCACCTCAAGTGTGCCTTGAGGTGAGAAGTCTTGCCGTAGACCTTACCGCAGCCTGGGATGTGACAGCTGTGGAGGCCCTTCCTCCGAAGGCTGGCTCCGGCAGGTCCAAGGCGCTCGGCCTCCTGGCAGTTGGGGCAGTCGCAGGTTGCTCTGCCAGAGTATCGTCGGGAAGACCTGGACGAGCTTCCCAAAGCTGACGGGCCTGAAATCATGGAATTGGCCGCGATTGCAGCCGAGGTGGAATCCGTATAGGATGGAATCATCGGCTTGAAGCGATCTTGAGCGAGATGTTGCCCCGTGGACAACAGGTGAGAAGCGGTGGAACCGATGCCCGTGGAGCTGAAGGCGGAGTGGCTCAGGGTGGAAAAGTCTGCGTTGTAAGTGTTTAGCTGTGTATGCAGGGACGCCTGGGTAGCCCCAGAGTGCAGGGAGGGCTGGAGGCCACCGTTTGGATTCTGGACTTCCAGCCAGCTGGGGTTAGTGTGCACATCCCACCAGGAGGACGCCCCGTTACCAACTTCGCCGGAAATGCTGGTGTGGAACCCGGATTTGTACCAGGATTCATATGGATGAGCCATCCCGACCCTGGGGTACATTCCCTGGAGCGTGTCAGCGGACGAGTGGACTTTAGATATGAACGCCGACTGTCCCGTGTCCTGCGTGTTGACACTCGCTGAGACGGAGTTGGAGAAGAGGTTGTACTCGGTGCTAAAGGCAGAAGATGTTGGAGAAGTGGAAGCTAAACAGAAGGCGCTGTTCCCGGAACCGTTGCTGACCGAGAACCCGTTGTTCATGCCGCCAGAAGCTCGGTTGTTGGCCACGCTGAATCCTGACAGGCCTGACCCCAGGTTACAATTGGAGACGGAACGTTTCCATGGATGAAATCCGCCCTTCCCAAATGCACTTGATTCTGGCAAAGTTGTCAGTGGGCTTGTGTTGCCAATCTTGTTACAAGTGGCGGCCAGCATTGCCAACGGAGTGGTCCCAAACCTGGGTTCTTCCTGGTGGTGGAATCATTGTGCAAAGTAATATATGATCGAAGATAAAAATAACAAAAATAACACCGAACACAATCACTGAGAAACTACCTGAAAAGTTTCCGTCAAATAATCTGCATTTAAACACCAAGATGAGTGATATGTCCCCTGCTTCTGTTACAAGGTCTACCGCCCGCAAATTCTACGATGCATTTGGAGACGAAGCTTACTCAACTATTTAGCGTTAAGTTTGCGCAACTTACCCCAAGTATTGAGGTTGCCATGGCGGATTGTTGCTTCCTTTTTTTTTGACTGTGCGGTGTCCTTAAATGAAAGGGAACTACGCTGCCAGAGTTGGGGATGGTGTGTGCTCACTCACTGCCTTGTTCTCCGGACTACTCGACCCAATTGTACTGAGCGCACCCTTTGAAGTGCCGCTGCGCTCAGCTCTTAGCCAATCAAACGTTTTATTGCACGGCCAGGGCGAGTCGTCAGCCACTCAGAGTGCCCAGCACGCCGCGACAGACAGGTCACAGCCAATGGCGGTGTGTGCAAGTGGGCAGCAGGCGTCAATCACCCGCTGCAGCACCGCAGCGTTCAGCACGTTGATGTAATTGATGATACATTCAAGTTCGTGTGTACAGTACACGGTAACTCAGCGGTCATTTTGATCCATTGCCAGATAGTCCAAGAGGCTCGCGTCTTGCAAAGTAATATCAAATATCAAAAGGCTGCACATTTTCAAAGGAGTGGAGAGGAGAATGGGCTACCTAAGTTGAGGGAGGGTCACGAAACTTGTATGCTTTACGATTAAAATAGCAATTTGGCTTAACGCAACCAGTTATTTTGCCATTTTGGGGTGAAGGTTACAGTTGGGATTCATGACTGTACTAATTTCTCCAATGATTTCTGAATCTCATTCCGGTGCATTTACTGGAAAATGCTCCGGAACCTACTTACAGCATCGATATCTTTTATAGATGAGATTTTACTATAGTCGTGTTAGTTTGTAGTTCATTGCATTTACTTTGTTGCTGTTATTAATGTGTTACTGTCGAGATGCGATTTGTCATACCGTTGTTTCTATGTGTGTGTGTGTGTGTGTGTGTGTGTGTGTGTGTGTGTGTGTTGGGGAGGGGTGCAGTGTTCGGGAACGATCTTAACTCCGACAAAAGTATATTGGAAGGCTAATAAAACGTTTATATAAATAGACAAATTATAAATTTGACTTCAATGTAAATAATTTTTCAGGTGCACATATTTAAGTTTTGTTTTACAAAGTAGACCACGTAAAAAAATACTAGCACTGGTCGACAGCACGCATATGCTGTACGGAGACTTGGCTGCATTATTTGTGGCCAATTCATTATCATGAAACATCGTGGAAGGAGAAGTGCAGGTGTGCATTACAAAGTTAACATGTTCAGGATCCAGAGTATGAACCGCAGATCTGAATTACTAATCGCAAGCCTGTCGCAATCCTGAAACGAGCTAAAGCTTACCCTTAGGGACTGTGATCTTGATCAAAATGACGCCGCTGTTATGGTTCTTGTTTGATCTACTGTGAGAAATAACGAAGCTGCTTAGACTTGCATTTTTTGAGAGTCTGGTTGACACCGGGTGAATATTGCTCTTCACTGTGTTTTAGGGTGCTAAATCAGTGCATTTCTGCCATGTTTACTGGATTTTACCGATAGCTGTGATTACAAGATGTCACTAAGGCGTTTCCGACCGGCCCAGGGGCAGGAGAGGGAGGGGAGGGATAAAGGCATTTTTTTGTGTCGAAGAAGACTGATTGACGGTGTAACAAGTGAGTTTGTGAAGATTCGTTTTGTTCTTATTTATTTTGATTGAATAAGTTGTGGCCAAGGGGTTTAAAGAACTGGCGTGTTACATCTTTACAAACATCGTCAGTTAAGAGTGGATAATACATCAGAAAGAATGGCTTGCATTCAGCACGTTAAAACGAAATTCACTTTTTAGTGTACGTAACTCACGGATTAATTAAGACGCATTCGTACATCTTTACTAATAACCACAGACTTTAACAACCCGCTGGGAGTGAAATCATGCAGATTGATAACAATCCATACAGAAAACTAGGATTTAATAAACTTCCAGTCTGCGTGCATTTTAAAACATTAATCCACGAGGTCTATCATATGGGGAATTTAGGACTTTTAACAACCATGGCAGATCGTGGTTTTAAACCGGGATCCGTGCATTATGCGAATGAGTTGTGCTAACGGTTAAAACATTTAGAGGTAATGACAATCTAACAAAGCCCCAGTTCCGAGTGTAATCGCTTGTGACTCATCATCCCTTTTTAAAAGTTAAAGCAATTTCAGGATAGACGCTTTCAGTAACCGCTTCACATTATTCAAAACGGACAAATAATACTCTATTATAGCGCATGAATGCTGCCAGTCATCAGACGTGCAATTTATCGAAAAACTCAATGTGCCAAATATCGCAGGCTTTATAAGGCACTGAATCTAAAACAATTTCTTAGAATCTCTGCACAAATTTCGAAAATTGCTTCCCATTACAATCATCCCAATTTGACGAGACGGCAATTAGCACGATTAAACGTGGGTTCTGCATAAACAAATATAATAGAAGTGCAACCAGCTACTTCGTCACAAAGGAAATTCAGTTCTTTAAATGTTTTCCATGATGACGTTTCTCATCTTCATAATGTAAAACCATATTAAGGCCAATTCTTTTTTTAGCGTTTTGATTAAGTTGAACGTTTCAAGTAGACCAGCGAGGAGAACGTGATTTCAACTGGATACTATATAGTTGAAAACGTTGATAAATAAAAAGAACTCGAAGCTTTTGAAACCTCTCTATGTTTCTTTTTCCGATACCTTTAATAGATCCTATACTCAGTTATCAAAAATCTAGCGTTTTCAAACCGTCAGGGTACAATATCGCTGAAATAAAAACAAATCATTTCATTCAAATAATTAAATTATACATAAGTTTTAACTTTTTGCTTTAATAAACATTTATTAACCGTCTAAATTCTAGTAGGCAGCAAATGTATGAAAGTGCTTTCACACTTGCATTTAGAATCACAATCACAGGCATTGATGTCTCCGTGTTGATATAAGCCACCATCAAAACATTTTTGCAAGACAATTGTCCACATCTTCATTGACTCACGTTGGTTAAACATCTTTCTTTTTATCTTTATAATCTTCGGGTGTAATTGCTGTCATAATTTATTGTCAATTGGCCTTACACAGTCCAAATGCGCAATTCTCTGTGCGCATTATTGGTCAAAATGTATGTTAACTGAATAATATGTAGTTTTTAAGAGAAAAACTTTTTTTTTCTGTACAATAAGGACAGTCAAGGGTTTCAAAATTCTCACTGTAGAATATTATTTCGGGTCAACCAGTTGAAACTGAAACCGTTTTATTTGGAGCAAAGCATTTTATAAGGTATTTTTTTGTTTCAAACAAAATTCATCTTCAAAATTCATCTTCAAATAAAATGAAGATATTTTGGAAAACCATCGGGCCACTCGCAAAAGATTCAGATGGGCGAAAGCAATAGCAGCAGCGGCGGCAGCAATGTTTGAGAGAGTGGCAGGCTGTGGAAGATGAATGCTCCATCTGGGATGCAGGATTTTAATTAGAGTGATTATGCACAGATCGCCCTCATTCATTCATCAGCTGATCAGTAAGTGGCGCTGCCAACGCTTTGCAAAATGCGGTCGTGATCAGGCAAATTATTTTAAATGAGACGCAATATTCTTATATGAAGTGGTCCCATAGTACCGACCAAATCACTCGGAAGGTCGATAAAGTCTTCAACAATCACGTGTTATTGAAAATATAAACAAACAACATTTATAAATATTGTTATAAATATTTATTCGGATAATAAATTATTGTGCACATCTCCCAACTAATTATTATGCTTGTATAAATCTTAGAATACGTGCAAATACTATCCTGAGCGATTTCGTTTTGTCGCTTCATATGAAAAATGTACCATTGCTACCCAGGTGTCGCATCTTTTGCAAGCTATAAACCTTGAGGAACCCGTGGACTTATTGGCATTGAAATGGATAGAACAGGTGCAAATAGTCCGTTTGTATTTTGAGCGTTTTATTTCGGCTGCTGCTGTGTGCGCACTGATTTAGCTTTACCTTTCGAGGTTTCAGAGTATGTTCACGGAATAGTAAACATATCTTAGCCGGAGACGCAAACAGATCCTTTTCAACTTTTCAATGCAATGTACCTCAATAGGTAAGATTAATGTGAAATTGATTGTAAGTTTAAGAACCTGAACAGGTCGATTTCTAAAAAGAGGTGAGCAATTTCTCTCAAACAACTCATTATAATCAGAGTGCAATATCTTAATATGAATATTGAGATTTTTCTTGTTATTCGCAAATCATAGTACGCCAACCGTATACTGAGGCAAAATATCATGTCTACCATACACGCTTGTGTTTGTACTAAAGCACGTCCTTCGCGATGCGAGTGCCTCGCCGCCTGTTCTCAGAAGCTGCTGGCTCGACTCGTCTTATAGTTGCAATATGGTAATACGTGTGGAAATTGGGGAGCGGAGGGGAGGGGAGGGGGAGGGCGATAAAAATCCAGGATTGTGTCCGGGTAGATTAACTCACCTTTTTGCCAAGATCTGAACAGTTCGTAAACAGAATCCTTTTCACTTATGTATGCATCCAAGGGGAAAGGCCGATTACTTGCAGAATGTGTACGATGGTGTTGCCTGGCGCATTTTATAACTAGTACTTGAATCTTATGAATTATCCTACGCATTGACCCCGAAGCTTGAATAGAACGATTTAACAATTCATCCATAATCTATACCAAAAATCCCACTTTTAGAAATGGTGATGATTCCCAGCAACAGAAGGATTCAATTCCGTTTCCCCTAACTCTCATTTTGATAATTTTGATAATTTGCTGAAAAAATAATTGAGACCCACAGTGAAAAATAAACAGAGTCTGTCAGCTGACACATTTAACGAATTTGACAGGAGTAGCGTGTTTTTTCACTTGTTTTGAATACGGTTACTGACAATGCCGCCTAACACTCGCCGTGATACTCCTGTGATTATATTGTAATATGTCTTGAACATGTGTGCACACACACACACACACACACACACACACACACACACACACACACACACACGAGATTCCTTAAATAAACTGACTTGGTATGTGCGTTTTGGGATTTGACTTTATTGTCGCTACGAGCTGAGTTATTATGTGACAAACAGCCACAGGTATCCGCGATGAGCCCCATTTCACGATCAAAGAAGCTCAAATCCAGATATATTTAGATTGAACCGATCCACATGTCCAGGCAGTCCCGGCTTCGTAGTTTGAGCTTCATACTCCGAGGAGATGCGCTGTCGCGCTTCGCTGTTTATTCATGTTATTCGACCTTATTAATGTCGCAGCTTTGGTGCAGAATTTACCCCAACCGTATCTGTGTGAGTTGCTACCAGGGTGAAGCCTCGTCTACTGTGGTCGTGATCTTTTTTCAAGAAGGGGCAATTCACAACAGTTTTTAGTTAAAATAAGCCATTCCTTGGAAGATGGGCACCGGGAACTCAATTATCAGGGGTGATTATAATTCCTTTGTGTGGGTCTCAAAATTATGCACTTCGAATAATAAGTGTTTAACATACAATGGAACAGTTTAAAGTCTTAATCTCCTTTTAGAGTCCAATTTGATATTCTCCAATACAGTAATATACTTTTAGCTTCTCAACATTTGTAATGTCCAACTAGTTTAAAAATAAGTGTCACTTCATGACATGATGTTATGAAATCAATTCAGTATGAATCAATAGACAACTTAACAGGATTTCACTTTCCTACAGACTGAGATTACCACATTTAATTACTGTAAGAAGATACGTTTAGATGTATTTACTTGGCTAGTGTCCTTGCATTATTTTCAACACTCTTATTAATTAACCAGCAAGCTTTCAGAATGGCATACAAAAGAGTCAGCCTTTTCAATTATGTCTTTATAACCATTTTTAATTTTATTATTCAGTTTGTGCCCTGTTGTAAAATGTTATTGTCGCGTTTGTCACAAAATCCCTCTTTCTGGTCCCCACAGAATCAGTTTGATTTGCACCATTATTTATAAACCCCGCAATCAATTTAAATAATAAAATAATCTAAAAGGATTCACATTTACTAAATTGTGAACACTTTTCTTGGTCTGGGTGAACTTAGTGATTAGACCCTGTGTTGTGAAATTGCAATGCTTTCATTTCTACAGAGTTCAGATGATCTGTTTAATGGAGTGTCTTTCTGGCCTATCTCTTTAAAACCTCTGCTGAAGTCTTTTCTGGAAATAAGGCAATCAAGGTCTACTTGAGTATGTTACTTGTAAATTTCAACCTCCAGATCAGAAAAGCCTAGGATAAGCTCTCTGGTTTTCATATTCTAAAAAATACTCTTTGTTTATATGAAGACAGGAGTTCTGATCTTTAATGTTAACCTGATATGGGAATTGGATTGGCATGGTAAAGTGAATGCCAGACATAATTGATATGATGGAAAAGGTTACAGAATGTACAATAGATAAACAGCTAAATTGATGAGAAAACAAATAAAAGGTCAAGCGATACAGGATAATTATTTAGATTGGAGAAAGTTGGAAAGCAGAATACTGTGAAAACCAATAATGGGACTATTGTTATTCATAATTTACATAAATGATTTGGATTTCTCATTAAATGACACATATCAAATTCTGTAAATTATACTAAATTATGGAGTACAGCAAACTCTAAGGAAGAGTACAAACATACTTTACAAAACATAAAGATGTGGGCAATTAATTTGAAAATAATTATTAACGTAAGTGTGAGTTAATCCATGTAGGTAGAAAGTAAGAATTAAGAATGGGATAGAACAGCACAACAAAAAACCTACAGATACAAGTGAGCACATTGTTAAAAATGGTGCAAGAGAGCAAAGTAAATAAAAATGCAACATAATCATGGGAGTTTAACTTTAGGGACATAATGTGGTTATATTGAACTTCAGTTCAATTCTGATCAGCACAAACTTAGAGAACTGTGCAGAGTTCTATTCTCTACACCACAAAACAACATAGAACACTAGAGATGGTACAAAAATAATTTGGAAGGATGGTATCATAAGTAGTTATGGCTTGCAGGAAAGATTGGAAGTGGTGGGTCATTTTTCTTTTGAAAATCGATGATTTGTTAATAACATTGTGAAATTCCAATTCTGGGTTGATGAGAGAATGGACACAAATACAAAAAGGCTATGGAGTTGGGGCAGATGTAAAATCTGATATCTCAAAACTTACATATCCATTTTTGATTCTCAAAGAGGCAGCGTAGAAGGCAAGCAACCAACCCACACCTAGATGGTGTTGATCATTCATTAGATAAAGAAGTTTGATTTTGGTTTAAACATTCCTTTATGTTTAATCTGACCGGCCCGGTTTACGTGACCTTGAAAATTATGGCAGCTATAAAAAGATGAGGTCAGCTTTGTTGAATAATTTAATTGCATTCTAGTATTTCTTGTCAGCAAGAAAAGTGGAAGTATTTTCTTGCCTTCGATCAGGCCTCATCACCAGCTCCATCTCACAACCTTCATCCCTCATTCGGGGCTCATGTTGTCGACCTCCCCGTAGTGAGCCCTGTCAACTGACCTCAGTCAGGCAAACGACAACAAACAGAGACAGCGGAAGCAGAAGCGCCTGGAGGGCGTTACATTGCTTCTGCTGCCTCAAACGCAAGAAGAAGATCCCTCATTCTATCCAGAGAATGATAATTTCTGTCCGAATCATCCCATGATCTAGTTCTGGGATTGGGTCACACTCTGGGTGTTATCCCTCCAAGGAGTTGCTGCATCCCACCAGGGATCAGTCACCTATTCTCCACTGAGATTAGTTATTCAGTGTTGTACCTTCCGAGAGGGTCATCAAACATTACTAAAGATCTTTGTTTTCATGCTTCTACAAGCTTGATTATGTGCTGTGTACCTGTTCCTGAGCTGCAGTCTCCTCTAGAGAATTGCTTACCAGAGATGAGATCAGTAATGTTAAAGAAACTGGCTTCTGGATGGGGGACCCACTGGAAAAATGTTGTTAGATATGATGTCCAAACTGCACAGCACAAGGGGAAATCAAATGTACTGGGTTCCCAGTCATCACTGCCACTTGCTGCCATTTCCCTTTCCTTTGACCCCACACTGCCCAGTCATAAAACGTACGCAATTCAAAATTAGGGAGTCTCCAAAATTAATCACACTAAGTTCAATATACTTCCTTATCTAATTAAATGGCTGTCAATACATTATTTATTTATCTCAGAGAGTTGTTAGACTGTGGAATTTGCTGTCCTGCGAAGTTCCTGAAAAATAGCTCCTGTTTTCAAAAGGCATCTAGAAGAGTACTGGAGAGAAAAATGAGTAAAAAGATACCCTGACAGGATGACTGGTGCTAGATGGAAAGGGAAGATATGTGAGCATGTATCCTACTGTGGACTGGTTGTGGCAAACTCTATATGTTCTATGTCATTCTTAGTAGGGCATAAATGGTTCCATCCTTAGGATTGGTCAGCTCTGCCTATTTAAAAAGGGAATGTAACTCTTAATGCTAGTCACATTTCCTGCCAGAATTTTGATGTTTCCTTGAGGCCCATTTGGAGAAAGTTGGAATATGAGGAATAGCCAGAGATGGCTGAATAAAAGCAGGAATAGGCAGAGATGGCTGAGAAGGCATGTCAACAGCTTCAGCAAGGGGTTTGGTTTAATGCAGGAAAAAGTTAATTGATCTCACAAAAGTAGAAAGGTAAGGGTTCAGCAATGTTTTCTCACTTCCTATCAGTTACACCCTGCTACATATGTTTATCTCTTCCTCCACGGTTCACAGTAACTTAATTCCCATCATTAACATTAATATTCAAAAAACATGTACAAGTTGTAGCATCTCTTTCTCATTCCAAAAGCATTTACACTTTCCTTGATATCAAGTCGTAACACAATTAGCATTCTATCTTCAAATGGTGGCATTTGAAAAACCAGCAACTCCTCTGAAGTTGTCTTCCTAACTTTATTTTCCAGATAGTTGGATTTCCGTTCATTATTTCCCATGCTGTTTACTTTTCTCAGTCTTAAGAAATATTGTGTCTGTCTCATAATCAACAATAGTAAGCAGTTTAGTTTAGTTTAGAGATACAGCGCGGAAACAGGCCATTCGGCCCACCGGGTCCGTGCCGACCAGTGATCCCTGCAAACTTACAGTATCCTACACACAATAGGGACAATTTTACAATTATATCAAGCCAATTAACCTACAAACCTGTATGTCTTTGGAAAGTGGGATAAAACTCACGCAGGTCACGGGGAGAAGGTACAGACTCCGTACAGACAAGCACCCGTAGTCAGGATCAAACCAGGATCTCTGTTATTGGAAGGCAACAGCTCTACCGCTGCACCACCATGCTGCCCAGTTGCTATCTGTCATCTAACACATTAATCTTGGTCATTTACGTCACATCATTTTGGTTCATTAACACCAGCAAAGTACAGAGAACTGGAGGTTGTCCTCCCCCATCACACTACTCACTGAGGGGAGGGAGCCCCAAAGGTCTCTGGCATGAATATATGCACAGTCATCGGAAATGGGAGGTAGGGAGATGAGGAAATAGGGGCCTTATAAATATCCAATAATGGAATATATCTTATGCAGCCATATATTTTCAACACTCACTCATGTGGAGTTGAAGTTTGCTGAAAGTGAAAAATAATACTGTACACAAAGAAAAGTATAAACATTCTTATATTTACAGTTCTAAAATATGTCTTTCCTTTACCAAAAGATCTTATTCATCTCATAGGGTGACAAAACAATGAATCCTCTGAAGAGAAAGTTATTCAATTGAAATGCACACTGTTAGGTGACTGAGACTATCATGTACCGGCTCAGATGCTCTCACTTCAGTAAGAAAGATAATTAGATTTTCAATTGGTGACTGAGACATTAGAAGTGATTTCAAGTTCAAATGGTGGAGACAGAGATAGCAGTGTAAAGTCTGTGCTGCAGAGTGCAATGCATACCAGCATGATACAGAACCTGATTCTCTGGGGTATTTGACAAACAAGTACTCAAGAAAAGCAGCAGAGAATACATGAGATATAGGCAGGCATTCGAAACACATTGGACTTGTTGACAGAGATTAGAAAAATCTGATCAGAGTAGGAGAGACACGATGGGTTTCTTACATTGAGCATGAAACATGCCAATCACATAATCAAAGATAGACACAAAATGCGAGATTAACTCAGCGGGTTAGGCAGCATCTCTGGAGAAAAGGAGTAGGTGACGTTTCGGGCCAAGACCCTTCATCAGACAGTCTTTGGTGTAAACTAGCATCTGCAGTTCCTTCAATCAAATAATCATGCTATCCATGTCATTATAGGTGGGGCATCAATTGTTAGCAGTATTTGAATATAAGCAATGAAAGGTGCAACACATAGGATCAGGAAATGGGCAACCCTGAGGGATACCTTTTAATTAAATATATAGAGGATCCACACCATGAATACCCATATCAATGGGATGCATAACACCAGATGATACAAAGCTGGGTGGTAGTGTGAACTGTGAGGACACAGTTCACACTACCACCCAGCTTTGTATCATCTGGTGTTATGCAGATGTTATGAGGTTGCAGGGTGACTTGGACAGGTTGTGTGAGTGGACGGATGCATGGCAGATGCAGTTTAATATGGATAAGTGTGAGGTTATCCACTTTGGTGGTAAGAATGGGAAGGCAGATTATTATCTGAATGGTGTCAAGTTAGGAAAAGGGGATGTACAACGAGATCTGGGTGTCCTAGTGCATCAGTCACTGAAAGAAAGCATGCAGGTACAGCAGGCAGTGAAGAAAGCCAATGGAATGTTGGCCTTCATAACAAGAGGAGTTGAGTATAGGAGCAAAGAGGTCCTTCTGCAGTTGTACAAGGCCCGAGTGAGACTACACCTGGAGTACTGTTGCAGTTTTGGTCTCCAAATTTGAGGAAGGATATTCTTGATATTGAGGGCGTGCAGCGTAGGTTTACTAGGTTAATTCCCGGAATGGCGGGACTGTCCTATGTTGAAAGACTGGAGTGGCTAGGCTTGTATACACTGGAATTTAGAAGGATGAGAGGGGATCTTATCGAAACATAATAATAATAATAATAATAATGCATTTTATTTATATAGCACTTTTCATATACTCAAAGACGCTTTACAGAGATTTAGAGAACATAGGGAAATGAATAAATAGATAAATAAGTAAATAAGTAAACGAACAGAGAAAGGAGACAGAAGGTGAGGTGACCTTCAGTGGTTGAAGGCAGTACTGAACAGGTGAGACTTCAGCGATGTTTTGAATGTGGTGAGTGTGGAGGAGTCTCTAACGGTTTGGGGTAGTGAGTTCCATAGGGTGGGAGCAGCGATGGAGAAAGCCCTGTCCCCATAAGATTATTAAGGGGTTGGACACGTTAGAGGCAGGAAACATGTTCCCAATGTTGGGGGAGTCCAGAACTAGGGGCCACTGTTTAAGAGTAAGGGGTAGGCCATTTAGAACAGAGATGAGGAAAAACTTTTTCAGTTAGAGAGTTGTAAATCTGTGGAATTCTCTGCCTCAGAAGGCAGTGGAGGCCAATTCTCTGAATGCATTCAAGAGAGAGCTTGATAGATCTCTTAAGGATAGCGGAGTCAGGGGTATGGGGAGAAGGCAGGAACGGGGTACTGACTGAGAATGATCAGCCATGATCACAGTGAATGGTGGTGCTGGCTCGAAGGGCCGAATGGCTTACTCCTGCACCTATTGTCTATAATCTTAGGCATTCAGCACCATGTTGATTTACAGCAAAGTGAGAAGTGGTTTGTCACTTGTCTCTAGCAGGAATCTTTGATGGGCCTTGAGTTGGGTAATAGTGATGAGGACATGAAAATAGAGTTTCTGATTGAAGCACCACCTGACCTATTTGACCCAACTCGATAAGTAGCCCAAAGCTCTCATGATAGTTGATGGCAGATCCATTCGCAGCAGAACTATCATACGAGCAGAACTCACTGAGGCTCCAAATTTGGACAAGTAGCAGGCATGAACATCTCAGAATTCACAGCAAAAGATCCCACAGACTGGCTTCTACCACAGATGAAACCACAGGAATTGCACCACTTGGGAGCTGCAGGAAACGTAATGTGCTGAATAAGCATTAAATACTGTAGCTGCCATAGCACTGGAAGAAGAAGGTAATAGAAGTGCTCTGGGTAGCGCAGCGGTAGAGTTGTTGCCTCACAGTGCCGGAGACCTGGGGTCGATCCTGACTACGGGTGCTGTCTTACGGAGTTTGTACTTTCTCCCTCTGACCGCGTGGGGTTTCTCCTGGTGCTCTGGTTCCTCCCCCATCAAAGACATACAGGTTTTTAGGTTAATTGCCAACAGTACAAAAATTGTAAATTGTAGGATTATGTAGTGTACTGGGTGATCGCTGGTTGGCGTGTACTCAGTGGGCTGAAGGACCTGTTTCTGCGTTATATCTCTAAAGTCTAAAGACTACCTAAAGTCGAAAGGCTCTATGCAGATATGTGGTAGGATAAAATCTAGCAAATGGTTTTGCAGAAGAGTAAATAACCAGAAAATATCCTCTGGTCCGTAATAATCGATCAAGTACACTTACAGCACAATGAAGCCTACCTTTGTCTGTAACTTGTCTTAAAATGAACACTATCTGATATTTGAATAACAAAACTACTTAGGAATAGTAATTATGAGAGTTCGGTATTGTGACCATTACAGCTTCAAGGTAAGAATAATGGAAATAAAAACAAGCTGAACATAATTTTCTTAGCCTTATTAACCACCCTGGTTTACAGATTATTTAATCCTTCAAAGAGATACTGTTTAAACTCATAGATACAGAGGTAAATTAGAAATTGATCACATCATGGATTAAATGTGTCGGAAGGAACTACGGGGGCTGGTTTAAATCAAAGATAGGCACAAAAAGCTGGAGAAACTCAGTGGGACAGGCAGCATCTCTGGAGAGAAGGAATAGGTGCTATTTCGGGTCGAGACCCTTCTTCAGACTAGTCTGTGGAAAGGGAAACAAGAGATATGGACGATGATGCAGAGAGATAAAGAACAATGAATGAAAGATATGCAAAAACGTAATGACGCCAAAAGGAAATAGGCCATTGTTAGCTGTTTGTTGGGTGAAAACGATAAGTTGGTGCGACATGGGTGGGGTGGGATAGAGAGAGAGAGAATGCCGGGGTTACTTGAAGTTAGAGAAATCAATATCAGCTGTAAGCTGCCCCAGCGAAATAGGAGATACTGTTCCTTCAATTTGCATTTAGCCTCACTCTGACATTGGAGGAGACCTAGGACAGAAAGGTCAGTGTGGGAATGGGAAGGAGAATTAAAGTGTTTCGCAATTGGGAGATCAGGTAGGTCCAGATGGACTGAGCAAAGGTGTTCAGTGAAACAATCGCCCAATCTATGTATGGTCTCGCCGATATATGAGTACACATCTTGAACAACAGATACAGTAGATGTTGGAGGAGGTGCAAGTGAACATCTGCCTAACCTGAAAGGACTGTCTGGGTCCCTGAACAGAGTCGAGGGAGGAGGTATAGGAGCAGGTGTTGCATCTCCTCCGATTGCAGGTACCTGAGGAGGGGATGGTTTGGGTGGGAAGGGATGAGTTAACCAGGGAGTTGCAGAGGGAACGGTCTCTGCAGAAGGCGGAAAGGGGTAGAGATGGGAAGATGTGTTAGTGGTGGGATCCCGTTGGAGGTGGCAAAAATGTTGGAGGATTATGTGTTGTATGCGACGGCTGTTGGGGTGAAAGGTAAGGACTAGGGGGATTCTGTCTCTGTTGCGACTGGAGGAAAGGGGAACAAGGGCATAGCTGCAGGGTACCGAGGAGACACTAGTGAGGGCCTCATCTATGATGGGAGAGAGGAACCCCCTTTCCCTAAAGAATGATGACACCTCGGATGTCCTGGTATTGGACATCTCACCTTGGGCACAGATGCGGTATAGACGGAGGAATTGGGACTAGGGGATAGAGTCTTTGCAGGAAGCAGGGTGGGAAGAATTGTAGACCATAATCTCCCAGACCATTTCTGGTTTTACAGTATCACTTCTGGCTGGCTGCATTCCACAACCTCCAACTTTATTGTTTTCCAGCCCCAAACAGCCCGGTTTTACCTTCTCCCCAAAATCCATAAACACAACTGCCCTGGCAGACCCATTGTTTCTGCCTGCTCCTGTCCTACTGAAATGATTTCCATGTACCTCGACTCCATCCTATCCCCCCTGATCCAATCTCTCTTTCCAACCCCACATTCCCTGAACTTTACTATGGACATTCAGTCATTCTTCACCTCCAACCCCCACCAGGAAGGCCTTAAAGCCCTCCTTTACTTCATCGACCGCAGAACCATCCAATTTCCCTCTACTAAAACTTTACTCTGCCTAGCGAAGCTGGTCCACACCTTTAACAAGTTCTCATTCGATTCCTCCCACTTTCTCCAAGTCAAAGGCATAGCTATGGGCACCCGCATGGGCCCCAGCTATGCCTGCCTCTTTGTAGGGTACGTTGAACAATCCCTGTTCCAGGCGTACACTGACCCTATCCCCGAACTCTATCTCTGTTACATTGACGACTGCATCGGTGTTACCTCCTGCACCCATGCAGAGCTCATGGACTTCTCTAACTTCACCACCAATTTCCACCCTACACTCAAATTCACTTGGACCATCTCCCTCCCCTTTCTTGATCTCAGAGTCTCCATCACAGGGGACTGTCGACTGATGTCTATAACAAACTACTGACTCCCAGAACTATCTCGACTACAATTCTTCCCACTCTGCTTCCTGCAAAGACTCTATCCCCTACTCCCAATTCTTCCATCTACGCCGCATCTGCACCCAAGATAAGGTGTTCCATACCAGGACATGCGAGATGTCCTCATTCTTTAGAGAATGGCAGTTCCCCTATCCCATCACAGATGAGGTCCTCACTTGTGTCTCCTTGGTACCCCGCAACCCCGCCTTTGCTCCTCCTCCCCCTAGTCATAACAGAGACATAGTTCCCCTAGTCTTACCTTCCACCCCATCAGCCGTCGCGTACAACACATAATCCTCCAACATTTTCGCCACCTCCAACGGGATCCCAACACTAGTCACATTTTCCCATCTCCACCACTTTCCACCTTCTGTAGAGACCGTTCCCTCCGCATCTCCCTTCCCACCCAAACCACCCCATCCCCAGGTACCTTCCCTTGCAACCCCAGGAGATGCAACACCTATCCCTATATCTCCTCCCTCAAAACTGTCCAGAGACCCCGAAGGTCCTTTCAGGTTCGGCAGAGGTTCACTTGCACCTCCTCCAACCTCATCTACTGTATCCGTTGTTCAAGATGTGGACTCTTATACATCGGCAAGACCAAACACCTTCGCTCAGTCCGCCTGGACCTACCTGATCTCCCGGTTGCTAAACACTTTAATTCTCCTTCCCATTCCCACACTGACCTTTCTGTCCTTGTTCTCCTCCATTATCAGAGTGAGGCTAAACGCAAATTGGAGGAGCAGCATCTCATATTTCGCTTGAGCAGCTTGCGGCCCAGTGGTATGAATATTGATTTCTCTAACTTCAAATAACCCTAACATTCCCTCTCTCACCATCCCTCCCCCACCCAAGTCGCACCAGCTTCTTGTTTTCACCCAATAACCAGCCTGTTCCCTTTACCATTTTTACTTTTTTGCATATCTTTCATTCATTGTTCTTTATCTCTCTACATCATTGTCAATATCTCTCGTTTCCCTTTCCTCTGACTAGTCTGAAGAAGGGTCTCGACCCGAAACATAACCCATTCCTTCTCTCCAGAGATGCTGCCTGTCCCGCTGAGTTACTCCAGCTTTTGTCTCTACATCATGGATCAATCTCTGAGTAATAGAGTGTTTTATTGTCATATGTCCCAAAACGGAACAATGTAATTCTTACTTGCACCACAGGAACAGGTATGTAAACATAGTACTCAGTAGATACCTCCATAAATAAAAAAAAGTTCAATTTAAAAAAAAAAAGACAATATAGTACAATAATAAAAACAAAGCCCTAAATCCCTCGTGTTCTTAGTTCGGAATTTAGTTGGATTTGGTCATGTTCAAATGCGAATTGGTTATTGGGAAGTTAATATCACATTAGATTGTCACAAGCACATAAACTCAGACAAACACACAAAAACAAATCAAACATAAATTATGTGTAAATTACACATTTATAAAAGGAAGACTGAAAAAACCCAAGACATAAGTGCAAAAACACAATCAGAAAATAAACAAGTCCATAGTGGTGAGGGGTGGGCCGTGTTGTTCCATTGCTGAGATAGGATTGGAGGTGTACAGATTGGTTCAAGAACTTGATAGTTGTTGGAAAGTGGAGAGTCAAGCGTTAGAATCTCTACTTGATCATATCATATCAGATTATTGTTAATATCATATTATAATATATCATATTAATAAGTGGGCAGAAGCATGGCAGATACAGTATAATGTGGATAAATGTGAGGTTATCCACTTTGGTGGCAAGAACAGGAAGGCAGATTATTATCTGAATGGTGTCAGATTAGGAGAAGGGGAGGTGCAACAAGACCTGGGTGTGCTTGTCCATCAGTCACTGAAAGTAAGCATGCAGGTACAGCAGGCAGTGAAGAAAACCGATGGCATATTGGCCTTCATTGCAAAAGGATTTAAGTTTAGGAGCAAGGAGGTCCTACTGCAATTGTACAGGGTCCTGGTGAGACCGCACACATGGTGTATTGTGTGCAATTTTGGTCTCTTAATCTGAGGAAGGACATTATTGCTATTCAGGGAGTACAGTGTAGGTTCACCAGGTTAATTCCCGGGATGGAGGGACTGACATACGATGAAAGAATGGGTCGACTGGGCTTGTATTCAGTGGAATTTGGAAGGATGAGAGGGGATCTTCTAGAAACATATAAAATTCTTAGAGGATTGGGCAGGGTAGATGCAGGAAAAATGTTCCCGATGTTGGGGGAGTCTAGAACCAGGGGTCACAGTTTTAGAATAAGGGGTAGGCCATTTAGGACTGAGATGAGGAAAACATTTTTCACCCAGAGAGTTGTGGAATTCTCTGCCACAGAAGGCAGTGGAGGCCAATTCACTGGATGTTTTCAAGAGAGAGTTAGATTTAGCTCTTAGGGCTAAGGGAATCAAGGGATACGGGGAAAAAGCCAGAACTGGGTACTGAATTTGGATGATCAGCCATCTTCATATTGAATGGCGGTGCTGGCTCGAAGGGCTGAATGGCCTACTCCTGCACCTATTTTCTATGTTTCTATCACATTAGTCCCAACAATAAATACATAAGAAATAGTAGGGGTAGGTAATCCTGTCCTTTTAGCCAGCTTCACTATTAATCAAATATTGGCTGATCTTCTACCTCAATGTTGTTTTTTTGCACTATTCCCTTATCCCTTGATACCTTTGGTATCCAGAAATCGTTTAATTACTATTCTGAATTCTCAAGTAGCGAATTCCAAAGAATTATTTGAGTGGTGACATGTCCCCATTTATTCGTCCCAATAGCCTATCTCTGATTCAGAGATGATGAGCCTGGTTCCATACACGTCAACTGGAAATGACCTCCTTTCAGCCATAATTTTGTAAGTTTCAATAAGATTTACCCTCATTCTTCTGAAATTTAGAGAATACAAGCCTAGGCTACTCATTTGGCAAAATTGATATACCTGGAACTAGTTAAATAAGGAGACCAAAGCTGTTCACAATGTAATGGAGGCACAAAAGCCATCTAATGATCACCTGGTTTGAATGAAACAAATGCTCATTGCACAGACTTGATGGGTGTTTCTAGCATCAAAATAAATATTTAAGCCATTTCAGATCAGTCTGAAGAAGGCTCTCGACCCAAAACGTCACCCATTCCTTTTCTCCTGAGATGCTGCCTGACCTGCTGAGTTACTCCAGCATTTTGTGATACCTTTAAGATAACACATATACCAACTGTAAGATCTTATGAATATGGAATGGTCTTAATATTGCTTCATCGTCTTTGAAATGCCGGGCAAGAAAGCGATGGTCAAAGAAACAGTCTGCCTTTGTCTGTTAAATAATTATATTTATGATGTTCACAGGGTCTCCAGGGAAAAAAAATATCATCCTTTAAATTTGAAAGAAGAGCCTAATTTATATTTTAAGCTGTGATATGAAAACTAGGAGTTACACTTTCCAATTTGTTGCTCTATGCTCACCTCCTTTGCTGACTTCAGGGTTCAGCTACTTACAAAAGGTGAATTTTGCTACTATGGTATGATGTAAACAAGGATTCTTGCAGTAAAGGAACAAAAAAAGGAGCAAAAGGCATCACAGGTTGCTAAAGCTTTTTTCAGAGTTATTCTGTGCCTGCTTCTTAACTGCTAGGTTTTTATTGTCTGGTTTGTTTGTGTAAATGCGAAGAACTCCAAATATTGACAAGTAAGTTACATTTAAGTGACAACACACATGTTTGGGTGCATGTATTGAGGTTTAGCCTGCCAAATACAAATTTGCAAGTTCACAAGTTATAGGAGTAGAATTAGGCCATTCATCCTATCGAGTCTACTTCACCATTCAATCTTGGCTGATCTCTGCCACCTAATCCCATTTTCCTGCCTTCTCCCCATAACCCTTGACAACCATCCAAATCAAGAACTTGCCTATGCTGGCCTCCACTGTGGCAATGAGTTCCACAGATTAACTACCCTCTGACTAAAGAAGTTCCTCTTCACCTCCTTTTTAAAAGAGCGCCCTTTAATTCTGAGGCTATGGCCTCTGGTCCTAGACTCTCCCACTAGTGGAAACATCCATTCTATCTATGCCTTTCATTATTCTGTAACTTTCAATGAGGTCCCCCCTCAACCCTCCAGCGAGTAAAGGCCCAGTGCTGTCAAACGCTCATCATATCCTAACCCAATCATTCCTGGAACCATTTTTGTAAACCTCCTCTGGACCCTCTCCAGAGCCAGCACACCCTTCCTCAGATATGGGGCCCAAATCTACCCCTTTACATTTTTCAGAGTCATACTGAATTGAATGCAACAGATTGCAAGGGAATTGAATGCAACATCTCTAAGTTTGCGGATGACACGAAGCTGGGTGGCAGTGTTAGCTGCGAGGAGGATGCTAGGAGGCTGCAGAGTGACTTGGATAGATTAGGGGAGTGGGCAAATGCATGGCAGATGCAATATAATGTGGATAAATGTGAGGTTATCCACTTTGGCGGCAAGAACAGGAAAGCAGAGTATTACCTGAATGGTGACCGATTGGGAGAAGGGGAGATGCAACGTGACCTGGGTGTCATGGTGCACCAGTCATTGAAAGCAAGCATGCAGGTGCAGCAGGCAGTGAAGAAAGCGAATGGTATGTTGGCATTCATAGCAAGAGGATTTGAGTTTAGGAGCAAAGAGGTCCTTCTGCAGTTGTACAGGGCCTTGGTGAGACCGCACCTGGAGTATTGTGTGCAGTTTTGGTCTCCTAACCTGAGGAAAGACAATCTTGCCTTAGAGGGAGTACAGAGAAGGTTCACCAGATTGATCCCTGGGATGGCGGGACTTTCATATGAGGAAAGACTGGATAGACTGGGCTTGTACTCGCTGGAATTTAGAAGACTGAGGGGGGATCTTATAGAAACATATAAAATTCTTAAGGGGTTGGAGAGGCTATATGCGGGAAGATTGTTCCCGATGTTGGGGGAGTCCAGAACCAGGGGTCACAGCTTAAGGATAAGGGGGAAGTCTTTTAGGACCGAGATGAGAAAACATTTCTTCACACAGAGAGTGGTGAGTCTGTGGAATTCTCTGCCACAGAAGGTAGTTGAGGCCAGTTCATTGGCTATATTTAAGAGGGAGTTAGATGTGGCCCTTTTTGCTAAAGGGATCAGGGGGTATGGAGAGAAGGCAGGTACAGGCTACTGAGCTGGATGATCAGCCATGATCATATTGAATGGCGGTGCAGGCTCGAAGGGCCGAATGGCCTACTCCTGCACCTATTTTCTATGTTTCTATGTTTCTATACGGCATACGTCCCCCAGCCCAACTTGCCTATGCGGATCAAGATGCCCCATATACATTTGCCTGCATTTAACTCATATCCCTCTAAATCTTTCCTATCCATTTACCTGTCCAAATGCCCTTTGGATGTTATTATAGAACCTGCCTCAACTACCTCCTCTGGCAGCTTGTTCCATGCACCAACCACCTATTAAATCTTTCCACACTCGCCTTAAACTTATGACCTCTAGTTGTTTTATTTCCTTACTCTGGGCAAAAGATACTGTGCACTCACCGTATCTATTTCCCTCATGATCTTATACACCTCGATAAGATCACCCTTAATCCTCCTACACTCCAAAGAATAAAGTTGTAGCCTGCCCAACCTCTCTCTGCAACTCAGGCCCTCAAATCCTGGCAATAATCCTGTAAATCTTCTCTGCACTCTTTCCAGCTTAACAACGTCTTTCTTAGAGCAGGGTGACCAAAACTGAACACCAGACTCCAAATGTGGCCTCACCAAGTTCTGGTACAACTGTAACAATAACTTCCCAACTTCTATACTCAAGGCCCTGTACTTCATTGCCTGTTGAGATACTTGATACATAAGCTGCAATAACTAAACATAAACAATAGCGACAGTGAGCTCTGATTAGTTTACTCTGTGGAACATCAGTGGGAAGTTATATATATTTTCTTCTTCTAACCTCCCCCCAACTTTATCCCCTTCCACACCATCTCCTTCCTCCGCTGAGTTGCAATTGGCGTGATGTGAGCCAGTGAGCGGGTGCCGCGTGTGCGCAGGCGCCGGCGCCGGTTGCCCTCCCCCTCTGGCCGCGCGCGCGGGCGGTCGGTCGGTCGGCGCGTGCAGTGTGCGGAGCGCGGAGCGGCGGCGTTTAAACTCTCAAACACACAGCCCCCCCTCCTTCCCTCGCAGTTTCCAACCAGGTGAAGCACGCGTTTTGCTGCTCTGACAGTTCGGTCTCCGCGTCTCGGTCAGGCGGCGTGTGTTTTGTGTGTGTTGAAGTGAGAGGGTTGTCCAGGCCTTGCCGGGGAGTGCGGGGCCTGCGGCCGCCGCCGGCTCCAGAGGTTCAGCTGTTGGTCTCATTAACCGGTTGGTGCAGAGCGAGGGCGGGGCGAAGGCAAGCGGCAGAGTCGGCCTCTGAAAGGTGGCATGTCAGCACTCAGCCATGTGAACCGGTTATAAATAGCACGAGTCTGCTCCATTTGGACGAGTAGAGAGAAATCCACTGCTTCTTTACTCAATCTGAATTTCAGTATTACGGTGATCATTTCTGACATTAGTTCTGAAATTACAGACATGTTTTGTATATATATATATATATTGCTGATTATCAGAAATATTAACACAGCTGTTATTTTGACAGCTTGACATTTAGAACATGCCTCCAAAAAAGGCAGACGGTGAACTAAAGGCACTACCCATCATTGGACGATTTGGTACCTCGTTGAAAATTGGTATTGTTGGATTGCCAAATGTAGGGTAAGTTATAAATAATGTCAATATTACTTTAATATTAACTAATTTTATTACCAATAGTTTGGGATAAGTAGCAGTGATTATGATTGACGGATCTAATTAACATTACTGTCTCAATGTTCATCTGACAAAATAAAGTTGTGGGCCCAAGACTACTTTAACTTTTAATATGAAGGCTGTTTGCTTTTGAAACGTGGTGTTCTTGAATTAATGGTAGTCTTATATTACCAATTGTTCAGATCGAAGGTATTTATTCAGGATTAGTAAAGGGCCTGTCCCAGTTACACGATTTTTAAGGTAACTGCCGGCCACTGTCAAAGTCGTAGTAGATCGCGGAAAAGCTTAGAATTTTTTTTGCCCTGCGACAATGACCACGGCAATGCCTGCAACAAGCTACGACAACCTACCACCTAGGCGACGGCAAGCTGCTGACAACGGGCGACCCAGTCTTCGCGACCTAGGACGTCCACTACGACAAGGACCACGACAAGCTACGACAACCTTCGACATATTAGGCACTATGTCTTTTATGCTGTGCTTTTATGAGCTTTTAATTACCTGTTTTAAATGGGAAGCGAGTAGCATTAGGTTGCTAATTTTAATTGCAGTTTTATTAATTTGAGACCACCACAGCTGTAAAGTATTTTAATTGCGTGTAATATGTTTGTGTTTGCCTTCAAAGGCAACTTTAAGATACTCATTGTCTGGCCTAATATTGGGACATGCTTTTCCAAAACATACATGGTGTTTGAAAATACAAGTCTGGACCATTATTCTCTCAGTCTAGTTCTGCTAGAATCAATCAGCGGCATAAAATGTGGAGAGGTTGATCTGCCGCGCCAGAAGCCTCCCATTTTGCCGAGGATATCTTTTCACTGTGAAGCCTTTTAGAAATGACATACAAGGCGGAGTGTCAATTGGGAACGAAGGAACAACGCACCAACAGGCAATATTACTCCAGAAGAACAATCTGGGGAGACGGGGTCCGGTTTGCTGGTGGTACGGAGCGAATTTCATTCGTACTTAAGGAAACAGCAGGCCAGGTCCTTCTCCTTAATGGATACATGAGACTGCAGATGCTGAAATCTTGTAAACACAAAGTGGTGGAGAAAGCCAGTGGGTCAGAGAGCATCTGGGGGGAGAGAGAGAGAGTGAACAGACGACGTTTCAGATCGGTACCCTTCTTCAAACTGATGGAGGGATCCGACCAGAAAGGTTTTCATTTGCATTTCCTCCACAGATGCTGTCTGACCTCTGAATTCCCCCAACACTTTGTGTTTTGCTCCTGTTCGTTGGTGCCAGCCTGAGGTGGAACCCACGGGTGGTCACAGTTTAACTGGAAATCTTAACTTCCATAAATTATAATTGGGAGTTAATTTATAGCAGGGGTGTTACGCGCTGGTCAAACAGTGATAAATTCGATATCGCTTTTCCAGCATGCATCAAATACGCTTATGTGTAGGAAGGAACTGCACATGCTGCTTTACACCGAAGATAGACAAGAAATGCTGGAGTAACTCAGCGGGACAGACAGCATCTCTGGAGAGAAGGAATGGGTGATGTTTCGGGTCGAGACCCTTCATCAGACCCTTCTTACGACCTGGAACGTCACTCATTCCTGCTCTCCAGAGATGTTGCCTGTCCTGCTGAGTTACTCCAGCATTTCGTGTCTATCTTCGAATAATCTTCTGTTCTTCCCTAACACCAAAGGCCGTTTTCCTCGGGTCCATTTCTTGAGTTTATCTCCAGGTCAGGTGTCCGCCCCCATTCTACAGCTGGCTGTTGCAGCTGAACTTCTGTGAACGGGTTTTGACAGTTCTGTCAGTTTTGACAGTAGGCGATAACCTACCACACTTGGCGACAACCTGCGACAGTGCCCACGACAAGCTACGATCATTGGCGACAAGCCAGCTGTCGCCAAAAAATTTCCAACAGGTAACTTTTTCCGCGAGGAGCCGAGATCTGCTAGGACTCATTGAAGACTACTCACGATCATGCCTGCGACACCCCGGCAAACGTGGGGCGACAGCCTAGTTGTCGGCAGTCGCCTTAAAGTCACCTAACTGGGACAGGCCCTTAACAAATTGTAGTTGGCTGACCAAGAATGGTTTATCTTTTTAAATGAATACAATTTGTTTGTAAAACTTAAAAATCAAGTTTAGTTGCCTTCATGAGGAGTTGTAAACTATTTACAAGTTCTTCAGATTCATTTTTGAATTAAGTACTTGTGAACTGATAATTTAACTGGCATAGTTAAAAAGTTAGTTTAAGTTTCATTGTGGTTGATTATTTAGGTAAAATCTTATTTGTTCTATAAACTATGCTTTAATTGTATTTGACATTAATTCATTATATTTCATGAGTACTCGGGTTTGTTTGAGCTCAAGTAGCTCTTTGGGAATAAAAGCAAAAAGAGAAGTCCTTGTTGTTTCATTGTGTGTAACTGTGTATATCCCAGTCAATTATGTAGGAAAATAACTGCAGATGCTGGTACAAATCGAAGGGACCACAAAATGCTGGAGTAACTCAGCATGTCAGACAGCATCTCAGGAGAGAAGGAATGGGTGACATTTCGGGTCGAGACCCTTCTTCAGTTTGAAGAAGGGTCTCGACCTGAAACGTCACCCATTTCTCTCCTGAGATGCTGCCTGACACGCTGAGTTACTCCAGCATTTTGTGATCCCAGTCAATTATGTTCTAAGTTTCAGCAATTCAAATATATATATATATATATATATTGTATTCATTATTATTATAACACTAGGGTGGCTCAGCTGGTAGAACTGCTGCCTCACCATGCCAGAGACCTGGGTTCGATTCTCACTTCTGGTGCTGTCTGTGTGGGATTTGATATTCTCCCTGTGCCAGCAGAGGTTTCCTTCAGGTGCTCTGGTTTCTTCCCACATCCAGAAGACATGCAGTTTGTAGGTAAATTGGCCAATGTAAATTGGAAATGGATGTGAAAGTAGGATACCATAGTGTGAGCTGATGGTCGGCATGGAGTCGGTGGTCCGAAGGACCTGTTTCCCTGCTGTATCTCTAAATTAAACTAAACTCTGTAATCTCATTAGAAAAATGGGTGCCTCACTTATAAGGTTCTGTGTGACATTTTATAAAGAACAGAAGACACTAAAGTGGGTAGTATTGTAGATGTAGATGGTTGTCAAAAATTGCAGCAGGATCTTGATTGGTTGGGCAGGTTGGCTGAGGAATGGTTGATGGAATTTAACACAGAGAAATGTGAGGTTGCATTTTGGGCAGTTTGACAAGGGCAGGGCCTACACAGTGAATGGCAAGGCTCCGGGGAGTGTTGTAGAGCAGAGGATCTTGGAGTGCAGTTACATAGTTCCTTGAAAGTGGCAAGTCAAGCATGTTTTTTCGTCATTTGTCCCAGATAGTAGAACAATGAAACTCTTACTGGCAGCAACACAACAGAATATGTAAACATAGTACACTGTAAACAAATATAACAAATGAGAAAACATTCAGCGTGTGTGTGTTTGTGTGTGTGTATGTGTATATATATATATATATTATATAGTGTAAGAAAATAACTGCAGATGCTGGTACAAATCAAAGGGCTTAATTAGGAAAGGGAAAATAGATTATGAAAGAAAACTGGCAGGGAACATAAAAACTGACTGCAAAAGCTTTTATAGATATGTGAAGAGAAAAAGATTAGTTAAAACAAATGTAGGTCCCTTGCAGTCAGAAACAGGTGAATTGATCATGGGGAACAAATACATGGCAGACCAATTGAATAACTACTTTGGTTCTGTCTTCACTAAGGAAGACATAAATAATCTGCCGGAAATAGCAGGGAACCGGGGATCAAATGAGATGGAGGAACTGAGTGAAATCCAGGTTAGTCGGGAAGTGGTGTTAGGTAAATTGAATGGATTAAAGGCCGATAAATCCCCAGGGCCAGATAGGCTGCATCCCAGAGTGCTTAAGGAGGTAGCCCCAGAAATAATGGATGCATTAGTGATAATTTTTCAAAACTCTTTAGATTCTGGAGTAGTTCCTGAGGATTGGAGGGTAGCTAATGTAACCCCACTTTTCAAAAAGGGAGGGAGAGAGAAAACGGGGAATTACAGTTAGTCTAACATCGGTAGTGGGGAAAATGCTAGAGTCTGTTATTAAAGATGGGATAGCAGCACATTTGGAAAGTGGTGAAATCATTGGACAAAGTCAGCATGGATTTATGAAAGGTAATTCATGTCTGACGAATCTTATAGAATTTTTCGAGGATGTAACTAGTAGAGTGGATAAGGGAGAACCAGTGGATGTGTTATATCTGGACTTCCAGAAGGCTTTTGACAAGGTCCCACATAAGAGATTAGTATGCAAACTTAAAGCACATGGTATTGTGGGTTCAGTATTGATGTGGATAGAGAACTGGCTGGCAGACAGAAAGCAAAGAGTAGGAATAAACGAGTCCTTTTCAGAATGGCAGTCAGTGACTAGTGGGGTACAGCAAGGCTCAGTGCTGGGACCCCAGCTATTTACAATATATATGAATGATTTGGACGAGGGAATTGAATGCAACATCTTCAAGTTTGCGGATGACACGAAGCTGGGGGGCAGTGTTAGCTGTAAGGAGGATGCTAGGAGGCTGTAATGTGACTTGGATAGGTTAGGTGAGTGGGCAAATGCATGGTAGATGCAGTATAATGTGGATAAATGTGAGGTTAGCCACTTTGGTGGCAAGAACAGGAAAGCAGACTATTATCTGAATGGTGGCCGATTAGGAGAAGGGGAGATGCAGCGAGATCTGGGTGTCGTGGTGCACCAGTCATTGAAAGTAGGCATGCAGGTGCAGCAGGCAGTGAAGAAAGCGAATGGTATGTTGGCATTCATAGCGAGAGGATTTGAGTATAGGAGCAGGGAGGTTCTGCTGCAGTTGTACAGGGCATTGGTGAGACCACACCTGGAGTATTGTGTACAGTTTTGGTCTCCTAATCTGAGGAAATACATTCTTGCCATAGAGGGAGTACAGAGAAGGTTCACCAGATTGATTCCTGGGATGGCAGGACTTTCATATGAAGAAAGACTGGATATACTCGGCTTGTACTCGCTGGAATTTAGAAGATTGAGGGGGGATCTTATAGAAACTTACAAAATTCTTAAGGGGTTGGACAGGCTAGATGCAGGAAGATTGTTCCCGATGTTGGGGAAGTCCAGAACAAGGGGTCACAGTTTAAGGATAAGGGGGAAGTCTTTTAGGACCGAGATGAGAAAGTTTTTTTTCACACAAGAGTGGTGAATCTGTGGAATTCTCTGCCACAGAAGTTGAGGCCAGTTCATTGGCTATATTTAAGAGGGAGTTAGATGTGGCCCTTGTGGCTAAAGGGATCAGGGGTATGGAGAGAAGGCAGGTACGGGATATTGAGTTGGATGATCAGCCATGATCATATTGGATGGCGGTGCAGGCTCGAAGGGCCGAATGGCCTACTCCTGCATCTATTTTCTATGTTTCTATTTCACAAAATGCTGGAGTAACTCAGCAGGTCAGGCAGCATCTCAGGAGAGAAGGAATGGGTGACGTTTCGGGTCGAGACCCTTCTTCAGACGTTTCAGGTCGAGACCCGTCTTCATATATATATATATACACACGCATACATCCACAAAATAACAATGCAATAATAACGATAATAGTCTATGTAGTTCAGAGCTTATTTGAGGTTGCAGTGTTTAATAATCTAATGGCTGTAGGAAAGAAGCTGTTCCTGAACCTGGACTTTACAGTTTTCAGGCTCCTGTACCTTTTTCCCGATGGCGGGGGTGAAATGAGTGTGTGGCCAGGGTGGGGTGGGTCTCTGATGATGCTGGCTGCCTTTTTAAGGCAGCAGCTCCGGTCAATCCCTTCAATGGTGGGAAGGTCAGAACCCGTGATGGACTGGGCAGTGTTCACAACCTTTTGCAGTCTTCTTCGCTCCTGGGCATTCAGGGAACCAGGCCGTGATGCAACCAGTCAATATGCTCTCTACTGTCCACCTGTAGAAGTACAAGAGAATCTTCACCGACATACCGAATCTCCATAATCTTCTCAGGAAGTAGAGTCATTGATGTGCTTTCTTTACAATTGCATCAGTGTGCTGGGTCCAGGAAAGACCTTCAGATCTATGCATGCCCAGGAATTCGTGGCTTTTGACTCCCTCCACCATTGTCCCGTTGATATAGACAAGTTTATGGGTCCTCATCCTTTCTCTTCCAAAGTCCACAATCAGTTCCTTGGTCTTACAGACATTGAGCGCCAGGTTGTCGTGCTGGCACCATTTAGTCAGTTGATCAATCTCACTTCTAGACTCTGACTCATCGCCATCTGTAATTGGTCGAATAACGTTGGTGTCGTTGGCAAACTTGAGGATGGAGTTTGCACTGTGTCTGGCTACACAGTCATGAGTATAGAGTGAGTAGAGCAGGGGGCTGAGCACACTGCCTTGAGGTGCTCCCGAACTGATTGTTATTGAGGAAAAAGTGTTTTTGCCAATTCGAACAGATTGGTCTGTTGATGAGGAAGTCGAGGATCCAGTTGCAGAGAGATGCGCAGAGACCTAGTTCCGTGAGCTTGGTAACCAGCTTTTTTTTATTTAAAAAAAAAATCAAATATACTTATTCAAATATTAAAATAATGTATACAATACAATAAAACCAAAACAGAACCCACCACCAGAATACTATACAAACAAATATACCAATTGAAACTATTATACAATTATATTACAATCCCCATCCAGGATACATCCAATCCCCCGCGGTGCCCAGCGGTCCCGGAAATCCTCCAGGGTGCCCGTGGACAGCGCGTAGTCCCTCTCCAACACCACCCGGGCGCGGATGTAATCCCGGAAAGGGGGTAGGCAGCTGGCTCGGGCAAAGCCCTCTTCCTTGGTAACCAGCTTGGAGGGGATGATATATTGAACGCCGTGCTGTAGTCTATAAATGTTTTTAATGTCCAAGTGGTCCAGTGCAGAGTGGAGAGCCAGTGAGATTGCATCCTCCATTGACCGGTTGTGGTGGTAGGCAAACTGTAATGGGTCAACGTTTTTGTTGAGGTAGGAGTTGATATGCACCATAACCAACCTCTCAAAGCACTTCATCACCACGGACATTAGTGCCACTGGTCGACAGTCTTTGAGGCAGTCACCTCCCCATTTTGGGCACCAGTATTATTGATGCCCTCTTAAAGCAGGTGGGAACCTCGGACCTAGGTAATGAGAGGTTGAAAATGTCTGCAAAAACTCTAGCCAGTTGGTCTGCACAGGTTTTGAGATCACAGGTGGATAGGGTGGTCAAGAAGGTTTTGGCACATTGGCCTTCATCCGTCACAGTATTGAGAATAGAAGATAGACACAAAATGCTGGAGTAACTTGGCGGGTCATGCAGCATCTCTGGACAAAGGGAATAGGTGACGTTTTGAGTTGAGCCACTTCTTTGGATTGAGAGTCAGGGAAGAGGGAAACTAGAGTGATGAAAAGGTACAGAACAAATCAGCCGGCACCAATGCCTCAGGAAAGGTGGGGCCTACAATGATCCATTGTTGGCTGTGGAAGAGGTGATAATGAAGGGATACAAACAGTGAAACTAGCAAGACAACTAGGGTGGGGAATAGTAGGCTTGAAGCACGAAGGGTGCTCTTGCTGTTATTTTTTGATGTTTCTATGTGAGGCATAAGTCAGGATACACAATCCTTGTTTTATGACTGCAGCTTCAAAAACTTTTAAGCAGCCTACTTACCTGGCATCCCATCCATTTTAGATGTTTATTATGACTGCAATGTGCTCAATCTGAAAAATGTGTGTTAATTATTCTGGCAATTCCACCAGCATCTTCCAAAGACAAGCTTTACTAAAGATAAGGGTCGCAGGCACACGGGAAATTAATCTGGCTCACTGGTTTCATTTAGTAAAGTTCAGAAAAGTGATTATGTCTTCCTTATTTAGTGTAGGCAACACATGACTCCAGACATTGCCTGGTAACCCGGGGGCAATCTAGGGTGGGCATAAAATCCTTACCTTGAGCATTCCTAAAACAATATTGCATGCTTAATGGCTGTGAATATCACGACCTTGCCTCTTTCGTATTGATTTTTGTTCACATACCCATGATCAAACAAAATACTATGAAAGAGGCAAGGCATTCACAGCAGTTTTAAAAGCATAAAGTATTGTTCTAGGTGGAGGGATGATGATGACTTACAAATTGTGTGGCGCTATTTTTTTCATCACAATGCACCTCTTCTGCTTATTTTCACTTTTGCACCAATTTCAGACTGGCAGTGGTATTCAATATCTGGCACAGCCATCCAGGCTCCTTTATCAGTGAAGCCTATCCCCAGAATGACAGCTGAATAAGTCAATAAGCCAGATTTACTGGCTGTGGAAACTTATGGAGCTGGAATGTTTGAATATGTGAACATTTTCAGACATTGAAAAATGTTCAAAAGGCATCAAAGATCAGTGATGCATTACATTTTTTTACAACATTAGAAAACGTATAAAACAAATTTGTTACCTCCATTAATTAAAAGCTATATTTCGTAGAGCCCACTTCTTTCTCTTGCACATGTTCCTTTCTATTGAAACAAATGGAGTGACTGCTTGTATTAGGTCAAATCTAATGTTGTTTCAGAGCTCACACTTCCAGTGTAATTGGTGGGAAACTGCGGGAAGCTAGCAAACTATTGCTCAGGTCTACTTTAGTAGTGTAATTGAAGTAACAATCGGGAGGATCTCTATGTTTGCAACTTTTGCTTCAGTGGCTGTGAGCAGTGATTGAGATGGTCAGTTTGGGCCTCTGCAATAAAGAAAGTTGTGCACTGTTCTATAACCTAATTTTCATTTGCACTGCTTTTATGCTTGTTCATCTGTAGAAACCTGGGATTGGGTTGAGAGAAGAATGAGAAATGAGTTGAGATTGTGCCAAAAGTCATATGGGACTATAATACCATGGTACTGTTAGTCGTGGAGAAGACATTTTAGTGTTGCAACTGCAGAGAAAATGTAAATAAAGAATGCAAATGCTGTTAAGCGGTAGATTAGGATCGGAAATTCATCCTTGGCATATTAGGTCCGTTCAAGAGTCTGACAACAGCGGGGAAGAAGCTGTTCTTAAAGTAAGTGCATTATGTTTGTGCACTCAACTCCCACTTAAAATGATGTACTGTGTATAGATATCAAAAATGAGCATAAGAATAACTGCTGAAATCGTTGTTATTCTAATGCAAATCATTAGTTTTGTATTCCAGGATGTGGTTGATGGGAGCAATGTGGCAACTTGTAAGGGAAAACTCCATCATTGTTCACTACCATTTCACATCAGCAAGGGGGAAGGCTTTTGCATTTTACTTGTCATTTCTTGACAACATCATCTCCAAAATGCCATGGTCGTGACAGTGTTTTGACATTTTCACACTTGGTTCTTCTGTTGTTCATGGATCATATGGTACAATAGTTTACCAGTAAATGAAATGAAAGGTCAAAAGTTCATTTTCTAAACTGCCACAAAATTATGTGCATTGATGCATGGTTTTCTGATACAAACACCACATTCAGCTTTTATTTTAGATTTACGTAGAATATTATTTTGATTTGGTAGCATTAGGGTTTCCACCAAAAATTGTCTTATGAAAGTGAAGTACATTACTAAGTGATTATCTTTGAAACATATGAATTAGGTGCAGGAGTAGGACACTCAGCCACTTGAGCCTGCTCCACTGATTTATATGATAACAGTGGATCTAATTTTAATAAATTATGTTCTATCAATTCATTCTAACCTTTTGCCTCTATTCTTATTAAGAATCTATCTGCCTCTGCATTGAAAATATTCGAATACTCTTCCGAGTTTCAAGGATACATGTGCCTCTCAAATATTTTCACCAAATCTTTGCTTTAAATAGGTGACTCCTTAATTTTCACCAGTGATCCCAAATTCTAGTTTCTCCCATAAGGGGAAACATTCTCTCAACATCAACTCTGTCCAGTCTCCTAGGATCTTGTGTTTCAATCAACTTTCCGCCTTATTGTCCAAATTGTTGTCTAGAAAGGTTGGTTTCCTCTGTAACTTAATTTGGTTGCATCGTTCAACTAATCAGTTATTGTAGTTATGAATATCACTGAATTATTCCTATTGTTGCTATGTAGGAAATCTAAGAAATTAATCAATTAAAATATTGAAAATCAATTGTTGCTGTGAATGCTGTAAATTCATTTCAAAAAACTAACCTGATTGAAATACGTGAAATAACCAGTGTTGATTTTTATTGATAGTGAATCTTTAGATCTGTCATTCATGTCAGTGAAATAGCTAAATATCAGAATAATTTGATATACAATGCTCGACTTTAATTATTGACATTCAACAAATGTGCACGTTCTAAAAGTCAAATCAGTAGTCAATTTTTCCATTTCCAATTGTAAAAACGGATATAACTTCTGATATAATTCAAAAGTAAAATACTACAGATGCTGAAAATCTGAAACAAAAAGGCAAAATCTTGTGAGCAATTCCAGCATTTTCTATTTTTAGTTTTGAAATAAGTTATATGAAACCCAAACCACTTTGGTGGAAAAATTAAATGATGATCAAAACACAGCTGCAGAACTGCCTGTTGCTCTATCTTGAGGGATTTCATGTCACTTGGATCCGTTACCCAGCTGTCAATCTTCTTGTGTCTACCTTCCAATGGATGCTTCCATAGTCAGGCATAATTGTTCTGATTTGTTTGGTGACAGCAGAACGGCAGTCAGAACTGCAACTTGGAATTTCTGCTGTGACACACCATTTGTTGAGAGCTGTATTCACCATAATATCACATTTTGAAGTAGCATGATGTTTCTAAAAAGAAGAAAAATCTGAAAAAGTGCAATGTTTGAAAGTTGTTCTCTGTTGTGAACAGTGAAGATACACATAAGTTGCTGGCCTGATTTTTTTTGAAGTAGCCAAGTATTGAGTTAACAGATGCATACAGGGGATGCCATCGACACTGCTCTTCACACTGCACTGACCCACCTTGAACACCAGGGGAGCTATGTGAGGATGCTCTTCCTCGACTTCAGCTCTGCCTTTAACACGGTCATCCCGAGCAGACTGGTCACCAAACTTTCCGACCTTGGATTTTCCCAAACCATCTGCAAATGGATCAAGGACTTTCTGACCAACCGCCCCCAGACAGTCAAAATAGGCCCTCACCTCTCCTCCACCATTACACTGAGCACCGGCTCACCACAGGGCTGTGTGTTGAGCCCCATCCTTTACTCCCTCTACACTCACGACTGCGCCCCCACCCATCCCACCAACACCATCATCAAGTTCGCGGATGACACGACTGTGGTTGGACTCATCTCAGAAGGAGATGAGACAGCCTATAGGGATGAAATCCAAAGGCTGGCAGCATGGTGTTCAGTGAACAATCTGGTCCTGAACTCCTCCAAAACAAAGGAACTTATAATTGACTTTAGGAAAACCAGTGGAGATTACGACCCACTCTACATCAATGGGGTCTGTGTGGAAAGGGTACCAGCTTTCAGGTTCCTGGGTACGCACATCGCAGAGGATCTCACCTGGTCTACCAACACCATCACCACAGTAAAGAAGGCACAGCAGAGACTCCACTTCCTGAGGATCCTCAGGAAAACCAACCTGCAGGAGAAGCTCATGTTGTCCTTCTATCGCTGCTCCATCGAGAGTGTGCTGGCATACTGTATAACCACATGGTATGCCAGCTGCTCAGAAAAGGACAGGAAGGCCCTTCAGAGGGTCATCACGACGGCCCAGAAAATCATCGGCTGCTCACTGCCCTCCCTGGAGCACCTGTTCAGCCTACGCTGCCTCAGTAGAGCAGGCAAAATAATAAAAGATCCATCCCACCCCGGCCACCGTCTGTTTGTTCATCTGCCCTCTGGTCGACGTTTCAGGTCGATAAAATCCCGAACAAACAGACTTAAGAACAGTTTTTACCCCAGGGCCATACGAGAACTGAACACTACCTTTGCACTAGGCAACACTAAAAAATCTTTGTACTTAACATAATTGTATTTAATTGTATTTATGTATTTATTTGTTTTTGCATTTATTGCATATATGTTTGTACGCACCGTCAGGATTGGCTATTTTTTAATTTCGTTGTACTCGTTGCAATGACAATAAATGAATATTATTATTATTATTATTATTATTATAGTTTAGGGCTTGAATAGATGCGCCAAGGTAAAATGGCGAGATAAAACATTTTCATTTCAGTTTAGTTTATTGTCACGTGTACCGAGGTACAGTGAAAAGCTTCTGTTGCTGTTGTATTTTGACAGAATGCTGCACATCTCTTCTCTGTTCAATACAACACCAAAGTTGTGAGCTAATTCAGCTTAAGATAATTTATAGATAGAGACATGAAAGTGGCCAGAGACATTGGCTTCTGGCTTCCAACACAGTTTTTGATGCTAAACAGGTAGTGGTAGAGGTTTTGACAGAATGGTGATAGCAAAGTTGAATTTGCTAATATTCTGTGTGAAAATAGTTATGGAGTTATTGGTTCTTCAGCCTACCTCCTCTACACTCATCATCATTGCCTGTGTTAGGACCGTATCCATCTATGTCTTTCTTATTGAAGAGCCTGGCAAAATATTTCTTAAACTATTAACTAATGCATCTATTTCACCACCACCTCTGCCAATGTGTTCCAGATTTCAACCTTTTGTTTTTAAAGCAGGAACCTATCCCCTTTAAAATGTCCTCATCTCACCTTAAATCAATGCCCCCCTATTAATGATACCCCTATCATTGGAAGACTTGAGTTCCAAGAAGAGATTGGATCGGCTGGGACAGTTTTTCCAGGAGCAGAGGAGGCTAAGGAGCTACCTGCAGAGGGTTATAAAATCATGAGGAACATAGATAAGGTGGATGGTCATAGTTTTTCCTAGCATAGCGGAGTCTAAAACTAGAAGACATGGGTTTAAGGTGAGAGGAGAAAGATTTAAAGGAGACCTGAGGGGCATGTGTTTGACATAGGATGTGGACATATGGAAAGAGCTGCCCGAGGAAATGGTCGTGGTGGGGACAATTACATCATTTAAAACAAATTTGAGCATGGATAGAAAAGCTTCAGAATGACATATGTCAAAGGCAGGTATATGGGACTAGGTCAGGAAGGCTCTTGGTCGGCATAGATGAGATGGAGTGAGGGGCCTGTTTCTGTGCTGTATGATTCAATGACACTATCTTCCCTGTCTGTGCCTCTTTAATCAGCCTTCCTCCCTCTAGGGAAAACAAGCTCAGCTTATCCAATCTTTCCCCAGAACTGAAATCCTCAAGCCGCCAGAATGTCCTCTTTACTTGAGTTTTGTGCTCAATGTTTCTGAAAATCTTAATGCAAAATAAGGCATTGATACCAGTCCTTGGGATTCAAATTGGTAGAGTGCTGGGATTGGTAGAGGTTTTTGGGGGTAGGGTGAGCAAGTTCCTGTGAAAGGTGAAGGAAGTTCCAGAGGAAAAGTAAACGGACAGATTTGATTTAATGCATAGCCCCACTTTCACTATGGAGGTCTGCTCACAATACTCCAAATGCCTTATAACCTCAGCATTAGATCCCTGTTTTTGTATTGTAGCCCTCTCAAAATAAATGCTAGCATTGTATTCACCTCCCTTATCATCTGCCAACTTGGCCACAAAGCCTTCAATCCCTTCATCCAAATCATTAATATACAACATGAAGAGTAGTGGCCCCAGCATCAACCCCTCTGGAACACTGTTACACTGGCAGCCAACCAGATAAAGCCACTCTCTGCCTTCTGCCATTCAGCTATCCATGCTAGTATCTTCCCTTTGATACCAGGGGCTCCCTTCTTCTTTAGCAGCCTCACGTGTGGCATCTTATCAAAGGCCTTCTGAAAATCCAGGTAAACCACATCCACTGTCTCTCCTTTGCCTATCCTGCTATTTACTTCCTCAAAGAATTCCACCAGGTTCGTCAGGGAAGCTCTCCCTTTCACAAAACCATGTTGACTTTGACTTATTTTATCGTGTGCTTTTCAGTACTCGGAAAACTCGTCTTTTATAATGGACCATAATCTTACCCCTGAAGTCAGACTAACCGTCCTATATTTTCCACTATTCTGCCTCGCTCCTTTGAACTGTGTAATAATATTTGCAATTTTCCTATCATCTGGAACCTCCCTTGATGAGTGATTCTTGAAAGTTCACAACTAATGCTTCCACAATCTCTAACACCACCTCCCTGGGGTGCAGTCCCAGTCCAGGTGACTTATCCATCTTCAGACCTTTAAATTTCGCAAGCACCTTCTCTTTAGTGATGGCCACTCCACTAACCTCCACCCCTTGACACGTAGGTCGTGTCTTCCACCGTGAAGACTGACAAAAAACGTATTTAATTCCTCTGCCATTTCTTTATTCCCCATTATCACTTCTCCAGCATAATTTTCCAGCTGTGTAACGTCCACTCTTGCCTCTTTCTTACTTTTTATATATCTGAAGAAACTTTTGTTACCCTCTTATATAATTGGCTAGCTTACTTTTGTATTTCACCCTTTTTCCTCGTATAGCCTTCTGATTTTTAAAAGTTTCCCAATCTTCCATCTTCCCACTAATCTTTGCAATGTTATATGCCTTCTCTTTTCATTTTATGCTGTCTTTGACTTCCCTTGTCAGCCACGGTCGCCTCATTCTTCCTTTAGAATCTTTCTTCCTCTTTGGAATGAAAAGATCGTGCATCTTCCGAACTGATCCCAGAAATTCCTACCATCGCTGTTCCACCGTCACTTCTGCCAGGGTCCCTTTCCAATCAACTTTAGTCAGCTGCTCCTTCATGCCTCTGTAGTCACCTTTGCTCAATAGCAATAGAGAGATATCTCATTTCATCTTCTCCCTCTCAAATTGCAAATATGAATTTTATCATATTACTAGACCAGGTGGACCCGTTGGGCCCATTCCTCGTAGAGGGGGGACAGGGAAGGGAAGAGGGTGCCACTCACCTCGGCGGGCCCATTGTGACCTTGGAAAATCGCGTTTTACTTTAAAATAAATTGCTTTAAAAAAAAAGAAATGAATCTCAATTAAATAAAGATCCTATATAAAATAAAGAGGCCGAGATGGTTCCGAGGGCTTTTCCAAAAATGGGCGGCCAAGGGGGGGGGGGGGGGGTCAGTGAAGGGTATCGGGCGTTGAGCGGGAGGACGGAGCCAATCATTCGACCCAACGTGGATACGCGGGCCAATCGGGCGTCGAGTGGGAGTTCTTAGACAGTCAATGGATCCCACGCGGGGGTGAGCGGCAGGCGCAAATCAGGACTTGACCAATCAGGGCGGGGAGCATTGGCATTCCCCCCACGTTGGACCTGGACCAATCTGGCATTGAGCGGGAGGTCAGAGCCAATCAATGGACCCCACGTGGGGGTGAGCGGCAGGAGCAAATCAGGCTGTCTCCACCCCACCCCACCCCACTCACCCACTCCACCCACCCCCCCTCCCTCACCCACTCCATCCTCCCCTCTTCCACGTCCCCCCGTCCCTCTTCCACGTCCCCCCGTCCCTCTCCCCACTCACCCACTCCTTCCCCACTCACCCACTCCTTCCCCCCTCTTCCATACCCCCCTCCCTCCCCCCACTCACCCACTCCTTCCCCTCCTCACCCCTCCATCCGCCCATACCCACTCCATCCCCCTCCTCCCACTCACCCACTCCATTCCCCCTCCCCCCCCACTCACCCACTCCATCCCCCCCTCCCACTCCATCCTCCCCTCCCACTCCACCCTCCGCCTCCCTCCCCCCACTCCCCCCTCCCCTCCCACTGCACCCCTACTCCCCATCCCCACTCTCCCCATCCCCACTCTCCCCCATCCCCACTCTCCCCCATCCCCACTCTCCCCCATCCCCACTCTCCCCCATCCCCACTCTCCCCCATCCCCACTCTCCCCCCATCCCCACTCTCCCCCCATCCCCACTCTCCCCCCATCCCCACTCTCCCCCCATCCCCACTCTCCCCCCATCCCCACTCTCCCCCCATCCCCACTCTCCCCCCATCCCCACTCTCCCCCCATCCCCACTCTCCCCCCATCCCCACTCTCCCCCCATCCCCACTCTCCCCCCATCCCCACTCTCCCCCCATCCCCACTCTCCCCCCATCCCCACTCTCCCCCCATCCCCACTCTCCCCCCATCCCCACTCTCCCCCCATCCCCACTCTCCCCCCATCCCCACTCTCCCCCCATCCCCACTCTCCCCCCATCCCCACTCTCCCCCCATCCCCACTCTGCCCCCATCCCCACTCTGCCCCCATCCCCACCCCCACTCCCCTCTATGGACCCGTTGGCTGCGAAAGCCACTTACCAGTGCCCCGTGAATGCAGCGCTGATCGGCGGCGGCAGGGGCCCGGCGGGAGCAGGGACTACACCTCCCGGCGGGCAGTGTGACAGCGGGAGCTGGGACTACACCTCCCGGCGGGCAACGCGGCGGTAGGAGGCGCGCACAAGATGGCGGTTGAAGCGGCCACTGGAGGAGACGTGGGAGGAGGAGGAGAAGAAGCTGCTGGCGGGGGTTGTATATTGTTCTATAGATTCCGGGTCAGTTCCTGTGGATTGGAGGGTAGCTAATGTTATCCCACTTTTCAAGAAAGGAGGGAGAGAGAAAACGGGAAATTATAGACCAGTTAGTCTGACATCAGTGGTGGGGAAGATGCTGGAGTCAATTATAAAAGACGAAATTGCGGAGCATTTGGATAGCAGTAACAGGATCGTTCCGAGTCGGCATGGATTTACGAAGGGGAAATCGTGCTTGACTAATCTACTGGAATTTTTTGAGGATGTAACTAGGAAAATTGACAGGGGAGAGCCGGTGGATGTGGTGTACCTCGACTTTCAGAAAGCCTTCGACAAGGTCCCACATAGGAGATTGGTGGGCAAAATTAGAGCACATGGTATTGGAGGTAGGGTACTGACATGGATAGAAAGTTGGTTGACAGACAGAAAGCAAAGAGTGGGGATAAATGGGTCCCTTTCAGAATGGCAGGCAGTGACTAGTGGGGTACCGCAAGGCTCGGTGTTGGGATCGCAGCTATTTACAATATACATCAATGACTTGGATGAAGGGATTAAAAGTACCATTAGCAAATTTGCAGATGATACAAAGCTGGGTGGCAGTGTGAACTGTGAGGAAGATGCTATAAGGTTGCAGGGTGACTTGGACAGGTTGTGTGAGTGAGCAGATGCTTGGCAGATGCAGGTTAATGTGGATAAGTGTGAGGTTACCCACTTTGGTGGTAAGAATAGGAAGGCAGATTATTATCTGAATGGTATCAAGTTAGGAAAAGGGGACGTACAACGTGATCTGGGTGTCCTAGTGCATCAGTCACTGAAAGGAAGCATGCAGGTACAGCAGGCAGTGAAGAAAGCCAATGGAATGTAGGAGTATAGGAGCAAAGAGGTCCTTCTGCAGTTGTACAGGGCCCTAGTGAGACCGCACCTGGAGTACTGTGTGCAGTTTTGGTCTCCAAATTTGAGGAAGGATATTCTTGCTATTGAAGGTGTGTAGCTTAGGTTTACTAGGTTAATTCCCGGAATGGCGGGACTGTCATATGTTGAAAGACTGGAGCGACTAGGCTTGTATACACTGGAATTTAGAAGGATGAGAGGGGATCTTATCGAAACGCATAAGATTATTAAGGGGTTGGACACGTTAGAGGCAGGAAACATGTTCCCAATGTTGGGGGAGTCCAGAACCAGGGGCCACAGTTTAAGAATAAGGGGTAAGCCATTTAGAACAGAGATGAGGAAAACCTTTTTCAGTCAGAGAGTTGTGAATCTGTGGAATTCTCTGCCTCAGAGGGCAGTGGAGGCCAATTCTCTGAATACATTCAAGAGAGAGCTAGATAGAGCTCTTAAGGATAGCGGAGTCAGGGGGTTTGGGGAGAAAGCAGGAACGGGGTACTGATTGAGAATGATCAGCCATGATCACATTGAATGGCGGTGCTGGCTCGAAGGGCCGAATGGCCTACTCCTGCACCTATTGTCTATTGTATTCTGGTGATGGTGCGGGGTGCTGGGGCCGGGCGGCAGCGGGGACTCGACGACGCCGTCGGTTGAAGTGGGCGTTAGAGGAGACGTGGGAGGAGGAGGAGGAGAAGAAGCTGCCGGTGGGGGTTTTATTCCGGTGATGGTGCAGGGAGGGAGCGGAGACTTCCCTTCTCTCTGGCGCCACGGACCTTTAAGAAGTCGGATTGAAATGTAATTGTTTTTTAAAATTTTTTAAAAATTTTAAATTTTAATTTTATTTTTTATTTATTTGTTTTTTATTTTTTACAGAACTTTTTAGAAAGCAAACCCTCCCCCCCTTCCCCCCACCCCCCTTATACTAACCCCAAATAAGAAAAAGGAAGAAAAGAAAAAAAGATTAAAAACTGCCTGGTTGTTGGGGGTCCTGCACACGCCCCATGGAATTCCAAACAGAATAAACTGTATATGTAAACATAGCACAAAAAGTAAGGAAATTTGTGTTTGGTAGATTATTTCTTTGTTGTAACAATGCTTCTTGGCAATAAATCTTATACCGTTGGAAAGCCTGTTTATTTCCCTTTTAAATGGTGCCACATTTGTAAGGAACATGCATTTGTGGGATGAGCAGCAGAGCTGAGTATGTGGGTTGCGCCCATGAAAAATCTGCCAAATCTTCTCTGCCAATGCCAAACAGCTTATTCTGCCATTGACTCTTATTCGGTGTTGTTTGGTGGATTGGATGATTGAAGTCTGAAGAAACAAGACATATTGGCAATTTAACAATTTATCATATCATATCATATCATATATATACAGCCGGAAACAGGCCTTTTCGGCCCTCCAAGTCCGTGCCGCCCAGTGATCCCCGTACATTAACACTATCCTACACCCACTAGGGTCAATTTTTACATTTACCCAGCCAATTAACCTACATACCTGTACGTCTTTGGAGTGTGGGAGGAAACCGAAGATCTCGGAGAAAACCCACGCAGGTCACGGGGAGAACGTACAAACTCCTTATAGTGCAGCACCCGTAGTCAGGATCGAACCTGCGTCTCCGGCGCTGCATTCGCTGTAAAGCAGCAACTCTACCGCTGCGCTACCGTGCCGCCTATTTAATAAACAGGAGCCTCAGTAGCGTGTGGAAGAACCATACACAGCCACAACAGCCTGGCACCTCCTCCTCATGCTGGTCACCAGCCTGGTCACACACTGTTGTGGGATGGCATCCCATTCTTCAACCAGCATTTGTCGCAAGTCAGCCAACGTGGTTGTGTTGGTCACTCTGGCACGAACAGCACGCCCAAGCTGATCCCACACCAGCGCAAACGGGCCTGACGGTGAAGGGCAGTCATGGCAGGCCTCCTGGCAGCCCTATGAGACCGGAGATCGGCTGCGTGCAGTCTGTTCCGAATTGTCTGGGCAGAGAGCCGTCGGCCATATCGTCCTGCAAACCTTGACTGCAAATCTGTAGAAGACAGCCTACGGTTCCTAAGTGCTGACAGGGTGAGGAAACGGTCTTCTTCGGGTGTCGTCTTCTTGGGACGCCCACTTCGCGGCCTGTCTCTGACATCCCCCGTTATATGGAACTTGGCCTTCACTTTGGAGATGGTACTAGGGCTCACTCCAAATAATGCCGCAACTTGGTTTTGCGGAACACCAGCTTGAAGTTGCCCTATCGCACGGGCCCTATCCAGATCAGTCAAACGTGGCATGCCGATTCTTGGAGCAGACACCTACTGACCACTGTAGCAGGGCTCATGCTCACAGATGCTGCCAATCAGGTGCCAATCAGGCACCTGATTGTCAGCACCTGGGGATACCAGAAGCTCAAAACAAGAGTCAATAGCAACAGCAGAATAAGCTGTTTGGCATTGGCAGAGAAGATTTGGCAAATTTTTCATGGGCGCAACCCATATACTCAGCTCTGCTGCTCATCCCACAAATGCATGTTCCTTACAAATGTGGCACCATTTAAAAGGGAAATAAACAGGCTTTCCAACGGTATAAGATTTATTGCCAAGAAGCATTGTTACAACAAAGAAATAATCTACCAAACACAAATTTCCTTACTTTTTGTGCTATGTTTATATACATCTCTCCCAAAAGAACCATTGTGAATATGAACAATTCTTCTATATATATAGGCCCCTCTTTTGTAGATAAGGACGCCAGATATTTAAAAAAGTATCATATTTGTTCCTTAAATTATAAGTAATTTTTTCAAGTGGGATACAGTTAGAAATTTCATTATTCCAAAGGTCCATACTTAAATAGGAATCAGATTTCCAAGTAACTGCGATAGTTTTTTTGGCTACTGCTAATGCAATTTTTATAAATTCTTTCTGATATTTATTCATTTTAAGTTGTGGTCTTATTCCTTCAACATCACCCAATAACAAAAATCTTGGGTTGTATGGAAGTTGTATTCCGATAATCTGTTCTAAAAAACTTCTTAAGTTTGTCCAAAAAGGTTGTATTTTTGAACAAGACCAAGTAGAATGAAAAAAAGTACCAATTTCTTGATTGCACCGAAAACATTGGTCAGATAAACTTGAATTTATTCTCTTTAATTTTTGTGGTGTGATATATAATTGATGCAGAAAGTTATATTGTACTAATCTAAACCGAACATTTATTGTATTTTTCATACTGTCAAGGCATAGTTTTGACCAATTTGTTCCATCAATATTAATATTCAAATCCGTTTCCCATTTTCGCCTTGATATATGAATTCCTTGTTTAGGAGCCTTTTTTTGAATTAGATTATATATAATAGAAGTAAAAAAATTTATTTGTCCTTTTTGAATTAGGTTTTCAATTTCCTTAGATTTCGGCAATAACATTGTTTGACCCAATTTATCTTTTAAATAAGCTCTTAATTGAAAGTAACAGAAAAGAGAATTATTTGATATATGATATTTATTTTTCAATTGTTCAAATGACATCAATATACCTTTTTCAAAGCAATCACCTATATATCTAATCCCTTTTTGATGCCACCTATGTAGAAGCTGGTTATCCATTGTAAAAGGTATCAATCTATTCTGAATCAAAGTTGTCTTTCCTAATAAAGATTTTTTTGTTTCATCCTCAAAATTTACCTTATTCCATAATCCGATCAAGTATTTTAATAATGGAGATTCTTTCAGTCCTCGTATCAATTTAGGTTCCCATTTATATATAAAGTCTTCTGGTATATTTTCTCCTATTTTGTCTAGTTCTATTCTTATCCATGCCGGGTTTTTTTCTTCAAAAAGAGATGCAATAAACCTCAGTTGGTTTGCTTTATAATAATTCTTAAAGTTCGGAAGTTGTAATCCTCCTGAATCAAACTTCCATGTCAATTTTTCCAACGATATTCTTGACATCTTACCTTTCCAGAGAAATATCCGCACATATTTATTTAACTCTTGAAAAAACTTCTGTGGTACTTGTATTGGTAATGTTTGGAATAAATATTGTAACTTCGGAAATATATTCATTTTAACGGCATTAACTCTTCCTATTAATGTTATTGGTAATGTCATCCATTTATCAAGGTCTTCTTTTATTTTTCTTAGTAATAATAAATAATTTAATTTATATAAATTCTTCATATCATTATCAATTCTTATACCTAAATACTTTATACCAATTAATGGCCATCTAAATTGGGTTAGTAATCGACATTGAGTGTAATCTCCTTTAGTAAGGGGTAAAATTTCACTTTTATCCCAATTTATTTTATAACCTGATATTCTTCCATATTCTTCTAATCTAAAAGATAGTTTGCGCAACGAATCTAATGGTTTTGTTAAGTATATCAAAACATCATCTGCAAATAAATTAATCTTAAATTCTTCCCGATTGACTTTAAAACCCTTAATATCTGGGTCAGTTCTAATTAGTTCAGCTAACGGTTCTATCGCCAGGACAAATAAAGCAGGTGATAAGGGGCATCCTTGTCTAGTTGACCTTTTTAATTGAAACGGTGTTGAAATTTGGCCATTTGTCACTACTTTAGCTTTGGGATTCACATTTAGAGTTTTAATCCAGTTTATAAAAGTTGTTCCTAACCCATATTTTTCCAATACTTTATATAAAAAATCCCACTCTAACCTATCAAATGCTTTTTCTGCATCCAGAGCTACTGCTACACTTATTTCATTCCTCTTTTGTGCCAAATGCATTATACTAAGTAACCTAGTTACATTATCTGCAGAATGTCTATTTTTAATAAATCCAGTTTGATCCATATGTACTAATTTTGGTAAATACTTAGACAATCTATAAGACAATCTATAAGATAATCTGTATTCAGCAAAAATATAGGTCTATATGATGTTGGTTTTAAAGGGTCCCTATCTTTTTTTGGTATTACTGTTAAAATCGCTGTCGTAAAAGACTGGGAGGTTATGTGTTCTTTCCGCCTGCTGTATTACCTCCATAAAAGGAGGAATTAATAATTCTTTAAATTTTTTATAAAATTCTGGTGGGAACCCATCTTCTCCTGGGGATTTATTACTCTGTAGTGGTATTAAAACTTCTTTGACCTCTTTTAATGAAAAAGGCATATCTAATCCCATCTGTTCTTCTAAATTTAATTTAGGAAGGTTTATTTGTGCTAAAAAAAATTCTATCTCATTAGTATCTTTTTGTGATTCTGACTGATATAATTCAGAATAATTTTTTTTAAAGGTTTCATTAATTTCTAAAGGTTTATAAGTAATTTTATTTGTATTTATTCTAATGGCGTTAATCGTTCTCGAAGACTGTTCGGCTTTCAACTGCCAAGCAAGGACCTTATGTGATCTCTCTCCTAACTCATAGTACCTCTGTTTAGTTCTCATAATTGCTTTTTCTGTTCGGTATGTCTGTAATGTATTATATTGTAACTTCTTATTGATAAGTTGTCTTCGTTTCTCTTCCGTTACATACCTTTGAGATTCTTTTTCTAATTTTGTAATTTCTTTCTCCAATTGCTCTACTTCGGCCATATATTCTTTCTTAATTTTGGAAGTATAACTTATTATCTGTCCTCTCAAATATGCTTTCATTGCATCCCGTATAACAAATTTATCATCAACTGAGTTGGAATTTGTATCTTAAAAAAAATTGAATATGTCTTCTCATAAACTCACAAAAATCTTCTCGATTTAATAATGTTGAATTAAATCTCCATCTATAAGTCATTTCCTCTTTATCCATCATTACCATTGACATTGTTAAAGGGGAGTGATCTGATAATATTCTTGCTTTATATTCAACATTTTTCACTCTGTCCTGTATGTTTGTTGATAATAAAAAGAGATCAATCCTCGAATAAGTTTTATGTCTATATGAGTAAAAAGAATAATCTCTTTCTCTTGGGTTAAGTCTTCTCCATATATCGGTTAGATTTAAATCTTTCATCAATGACAAAGTTAATTTTGCTATTTTCGTTTTTGTAACTGTCCTAACTGATCTATCTAAAACTGGGACTAAACAAAAATTAAAGTCTCCACCTATTAGTATTTTATCGTGGGCATCGGCCAGATTCAAAAAAGTTTCTTGTATAAATTTTATATCATTTTCATTTGGTGCATAAATATTCATCAAAGTCCATAATTCCGAAAAGAGTTGGCAATGTATAATCACATATCTTCCCGCAGGATCAATAATTGTATTTTGTATCTTGATTGGTAATGTTTTATTAATCAAAATTGCAACTCCCCTCGCTTTTGAATTGAATGAAGCTGCAGTAACCGTTCCCACCCAGTCTCTTTTTAATTTCTGATGTTCCATCTCTGTTAAATGAGTTTCCTGCAAGAAAGCTATATCTATCTTCATTTTTTAAATATATGTTAAAATTCTTTTTCTTTTTACCGGCCCATTTAACCCATTAACATTAAAACTCAAAAAGTTCAGTAATTTAACCATTATTCTTAACAAAATTACTCCTATCTATAACATTACTTAACACCTCGTTTCTCATGGTTCTTTGGGGAGTTTCCTTAAAATTCACCATGTTGCTGTACATCCCCCCCCCCAACATCCAGGCTAAAAGAAGAAAAAGAAAAATAAATAGTTAAAGAAACCCAAAATAGCCCCCTACTAATGCTGTTTATAAAAAAGAAAACAGCATTACCTCCCTCCATTTTACGGGTCATGGCACACGCCATGAATACACACATGAATCCCGCAGTCATCAATTGGTGGTTCTCCAGCCCCCCCGAACTAGCATAACCTTTTCTCCCAATCATTATTCATTAAATCTTTACATTTCATATCCTTTATCTTCTCTCCGTTCATATCCGCTTCAATCCATGCCTCGTTGTCGTTCTTCTTGTATCTGTTGAGCCTTTGGAAGTTTTAAAGCAAATTCCTCAGCTTCCTGGTAATCAGTGAAAAATTTGTTTCCTTCTCTTTCTATAAAAACTTTCAGTGTTGCAGGGTATCGCAGGTAAAATCGATAGCCTTTTTGCCACGGGGCTTTTTTCGCAGGGTTGAATTCCTTCCTTCTCTTCAAAAGCTCATAACTTATATCAGGATAGAAAAAAAGTTTATTCTCTCCACTTTTCGGAGGAGTAGAATTCTTTTTGCATTGTGCAGCCGCCTTCAAAATTCTTTCTTTATCTTGATATCTCAATAATTTTATGAGAATTGATCTCGGATAATGTAATTGTTAAACTTTAATATCTCTCTAACTTTGTGGCGCTATCGTTTACCATTTTGACGTAGTCCCACGGCCAAATCTCAGAAATATATATATCTGAGTTTTACCGTTGGGCCCATTCCTCGTAGAGGGGGGATAGGGAAGGGGAGAGGGTGTCAGTGACCTCGGCTCTGTGGCGCCAACGATGCAGCCAGAGCGAGCCGCGGGCCCAAAGCCTCTCGTGTATTGGTCTAGCACACTCACCCTCTCACTCAATCCCGCTTATCCCCCCCTCCTCTCACCCACTCCATCCCCCTACCCCACCCCCACTTCCCCTCCACTTCCCCCACTCCCGCCTCCCCTCCACCCACTGCCCTCCACCCACTGCCCTCCACCCACTGCCCTCCACCCACTGCCCTCCACCCACTGCCCTCCACCCACTGCCCTCCACCCACTGCCCTCTCCCCTCCTCCCACCCCCAACCCCTCCCCCCTCTCCCACCCCCACCACTCCCCTGCCCCCACTCCCCTCCCCTGCCCCCACTCCCCTCCCCTGCCCCCACTCCCCTCCCCTCGCCCCACCCCAACTCCCCCCTCCTCCCACCCCCTTCCCCTCCCCCCACTCCCTGACCCCCGTCGGTCGAAGAGGGCGCTCGAGGAGATTGAGGGGAACGATTATTCGATGGGTTATATGACCATCTCCCTCCTGTTCGGAGTCTCTCCCGCGGCTGGGTGCAGGCGAGGGGGGTGAGGAAAAGGGAGAGGGAGCCACTGACCCTGACCCCGGGCGGCCCCCCCTCCTGCCATCGGCCATCTTCTTTCGTCTTCTCTCTGGCGCCGCGCTCTTCGGGGGGGGGGGGGGGGAGCACAATTAAAGTTTGGTGTGTCCCGTTGTGACGTTACACGCTGAGGACCTTTAAGAAATCGGTTCGAATGGTAGGTTTTTTACCTTAATATCTCTCTACCTTTAAAAATATAAGACCAATTTAAATATAAGACCAATTCTCATTGCCAGTCGCCAGGACAATGGTGATTAAGGTGGTGCTAAAATTGTGGCGCTATCGTTTACCGTTTTGGCGTAGTCCCACGGCCAAATCTCAGATCCATCTGACCGACCGTCGGACCTGCAGGCAAAACGGTACACCATAGCTCCACAATTTCAGCGCCACCTTAATCACCACTCTCCTGGTGGCTCTTTATAACAAGTCTTATTTAAATTGGTCGTATATTTTTTAAGTTAGAGACATTTGAAAGTTTAAAACTCTTATTTCTAAACACATTTTTTAAAAGTGCTGTGCATATGACGTCACCATAGGGCACGCACGGCCTCTCTCGAGTAATCTGCCGCTCCCTATTCCCTGCACGCTCGGTAAGTGACTTTCGCCGCCAATGGCTCCACGGAGGGGAGTGGGCGTTGAGGGCGATTGGGTGGAGGGGGGGATGGGGGTAGGAGGGGAGTGAGGGTGGGGGGAGGAGAGAGTGGGGGAGGCGGGGGGAGGAGGGAGGGGGGGCTGGTGGGGAAAGGGGGGGTGGGGAGAGTAAGATTGGGGTTCGTGAGGAGAGAATGGGGGGGTGGGGGGAAGAGAGAGTGGGGGAAAGGGGGGTCATGGGGGAGGAGGTGGAGGGTGGGGGGAAGAGTGGGGGTTGGGAGGAGGGAATAGTGGGGGAAAGTGGGGGTGGGGAGGAGGGAAGATTGGGGTGGGGGGGAGAGTGCGGTGCGGGCAGGAAGAGTGAGGGAGGGGGGAGTGGGGAGGGGGGAATAGGGGTGGAGACAGGACTGGGGGGAGTGGGGGTGGGGGCAGGGGAGGGGCAAGTAGGGGTGCGTAGGGGCGATGGAGTGGGTCAGTGGGGGGAGGAGGGGGGGGAAAAGGGGGATTGAGTGGGGGTGGAGGGTGCTACACCAATATAGGAGAGGTTTTGGGTCCAGGGCTCCTCAGTCACACCCTCTCCCCTTCCCTGTCCCCCGTCCACGAGGAATGGGCCCAACTTGGTCTAGTATATTACTAAAACTCTCTGTCCGTGTGTTTGTGCACACCATAACTTTGGTGCTTCGCACAGCCAAAGCGCTACAATGGTGCACCACTCACCATTACTCACCATTATCCTGGGCGTAATCTCTAACAACTCTCATTCAAATTGAACCTACATTTTTAAAGTTACAGACATTTTAAAGTTTAAAAATTCACTTTCTAACCCATTTCCTGAAACTCCTCAGCGTATGACGTCACAACGCTCCACGTTCGACTTCATTTGCTCCTCACTCGCCAAAACAAGATGGCCACCGGCAGCGCCGCCGCCCGCCCGGCCTCAGTCGATCCCTCGCCTCTCCCCTCTCCCCTCTCAACTCGCGCCTCTCCCCTCGTCTCTCCTCTCGCCCAGCCCCGCCCCGTAGGCAGGCACGTAGGCAGTCAGCGTTGAACGCACGGGCACTGGTAAGTGCCTTTCGCAGCCAACGGCTCCACGGAGGGGAGTGGGCGTGGCGGCCGAGTGGGTGGAGGGGAGGGTGGGGGTAGGGGGGAGGAGGGGGAGAGTGGGGGGAGGGGGTCAGGGAGAGTGAGGGGGAGGGGGCAGTGGGGGTGGGGGGAACAGTGGGGGTAAGCGGGACAGTGGGGGGCAGGAGAGAGTGGGGGTGGGGAGGAGTGGTGGGGGTCAGGAGAGGGGGAGGGTGGAATAGGGGTGGGGGGAATGGGGGTGGAGGCTGAGCTGGGGGTGGGGGCAGGGGAGGAACTAGTGGGGGTGGGGTAGGGGGGATGGAGGGGGTCAGTGGGGGGAGGAGGGGGGATAAGGGGGATTGAGTGGGGGGGTTGAGGGTGCTACACCAATACAGGAGAGGCTTTGAGTCCAGGGCTCACTCAGTGACGACACCCTATCCTCTTCCCTGTTCCCCCTCTACGAGGAATGGGCCCAACGGGTCCACTTGGTCTAGTGTATGTATATATATATATATATATGCGGCACGGTAGCGCAGCGGTAGAGTTGCTGCTTTACAGCGAATGCAGCGCCGGAGACACAGGTTCGATCCTGACTACGGGTGCTGCACTGTAAGGAGTTTGTACGTTCTCCCCGTGACCTGCGTGGGTTTTCTCCGAGATCTTCGGTTTCCTCCCACACTCCAAAGACGTACAGGTATGTAGGTTAATTGGCTGGGTAAATGTAAAAATTGTCCCTAGTGGGTGTAGGATAGTGTTAATGTACGGGGATCACTGGGCGGCACGGACTTGGAGGGCCGAAAAGGCCTGTTTCCGGCTGTAGATATATGATATGATATGATATGATAAACATAGCACAAAAAGTAAGGAAATTTGTGTTTGGTAGATTATTTCTTTGTTGTAACAATGCTTCTTGGCAATAAATCTTATACCGTTGGAAAGCCTGTTTATTTCCCTTTTAAATGGTGCCACATTTGTAAGGAACATGCATTTGTGGGATGAGCAGCAGAGCTGAGTATATGGGTTGCGCCCATGAAAAATTTGCCAAATCTTCTCTGCCAATGCCAAACAGCTTATTCTGCTGTTGCTATTGACTCTTGTTTTGAGCTTCTGGTACCCCCAGGTGCTGACAATCAGGTGCCTGATTGGCACCTGATTGGCAGCATCTGTGAGCATGGGCCCTGCTACAGTGGTCAGTAGGTGTCTGCTCCAAGAATCGGCATGCCACGTTTGACTGATCTGGATAGGGCCCGTGCGATAGGGCAACTTCAAGCTGGTGTTCCGCAAAACCAAGTTGCGGCATTATTTGGAGTGAGCCCTAGTACCATCTCCAAAGTGAAGGCCAAGTTCCATATAACGGGGATGTCAGAGACAGGCCGCGAAGTGGGCGTCCCAAGAAGACGACACCCGAAGAAGACCGTTTCCTCACCCTGTCAGCACTTAGGAACCGTAGGCTGTCTTCTACAGATTTGCAGTCAAGGTTTGCAGGACAATATGGCCGATGGCTCTCTGCCCAGACAATTCGGAACAGACTGCACGCAGCCCATCTCCGGTCTCATAGGGCTGCCAGGAGGCCTGCCATGACTGCCCTTCACCGTCAGGCCCGTTTGCGCTGGTGTCGGCAACACGTGCACTGGAACCTGAACATGTGGAGGAACGTTATGTTCAGCGATGAGTCCAGATTCTACCTACGGCAGTTGGATCACAGGGTCAAAGTGTGGAGAAGACGCGGAGAACGCTATGCTGATTGCTGCACCGATAGAGTAACATCTTTTGGTGGAGGCAGTGTGATGGTGTGGGGCGGCATCTCCCTCACTGGAAAAACGAGGCTTGTCATCATTGGAGGCAATCTCAATGCAGAGAGATATCGAGATGAGATTCTGCAACCAGTGGCAATCCCATATCTCCACAGTCTGGGACCGAACTCTATCCTCCAAGATGACAATGCTCGTGCTCGCCCCCACAGAGCAGGGTTTCTCAGAGACTACCTCCAGAATTTGGGAGTGGAGAGGATGGAATGGCCTGCCAGCAGTCCTGACCTCAACCCCATTGAACACTTGTGGGATCAGCTTGGGCGTGCTGTTCGTGCCAGAGTGACCAACACAACCACGTTGGCTGATTTGCGACAAATGCTGGTTGAAGAATGGGATGCCATCCCACAACAGTGTATGACCAGGCTGGTGACCAGCATGAGGAGGAGGTGCCAGGCTGTTGTGGCTGTGTATGGTTCTTCCACACGCTACTGAGGCTCCTGTTTATTAAATGAATAAATTGTTAAATTGCCAATATGTCTTGTTTCTTCAGACTTCAATCATCCAATCCACCAAACAACACCGAACAAGAGTCAATGGCGGAATAAGCTGTTTGGCATTGGCAGAGAAGATTTGGCAGATTTTTCATGGGCGCAACCCACATACTCAGCTCTGCTGCTCATCCCACAAATGCATGTTCCTGACAAATGTGGCACCATTTAAAAGGGAAATAAACAGGCTTTCCAACGGTATAAGATTTATTGCCAAGAAGCATTGTTACAACAAAGAAATAATCTACCAAACACAAATTTCCTTACTTTTTGTGCTATGTTTATATATAATTGGGCAACGCGTGTATTCGATGAACACTTAAAACATCTTAGGATGAAATTGTGAATAATATAATGGCTCTAATAAATGTCATACTTAAAACAGTAGAGCAACAATGAACAAAGCTGAGAATATGGATTGAATGGACAATGGACAATAGAAGATAGAAATTAGTGGAATATAGGTTAAAGATGTCATATCTATACATATGAATTCTAGTTGCCAGGATGAAAAGGCAACCGAACACTGAAGGCAAGGTAGAAGACAGTCATGAGTCTTGGAGGAGATCATTTGTGAGGAGCGTCTGGAGAATCTTTGGTTTGCAAGGAGGCATTTGAGAAATGATCTTTAAAAGTATTGCAAGTTATATATTTTAAATAAATGTGAATGTTTTCTTTAAACTAACTAAGATCAAGTTTAAGCAATAACAATCATGTTTAGGATGTCATAAAGGTCCCACAAAGGGATTCATCACATCCCTAAATAGTGATAAATAATACCCCATGATCATTTGAGCATCCAAAGAGGAAAACATACTTACTTATTCTTAAACAGATTGTGGTATTGGAAAAACGGAAATCAATATCCGGATTATGTTTACAAGAAAAGGGAAAGTTACAGATATTATTTTGGAAGACATTAGAACTGTATTTTACTGTGTGTGCTACTTAGTAAGTTGGCATTGTTTCAAAGGAAATTGGACAAGTATCTGGAAAGGAAATTATTTGGGTTAAGGGTCAAAGGTATCTCTAGATAAAATTAGTAGTGAAAACAGTTATTACATTCTATTGACTTTAATGAATTTAAAACAGGAAAGTATCTTTACGGTGAATGATGTGTCCTGTTGGGTAATCCCTACATAATTTTCAGTAAGAACTGAATTTGGATGTAATTTAATGTCATTTAATTTGCATTGCAAGCAAGTAAATGTTAAAAAATGTGGGTGTGAAATGGTCTTTGAAGTTGTGCTTAATGCATGTTGCAGGGTCAATGGTGTGTTATTTCTTGCTTTTGAGCAAGTTTGTACTTTTAAAACGCTATGGTAGTGATCAGTGCAAATTCATAAAATATAAGAAAATAGAAGCAAGAGCCTGCTCAACCCCCAAGCTTACTCTGCTGTTCAATGTGATATTGATCTACCCCAAGCATTATCTCTTCTTCTGTGCTGTTCCCCTAATTCCTCAATTCCTTGATTTTCAAAAATGTATCTATTTCCTCTCTAAATATTTCTAATGATTTAGCCACCACAACCCTTTGGTGCAGCCCCTAATCTTGTAACTATGTCCCCTAGTTTGAGATTTCCACGCTTGTGGAAACATTATGTTCACATTTACCCTGAAGATCTTGTTTGTTTCAATAAGACCAAGCCCCCCACCCCAACAATTCTTCTAAACTGCAAAGAATATATTTCTTTAGGTACTTGTGACAGAATAATTCTCTACTAACAAGGCCAAAAGTAGAAAAGCATTACTTTCTTTAGCACTAACATTAGCTTGCCTAACACACAAGGTGCAAAATAACTCGTGGAGCAATCATCTGAGAGTAACTGCCGTTCACTTTGTAGATGGTGCACACTGCACTTGTAGTAGAGGGAATGAATCTTTCGGCTGCTGGATGGTGTATCAGCCAAGAAAGTTGTTTATTCTATCAGCTTCTGATATTGAGTATTGTCAGGCTGTTTTGTCTCTCCGTCTACGTTGCAATATATTTTGTATGAGTAAGATACATTTGGCATTGCCTATAAAATCTTTAATAAAGTTTTAATCTTTTAAACCTGTCCATATCTCGTTGGATAATTTAAGCTGTTAAAGTCTGTATGCACTATATTCTTTGTTACAGGATAGATTTGCTATCCATTTATTTGCACTGTATGAAGTGTTTATATCAAAGTATTTTCTAAAAAGCTAACCTTTTTTTCTGAAACAGGAAGTCTACATTTTTCAATGTTCTAACCAAGAGCCAGGCAGCTGCGGAAAACTTTCCCTTCTGTACTATTGATCCTAATGAGAGCAGAGTGCCTGTTCCAGATGAACGGTTTGATTTCCTCTACAACTACCATAAGCCTCCCAGGTATGTTGATTTATTTTTCTTGCACCTCAGCTACATTTCTTAGGAATTGCTGATGTTTATTTATTGCACAAGTCCATTTGCTTGTATAAGACAACCAACGTCAATGAAACACTATTTGGGGAGCTGAAAATACAAATATAAACCACGTTTATGGTTAAATTAAAATGGAACTGATCACCTTACTCTGTGGTTTCATTTGAGGTGAAATAATTTTGTTCCTGATTTCAGGCTACCATGTTGGGGAAGAAAGTTTTGGTTCAGGAACCTTGTATCTGCCCTGCAGTAACAAGGTACCTCAAAGCTTGCCAGGATACTTTAATCTGCACCAATTCCCCCCCCCCCCCCCCCCCAGTTTCTGCTGCTTGAGATTTGACATTATGAATTTGTGCCAAGTTAAAATAGTTGTAATTTGTAAATATTAAGCAATTGAGTGTTGTAATTTTTTTTTCTTCGATTCTGTTGCTTGCTATCAGTAAATTGATGTATAGCTTGAATTTTGCCAAGATTACTCAGCAGCCGAATTCATTGCAGCTATGTCCTAAATTTGCGCTAAAGAGCTAAATAGCTCATCATCATTTTCTGAGGGGTTGCTGCCAGGTTTATTAATCAAAGGTGGTAAATTCTACTGAGAAATGTACTAGAGGTTTTAAAGTCTCTGATTATATTCAATTTTTTAAAAGAGCTTGAAATATAATTCATATAATATTCATATAATAAATATAATAATAATAATATATTCCTTTATTCGTCCCACACTGGGGAAATTTACAGTGTTACAGCAGCAAAGTGGATAGCAAGAGAGCATTCATTATAAATAAAAGATACATAAATTGTCATCAGTTTTCTGTGTGTTCTTAGCTGTTATTGTTGACTCGTCTGCTGGGAGCAATGCTGGTAGTGCAGTCTTAAAGCAGCGGGAAGGAAGGACCTCCTATATCCTATATCTCTCCTTCACGCACTTGGGGTGAAGGAATCTGTCACTGAAGGAGCTACTCAGTGCAGTGACAGTGTCCTGCATGGGGTGGCAGTCATTGTCCAGCAGCGATGTTAGCTTTGCCATCATCCTCCTCTCTCCCACCACCTACACTGAGTCGAAGGGGCAACCCAGGACAGAGCTGGCCTTCCTGACCAGCTTGTCGAGTCTCTTCCCTTCCGCCGCTGAGATGCTGCTGCTCCAGCAGACCACTCCATAGAAAATGGCCGATGCAACCACTGTGTTGTAGAAGGTCCTTAGGAGTGCCCCCTGCACTCCAAAGGACCTGAGTCTCCTTAGCAGACAAAGTCTGCTCTGGCCCTTTCTGTAAAGCGCATCGGTGTTTTCAGTCCAGTCCAGTTTATTGTTGAGGTAGACACCCAGGTACTTATAAGAATCCAAGTGCTGTAGTTATTGTTCAGAAGCCCCGCACCCCCGGGATGAGCGGCGACGGCGAGGAGGGAAGTTTCACTTGTGTTTATTCTTATTTCGCTGCGTTAGAGGGAGACGGGGCCGGGGAAGAGAGTGGAGCTGCGGCGCAGATCTCGCTGGCGCTGGGAGAGAGGGAGAGAGAGAGGGGGGGGAGCAGCCACCCCCCCCCCGCATGTGGCGGCGCTCCTTCACCGGACCCTCTGACACCCGCCCCGCTCTCACCCGCTGCTCCCTCTACCCTGACTCTGTCACCCCCCCCCCCGGGATGAGCGGTGGCAGTGGCGGCGAGGAGGGAAGTTTCCTTGAGTTTGTTGTTTGCGAGGGGGCACTACATCTCTCACCTTGTCCCGGCTCTGGGTCGGTGGCGATCCGCTCTCTGGCGAGCCTAAGAGCTTGCTGCTTGCTGGATCAAATCTCGTGGCGGGCCGGATGTGGCCCATGGGCCATAGTTTGGAGATCCCTGTACTAGACCAAGTGAACCCGTTGGGCCCATTTCTCGCTGGGTTCCCATCGTGACATGGGAAGATCGCGTTTTTTCTTTAAAATAAATGGGATTTTTTTCTTAAAAATAAAATAAATCTTATCTGGAATGTTTTTGCTTTTTATGCTTAAAATCCTCTCTTGGAGATCCTCGAGACTGTGCCCTCATTGCAGCAGTGTCAGCTTGACTGCGACGGCAGTTGCTTTGAGCGGGAAGAAACCGCTCCCCACACGTGGGACCCGGACCAATCTGGTGTCGAGCGGGAGGTCGGAGCCAATCATTCGACCCGACATGGGGACGTGGGCCAATCCGGCGTCGAGCGGGAGGTCGTAGCCAATCAATGGACCCCACGTGGGGGTGAGCAGCAGCAGCAAATCAGGACTTGCCGGCGACCAATCAGAGTGGGGAGCGTCGGGGAACCCTTCACGTGGGGCTAATCGGGCGTCGAGCGGGAAGTTGTAGCCAATCAATGGACCGCACGAGGGGGTGCGCGGCAGGAACAAATCAGGACACGCCGGCAACCAATAGGAGCGAGGAGCGCAAGCGCTCACCCCAAGTGGGACCCGGAGCAATTGGGCGTCGAGCGGGAGGTGGGAGCTGAACACAAAATGGCAACCCTCCCCCAACTGCGCACGCGCCGGAGCTGAACACAAAATGGCAACCCTCAGCCAACTGCGCATGCGCGGATCCGGTGGCAATCCGTTGGGCCCAAAGCTCTCCTGCATTGTTGTAGCACCCTCCCCCACCTTCCCCTCCCCCCCCACCCCCACTCACCCACTCCTTTCCCCTCAACGGCCCTTTTCACCCCCCTCACCCATCATCCCCCCTCAATCCTCCTTATCCCTCCCCCTCCACTCTTAGGGACTCTCCAGAACTCCACCCCACTCACCCACTCCATCCCCCCCCTCCTCACCCACTCCATCCCCCCCTCTCCTCACCCACTCCATTCCCTTCCCACTCACCCACTCCATGCCCTCCCCACTCCCACTCACTCATTCCATTCCCCCTCTTCTCCTACTCACACACTCCATCCCCCCTCCCCACTCACTCACTCCATCCCCCCTCACCCACTCCATCCTCCCTCCCTCCCCTCCCACTCCCACTCACCCACTCCATCCCCCCACTCACTCTCCCCTTCCCCCCCACTCACTCTCCCCTTCCCCCCCAATCACCCTCCCCCCCACTCCCCCTCCCCCCCCACTCCCCCTCCCCCCCACTCACCCTCCCCCCACTCACCCTCCCCCCACTCACCCTCCCCCCACTCACCTTCCTCCCCCCCACTCACCCTCCCCCCCCACTCACCTTCCCCCCCCCACTCCCCCTCCCCCCCCACTCACCCTCCCCCCCACTCACCCTCCCCCCACTCACCCTCCCCCCCCACTCACCATCCCCCCCACTCACCATCCCCCCCCACTCACCCTCCCCCCCCTATTCCCCCCCTCTCCCTCCCCCCCTCTCCCTCCCTCCCTCCCCGTGTGTGTGCGCGCACGCGCATGGCCGCTGGGGATTGTAGACCGCTAATTATATCAATGGTCCACAACTGTGCAGGCGCGGACGCCTTAGCTTCCCAAAGTCACATCATACGTAGCTCACTGCCAAAGACAGTCACAAATGAGTTTTTTAAAGATTCAAAAGTGGCATTTTTTTAACAGATTTTACATTCATTTCAATCCCAGGACAATGATGAGTAAGGTGGGCCTAAAATTGTCACGCTACCATGTACCGATTTGGTTGTGTAGAGGGCATGGTACACACATAAACACATAAATATATACACACAAGCAAACCGACAGTTTTAGTAATATATATTAGACCAAGTGGACCTGTTGGGCCCATTCCTTATAGAGGGGGGACAGGGAAGGGGAGAGGGTGTCACTGACCTGGGCCCTGTGGCGCCAGCGCTGTGGGCCCAAAGGCTGTCCTATATAGGTCTAGCACCCTCAACCCCCCCCCCCCACTCAATCCCCCTCCTCCCCCCACTGACCCACTCCCCACTCACCTCCCCCCACCCACACTCCCACCACCCCCACTGCCTCCTCCCCCACACCCACTCTCCCCTCCCCCATTCACTCCCCCCACCCCCACTCTCCCCATCCCCCTTCCCCCCACCCACACTCAATCCTCCTCCCCCCACTAACCCACTCCATCCCCCCTACCCCCCTTTCCCTCCCCTCCCCCCCCACCCCCACTACCCCCGGCCCCCACCCTCAAACCCCCACTGCCTCCTCCCACTCTCCCACCCACTCCCACCCCCCTTTCCCCGCCACCCCTACTCTCCCCTCCCCGCCCCCCTACAGCCGCCTCTGCCGCGCGCTGCACCATGGGAGGAAGGTCAGGCACGGGGCATGCCGGTCCTCCCGGGGGGGGAGGGGGGGAGGGGGGGAGGCAGCGCATTTATTAAAGTTTATTGGGTAAATTGTTTTTTAAAAGTTACAAAAGTGGGTCTATTCACCCCACAGGGGAATGGTGAGTAGGGAGGGCCTAAAATTGTCGCACTGTCCTGTACCGTTTTGGCTGTGGAGAGGGATGGTACACACATAAACATATACACACAAAACAAACCGAGAGTTTTAGTAATAGCTAGATAGATATAGATAGAGATAGGTACAGATAGGTACAGATAGATAGGTACAGATAGATAGATAGATACAGATAGATAGATACAGATAGATAGATACAGATAGATAGATACAGATAGATAGATGTAGTGATACCCAGACGCTAGATGAGTGGTACCATGGCGTGGGTGGAAATAGTTTGTGGTCTGTAATCTTGCTTTTGAGATTTATGTTCTTGCTGTTTGCTAAATCCTAAACATCAAGTCAATCAGGTCATGGCTTTCTGTTAATTTGTTTTTAATAAGAAGGGTGAGGTCACTTTGGGATATTTACTATAACCCTCCCCAATAGTTAGTGAGATGTAAAGGAGCAAATATGAAGGGACAAATATATCGCAGATAGGTGTAAGAATAAAAGGGTTGTAATGGAGGGTGATTTTAACTTCCCTAATATCGATTGGGACAACTACAGTGTTAAGGGATTAAACAGGCAGAACTTGTTATATGCATCCCAGGAAAGTTTTATGAAGCAATTACCTAGATTGCTCTGTGCATTGCCTTGAAGACCTGCAAATGATCAATGGCTTTGAACCACTTCAGATATTGCTTAGATGGCAAAATAGCATAGTAATATAACTTTAGTAATTGCTTGCCCATTGGAAGTAATGGCAATGAATATATGCCTCTGAGACAGTTTTGCATTCTTTATTTCACAAGGATAACATGAAATGGAATCACATGCTGCAAGAAATTACAAGAAGAAATCGGTCTGATATGGCAAATTCACTCCCAAAGAGTAAAAACAAAACTGGAGGAAAGCAGCGGGTCTGGCAGCATTTGTGGAGGGAAATGGGCAGACAACTTTTCAAGTTGGAATCTTTCTTCAGACCCTGCATCGTCTGCCCATTTCCATCCACAGATGCTGCCTGACCTGCCGAGTCCCTGGAAGCTTGTTTTTTATTCGGTTCCATCTTCTGCAGTCTTGTGTCTTCACACCCAGATTATAAATTAAATTCCTTTTGCAGGGATTTAGTATTTAATCTAGGTTGACCCAAGGTTAGATCTGATCATACAGCTGGAACTATTTCATTCATCCTCAGTCACTGCTACCTTTTTTGCCGTTTGTGGATTGGCTTTGCAGAAATATTACTGCTATATTTGATGATAGCAATAGCAATAATGTCCTTCCTCAAATTAGGAGACCAAAATGGCACACAATACTCCAGGTGTGGTCTCACCAGGGCCCTGTACAACTGCAGTAAGACCTCCTTGCTCCTAAACTCAAATCCTCTTGCAATGAAGGCCAACATGTCATTAGCTTTCTTCACTGCCTGCTATACGTGCATGCTTACTTTCACTGACTGATGTACAAGCACACCCAGGTCTTGTTGCACCCAACCTATCCAATTCACCCTGCAGCCTCATAGCATCCTCATCGCAGCTCACACTGCCATCCAGCTTTGTGTCATCCTCAAACTTGGAGTTGTCACATTTAATTCCCTCGTCTAAATCCTTAATATATATTGTAAATAACTGGGGTACCAGCACCGAGCCTTGCACCCCACTAGTCACTGCCTGCAATTCTGAAAAGGACCTGTTAATTCTTACTCTTTGCATCCTGTCTGCCAACCAGTTCTCTATCCATGTCAATACTCTACCCCTCAATACCATGTGCTCTAATTTTGCACACTAATCTCTTGTGTGGGAACTTGTCAAAGGCTTTATTGAAAGTCCAGATACACCACATCCACTGGCTTTCCCTTATCCATTCTACTTGTTACATCCTCAAAAAATTCCAGAAGATTAGTCAAGCATGATTTCCCCTTCATAAACCCATGCTGAATTTGACTGATCCTGTCACTGCTTTCCAAATGCGCCGCGATAACATCTTTAATAATCGACTCGAGCATCTTCCCCACTACCGATGTAAGGCTAACTGGTCTATAATTCCCCGTTTTCTCTCTCCCTCCTTTCTGAAAAAGTGGAGATACATTGACTATCCTCCAGTCCACAGGCGCTGATCCAGAGTCGAGCGAACATTGGAAAATGATCACCAATGTATCCAGGATTTCTAGGGCCACCTCCTTGAGTACTCTGGGATGCATACCATCAGGCCCTGGGGATTTATCTGCCTTCAGTCCCAACAGTTTACCTAACACCATTTCCTGACTAATGTGGATTCCCTTCAGTTCCTCCCTCCCACCGATTGTCGGTCTCCTAGTATTTCTGGGAGATTGTTTCCCATTATAAATTCACCTGTCTCTGATTGTAATCTATCCCAGCCCTCCACATTTATTAATCCTGATGCAGCAATGAGCTATTATGATTATTATTTGACACAATGAAGCATTATAAATGTACCCAGATTTTCTTATTTGGTTGAGTTGCAGCAATTTTGAACGGAGATCAATGATAGAAAAGCAAATTTAACTTTAATTTTTCTTACAGTAAAATACCAGCATTTCTGAATGTCGTGGACATAGCAGGACTCGTGAAGGGTGCTCATGCCGGTCAAGGGCTTGGAAATGCCTTCCTGTCCCACATCAGTGCCTGTGATGCAATCTTCCATCTTACAAGTATGTATCTATGAAGATAATCTACTATCATTTGAAATGCTGCAGTGTTTATGATTTTTTTTCCTTAACCTCATTATCATTGTACTGCGAGTATTAACTAATAACAAAGGTTACAAAATGCTGGAGTAACTCAGCAGGACAGGCAGCATCTCTGCAGAGAAGGAATGGGTGACGTTTCGGGTCAAGACCCTTCTTCAAACCTGAAATGTCACCCATTCCTTCTCTCCAGAGATGCTGCCTGTCCCACTGAGTTACTCCAGCATTTTGTCTCTATCTTTGGTTTAAACCAGCATCTGCAGTTCCTTCCTACTCAATAGCAAATGTTAGTTTGACGCACTCCTCCTTCAAAAACATAAGGGTTTATGTAGAGTTATGTGCTTAGGGTGCTGCTGCCTCAGCTCCAGCAACCTGGGTAAGATCCTGAACTCTGGCACTAATTATGTAGAGTTTACATAACTCTACATAACTAGCATATCTAGCATAACTAGCATATCTTTTGAAAGTGGCAGAAACTCGTGCTGTTGTTGGGAGAATATGTAAACTCTACATAATTAGTGCCAGAGTTCAGGATCTTACCCAGGTTGCTGGAGCTGAGGCAGCAGCACCCTAAGCACTGCTATACCACCAAATTCACTGGGCTTATTAGCAGCTTGTAAATATCATCATGCTTACTAAAAAGCACTACTTATGATAGTTTATAAATTTCTCTGCATATTAGTGGGACAGAAAAGGTGAAGGGAAACTTTGCAAACTGCAAACCGTCCATATACTTAAAACAACTGTAGTGTTAATTTCAGCTCAGACCATTCTGTGAAAATTATCCAACAACTCGCTGCTAAATTGTTATCATTCTCACTAAAATGCACATCCCCCATCCCTTCCCCCTCCACCCCCCCTCCCCTCACCAACACCACACAAACGTTTAAATTCTAAAAGCATGCTGATCGCTTGTCACCCATCAATGGTACCATGAAAATTACTTGTGGTACAATGCTTGCTAGAAAATCTTTTGTGTGCTAGACATCAGCTTTGTTTTACACAATTAAAGTATTACACGCTAGAATAATTTAAGTTGTACATTCTAAATGGTGATGTAGCCTTTCTGCAAAGGCTGAATTTGTTTGCTGATTCTCGGCAGCCGTTAACTTGTCCTTTGTATGGGGAGCTTCTTGATCTTGAGTTGTCACTTGTTTTTAACAATGCATTCCATGATATTACAAAAATATTGCTGTAATATTTCAAAAAATAATAACATTTTCATTTTGAGGTTTGGAAATTATGCAGTTATTACATCAAGTAATTGGTTCTAACTTTGAAATCATTTGGTGGAAATTTATTTTAGAAAAGTTGGAAATACATATGATCCACAGAAATTGTAAATACATTTCTGAAAAATACATTGTGTAAAGTGCGACTGAAGTAGTTTACTTCATTGGCAATTGTCAGCTGTAACTTGGTTGGCAGCATTCTTTGCTGTGACTCAAGTTTGTAGATCAGTTGTTAGACCTCAGTGCAGTGTTCCACTGTGGATGGTATAACCTTTTGAGTGTGATGGTGAACCAAAGGCTGATCTGTACTCTCAGATGAATGTAAAAAGTTTCAGGACAATATATATTTTTTGAAAAAGCAAAGAAGTTATAGGCGTCCTCACCAACATTTATGTTTCAATCTGCATTTGAAAATCAGAGTATTTGCTTCTTCCCACACACATCAAGACAGCACAAACACCAAATTGCTATGTTCCCTATATTGCAAGAGTGAATATACTTCAGAGTTACAGCATTTAGTCTAAAGTGCTTTATTGACAACTCAAGGCTGTGAAAAGTGCAGTGTAATTGAATGTTTTAAATATTATTGTTTTAAATATTATTAAACATTCACTGAGAATGCTATAGGTTATGCTTAAAGGTTGAAAGGTGCTGTGCTCTCTGGAATTCAAGAGAATGTCCAACATTTTGATGTATCTGATTGTGTGAAGTCTTAATTTTGTTAATAACTTTAGCTGGTAACTGCTACATTTAGTTTATTTGGGTTGCATGATAAGAGGAACAAGGGGAAAATTGTATTTTATATCCAATGTCATTAACTGATAATTAATCAAGATTTCTTTATTGAAGTCTCTGTTCAACCTAAAGTGATTATGTGCTGTAACTCTGAAGCCTCAATCATGGCCATCATTCCACATCCGTTTTTCTTTCTCCCTCTGTCCTCAGTGCCGATCAAGGCAACCCTTTGTCATTGATTAATAAACCGTGTCATTGGAAGTGTCATTGTTAACTGCCCATCTCTAATTGCCCTTGGGAAGGTGATGATCAATTACTTCCTTTAACTGCTGAGGCTTATGTGATTTTTGATATGCCAACAGTGTGGTTGGTAAGGGAGTTTCAGAATTTAGACCCTGTTCAATGAAGATATATGTTGTAACTTTAAAGTATTGTTACTCCTGCCAAATATTTCTAAGTCCGCATGGTCCAGCTTAGAGAATTTTCAGGTTGTTGTGTTCCTATGTTGTTGTTCTTTTCCTTCTCTGTGTTTAGAGATCTTGAGTAAGGAGATGTGTAGGAAAATAACTGCAGATGCTGGTACAAATCAAAGGAATCACAAAATGCTGGAGTAACTCAGCGGGTCAGGCAGCATCTCTGGAGAGAAGGAATGGGTGACGTTTCGGGTCGAGACCCTTCTTCAGACTGATGTCAGGGAGGGCGGGGCAAAGAAAGGATATAGGTGGAGACAGGAAGACAGTGGGAGAACTGGGAAGGGGAGGGGAAGAGAGGGACAGAGGAGCTATCTAAAGTTGGAGAAGTCAATGTTCATACCGCTGGGCTGTAAGCTGCCCAAGCAAAATATGAGGTGATGTTCCTCCAATTTGCGGTGGGCCTCACTATGACACTTGAGGAGGCCCATGACAGAAAGGTCAGACTGGGAGTGGGAGGGGGAGTTGAAGTGCTCAGTCACCGGGAGATTAGGCTGGTTAAGGCCGACTGAGCGAAGGTGTTGAGCGAAACGATCGCCGAGCCTGCGCTGGTCTCGCCGATGTAGAGAAGTTGACATCTGGAACAGCGGATACAATAGATGAGGTTGGAGGAAGTGCAAGTGAACCTCTGCCTCACCTGGAAAGATTGTTTGGGTCCTTGGATGGAATCGAGGGGGGAGGTAAAGGGACAGGTGTTGCATCTCCTGCAGTTGCAGGGGAAAGTGCCGGGGGAGGGGGTGGTTTGGGTAGGAAGGGACGAGTGGACCAGGGAGTTACGGAGGGAACGGTCTCTGCGGAAAGCAGAAAGGGGAGCAGATGGGAAGAAATGTAGTCCAGATAGCTGTGGGAGTCAGTGGATTTGTAGTAGATGTCAGTCACTAGTCTGTCTCCTATGATGGATATGGTAAGACCCAGAAACGGTAGGGAGATGTCGGAGATGGTCCAAGTATATTTAAGAGCAGGATGGAAATTAGTGGTGAAATGTATGAAGTCAGTGAGTTCTGCATGGGTACAAGAGGTATAGCACCAATGCAGTCATCAATGTAGCGGAGGTAGAGTTTGAGGATGGGGCCAGTGTATGTCTAGAATAGGATTGGTCGACGTACCTGACAAAGAGGCAGGCATAGCTGGGGCCCATGCGAGTGCACATAGCTACGCCTCGGGTTTGGAGGAAGTGGGAGGAGTCAAAGGAGAAGTTGTTGAGGGTAAGAACCAGCTCTGCTAAGCGGAGGAGAGTGTTAGTAGATGGAGATTGGTTGGTTCTACGGTCGACGAAGAAACGGAGGGCTTCAAGACCATCCTTGTGGGGGTTGGAGGTGTAGAGTGACTGGACATCCATGGTAAAGATGAGGGAGTGGGGGCCTGGAAACCGGAAGTTATTGAGGAGATGGAGAGCATGTGAGGTGTCTTGGACATAGGTGGGGAGGGATTTGACCAGGGGGGATAGGATGGAGGTAGGTGGAAATTAATTCGGTGGGACATGAACAGTGGAGAATTTGAGTGGAGAATTTGAGGCGGTTAATGTCACGCTGGCAGTTGGAAATGAAAAGTTCTAGTGAGGGTAGTTGGCCAGCCTTGGGAGATCAAGAGGGAGAAGGGGTCATCACTGGGTGGTGAGGACTCCTTCCCATGGAAAAAAGCTCGGAGGCGGAGGCGACGGAAGAAGAGCTCCACATTGTGGCGGACCTGGAACTCGTTGATGTGGGGTTGGAGGGGAACAAAGGTGAGGCCTCTGCTGAGGACAGACCATTCGGTATCTGAAAGGGGGAGGTCAGGGGTGGTGGTGCACACCCGGCAAGTGTGGGAGTTGGGGTCGGATGAAGGCAGGGGAGCAGACGGAGGTGGAGGCGATGTATAGTGGGGGGGTAGTAGGTTGACAGAGCAGAGGGGGGCATGAGGACCTATGTATGGGTGGGGAGTAGCTGGGGCCACCTGGCCGAAGGGGAAGGGGAAGACCCAGTGGAACCCCTGCTGAGGTTCCCTGTAGGAGCGGGTGGGCAGTAGGACCCAGCGGAGTTAGACCATGTGCTGTGGGACTCTGCCTCGTGGGGACTGTCGGCCCAGCGCTGAGCCTGTGAGCCGGGTAAGACGACGGCTGCGGCCTGCTGGTGGGTGGTGGTTGCCCGGCGCTGAGCCTGTGAGCTAGGGAAGGCGCCGGTGAGCCGGGGATGGTGGACGGTGGAGCGGCGAGGGTCAACACAGTCGCTGGTGGAGGCCCGCGGGGAACTGGAGCCCGGGTCAGTGGGTGAAACGGTGGTCGGCCCGGTTAGCAGATGGCCAGGGAGATAGCGAGGGTTGGCGGCAGCGGCGGTTGTAGCCGCGAAGAGGCCTTGGAAGTCGGCAGCAGCGGCCCCGGGGAGGTGGCGGAGGTCGGTGGCGGCAGCGGTTGTATCCTCAGGTAGGCCTTGTGAGTCGGCGGTAGTGGAGGTGGTATATTTTCGCTTTTCTGTTATAGTACTTACCTTTAAACAAAACATTGGCCCTTGGTATCTCTCCACAAAGTTGGGTATTGGTGGTCGAAGTCTTGATAAAAGCTGTGTCACTCAAAGCTTTGCGTCTGAAAGCAAGTAACAGGGCTTCGGATGACCATTGTTTTTAGGGGAAGTGGGGGTTGATGATGTAGAGGTGGTCTGATAGATTGGGTGTGTAATTTGGAGATCAGAAGCTTGTTGTGGATGACTTTTATGAACTTTCAGTAACGTTGTTGAAAACCTCATTTGTTGGGGGATAGGTATAAAATGAAAGTTCAGTCATGAAGGGCTGTGCTTCCACAACTTGCCACCGACATCCCTTGAAGCCCAGTATTTTCATCTGCTCCAAACACACCAAGTGCTAGAGCAACTCAGCAGGACTGATAGCATCTCTCTGAAGAACATGGATAAGTGACATCGGACTGGGACCTATTTTCATCTGCTGCCCAGATCAAGTGCTGTTCTGACATAAATTTGGTCAAATATCAACCTTCCCTTTTTTCTTAAATTTATTAGATGCAGTTTTAATTAAGGCCAGTCAGCAACAGTAACTATGAAACTCATGAAACTCTTCACCAATATTCCTAGGTTAAGGAAACCTGTCAATCTTACTAAGTTTGGCCTTTTTGTGACCAGACCTGGCAGTGTGATTGACTCTTGACTGGCTGCTTGGTCAAAGGGATGGGCATTAAAGATTGTTGTTTCTTGTGTTCACATCTGTGAACAGATGAAAAAAACAAGCTTAACTAGTTTCGAACTTGTTTTATTTTTTCATTTAACCCTTTGCCCTTCTATCCCTCCATCCAGGTGGAACTAAAACATTTGCTGTTAAATGTGAGGACCACACAGATAACCTGACATGTCACAGGACTAGTCTAATCATAAATTTAGCAAAACATAGTGGTGGTGGCACTTCAGTGTGAAGAAGAGTCTTGAACTGAAATATCGCCTCCACTGATGCTGAATAACCTGTGGAGTGCCTCCAGCAATATGTGTTTTGTTCAAGATTCCCATATCTGCAGTTTCTTGTGATAGTGACAGGCTGTGAGATTAGGGGAGACAATAAAGGACTGTAGATTATTAAATCTGATAAGAAAGGAAGCTGATGGTGAAACCTAGTAAGGGAAGGATGCTGGGCAGTTGGATTTGCCTACATCATACTAAGCTCCGAAATACTTTTCTATTTTTAACTGAATTTTAATTCAAGATTATCCCAAGAGGCAAATATAATTTGTCTGTCTTTTACGATGTTAAGCTGTTCCTCAACGTCTGTTTTTTTTTCATCCTTTGCCCTCTTTCTATCAACACATTGAGATTAATGGTGGATCTGCCTCAGCTGCATCTTCTCCATTCTAACTCTGGTTTCTTTAAACTTCCAATTCCTAAGAAATTAGACATCCACAAATCATGCCTTCTGCACATGCTTCAGCTACAGGTACGTACACCTGCTGAAAATAGTGACTCTAGTGCCATCATCCTTCAGCACAATGGGGATATAAGACTGCAGATGCTGGAATCTGGAGCAAAAAAAACAAACTGCTGGTAGAGCACGGTAGCGCAGCGGTAGAGTTGCTGCTTTACAGCGAATGCAGCGCCGGAGACTCAGGTTCGATCCTGACTACGGGTGCTGCACTGTAAGGAGTTTGTACGTTCTCCCCGTGACCTGCGTGGGTTTTCTCCGAGATCTTCGGTTTCCTCCCACACTCCAAAGACGTACAGGTATTTAGGTTAATTGGCTGGGTAAATGTAAAAAAAAAAAAATTGTCCCTAGTGGGTGTAGGATAGTGTTAATGTACGGGGATCGCTGGGCGGCACGGACTTGGAGGGCCGAAAAGGCCTGTTTCCGGCTGTATATGATATGATATGATATGATATATGATATGGATGAACGGTGGGTCAGGCAGCATCTGTGGAGGCACAAGGATAGTTTTGGGTCAAGATCTTGCATGAGTGTAAAGAGACGACAACCAGTATAAAGGGTGAAGGGGGAGGGTTGAAACGTGAGCTGGCATGTGATGGGTAGATCAAGGTGGGGAGAGTTGATGGACAGATAGAGGCAGCAGGGGAAGCAAGCAGTGGATATAATGATAGAGGCTGGGAGGTGATTAGTGGAGCCAACAAAGGACTGTTACTTATCAAATCAGATAAGAAATTGATGAAACCAGATAAGGGAAGGATGTTGGGCGGATGTTAACAATGGGGTGGTGGGGACCAAATAAATAGTGTGGTGACAGAAAGGGAGATGGAACAATGTGGGAAATGAAAAAGAAACTGGATAACGGGTTGGGGGAGGGTTGGAAAGAAGGGGGGGGGGGGGGGGTGCAAGAGGACCTGAGTGGATCAGAAGGATAGAGAAAGAAATATTGTGTAGGAAGGAACTGCAGATGCTGAATATAACAGATAGACTAGAAGGTAGACACAAAAAGCTGGAGTAACACAGCGGGTCAGACAGCATCTCTGGAGTAAAGGATTAGGTGATGTTTCAGGGCGAGACCCTTCTTCAGACTGAGTGTCGGGGGAACAAGACATATAGAGGGTGATGTTGAGAGATACAGAAAAAAATGAATGAAAGATATACAAAAAAGTTATATTGATAAAGGAAACAGGCCATTGTTTGCTATGGCCTAGGTGAAAATGAATATAGACAATGAGACCCAACAAGATGACTGAAGCTGGTATGACTTGGGTGGGGGAGGGATGGAGAGAGTGGGGATGCAAGGGTTACTTGAAGTTGGCAAAATCAATAATCACACCACTGGGTTGTAAACTGCCCAAGCTAAATATGACAAGCTGTTCCTCCAATTCGCATTTGGCCTCACTCTGACAATGGAGGAGGGCTGGGACAGAAAGGTCAGTGTGGGAATGGGAAGGGGAATTGAAGTGTTTGGCAACCAGGAGGTCAGGTAGGTCCAGGCGGACAGAGCGATGGTGTTCAGCGAAACGATTGCCCAGTCTATGTTTGGTCTCGTACTTGAAATTGGAGAATTCAGTGTTCGTGTCATTAAGCTGCAAACTACCCAGGTAGAATATGAGGTGCAGTTCCTCAAGTTTATGTTTGGACTCGCTCTGGCTGTGGAGAAGGCAGAGGACATCATGGGAACGGTGAGTGGAGTTAAAATGGCTTTCATCTGGGAACTCAAGGTGGCCATTGCGAACAGTTCACGGGTTCTTGGCAAAGCGGTCACGTGTCTGTAAGGGGGGGGGGGGGGGGAGATGGAGGAGGTTTGTTTACCTAAAGTTAGAGAATTCGGTGTTCATATTGTTGGGTTCGAAGTTACCCAAAAGGAATCTGAGGTGTTCTTCATTTTGCACGTGGCTTCACTCATGTACTGTAGACTGTGGTTTTGTGGTTACCTGCAAATAAATAAATCATCAGTCTACAACTCCTGCGCTTGCATACGATAATGTATATGCATGATATTTTGGCCATGGATAGAGCAAGAATTAGTACTATATCCTCTTAGCTTTTGTTAAATAATGTTGTGGTGATCTAAGCAGAATATTTGCAGGTTGTTGTGTATTTTGACACAGGAAAATAACAATTGTCCTGCAAAGCAGGAAGCATTTACTTCAAGACTCTGGCATGTTCCTTAAATTGCAATTACTTGTGCAGGCTTGTTCTTGTAAAAAAAAACAGGAAAATCACAAAATACAAAATATTTACATCAGTACCAAACATTATGCGATTGAACAACTTTTTGAAATGAAATCAAACTGTGGGAAATTCTTAACAGATCCGATCAAATTAGTGGTGAAAGAGAGGTTAATGTTTGAGTTTACTTCTCAAAAGAAAAATGTAAGTGGAAATAGGCGATGCAGAATCAGTGAAATGCTAAAAGGAAAATACTACGAACTGTGCAATGATTCCACAAAACAGCTCGCAACTATGATCTGAACCATTGGTCAAATGAAACTTCTAGTCTGTTCCTCACTCATTCTGACTTTCCCCCCCTTGATCAATACCACCTTCAAGTGAAACTGAGTGAAAGCGCAAGGAACACCATTTTTTGTAAGGCATATTATATAGTCTTCCCAACAGCATTACTTGCTGATTATGAGCTTTTCCAACTGTTTCTATATTTATTTTAATCATCCATAGCAATTTATTTTTGCATGCTTTCTAATAAAGAAGTTTCCCTATTCTATCAAAGATTTTAGAAATAATGGAATGCATGTAGTCTGCAAGTCTGTGTGTGCGCAGTCTGAACAGTAATAAGCAATTACGTAGGTTTACAATATCTTCATAAATAAAATAAACAAGGCATGTTTAACTATCATTTGGATTTCTGACATGTCTGTATTTTAATTTAATAGTTTTTTTATACTGTACATCCTTAGTAGCTTAATGAACACTGGTATCTGTTCAGTGTCACTCTCAATGATTTTTAATGAGCCCTTCTCTGACTTGATCGGCATATGTATACCTAACCCTCGTCCATAATCTCCTTTTCAGCCTTTAGAATACTTTATTAATAACAAACAAGATATGAAATACAAGGATTAATTTGACACTATTACTTCAGAATTGAGGACATGAAGTTGAAACAGATCTATGGTTTTAATAGAACCGTACATCAATATTTAAGCAGTGTTGCAGTAAGTTGAGGAGAGAAAGTGTAAAATTGAACAAATTTGTGCCCCAAAATAGTGCAAATGATAGGAATTCATGATGAGGCCATATGGTTAATGGTGATGCTATATTTTGAAAACTTTGGCTATATCTAACATCAAGATAGAGAGAAGAGTTCAGACATGATCTATAAGACCAGAATAATTTTGATGAGACAAAACAGACCTCTAACGTCAGGGCGACATAGCGCAGCGGTAGAGTTGCTGCCTTATAGCCCTTGCAGCGCCAGAGACCCGGATTTGATCCTGACTACGGGTGCTGTCTGTACGGAGTTTGTACGTTCTCCCTGTGACCCCGTAGGTTTTCTCCGAGATCTTTGGTTTCCTCCCACACTCCAAAGACGAACAGGTTTGTAGGTTAATTGGTTTGGTATATGTGTAAATTGTCCCCAATGTGTGTAGGATAGTGTTAATGTGCAGGGATCGCTGGTTGGCGCGGACTGGGTGGGCTGAAGGGCCTGTTCCCATGCTGTATCTCTAAACAAAACTAAACCAAACTAAATCATCAGCCGAGTCAGGAGAGAACATTTGGAATTAAAAAGTACTGCACCTTCAACCCTGAAAAAAAGCTACAGGATATTGACATTTGAATGGCAATGGTAAAATAGAGGCAATATAAATTGTACACTGACGATATTTCAGAAAGGTCCAGTGGACAGTAACTTTCCAGCTAATATCATGGTACTCTTCACACGGGCTGGAAAATGAAAATGGTGAATAAATGTAATCACTTTTGTTTTTTATGTTAATGAGAATGTGTTGGGGAAATTGATCTTTCTGGATTTATGATTTGAAATGGTCCGTGTCTTTATCTGCATCTGTTGTCATAATTTAAATGAAAACAAGTTAAATAAAACAAACAAAATAAGACATATTACAAATTCTGATAATTTAGCTATTTTTCTGCTTAGAAGTTCTTCATAACCCTCTTATTAAGGTGAAAATAGCTTTTCAGCTTTTGACTTGTACACTATATAGAATGAAGTGCAGAGAAAAACAGTATAACTAGGAATGGACATTTCAATGTGCACTGGAAATATGCTTTCTTCTTTGATCCTACTCAGTACCTAATATTCTAATATTCTCTATGTTCTGACTGGCAAATAATTTTGTTGGCACACTGCCAATCTTAATATTAAAATTATAATTTTAATACTGGGCAGGTACTGAAAAATATCCACTTAAATCACTATAGCCAAGAAGCTATTTAAGACCATTTTAAAATGCATTTTAACAAAATGGTCCAATATCCTCAAAGAATAAATGCAAAAAACATTGTCCTGTCCAATCAAATATATAATGATTGCTGTTGGAGTGGTATTTTCTTGGAAATATCAGTTACAATGGGGCAAAAATACAATACTGGTTAACAGTAAATTACTGTTAATGCTGCATCTATTATGAAGATAGCCACCACTTTTCTTTTTTAAATTAAATGCATCATTGACAAGGGCTTTTATGTGACAAAACCAATAGTGTGTCTGAAATTCGTGGAAAAGAATTCCTCTCAACTTGCTGGTATTACATAAAACTCAATCCTGTTGAATGGTGATCTTGATATTGCATCTGTAATATAATTACTAGTTTAATTTAAATTTGCCCTTTTTACATTGACTTCCAAAAAATATTTGCAACTAACTTCTTACAACCTTACAACACTGCCAATTGCTACAAACCATGCAAGTATTCTTAAAGAGAGCTATGATCTAATTTCTCTCTCTTCATTCTGGGGGTAGATCATATCAACTCAGTGTTCTTTTCTGATTGATATTATTTGGGGCTTATTTTTTCGATCTGGATCGGCTAACTCTAACTGACCTACTTAACTAGCTGAAAAGATTTTGAGAAAAAGGAAAGCTAAATTTTAAACACTTAAAATCTGCTTCACAGTGTATGATTGGAGTACAATACCAGAGCCTGCCAAATAAACTGCTCACAAATGGTTTAAATATTTGTTATGTAGTGAGAACTGGTGTCATGACAATTACTGAATGACAATTACTTAAAATAAAAACTATTTCAAAAAATATCAAGCTAATAGTCCAGTTTTCTGACTTAACCCTTTGTTTATATGAAAATAAATTATTTTGTTTGGAAAATTCTGTTTTGGCAGATGCTCGGAATTTGGTGAGGTCTCGTATTCTGAAGCCATTTGGGATTCTACGTTATTATTCTGCTGCCTTTTTAACCTTGAATATTTCTAAGTTCAAAAAATGGAAATTTACACAATCGACTGTCAAGAATCTCACATTGCAAACCTTCCAGTGTCAGGTTTCAGAATTCATATTTGTTTTTGGCTTCAGAGAAAATGGTACATGGTGTGTTTTCATTGCTTGTTGAAAGACTTTCATGCCGTTAAAATAAGCATTTTGATGCTGGTTGAATTACAAGTTTTTGTCAGTCTATTCTCATCATGGATGATTAGACTAAAAGGTCTGGTTGTCTTGACTTGAGATCACCACAGCTTCAGATAACATGCTTCGTGATTGAAGGTCGAAATATTTTGAATTCTAATAGGCTGGCAGATGAATTGCCTGAAATAGACTGTAAAATTTCAAGGCTTCCTTTTCCATCTGCTGTGAAAAGAGCCGTTGGGAATGGCTGAGCTTGATGATCATAGAATTACTGGATGGTGATTCTAAGACCCTCAAAGAGAAGTTGCTATGGAGATCAGTTCCAAACTGTGCAATGATTCACCTCTGAAAGGCTTGAGGGACTGAGAAGCTGAACACATCATTGTTCAGGTGGTTGTTGGTTAGGAAATTGCTGGTGCCTTTGTAATCGGCACTTCTGCGATAGTTAAAGATCTAAAAAGGTTTGTTCTGTCAATGATATGGGGCAACTGGAATGTACATAAGATGGATTATTTCAATCATTGCTCATTCAGTCTTTGACAAATGTGTCTTGACTGGCAAGGAAATTAATCACTAAAAATAGAACACAATGTGAATTTACAATAAACCTTCAATGAAATCGAAGTTTAAAAATGTAATTTGCAGTTGGAAAAATAATAATATTGCATCATCCATTTGAGCAGTTTGTAAATCAATTTGTAGATTGTGTTTTATATTGCTACTGTTACAACAGTAGTCTTACTAAATTTTCAAGACAAAAATAGACCATGTAAACATATCACATATCTTCACTCAAGATGATACAGATAGAAATTTTAAGGATTCGATTAAAAAATATATTTAGGTGCTCAATTTATGATATTGCCGTCTTTACCATGCACTTGTTATTTGGTGTAATATACAGTGCCCTCCATAATGTTTGGGACCAAGACCCATCATTTATTTATTTGCCTCTGTCCACCACAATTTGAGATTTGTAATAGAAAAAAATCACGTGGTTAAAGTGCACATTGTCAGATTTTAATAAAGGGTATTTTTATACATTTTGGATTCACCATGTAGAAATTACAGCAGTGTTTATACATAGCCCCCCCCCCCCCCCCCCATTTCAGGGCACCATAATGTTTGGGACACAGCAATGTCATGTAAATGAAAGTAGTCAGGTTCAGTATTTTGTTGCATATCCTTTGCATGCAATGACTGCTTGAAGTCTGCGATTCACAGACATTACCAGTTGCTGGGTGTCTTCTCTGGTGATGCTCTGCCAAGCCTGTATTGCAGCCATCTTTTGCTTATGCTTGTTTGGGGGGCTAGTCCCCTTCAGTTTTCTCTTCAGCACAAAAGAGGCATGCTCAATTAGGTTCAGATCAGGTGATTGATTTGGCCACTCAAGAATTTACCATTTTTTAGTTTTGAAAAACTCCTTTGTTGCTTTAGCAGTATGTTTGGGATCATTGTCTTGCTGTAGAATGAACCGCTGGCCAATGAGTTTTGAGGCATTTGTTTGAATTTGAGCAGATAGCATTCTATACACGTCAGAATTCATTATGCTACTACCATCAGCAGTGTATCATCAATGAAGATAAGTGAGCCAGTACCTTCAGCAGCCATACATGCCCAGGCCATAACACCCCCACCACTGTGTTTCACAGATGAGGGGGTATGCTTTGGATCTTGAGCAGTTCCTTCTCTCCTCCATACTTTGCTCTTGCCATCATTCTGATATAAGTTAATCTTCGTCTCATCTATCCACAAGACCTTTTTCCAGAACTGTGGTTGCTCTTTTAAGTACTTCTTGGCAAACTAACCTGGCCATCCTATTTTTGTGGCTAATCAGTGGTTTGCATCTTGCAGTGTAGCCTCTGTATTTCTGTTCATGAAGTCTTCTGTGGACAGTGGTCATTGACAAATCCACACCTGACTCCTGAAGAGTGTTTCTGATCTGTCGGACAGATGTTTGGGGATTTTATCATAGAGAAAATTCTTCTGTCATCAGCTGTGGAAGTCTTACTTGGCCTGCCAGTCCCTTTGCGATCAGTAAGCTCACCAGTGCTCTCTTCTTAATGATGTTCCAAACGGTTGATTTTGGTAAGCCTAAGGTTTGGCTGATGTTTCTAACAGTTTTATTCTTGTTTCTCAGTCTCATAATGGCTTCTTTGACTTTCATTGGCACAACTTTGGTCCTCATGTTGATAAACAGAAATAAAAGTTTCCAAAGGTGATGGAAAGACTGGAGGAAAGACTAGGTGCTGAGAACTCTCTTATACCTGCACTAAAGAGGCAACTAAACACACCTGAGCAATTACAAACACCTGTGAAGCCATGTGTCTCAGACACTATGGTGCCCTGAAATGGGGGGGACTATGTATAAACACAGCTGTAATTTCTACATGGTGAAACCAAAATGTATAAAAATACCCTTTAATAAATTCTGACAATGTGCACTTTAACCACATGTGATTTTTTTCTATTACAAATCTCAAATTGTGGAGTACAGAGTCAAATAAATAAGTGATGGGTCTTTGTCCCAAACATTATGGAGGGCACTGTAAGTGGCTATATTAGTAGCTAATAACTTGACATTTATCTTAGGACTTAATCATTTAAATTAAGCTTCAAATTGTTCATTGCCACTGTTAGTGCTTTGAAAAATTGAATTATCAAATGAAGAAGGAATTCAAGTGCCATCATGGCAGTAGGTAAATTTAAAATGTATTGATTAAATATATCCAGAATAAATAAAGTGTAATAGTAACTATAAAACTATTGTATTGTCATTAACATCCTCTCTTGTCCACGAGTATACTGTTGGAAGGAGCTTTGCTAACTCTGCAGTGCTGATGAAATAACTTAGTTGACTGAATCGAGGGAAACAGAGTTAACATTTCTTGTTGACCACCTTTCATCAGAACTGCAAAGTAAGAAAACAAACAAGTTTCAAATTGCAGAGAAGCAATGATAGGAGTAACAAAAGAAATGTCTCTGACAATGGAGTCCCAGTGAAATCAGATGACACACATGCTGTTAGTGCTGTAAAATAAAGACCCTGCTTTCGTGCAGCCCGTTGGCTCTTCCATCACACTACTCCCACTGCCCCTCCATTGCACTACTGCCCTTCCAGGCGCCACCCTCCCGGCCTCTCCTTCCAGGCTCTGCCGGCCCCTCCTCCTCCACCCCGGACCCTCCTTCTAGGTGCCACTACCTGCCACTGTCCCTCTTTCCAGGCGTGCATCTCCTCTCGGCCCTAGCTCCCTCGCGTGCTTGCTTTCCAATCTCAAATGAGGTCTTGTTAATGGTTGAGATTCTGATGAAATGTTATATAACACAATAATATAAAGCTAGATTTTCTGTCTTTATTCCCACTCTGTTCTGTTCCACCATCTCTCTGCTGTGTCTGTGCAGATCATTGAATATCTAATTGTAGTGATTTACCATCCATTATACATAGAATGGAGCTATTCATGTTGAATGAAGATAATGGGAAGGATTGCCAAAATTAAACAAATTATTGGACCAAATTAAAGCAAATTGCATTGGAACGTAAAGGTCTCAAAATAGAAACAGTTGATGTTGCAAGCTGTGTTGCATTCAGCTATTTAACTGAATTTTGGCTACGTGGAGAAAAACTATTTTGTTTATACAGGTAGTTCTAAATAGGGATATCATTCTCTTGAGCTTTTAGATTTTCTAATTATACACCAATAAAAATCATTTTTTAAACTGCTCAAAATTCAATACTCAACATTCAATATAACTTTGAGTAGTTTATAATTTCATTGTTTAGCTGAGATCTGGAGCTTTCAAAATATAAATGCATAGAATTGTACTTATTAAGATTCCACCTGCAGAGGCTTCATTTAGGGAATGAGAATTCCAAATGGATGTTTTTAAGACTTTGGACTGAAAACACACAAATTAATTTATAAATTGTTAAAATTAGTTTCCATATCTCTCTCCAATTATTTTTAGTTTAGAGATACAGCCTGGAAACAGGCCCACCAGGTCTGTGCCAACCAGCGATCCCCGCACACTAACACTGCCGTGCACACACGACCGACAATTTACAATTTTTACTGAAGCCGATTACTCTACAAACCTATACATCTTTGCTGTGGGGGTAAACCGGAGCACCCGGAGAAAACCCACACAAATCACAGGGAGTTCTTACAAACTCCGTACAGACAGAATCGAACCTGGATCTCTGGCGCTGTAAGGCAGCAACTCTATTGTGCTGCCCCATAATCAAACAACATTTGTTCTTTTAGCAGTGAGAGCACAATGAACATTTTTATTTTTCCAGGAATGTAATGTAGTATTTGTTTTCTTTTCTCCAATCCCTGACATTTATTTTCCTGATTAGATGTCCTGTGGTAGCTAGTACATAGTCAATAACCCTTGGGATTTTCTAGGAATGGTCAGGCAAATGCTTGTTTTTAATGAAATATTTTTTGTTTTCGTCTCTCACCTCACCAAAATCGCAAGGAAAATGTATTTATCGTCTGAATTAGTTTACATATTTCAGAACCTGTGTTATTACATCATTCTTAAGCATAATGTGATCTCCAGTTGTCTTTGCAGTGTGAGTAGAGCATCCCAGATTCATGTGAATTCAAGATGTTCTCTCGAAGTGTTTTCGCTCTGCTGTTCAAGTAGTGATTTCTTGCTGCATTGTTTCCACTATTCTGGTCCCTCAGTTTATTGTTGATCCATTGAATCGGGTTAGAAATTCTATTGCCATTACCTCAGAACTGACGAATCTGTCTTTTCTAGAAAATTTTAAAAATGTGGAAGGTAAATTGTATTCAAGAATAGAAATCATTGGAAAAAAATATTTTTAAGAAACTCCTCATGTCCATATAAGACATTTCACTTTGCACTCTATCCTATGATCAATCTTACAGAAATTGGTATTGCTAGGCCTCCAATTCAAGAAATTTGCTTGATACCTAAAATATGGTCAAGAAGGTAAGAGCCCATGGGATCCAGGGTACCTTGGCAAAATGGATAAAAAACTGGCTTAGTGACAGAAGGCAGAGGGTGATGGTAGAAGGTTGCTTCTGTGACTGGAGGCCGGTGTCCAGTGGGGTGCCGCAGGGATCGGTGTTGGGTCCCTTACTGTTTGTAATCTACATTAATGATCTGGATGTCAATGTACAGGGCATGATCAGCAAGTTTGCAGATGACACAAAGTTAGGGGGGGTGGTGAATAGCGAGGAAGGGATCTGCAAGCTGCAGGAAGATATAGATGAGATGGTCAGATGGGCGGAGCAGTGGCAGATGGAATTTAATCCTGAAAAGTGCGAGGTGATGCACTTTGGCAGAAATAACTTGGAGAGGGAGTACACCATGAATGGAAGGACCCTAGGGAAGACAGGGGTACAGAGGGACCTTGGAGTACAGGTACACAAGTCCTTGAAGGCAGCAGGACAGGTGGACAGGGTGGTCAAAAAGGCATATGGGTTACTGGCCTTCATTAGCCGGGGCATTGAATATAAAAGTAGGGGGGTAATGATGGAATTGTACAGAACACTGGTGAGGCCGCAGCTGGAGTATTGTGTACAGTTCTGGTCACCACATTATAGAAAGGATGTGATAGCTTTGGAGAGGGTGCAGAGGAGATTCACCAGGATGCTGCCAGGGATGAAGGGCCTCGGCTATGAGGAGAGACTGAGCAGACTGGGGTTGTTTTCCCTGGAGCAGAGAAGGCTGAGAGGGGACATGATCGAGGTGTACAAGATCATGAGGGGCATAGATAAGGTAGATGGCGGGGAACTTCTTCCACTGGTGGAAGGTTCAACAACGAGGGGACATAGATACAGGGTAAGGGGAGGGAGGTTTCGGGGGGATGTGAGAAATAACTTTTTCACCCAGAGGGTGGTTGGAGTCTGGAACTCACTGCCTGGGGTGGTGGTGGAGGCGGGAACACTCACAACGTTTAAGAGGCATTTGGATGGGCACTTGAAATGCTACAACATTCAGGGCTACGGTCCAAATGCGGGAAAATGGGATTAAAATTAGACTGTGTTTGGTAACGGGCGGCGCGGACACGATGGGCCGAAGGGCCTCTTTCTATGCTGTGGGACTCTATGACTCTATGGTAACAAGTAATTCTTTTACAAACTCCAAGCTCTCAAATTTTTTTAGATTTTAGATTCTACAGCGCGGAAACAGGCCCTTTCGGCCCACCGAGTCCGCGCCGCCCAGCGATCCCCGCACATTAACACTATCCTACACACACCAGGGACAATTTTTACATTTACCCAGTCAATTAACCTACAAACCTGCACGTCTTTGGAGTGTGGGAGGAAACCGAAGATCTCGGAGAAAACCCACGCAGGTCACGGGGAGAACGTACAAACTCCATACAGACGGCGCCCGTAGTCAGGATCGAAACTGAGTCTCCGGCGCTGCATTCGCTGTAAGGCAGCAACTCTACCGCTGCGCCTTCTAGAACTGATTACTGCTTGGTGCCTGCATTTCAGTACTAAGAAATTGAAAAACAGCTACGCTTGAAGTAAATACGGTCCTATCTAAGCTTGACGGTGACCTTCCAAACAAATTACAGGTGCGCTGCGATCAAATGGATAAATTGCGGAGGTGGAGGAGAAAGGCTATTGGTTTCCTCCCTCTTTCACGTGGCCTCAACACAGCACAATCTAGTCCTGGAAGCAAATCCAACCGTCCAGTCAACTGCCTCTCCCCAAATTCTATGCAATCAGGTCGCTCTGATTGCTGACTCCTGACCCATCATTTGCACATTGATCCTTTAGTGTTCCCCTTCCCCAACCACTATCTCCCTGCTCTCTCTTTCTATTTTGAAGTAGGAGTCTGGAACACACTGATTTAATGTGTTTGAGAACTGGTGAGGAAGTGAGTGGGGCACTGATGGTCTGAGCCAAAAGGTGGGGTCAATTTAGGTAGGATCCAATAAAATTACATGATCGAAATGTATAAAATTGAGAGATATGGATGGGATAGATGGTCAGTCTTTATCTCGGGGTGGAAATGTCATATACTGGATGGCATTGGTTTAAAGTGAGAGGAAGAAAGTTTAAAGGAGATTTACGAGACAAGTTTCTTTAATACAGTGTGTCAGATTCCTAGGCACATTGCCAGGGAAAGTGGTAGAGCCAGATGTGATAGCAATGTTTAAGAGACATTTGGACATATACGTGAACAGGTAGGAATGGAGGGATAAAGAACCTTTGCAGGCAGATGTGCATTTTAAATTGGCATTAGAGTTGGTGCAGACACTGGGCCGAAGGGCATGTTCCTGTGCAATACTGCTCTGTGTTCAGACGATGCAATATTGTGTATAAATGTCCCAACGTTTGCTTGTTGGATTATCGACCTGCTATTTTAAGTAAATTGTATCTGGCGACAATCACCTTCAGCATACTTTTAAAAAAAGATTCTTGAATCAATGATGTTTTATGCAAATTGGGTGCTTTCATTAATCTGTCAAAAGTTTGAACCTTTGCAGTATTAGTCAAATTTAATGTCATACAGCAAAAGTGCGGTGAGATACAGGTATAATTAAAGTTTTGTTTGCAGCAGCATCACAAGCACAGAGACTCAGAAACACACAAAGTAAATTATGGCTCAGATCATGGGCCATTGATAGATACCACCTTCTTGAGGCAGCATCTCGTAGATGCCCTCAATGGTTGGGAAATGGGATGTTTGCCACTTGCTTGGTGAAATTCTACCATTATAACTATTTATTAAACTTGTTAATATCCACTTGATTGATGTTCTTCGTAATGGACCAAATGAGTCGAAAACCAACAAGGTTATCTCAAGTCATCTCCAAATTCTTGGATCTAGGAGTCATCATACTTCTCTGGAACTGGATTCTTGACTTCCTAACCCACAGTCAACAAGGATTGTGGGCCAGCCACTACCAATGATGAGACTACAGGGAAGAGAGAGAGAGAGAGAGAGAGCTTAATAATTATGGTGCCAAGACAACAACATCCCAATGTCAGGAATATGAAGGAGCTAGCTATTCACTTATTAACTTGAGGAAACAAGGCAGTGTACATGGTCCAGTCAGCATCAGTGGTGTTGAAGTGGTGATGGTCCAGAGCAAGTTCCTAAGCTAAATATCACCAACAGTCTGTCATGGACACCAGCACCTCGTCTTTCTTTGAAGATTAGGGAAGTCTGGCAAGTCTCCAACGATTTTTACAAACTTCTCGAGATAGACTGTATAAAGCATCCTATTGGGATGCATCGGTACGAGTTCTACCCAATATCATAAGATATATTGCTGAGGGTGTGGTTGTAGAGTCGTCTACTTCTTGTGCATCCTTTCAAGCTTTTGATTTTCTGCCTAACGGAAACGAGGAGGAATGACTGCATGTAAATGGAACAGATTATGTTGGAAGCTTCCCCGAGACAGCATGAAATGAAGATGGAGTCAATGGGAGTGGAAGGGAAGCCTGATTTGTGTGATGGACTGGGCTACATAAACCTCTAAGAGTTCTGACCCGAAATATCACTCATTCATGTTCTCCTGAGATGCTATCTGTCACGCTGAGCTACTCCAGCACTCTGTGTCTTCCTTTGTAAACCAGCATCTACAATTCCTTGTTTATCGCGTACAACGCAAGTTTTATTATCCCGAGAGCTCAAGATCTGCATTTGTACATGTGCTTATAGAAAGAATAGAGAATTACAAAGATAGGGGTTGCTAGATATGGGTGGGTGGAAAATGGGACTTTCTTTGGGTCACAGCTTTGGTTCCAGAATGGAGTGTTGCTCCTCCTGTGCCAAAGTCAAGAATTTTAATGCATGGCTAAAGAACATTTTGATGGAGGTTTGTGGTCCATATTTATACCAATGGCATAAATAAAACGAAGAATGAGGTCCTTTAGTTTAGAGACACAGCGCGGAAACAGGCCCTTCAGCCCACCGAGTCTGCACCGGCCAGCGATCCCCGCACATTAACACTATCCTACACACTAGGGACAATTTACACATACACAAAGCCAATTAACGTACATACCTGTACGTCTTTGGAGTGTGGGAGGAAACCGAAGATCTCGGAGAAACCCCACGCGGTCACGGGGCGAAAGTACAAATTCCGTCATGACAGCACCCGTAGTCGGATCGAACCCGGGTCTCTGGCGCTGTAAGGAGCAACTCTACCGCTGCGCCACCGTAGCCGCAGGTGTTTACAAAAAAGTAGGTTGACATCAAAGATCAGAACTTCAAGTCGTAATCCCATTTTCCTAACAGCCAGTAAGTACAGAAAAAGGAATCTAAATGAATATGTTGGTGCAGAAATAATATTGGAAGGACAGAATCAAAAAAGGGCACACTGCAAACAGATAAGCAAATACACATTGGCACGGTTCTGAGACATCAAAAATAAGAATGTGGTAATGGGGGATTTCAACCATCCTAACAGAAACTAGGATGATGGAAGAGGAAGGCTTGTGAGTGCAAAATTCTTTGAAATAACTTAAATTTAGTACCCTACAAATTTAATGAGAGGGTGTGCTGCTGGATGTGGTTTTAGAGAATGAACTGGGCAGCTTGCAAGTATGGCAGCACTTTGGAGACAGCAATCTTTATTTGATTAAAATGTGCAAAGTCATGGAAATGAGTGAAGATGAGTAAAACATTTCAATTTTATTAAGGCCCGTTTTAAATTGTATTCAGGCCAATTTTAAACTACATTAAGGCTAATTTTACAAGGCTGAGACATGATATAACCACTAATTTGCTGGTGCTGGAATTATTCAGAGTCGGGCATCTTCTCCCATCAGAGCTTGTCAAATGAAGAAAATAAGTATTAAAGCAAAAAGCTGCAGATGCTGGAAATCTGAAAGAAAAAGAAATAATCCTGGAAACGCTTATTCTTATTTTCTAACATTCAGTGTTGATTCCTGAGGATAGTTACGGGCCCTAGTTGGATGATCAGATACTGTATTTTGACCTCGCATTGGGCCTTTCCGCAACAGTGTCAGAGACCAAGGGCAGAGGACCCATTGGATGGGGATGGAGAATTAATATGCAAGTAAATTGTAAGCTTGGGGTGACCCTTGTGGGCTGATGAGATGTGATTTGCTATTTGAAGTTGGCAATGTTAGAGCAATGGGGATGTGCAAGGAGACAGTATTGAGGGTTTTGGATCAAATATGTTCCAAATAAAAGTAAAGCACGTTTTCCCAACTTGGAAGTAAGGCATAAAAGGCCTTATGACAAAACAGGAGTTTAACATGGAGGTAAGACAGGAGCTGCATAGAAGCATAACATTTTCTAACTAACTAAGTATAGACTAAGTCAGTATCGACTAACTAGGATATCTAACTAAGGGCAGCCACCTTACTGTCAGTTTAGTTTAGAGATACAGCAGGAAAACAGGCCCTTCGATCCACTGAGTCCATGCCGATCAGCGATCCTCGCACACTAACGCTATCCAAGACACACCAGGGACAAGTTAACAACAGTTCAACAGTTCAACAGAGCTTTATTTGTCATTCGGTACCAAGGTACCGAACGAAACTACATAGCAGTCATACAAAAAAGAACACAAGACACATAACCCCAACACAAACGTCCATCACAGTGACTCCAAACACCTCCTCGCTGTGATGGAGGCAACAAAACTTCCATTCTCTTCCCCACGCCCACGGACAGACAGCTCGACCCCGACCGACCCGCACAGTCCCCGCAAGGGGATGGAAGTCCCCGCGGCCGAGTCGCACCGGGCGCTGAAACGTCTCGCGGCCGAGCCGGGCGATGGCCCCGCGACCAAGCCTTGCGCAGCTAAGTCCCATGGCCGAGCCGCACCGGGCGATGTTAAGTCCCGCGGCCGAGCCGCACCAGCGATGAAAAGTCCCGCGGCCGAGCCGCACCAGCGATGAAAAGTCCCGCGGCCGAGCTGCACCGGGCGATGTAAAGTCCCGCGGCCGAGCTGCACCGGGCACTGTTAAGTCCAGCGGCCGAGCCGCACCAGCGATGTAAAGTCCCGCGGCCAAGCCGCACCGGGCGATGAAAAGTCCTGCGGCCGAGCCGCACCGGGCGATGAAAAGTCCAGCGGCCAAGCCGCACCGGGCGATGTTGGGCCCCGCGGCCGAGCCGCACCCGTGAGGAAGAGACCTAAAAGAAAAGTTTCCCCACCATCCCCCCACCCACACCACCCACACCACCACCCCCCACACGTACACAACCAAAAAAATACAAAAACCATCCCAACACCGACACACAACAAAAAAAAAGGAAAAAAGACGAACAGACTGCTAGCGAGCCGCAGCCGTTAGGCGCCGCCACTTCCGCTTGATTATACCAAGTTGGTTAATTATACCAAGCCAATTAACCTACAAACCTGTACGTCTTTGGAGCGTGGGAGAAAACAGGAGATCCGCGGGAAAACCCGCGCAGGCCACGAGGAAAACGTACAAACTCCATACAGACAAGTGCCGGCAGTCAGGATCGAACCCGGGTGTCTGGCGCTGTAAGGCAGCTACTCTAGTGCTGCGCCACTGCGCAACCCTCTTGGAAATAATTCTCTGAGAGACAACAAAAAAATTAGCACTGTTAGAGGCAAAGATAAATCAATCAGTATGGATTTAAGCAAAGGTCTGATTAACCCGGTTGAATTTTCTTAGGTAAAGAAGGGTGATGACAATAGTACATTTGATGTAGTCTGTAAATTCCTACACTTTCGAAAGCATCTTGCTTGGCATTCGATCAGGAAAATAAACGCCCATGGCAACCAAGGGAAAATGGCAGATAGGATTAATAATGATCTTAGTGAGAAAGAGCAAAAGGTTTGTCAATCAGAATTTGTGATTGGCACTGTTCCCAATAGGGTAATAGATCCCATATATATAAAGGACATAAATTTAAATGTAAAGTCTTTGATTTAAAAACTTTGATACTGAACTGCAATTAATAGAAAGCAACTAAATTCTAGGCTGCAGGAAGATATTAATAATTTCCTAGATTTCTAGGAAAAGGACAAAAAAAACATTGACAAATCTACTCTTGCACCAGATGTCACTAAAATAATTGATCCAATGGAAAATAGCACAATGAGAATCCTAATATCAGACCATTTGCTTTGATTTTTCCTGCAAGTAATGATAATCTGCCTAATTGTATTTTAACTAGATTTTTAAAGCAGATTGAACTTATTCCACATGTACAACTTGAACATTTTTGTAGAAACAAAGAACTGCAGATGTTAAGTTAATACACAAAAGGACACAACGTGCTGGAATAACTCAGCAGATCAAGCAGTATCTCTGGAGAACATGGATAGGTGACGTTTCAGATCTGAAGAGTCTCGACCTGAAACATCACCTGTCCATGTCCTCTAGAGATGCTGCTTGACTTGCTGAATTACTCCAGCACTTTGCATCCTTTTGAAAGGAGATGATCAATATGCTTCTTACAGAAGTTTTCAAACCAGCACTAATATGTACCTAATCTTGGTACTTTACATTTCATATGAATTTTAATATTAATATAATGCAACATCAACTGTTCTTTCACCTCTGCATTCCCCAAAGGAAAGGATAGTGGTCATACGACCATCCCGTAACCTATCCTTTGTATTAAAAATTTATATCTCGGCAATGTGGTCTGCATTTTGCTCTTTGAAGGTGAATTTACCACAATGTCAGCTATAGATGGAAAGTAGAATGCAAAACGTACTGAAGAGAACAAGTCATTCATCCATCGCTTTCTTTCAGCCCTTGTGGTAGAACAACTAAGGTTAATAACATTATTTCCCCTCCCAAATATTTCAACCAAGACCTGTGTTAAAGCACAATATTCTCCAGTGGTCCTGAGAGTGGGTAGGGATTAGTAGAGGCAGGTTGTTGTGGAATACCGGAAAAAGGATTTTCTATTGGTTTTGATGATACCCCTTGTTAATAACATTCTAATCAGATAAGTCTTGTTCTTGTCAAAACCTTAATTTTAAAAGCCTCTAACAAAAACACTTTTGTTTCATGTACTTCAGTAAAGATAATAGTCTTAACTATTCTGATTCTAAACCTATTTTATTCTTTCTATAATTGGACACCCAAAACTGAAAAGTACTGTTAATTGCGACTCGTTCTATGCTTTGTGCAAATGTATAAGTACTCTTTTAAATCTAAAATATTATTGTTTGGTTTCCAGACTTTATCTATCAGCCCTCTTGCTCTTCTACGTTCAATATTTGAATTCCTCTGCATGTTTATTATTCAACTTCTTTCTGTTTTATCTTTATTCTGTTATTACTTTGTTTCTTGTTAATTCTAGTTTTCATTAATTTGCATTCCAAAGTTATTAATGTTTTGACAGTAGTGACTTTATGAATTATTTTAAAGTCCTGTATTCTATTGCCAAATGCCCAATCTTGTTTTATCAACAAACTTAGGTTGTTTTACAAACGACCAAATCAACTATACTTGGAATAAAGGTGGAAGCAGTACTTGCTCGTCAAGTAGACCATTTTCTAGGCTTTCCTCAAGCTTTGTAAAAATTGGTCTAGTTTTTTTTGGCAGTGATAATTTAAGAATGTGATCCCTTGGGATCACCTTTATATAGTTCATTTGTTCAACCGGAAAGAAAAATGACATGAAGGGCATGTCAGTGCACATATTCCATGTATGCAGTTGTTTTGCACTTTTTTCCAGTTGAGAATCATGTATTGTGATATTGGAGGGATTGTGATTGTGATATTAAGGTTCTGTGCACATGTCAAATCAGGTAAAATATATTGATATTTTACCTGATTTGACATGTGCACAGAACCTTAATGTTAACAGTTGAGGTGAATGAAATGATTTAAAAGGCAATTTCAATGTTTTCCATTATTAGCTGAGATGTTGAGTCAGAATGTATATGTGAAGAGGTTATACCCAAACCTGTAGAGTAGTGGCCACATCACAGCTGGCTATCACATTAGGTCACTCACTACTTTATGGGAAAGATGTAATTGCAATGAGGTGGTGCAGGAGATTTACAAAGATGTGTTAAGAGAAAGAAATTACAGCTATGACGAAAGATTTGCAGGGGTATGATTTTTTTTTTTGGAGTGGCATTGGCTGAGGGGGACATTGACATCAAGTAAAACAATGAGGGTTGTAAATAGAATTAATAGGTGGATCTATCCCCTGGCCGAAGGATCAATAACTGCAATATATAGCACCAAAATTACTGGTGGACGAATTAGGGGGGAGTTGAGAAACACTTTTTTTCCCACCTGGAGGTTTGAAGGAATTAATTGAAAGGTTAGTAGAAGCAGAATACCTCATCAGAGTTGGGTACCATTTAAAATGCATGACTTGGAGGGTCATAGATCAAATGTTGAATGGTGGGATTCAGCTGGCTAGCTCTTTTTCAACCAACACAGACGTAATAGGCCGAATGGCCAGCTGTGTTGTAAATATTCTATGGTGTGGAAAAATGAGACTTTCATTCTTATCTATTGCAGCTGATTCAGAAAAATCCATAAATACGTAATAACCTTTTGAAGTAATGAATCATTGTATTTGACTTGTACGGTTGGCCTTTATGTTCACTGCAATTTATTCTTTTCAGAATAACTGTCCAACAATTGCAATCTATATTAAACTGATATGTTGTTTCTTTTTTTTTGTTTTCTTTGGCTGTTGGTAATTTATAGATGTGAATCTTTGGAATTACATTTATGCAGTTTGTTTGCATAAACTGAATAAAAATGACATGGAAGGGCACATTGACTCCAGTAATATCTGGTTATTTTACACTTTTATTTTCAGTTGGCAATTTAAAATTATGGCCCTATCTGTACTTTAAATATGTGATAATGGCATGTGTACTAATAAGGGCCAGAACCATTTCTTCAAACTGTGTGAATCGTTGTCACTCACAAATGACAAATGCGCCGTCATTTGCTCTTTTCACGGCTCCCTAAAATCTATACCCTGGAATCAGGGCGATGAAATTAGCCGCTGTGTAAATTGTGTGTCTGAATGGTTCATTATCTAATCACCATTGGAGCTCGAATGATAAAATAGATTTGATTCCAAGAAGAGCTATGGCAGATGAATTCAACTATTTTACAATTTGCACTTAATTTCTTATAGAAACAAGAATGGTGGGGTTCAAAATTAAATGGGAAATTGAATGCAGTGGTACACTTTTAAATGCACTTTTGCTATCTTCAGTTTATTATTATTTTTATATCAATGCACTCTCTAAAGGTACATCCATAACTTGTATTAACAAATCTTAAGTTTAAATTTTCATTTAAAATGCCTCTTTCAGGAGCTTTTGATGATGATGGCATTGTTCACGTTGAAGGGAGTGTGGATCCTGTTCGGGATATTGAAATCATTTACGAAGAACTGAGACTAAAGGATGAAGAGCTAATTATGCCCATTATTGACAAACTAGAGAAAATGTCAGTAAGAGGAAGTGACAAGAAACTAAAACCAGAATATGTAAGTAAAGTATCAACCCCTTTTCCCCCAGTCACCCCCCTCCCAGCTCCCCAGCTGTGTGTGAAATAATTGAAATGCATTGTCTGTCGAATTTCTACTTGTTATCCATGGTCATTCGTTGACAGTTGTATTAAAGGACAGAGTTTAACATGATATTTCTGTATATAAATTATAAAAGTCTGAGGCCAGGAGTTGTAGACATCATTAGCACTGAGTTATTCATTCAGTGGGTAACCTCAGGTCAGAATGCCAGTCTAATGAAAGTATTTGGACAGGCCTTTTACATGTTCGGAAAGCTATACAGATCTTTAAGCCTACTGCTTGATGTGACAGCTCGGGAAAATAATTCCAACTTGTGATTTTTACTTGTGCAGAACATTTCTGTTCTACAAGTTAAAGTTTTGGCCTTTTCATTATTTTCTCTGTCATTTATCTTGATGAAGCTATCCCGACTCTTTGTTGTATTAACCAGCTGGGCCATTTCACCTGCTGAAACCATTAAGGGACTCGGTGTTTTCTCAGATTAATCCTCCTGACACTGGATTTTGCAATGATGGCTCGAGCAGGCATTCAGAATTTGCAGGTGGCCAATGACGCACATAATTGCTGACAATTTTAGGCAATGAATAAAAATGGTCTGCATCACTTGTCAAAGGTTGTATGTAAAGATGCCAACTGAAATCTCCTGAATGCCTTTTTAAGCTTTACAGAATAGTTAGTGAGCAGAATCTAATTTTACTATTGGCTAATAGTAAATAGTAAACTTACTAGCATTTCATGTTTAGCATTTCATATTGTAATGTATGTGTAAGTTCTTAGTGTCATGTCATTAAATTTAAAAATTGTGATGGTCATGAAGAGGTTCCCTGGAAGAGGAAAATCTACTACTTTGCAGACCTTTCATTGTTTTTCCTCAGTGTTAATGTTCGTAATATTAGCCAATAGTAAAATTAGATTCTGCTTCTTGGGGTAAAATGATCATGCATTTATAAAATTGAATCTTGTTTGGAGGCTGCCAATTTCATAGAATGGAGCTTAGAAATTGATGCTCTTAAAATATTCTTAAATTCTATATTTTAATCTTAATGTCTGTATTCTGTCTTTAATATTTTTTAAATATTTCTATCACACATTTATCAAAAAGAAGCAATGTGCATTTTTATACATAAGTCAAGTTTGACCTTTTAAACCTGCCTGCCTTTTATTAACACCTGCTTGTAAAGGGAATTGTGCCACATGCAGCTCTCGATTCAGAGCAGTGAAATGGATAAGAAAAGGCTTCAAGAGTTCAGTTTGTGTCACTTACTGTTTGCCGTTTCCATTTCACAGATGATTAATCTTTCTTTAAGGAAAGGACAGAGAAACAAAGCAAGTTGTCTCTTCCTGCAGTTGCACCTTCTGAATGCTCATTGGTTTGATAACTAGAAGACCTTTTAAATTTCCTGTTGAGAAAGATGTTCTGAAACTGAATGCAGCTGGTTGGAGATCACCAGCATGATTCTGTTACTATTGTGCAATTGAAGTGATTTTTTCCTATTTTCATTTTCTGGAAGTGGGGAGGTATCAGCAAAAAGCAAATACAGAATAAGCTTTTGCCCATCTTTATCTATATTTGATAGAGGTTGGAAAAGTTTGAATGTTTTATTTAGATTATCTTTCTCCCTTCATTTTCCTTATCTTTAGTCATTATTTCAATCCTGGTTCCAATGTTCATTTTCTTTCCCAGTCAGTCTAATGGGGGAGATTACATATTTCAGCAAAGGATTTTCTGTGAAATCTTTACCCGAGTGAAAATTAACAAGTTTCGTTCCATCCCATGAAGCTTCTGTTTTGAATTCAATTATTTAGATAAAAGGAAAATAATTACTTAATTATTCCTGCATTGATTTAGTGTTATGAATGGTAATGCATCTGTTTTTGTGTAATCTTTTCCAGGATATAATGTGCAAAGTGAAGAACTGGATTATAGATGAACAGAAACACGTGCGCTTCTATCCTGATTGGAATGATAAGGAGGTAAGACATGGATGAGTAGAGTACTATATTAATAAACTATGCTAGATGTCATTTTGTCCTATAGAAATCTTGCAATTCAGTTGTTTGAAGGGGGCTGAGACAATTTCCTAGCTATTTTAAATGTCTTGTGATAGGACTAAAGCTGTTAAATTGAAAACTAGTTGGTTTCTTTTAACTTGGAAACAAATATTTTTTTCTCTTTTAATAGATTGATGTTTTGAATAAACATTTGCTATTGACTTCAAAACCAATGATTTATTTGGTTAACTTGTCTGAGAAAGACTATATTAGAAGAAAGAATAAATGGTGAGTTTCCGACTAGAAAGAGGTAATTGGACGTCCAAAAATTGTCCTGTAATGTGGTTGTTGATCTGTGCTCTTATCTGTAAACGCTAATTACGGAAATGTTCCTTAGAACAAATCTTAAAAACAATTTTTGTTATGATGACTCATAACAGTTTTTAAATGAGAACGATGTTTTAATGCCAGTTTGATAAAATTCTGTCACTATAGCTTATGGTAGTGAATTATTTAAAGAATACCCTTTATTATCTGGTGCACTAACTTGATGAATTTCCTTGTTTTGCCTTTTCATTGAAGAAAATTGTACATTTTATAGGATAAAAGTGTTCTCAATGTATAATTTATTCATTTGTACCTAAATGAGCAGATATTTAGATTGGAAATTATCTGATTAAAGGAAATGAAATCTAGAAATACAGAGGGCTAAAGAATATTTCTTAATTGCACATGGATATAACTAAAAGTAATTGTTCTAATTTAGATTACAGTACACACGAGTGGTATGATAGCCATAGGGGATTATTTTGCATCTGTTATCAGCTGGATCAATGAGGAAATGATACCTATTCAAAAGGAATAAGAATAAAATGACTTTAGAAGTAGAGACAATATTAAACAAATTGTCGTCTCTTCATGGATTAATATTTTAATTTCATTTCTATGTTTAGTAGCAGCAGGAAATAATCAATATATAAGAACCTTTACTATAAGGCCCTGATTGAAATATCAGTCTTCATTGTCCTTTTATTTTGTAGACTAATTGTTGCTATCTGAACTTGAAAATTATTTATCAGATATGAGACGGATTCCTGAATCTGAAAGCATTTCACACTTGTACATTGATTAAAAATGAAGTTAACTGGCCGTAATTGTACAGTCAATAATAAACCCTAATAATAAGCAAACTAACAGGAGATGTTTGCCTGCTGTTTTACTTAGAACAATTGTACTTTTGATTTGAACTGGTATTGTGAAAAGAATTAATTTTGTCAAATATCGCAAATCTTTACTTACAAAAGAAAGAAGCTTGTTTGTAAGGGTCATAATCCATTGTTCAATCATAGAATTAAAAATGTGCAACGTACTGTTATCTGTCTTTGTCAGAGGATCAAAGACATTGCAAACAAGTGATGTTCCAAAAGCAAATTTGGTACATAGCCATTCTTCCTATACAATTTGCTGCCTGCTGTTCCTGTTTTCCCTCCAGCAAGTCACTGACTACCACCCCCTGCATGTGCCTGCCCGTAAAAATAATGATTAAGGAAGTTTTTGTCATTCATTTATGAGTGGAAGCATTGCATTATGGGAAAGGCATCTACTAAAATTGGGGGGGGGGTGGGGTGCCTATTTTCTTTTCGAGACAGATCACACCAGAACTGAAATGCTATTTTTTTTCTTCTGCAAAATTTATGTGCAAGGGTTTAAAAAATAAATTTTAGAAGTATCATTGTGGCAGGTTTGTGTGTTCAAGATAATATCACAATGTAGGGACGGAGTTTCCAAATGTGAAAGATGTGCAGTTATCATTCATGCTGGCTGTTTCTTCATTAATATCTTCATGCACCTTATTCACTGAAGAAACATTTGCTTTAAATTAATGGTATTTATTTTTATGCACTCCAAAGACGTACAGGTATGTAGGTTAATTGGCTGGGTAAATGTAAAAATTGTCCCTAGTGGGTGTAGGATAGTGTTAATGTACGGGGATTACTGGGTGGCACGGACTTGGAGGGCCGAAAAGGCCTGTTTCCGGCTGTATGTATATGATATGATATGATATGAAATGAATGTCTGCTAAAATACACAAGGAATATTGAAAAATACACGTAATACTGGAAAGTTAATTTTGTATTACCTGAAGTTCCAAAATATAAGTAACTTAATTTATAAATATTAATGCATCTTTTTAAAGTGACAAATATAAACACTTTTTCAGAAGAGGTATTTGCATTTATTTAATTGCTTTAATTTCAATATTAAAGAACGTGGTGATTTCAATAAACTGACATGAAATTGACATTTTCTTTACATTAGATGGCTGTCATCTTCTGTATGTTTATTGATTTCATTGGAATTGAAAGACATGGACTTGATTGAAGGAGCAAAAGTTTCTATTTACACTTGATTTATGGTGTCCTATGTAAAATAGTAAAGCAACTGCTGTGGTACAGGCTTGGAGTCTCAACTGATAGCATGGTATTAATAGATGGGATGATGGCCTTCATTAAAGGACAAATTCTATTAAAAAAGTGAGAGGTCAGTATAATCTAATTTCTTTAGATTATACTGACTTAGCTCTTTTTTGGATGGCTTTTTTTGTGGCAAGCAAAGGTTTAAGTACAGTTTATAAATAAGCTTTTCAGGATGCTTAAAGATTACATTATTTTGGAAGAGTTGTTGCCTTGTCAGAGGTGCATTAAATATAGACAATTATTTTGTCATTTTTTAATTTGTATAGCACATGGCGAACATGAACAAATTCCTGCATGTATCTGCTGAGTACAATAATAAATAAATTTCATATCTTTCTATGTCCTATAATAGTTGTGATTAAACAGAATTTTATTCTCCCCATCTTGGTCTAATTCGGTATCTTTCCTGTTTTGTAACCTGAATTTGTTGTCACTGATTAGCTCCAATTTTGGTACTGGTATTGGATCATTATTGTTATGTGTACTGAGTTACAGTGAAAACCTTTGTTTACGTGCTATTCAGTCACATCACACTGTGCATGAGTACAATCAAGCAGTCTGCAGAGATTGTTTCACTCGTTTTTTGTTAATTCCACTGCAGTCTTAATATTATTTAAGCATAGCCAGATCATAGCCACAGGAAGAAATGGTTTATCAATTCTCGGACAATTGATTTGTGTATTCACACAGAGAAGTTTAGAGTCCTTTATCAGAGACATGGATTCTAAATGGACTGGTGAGAAGATTAGAAGAGAGTTGAAGAGGCGCATGGAACATGCTGCCTGCAAAATGGCAGAAGCAGAAATTTTCATGACATACAAAGAGTACTTAGATGTGTACTTGAAACTGTGACATGCAGGACTAGAAGTAAAGTGTCAGAAGGTGCCAAGTAGGCCTTGTATAAAATTAATTCAAGCTGTTTTAGTCCAGTTCTTTGTGGCCATTATCTCATGACAATATGTATTGCTCATAACAAAGCTTATACGTGTAAAAATTTGAACAAGCTAATGTCACATTCAAATTGAATATCGGGTTATGGACAAATTTTGAGAAGGTTTACTCTGCATCCAGCACTTGATTTACTTAATTAAATCTTTCTCAGTTGCAAAAAAATATAAAGGCTATTTGTTTCTCCCCAGTACCTCTTCACATGTAAAAATTCTCAAACTGGTTTCTGCCCCTGATTATCAATGCTTCCAGCCCTCATGTAGTAAGGAAAAAAAGTTTAAGCAACATGATCAAAGATTACATTAATTCTCGAGTCCATAAATTACCTTTTTCTTAGTTCAGTAGGTGGTAAAGAACCTTTCAGCGCAGCTGATATATGGTTATGCAACTGTGTACAAAATGTGGATTGCTTAAGTTACCTGTAGCTGATCATATTTTTATAATGGTCTGATCACATATCTAAACATATGATTACATTTACTAAACATAGCACAAAAAGTAAGGAAATTTGTGTTTGGTAGATTATTTCTTTGTTGTAACAATGCTTCTTGGCAATAAATCTTATACCGTTGGAAAGCCTGTTTATTTCCCTTTTAAATGGTGCCACATTTGTAAGGAACATGCATTTGTGGGATGAGCAGCAGAGCTGAGTATGTGGGTTGCGCCCATGAAAAATCTGCCAAATCTTCTCTGCCAATGCCAAACAGCTTATTCTGCTGTTGCTATTGACTCTTGTTTTGAGCTTCTGGTACCCCCAGGTGCTGACAATCAGGTGCCTGATTGGCAGCATCTGTGAGCATGGGCCCTGCTACAGTGGTCAGTAGGTGTCTGCTCCAAGAATCGGCATGCCACGTTTGACTGATCTGGATAGGGCCCGTGCGATAGGGCAACTTCTAGTACCATCTCCAAAGTGAAGGCCAAGTTCCATATAACGGGGATGTCAGAGACAGGCCGCGAAGTGGGCGTCCCAAGAAGACGACACCCGAAGAAGACCGTTTCCTCACCCTGTCAGCACTTAGGAACCGTAGGCTGTCTTCTACAGATTTGCAGTCAAGGTTTGCAGGACGATATGGCCGACGGCTCTCTGCCCAGACAATTCGGAACAGACTGCACGCAGCCCATCTCCGGTCTCATAGGGCTGCCAGGAGGCCTGCCATGACTGCCCTTCACCGTCAGGCCCGCTTGCGCTGGTGTCGGCAACACGTGCACTGGAACCTGAACATGTGGAGGAACGTTATGTTCAGCGATGAGTCCAGATTCTGCCTACGGCAGTTGGATCATAGGGTCAAAGTGTGGAGAAGACGCGGAGAACGCTATGCTGATTGCTGCACCGATAGAGTAACATCTTTTGGTGGAGGCAGTGTGATGGTGTGGGGCGGCATCTCCCTCACTGGAAAAACGAGGCTTGTCATCATTGGAGGCAATCTCAATGCAGAGAGATATCGAGATGAGATTCTGCAACCAGTGGCAATCCCATATCTCCACAGTCTGGGACCGAACTCTATCCTCCAAGATGACAATGCTCGTGCTCGCCCCCACAGAGCAGGGTTTCTCAGAGACTACCTCCAGAATTTGGGAGTGGAGAGGATGGAATGGCCTGCCAGCAGTCCTGACCTCAACCCCATTGAACACTTGTGGGATCAGCTTGGGCATGCTGTTCGTGCCAGAGTGACCAACACAACCACGTTGGCTGACTTGCGACAAATGCTGGTTGAAGAATGGGATGCCATCCCACAACAGTGTATGACCAGGCTGGTGACCAGCATGAGGAGGAGGTGCCAGGCTGTTCTGGCTGTGTATGGTTCTTCCACACGCTACTGAGGCTCCTGTTTATTAAATGAATATATTGTTAAATTGCCAATATGTCTTGTTTCTTCAGACTTCAATCATCCAATCCACCAAACAACACCGAACAAGAGTCAATGGCAGAATAAGCTGTTTGGCATTGGCAGAGAAGATACATTCCCTACAAAGTATTGTTGCTTCAGGTCTCATGGTGGCAACTATTTTGAAACATTAGAGGCAGGAACTTGCCAAAAGCAGGCAAGGGAAAGAAACTAGGGATAGAAAACTTTGAAACCAGAGGTAAATGGAAGTTTGATTTCACCCCTGATCTACAGTACCCCACTAAAATTGTCCCCAGGATGAAGAGTAGTGCTCAAAGGTCTAAGACAAGATAAATCCATAAATGGTCAACTTTGAGGATGACTTGCTTCTATTTAACTGTGTTGGAGGTGACTGAACAGTCCTATGTGAGATCTGCAGATTCTGCTTGATGGGGTGGGTAGTTCAGTGATCGCACTGTTACATGTGACCCACTCTTTCCACCATTTGAATTGGAAATCTATGGCATCTGGGTAATGCATGTTTCAGTTACTACCTCTTGTTAGATTTAAATTCTATTCTGTGCAGCATTTCTCAGGATTTAGTGGATTTAACTTGGGCATGTGTAACTAGTTAGTGATAGTATCAATAGCCATAAATAAGATGTTTCGTAATATAGGTGCCTCCCAGGTTTTGGCAGGGTTCCTTTCCTGGGGACTTCTTGTAACCCGAACAGGTTACCAGTCAGAAGTGCTCTCACATGGCAGAGATGGATTATTTGATAGGAATAGATTGATAGATTGGAAAAGCATTTTAAATTGCATTTTGCATTTTTACGAATAAATCCATTCAGCCATTCTCCCAATAGCTACGTTCGCATCGTACTTAAGATACTTAAGAACTTAAGATATGTTCTTAAGTATCACTGTACTTAACTTGGTGATTTAAACTCAGGTAGACCTGTACCAGTTTTTTTTAAAAGCACAGTCCACTTCAGCTTTATTCAGTTATTGAATGCCAACATGCATCGTTGGGGGTTGCGTTCATCAGCAGCCTGCATGTGTGGAGCAGACCAGCAAACAGCGCAGCACGTCATTTTCGACTGCACTGTCCTTCGTCCCCCTGGTGGAGGGGTAGACCTCACGGCCCTTGATAACAGCACATTGCACTGGCTACAGCGCCTGGAGGGCATTACATAATTTCTGCTGCCTCAAACGCAAGAAGAAGAAGTTATTGAAAATTATATTAGGCTGCAGTGCATACCATTAAACATTGAAAATAAATATTATTAATATTATGCTTTGAGGTTGATGAATGCTACTTTCTGATAGATCATAATCCTGTAAATGGGATCAGTATTCTTTCAGCTACTTGGTGGTTTTATTTTAGTTTTTGAAACTGATAATTTTACTTTTAAATTGAAAATAATTTTGTGAAAAATAGTTGAGAGAAAAGTCTGTACAGTTGACAAACCGAAAATGAAATAATGCCTTCTTGGCCCAGATTTGAACCACAAACATTTATATTCAGAAACATATTAGTAAATTGGAAGTTGTAATTTAATTTGTGGGTGTTGTCACTATTGTTTGTTAATGCTTACATGACTTAATAGTCAGAGTCATAACGCTTGGAAAGAAACTCTTTGGTTCAACTGGTCCATGCTGACCAAGATGTCTACCTAAGCTAGTTCCATTTGTCTGCGTTTAGCCCCTATTCCTCTAAACTTGTCCTACCAATGTATCTGTCGAAATGTTTTTTTAAATTTGTAACTATAACTGCCTGTCTTATTATCTCTGGCAGTTTATTCCATATACCCAATGTTCTCTGTGTGAAAACATGCCCCTCAGATCTCCTTTAAACTTTTCTCTCTCACCTTAATTTACATAATTTACTTAAATTATTGCATCGTATGGGAGGCGCATTCCCAATCTCGTTGTACCCCTGGGTACAATGACAATAAAGATATATTGTATTGTAAACCAATGCCCTGTAGTTTTAGACTTTCTTACCTTGGGCAACAACTGTCATTATCTAACCTATCTATGCTTTTCATGATTTTATAAACTTTTCTATGATCACTCCTCTGCCCCCTTCGCTCCAGGGCAAATAGTCCCAGCCTATCCTGGCTACCCAGTCTCTATTTATAACTTAAACGCTCCAGTTTAAGCACCATCCTTATCAATCTTTTCAGCATTCTGTTGCAATCAAATCAATGCATTTTAGATTTTGAGCTACAGATAAACAATGGTTAGCATAATTGATTTTGTTTTAAATCTAACGACCCGCACTTCAAATTTCTTCAGTACGATAAAAACAAACCATACCAAGACTTTAGAATCTAGTTAGATTTACCCACTGGAGGCCTATGGCTAAGTTTGGAACAATCTCAGGAAAGCAACAAGATTTCAAAAGAGTCATCACCTTCATCACTTTTGTTTGAGGAAGTGATGAAGGTGATCAGTTAATTGTTTGCAATACAACAACTTGGTAAAAGGTATACTGGGTGCAATCAATATTACTGATAGTAAGCTTACATTTGACAGTCTGACAAAAAAATATTATTAAAATTACGACTTTAAAATGTCAGATGTCAAAGTTGTATGCAAAATTTGCATAAGCTTCTTTATGGACTGATCTAAAGCCAATGGGTTGTGCAAATTCTATCTTGTATTCTCTAATTTGTTGATCATAATGGTTGAAAAAATAATGAACACATACCAATCCTGGTGGCATGGTTGCAAATACCATGTGTCATTTTGATGTTGATGATAATTATAGCATTTACTAGACCAAGTGGACCCGTTGGGCCCATTCCTCGTAGAGGGGGGGCAGGGAAGGGGAGAGGGTATGATTGAGTGAGGCCTAGACCCAAAGCCCCTCTTGTATTTTAGCACCCTCAACCCCCCACTCAATCCCCCCCTCCTCCCCCTACTCCTCCCCCCACTAACCCACTCCATCCCCCTAGCCACCCCCACTTGCCCCTACCCTGCCCCCACCCAGGAACGCGGGGGGATGGAGTGGCTGAATGTTAGACCAATGCAGTAGAGATTTGGGGGAGTTTCAAAGGGGGTTCAGGGGGGATGAATTGGGTGAATGGAGGGTGGAAGAGAGGGGGGGATAATGGGGCTGGGGGATGGAGTGGGTGAGAAGAGGATAAGGGGGTGGGTTGTGGGGGGGATGATAAGGAGCTGAGGGGATGTGAATGGAGTGGGTGAGTGGGGCTCGTAAAAAAAAAACCTGAAACCAATTTGTTAATGCAGCACAGGTTTGGGGAATTTTAAGGGGGATTAAGGGGGAATGGAGTGCGTGAGTGGGGCTCTGAAGAAAAATCCTAAACACAATTTCAGTTAATGCAGGAACGGTTTGGGGGAGTTTTAAGGTAGGTGGGGGGGGGTTGAGGTGGGAATGGAGTGCGTGAGTGAGGGGATGGGGTGGCTGAGTAAGGGGAGGGTGTTAGACCAATGCTGTCGAGGTTTGGGGAGTTCTAAAGGGGGTTCAGGGATGATGAATTGGGCGAATGGGGGATGGAAGAGAGGGGATAAGGGGGCTGAGGGGGGGATAAGGGGGTTGAGGTGGGTTGTGTGGGGGATGATAAGTGGGGTTGAGGGGGTGTGGATGGAGTGGATGAGTGCGGCTCTTAAAAAAGCCTGAAGCCAATTTAAATTAATGCAGCACAGGTTTGGGGGAGTTAAGGGGATTGAGGAGGGAAAGGAGTGCGTGAGCGGGGCACTGAAAAAAATTCTAAACATAATTTCAGTTAATGCAGGAGAGGTTTGGGGGAGTTTTAAGGGGGGGGGGTTGAGGTGGGAATGGAGTGCCTGAGTGAGGGGGCGTTTGAGGTGGGAATGGAGTGCCTGAGTGAGGGGGGGTTGAGGTGGGTATGGAGTGGCTGAGTACGGGGAGGGTGTTAGACCAATGCAGTGGAGGTTTGGGGGAGTTTTAAAGGGGGCTCAAGGGGGATGAATTGGGTGAATGGGGAGGGGGGGATAAGGGGGCTGAGGGGGATGGAGTGGGTGAGGGGGATGGAGTGGGTGAGGGGGATGGAGTGGGTGAGGGGAGGATAAGGAGGGTTGAGGTGGGTTGTGGCGGGGGATGATAAGTGGGGTTGATGGGGTATGGATGGAGTGGGAGAGTGGGGCTCTTACAAAAACCTGAAAACAATTTAAGTTAATGCAGGAGAGGTTTGGGAGAGTTTTAACGGGAGATTGAGGTGGGAATGGAGTGCGCTCCCCCCCTCCTCCTCCTCTCCTCCTGCCCCCTCCCCTCCCCTCCTCCTGCCCCCTCCCCTCCCCTCCCCTCCCACCTCACCCAGTCCATCCCCCCCTTCACCCACCATCCCCCTCAGCACTGCCGTCAGTCGGGCGGGTGTCCCCCTCTCGGAGCGGGAGAGGCGACTCCACCTCCCGGCGGTCAGCGCGTCCCGATCTGAGGAATGGCAGGCGCGAGGCATGCCGGGATGGACGGCTGTGCTCGGGGGGGGGGGGGGGGGGAGCGCATTAGTGAAAGGTCCGGGGGGGGGCGGGGGAGCGCATTAGTGAAAGGTCCGGGGGGGGGGGGGGGGGGGGGCGGGGGAGCACATTAGTGAAAGGTCCGGGGGGGGGGGGGGGCGGCGGGGGAGCGCATTAGTGAAAGGTCCGGGGGGGGGGGGGGGGCGGGGGAGCGCATTAGTGAAAGGTCCGGGGGGAGCGCATTAGTAGAGATTTGGGGGAGTTTCAAAGGGGGTTCAGGGGGGATGAATTGGGTGAATGGAGGGTGGAAGAGAGGGGGGATAATGGGGCTGGGGATGGAGTGGGTGAGAAGAGGATAAGGGGGTGGGTTGTGGGGGGGGAATGATAAGGAGTTGAGGGGGTGTGAATGGAGTGGGTGAGTGGGGCTCGTAAAAAAAAACCTGAAACCAATTTAAGTTAATGCAGCACAGGTTTGGGGGAGTTTTAAGGGGGATGAAGGGGGGTATGGAGTGCGTGAGTGGGGCTCTGAAGAAAAATCCTAAACACAATTTCAGTTAATGCAGGAACGGTTTGGGGGAGTTTTAAGGTAGGTGGGGGGTTTGAGGTGGGAATGGAGTGTGTGAGTGAGGGGATAGGGTGGCTGAGTAAGGGGAGGGTGTTAGACCAATGCTGTCGAGGTTTGGGGGAGTTCTAAAGGGGGTTCAGGGAGGATGAATTAGGCGAATGGGGGATGGAAGAGAGGGGATAAGGGGGCTGAGGGGAGGATAAGGGGGTTGAGGGGGGTTGTGTGGGGGATGATAAGTGGGGTTGAGGGGGTGTGGATGGAGTGGGTGAGTGAGGCTCTAAAAAAGCCTGAAGCCAATTTAAATTAATGCAGCACAGGTTTGGGGGAGTTAAGGGGATTGAGGAGGGAAAGGAGTGCGTGAGCGGGGCACTGAAAAAAATTCTAAACACAATTACAGTTAATGCAGGAGAGGTTTGGGGGAGTTTTAAGGGAGGGGGGGTTGAGGTGGGAATGGAGTGGCTGAGTACGGGGAGGGTATTAGACCAATGCAGTGGAGGTTTGGGGGAGTTTTAAAGGGGGCTCAAGGGGGAGGGGGGAGCGAGGGGGGGGAGCGGGATGCGGGGGGGGGGAGAGAGGGAAGCGGGGGGAGGGAAGTGGGGGGGGGGAGCGCATCAGTTAAAGGTCGGGGGGGGAGCGCATTAGTGGAAGGTCCGGGGGGGGAGCGCATTAGTGAAAGGTTCAGGGGGGGGGGGGGAGAGCGCATTAGTGAAAGGTCCGGGGGGGAAGGAAGCGGGGGGGGGGGTGAAAGCGGGAGGGGGGGTGAAAGCAGGGGGGGGGGGGGGGGGGAGCGCATCAGTTAAAGGTCAGGGGGGGGGGAGCGCATTAGTGGAAGGTGCGTGGGGGGGGGGGAGCGCATTAGTGAAAGGCCCGGAGGGGGAGCGGGGGAGGTAGGGGGGGGAGAGGGAAGTGGGGGGGGGGAGCGCATCAGTTAAAGGTCCGGGGGGGGGGGGGAGAGCGCATTAGTGGAAGGTCCGGGAGGGGGAGCGGGGGAGGGAGCGGGGGATGGGGGGGAGCGAGGTAGGGGGCGAGGAGGGGGGGAGCGAGGGGGGGAAGCGGAGCGGGGGGAGCGGAGCGGGGGGGTGGGGGAGCGCATTACTGAAAGGTCCGGGGGGGGGAGCGGGGGAGGTAGGGGGGGGAGAGGGAAGTGGGGGGGGGGAGCGCATCAGTTAAAGGTCCGGGGGGGGGGGGGGGAGCGCATTAGTGGAAGGTCCGGGAGGGGGAGCGGGGGAGGGAGCGGGGGATGGGGGGGAGCGAGGTAGGGGGCGAGGAGGGGGGGAGCGAGGGGGGGATGGAGGGGGGGAAGCGGAGCGGGGGGAGCGGAGCGGGGGGGTGGGGGAGCGCATTACTGAAAGGTCCGGGGGGGGGGGAGCGGGGGAGGGGGGGGGGGGAAGCGAAGCGGGGGGAGAGAAGCGGGGGAGGGCGCATCAGTTAAAGGTCCGGGGGGGGGGGGCGCATTAGTGAAATGTCCGAGCGGGGGAGGGGGGGAGCGAGGGGAGCGGAGCGGGGAGTGCATTAGTGAAAGGTCCGTGGGGGGGGGGGGGGAGCGCATTAGTGAAAGGTCCGAGGGGGGTGGGGGGCGGGGCGGGGAGTGCATCAGTGAAAAGTCCGGGGGGAGGGGGGGAGCGCATTAGTGAAAGGTCCGGGGGGGGGGGGGGCGGGGGAGCGCATTAGTGAAAGGTCCGGGGGGGGGGGGGGGGGGGGGGCGCGGGGGAGCGCATTAGTGAAAGGTCCGGGGGGGGGCGCGGGGGAGCGCATTAGTGAAAGGTCCGGGGGGGGGCGAGAGCGAGCTGATCTGTTGAAGACGTGCGGGTCGCATTGCATTGTGACGTCACACGCTGAACACCGGCGGGGAGCGCGAGCTGATCTCTCATTGGTGCACGGGTGCCATTGTGACGTCACACGCTGAAGCCCTTCAAGAAAAGGGTTAGAAATGAAAATTTTAAACTTTAATATCTCTAGCTTTAAAAATGTAGCTTCAATTTGAATGAAAGTAATTACATTATATGGCCAGGTTAATGGTGAATATGGTGGTGCAAAAATTGTAGCGCTATGGTGTACCGTTTGGAGGAGTAGTCGTTGAAAGTTAAGCATACACACCGTACATACACACGGACATCTAATATATAGATTGCAGAAGATGAAGATGACCCATATAGATCATTGATGCAGTAAATTTGGGTTTGTAATAATGCTTAAGAAATCTGAATGCATATACTGGTAAATGTAGAATTCTTGGATAACAAAATTTCAATGATGGCAGAATCAGTGCCACATGTTTTTTTTATGGGGATGAGTGGGACTCAAGAGTGCAAAAGTAAACCCTTACTTGACTCAGAGATACAGAAGACCTGACTGATGGAAATCTGACTTTATGCAAATTCTCCCATTAATTTAGTTTAGTTTAGAGATACAGCGCGGAAACGCTGTATCTTCGGCCCACCGAGTCTGCACCGATCAACGATCTCCGTATGTTAACACACTAGGGGCATTTATACCAAGCCAATTAACCTACAAACATGTACATCTTTGGAGTGTGGGAGAAAACCGAAGATCTCAGAGAAAACCCACACTGGTCAGGGGGGGGACCTTCAAACTTCGTACAGACAAGCACCCATAGTCAGGATCGAACCAGGATCTCTGGCGCTGCAAGGCAATAGCTCTACCGCTACGCCACTGTGACGCCCAAGAGCATTTAGAACATTTTTTAAGATACGAATGTTGGTTACAGAAATGCAAATATCTTTAGAAGTTAAGAATACAGTTAGCAGCTTAATTGAAAAGATGACCAGTCTTCAAAAAAAACTTTGATTGAAACCTGTCCGAATCAATCTGATGCCATTTTCTTAAAGAATACAGCTGCCGGTTCACAAAGGGAGGCTACTTTAGAGATTTGTTTCAGAAACTGAGAAGATAATCTCTTCGATTTAACATTCTTTGATACATTATAAAGCAATGTAACAATTATGACACTTTAAGGCCATCCAAACCAGCCATTGGATGTGGGGATTCTGATTCTTTACCATTTTAACATTTTAAGATGAAATTGTCACGTTAATTGATTCTCATTGCATTTGTTTGTTCCTGTCTTGCAGTTGTCAGAAACTGAACCCTCATTATCTTGGGGACACTCTGTATTCCTTTTGTGTTCTATTTTTTCCTCCCCCATTCACTTAATTTAAAACCAATTTATTTTCTCACTTTCTCAGTTTTCATGAATGGTATTAACTTGAAAGATTAATTATCTTTCTTGTAGAATCATAGAGCACTACAACATTGAAATGGGCATGATGGGATCCATTTCACGTTATTGAAAGACAAGTGAAGAGATTGTAGGAGCCAATGAAGATCTTTATCTTTAGTTACAGGCGAGGTCCTGGAGGACTGGAGAGTAGTTAATGTTCTTTTGTTTCAGAAGGGAAGTAGAGAAAGTCCATAGTTTTATCGACTGGTGAGCCTCCATCAGTGGTAGGGAGCAATTAGAGAGGATTCTTTGGAATAGGATTTACTCCTATTTGGAAGAGAATGGGTTAAATGGGGACAGTCAGCATGGGTTTGCACATGCCAGGTCATTGCCTTACTAACGATCAAGTTTTTTGTTTGAGGAAGTGATGAAGGTGATCAATGAGGGGAGGGCGGTGGATGTTATCTCCGTGGATTTTCGTAAAGCATTTCATAATGTTCCCATGGTAGTCTGATCAAAAGGATTATGGTGGATGAGATTAACAGTGACTTGATCTTATGGATCCAGAACTGACTTACTGATAGAAGACAGGGGGTTGTCATGAAATTACAATATTCAGGCTGGTGGTCTTTGACCAGTGAAGTTCTGTAGAGATCTGTGCTACGGCCATGACTTGGACATAAATGCAGACGAGCTGGTAGTAAATTTACAGATTTACAGATGACGCCAAGGTTACTGTGAAGAAAGCTGTCAAACTTGCAACCACTTAGATTAGCTCCAAAACGGGTGGAGAAATTGCAGATGAGGTTTAATTGGAGCAAGTGTGAAGAGTTGCACTTTGGGAGGTCGTATTGATGGTACAATATATAATTAATGGAGAGCGGAACTCCATTGGTCACAGTCCTCCAGCCAGAATATCTACCTTTCGCCTCAACCCTCTATCTTGTATGAGTAAGCCAGTTCTGAATCCATATGGCCAAGTCATCGTGAATCCCGCACACCTTAATCTGCTGGATCAGTCTACCATGAGGGATCTTATGAAAAGCCTTACTAAAATCCATGTATACAACATCCACTGCCCTACCTTCATCAATCTCCTTCGTCACCTCCTTAAAAAAAAAACTCAATCAAGTTAGTGAGACATGACTTGCCGCATACAAAACCATGCTGGCTATTCCGAGATATGCCATTGACTTCCAAATGGGAGTACTACGTGCAGTTTTGGTCGGCTCATTGCAGGAATTAATTGGAGGTTTTGGAAAGGGTGCAGAGGAGGTTAATCAGAATGATGCCTGGATTGGGGAGTATTAGCAATAGGGAGAGATTGAAGTGATTTGGGTTGTTTTTCTGGCATGCTGGAGATTGTGGGGTGACCTGATAGAAGTGCATAAAATTATGAAGTATCATAAAATTATGATAGGGTAGATGGTTAGACCATTTTTCCTAGGTTGGACATATCAAATACTAGATGGCATAGCTTTAAGGTGAGAGGGGCAAAGTTTAAAAGAAATGTTTTTACACAGAGTTCGGTGGATGCCTGGAACATGCTGTCAATGGTGGTGGTGGAGGCAGATACAATAGTGGCATTTGAGAGAATGTCTTAATCCATCTTTAGTTTGAATCTCCTCCATATAAAATCACATTTATATGATGTAAGGGGCAACAAAAAGTCAAAGACACTGTGGGAAGCTGCTTATCTTTCCAGCAGTCAGGTTTCTGGGAACTCAGGTAAGCCACCATATTACCCACAGATTACTTGTAAATTTCTCCTTATGAGTTAGACCAGTTAGCCTGACAGTGGTGGTGGGGAAGATGCTGGAGTGAATTATTAAAGAGTTAATAACAGTACATTTGGATAGCAGTAAAAGGATAAGTCCAAGTCAGCATGGATTTATGAAGGGGAAATCATGCTTGACTAATCTTCTGGAATTTTTTGATGATGTGACAAGTAAAATGGATGAAGGGGAGCCAGTGGATGTAGTGAATCTAGACTTTCAGAAAGCCTTTGATAAGGTTCCACACAGGAGATTGGTGAGCAAAATTAGAGCACATGGTATTGGGGTAGAGTGTTGACATGGATAGAGAATTGGTTGGCAGACAGGAAGCAAAGAGTAGGAGTAAACGGGTCCTTTTCAGAATGGCAGGCAGTGGCGAGTGGAGTGCCGCAAGGCTCGGTGTTGGGGCCGCAACTATTCACCATATATATTAATGATTTGGATGAAGGAATTAGAAGTAACACTATCAAGTTTGCAGATGACACAAAGCTGGGTGGCAGTGTGAACTGCGAAGAGGATGTTAGGAGGTTGCAGGGTGACCTGGACAGGTTGAGTGAGTGGGAAGATGCATGGCAGATGCAGTATAATGTAGATAAATGTGAGGTTATCCACTTTGGCGGCAAAAACAAGGAGGCAGATTATTATCTCAATGGTGTCAGGTTAGGTAAGGGGGAAATGCAGCGAGACCTGGGTGTCCTTGTACACCAGCCACTGAAAGTTGGCGTGCAGGTACAGCAGGCAGTGAAGGCAGCTAATGACATGTTGGCCTTCATAACGAGAAGATTTCAGTATAGGAGTAAAGAGGTGCTTCTGCAGTTGTATAGGGCCTTGGTAAGACCACATCTGGAGTACTGTGTACAGTTTTGGTTTCCTAATTTGAGGAAGGACATCATTGTAATTAAGGCAGTGCAGCGTAGGTTCACGAGATTGATCCCTGGGATGGCGGGACTGTCATATGAGGAAAGATTGAAAAGACTAGGCTGGTATTCACTAGAGTTTAGAAGGATGAGAGGGGATCTTATAGAGACATATAAAATTATAAAAGGACTAGACAAGCTAGCTGCAGGAAAAATGTTCCCAATATTGGGGGAGTCCAGAACCAGGGGCCACAGTCTTAGAATAAAGGGGAGGCCTTTTAAAACTGAGGTGAGAAGGAACATTTTCACCCAGAGTTGAGAATTTGTGGAATTCTCTGCCACAGAGGGCAGTAGAGGCCAAATCACTGGATGGATTTAAGAGAGAGTTAGATAGAGCTCTCGGGGCTAGTGGAATCAAGGGGTTTTGGGAGAAGGCAGGCACGGGTTACTGATTGTGGATGATCAGCCATGATCACAATGAATGGCGGTGCTGGCTCGAAGGACTGAATGGCCTCCACCTGCACCTATTTTCTATGTTTCTATGAGTCTTCCAATTTAATTTGTAATTAAGCATTATTAGGGAGCTGAGAAAAGAACAGGCAGGATTGGACAATTTGTTCTGAAAAGCTACATATTGTGAACTCCAGTATAATTAAAAAATGTGTGAATTAATTCAGTAACACACTAATAATTACCAATTCAAGAGTATATTCTATAAATCTATGGCAGAAAGTAATTGAAAGTGTTCTGCAAATGTGGGTACATTTGAAAAAGCCGTTTTCGCCATATTATTCTGACATCTTTTTGTAAATTATAAGTAACCAAGCCTTTCTCTTATAGAGTATGCACCGCATCCTTCTGTAATTTAGATGATCTTTTCACATACGGAGGTCAGAAATATGCCAAATTCCAAGGAAATTACCAGTCTAATTGCACGTGGGTGACAAAAAAACAACTCCCTTGGGAACTTTGACAGACTGCAATTGATCTTGGCTCGCTTAAGTGTTCTAACTAGTGTGGTCCAGTGTGGTGATATGGCCTGGGTTGTAGCATTCAGTGGATAAAATTGACGTCTTTATCAGTTAGAGAATAATAGGAAATTTAAAGATGCATATATTTTTTAAATAGCATAATTTCCATTGCTTGCACATTGTAAAGCAACTGGTAAAAGTGGTGTAATGATGTAGCAGCTGTTACACAACAGGCAATTTGCTTAGTGATTGCAGAAAATAAAAGGAAGGTAAAGTTAAAAAAATGTAAATAATCAGGGACAGATTTTCTTTGCACTGCATTGTTGTAACCTTATTATTTTTTTCTTTCTATCACATTAACAGTAACAACATGAATGTTACTGAATTAATACTATTGAATATTAGTGAATTTCAAAATATTAAATTATTTTAAGAGCTTTTCTGAATATAAAAGTTAATGAATTGGAGTACATGTCATTCTATGAAACACATGGATTGCATTTTCCTTGCTTTGGCTCTCTGCCCAGATTCATTATCCAAGGGTCTCAACTACATTCTCTTAACTACACTTTGTCTGAATGTGGAAGTTAGGACAATTGAATAACCATGCTCAACAGGTGATGCAGAATAGTCTCTCAGAAGCAAGTAAGCCTTGGGTATGCAGGGTGTCAAAAGCTTTTAAAAGAATCAAATGTCCTTAATACAGAAATTTAAAACTACTTCCAATACATTTAATTAGGGAGTTTCCATGTATTTGAATAATTATAAATGTCAAAAAATAATTAAATTAAATAAAAACATGTTGAAACACTAACAAATAATGTAAAATATTGTAATGGAAATTTAAGCACAGCTTGTAGTTAGTTACCTTATCTACAAGTTTGCCAAACATTCCAGTTTTTCCTTTTGTAAGGCTGCTAGTCAGAATGGAAGTATACTCAGCACATCAATGGTGTGGAGCAGATGATTGCATGTGGTGGCATTTGACCTCCAACTTGTCTTGGATTTCTGTCTTTTACAGTGCATGTCTGGTTCAAGAATGGAGCTCTTCTCAAGTGCAATTACAGATGGGGAATAAATGCTGACCCTGTCAGCAATGACCAGATCACTAAAATGAGTACATTTATATATTTAATAAAAACTGCCTTGAAGGGAATGCTCTGTCAGTTGGGCCATTGTTCTTCTCTCATCTTTCATCAACATAGCTAAGTGTGCCCATGTTAATATGTTAAAGTAGATTTTAATAATAATTTCCTGATTAAAAATAGACTGGATTGATTAAAAAAAATTATAATCATAAAATTATTTCTGTACTAATATCAAAAGTAGCTAACCTAGGAATAAAGCATTTCTGAGGAGGTTTTAAAGGCATGCTGTGAATTTGACAAATATGCTTCGGACTACAAAACCTCAACATTAGACTGTTTTCTCTTTGAATTTTGTAGTTGTACTTTAAGCACTGCTGTGAATGACAACTTAATATGTACTATATGAAATATTTATTCCTCTACCGTGTCAAAATGTCTAGGTAGCTGAGGGAATACAAAGAACGTGATGAGATGAAAGCAAAAATAACGTAATGAAGGATGTCCCCTCAAAAATACTTATCATTTAATTTTATTCATGAACCTATCGGAGTTTCATTGAAAACAATTATTCTTATTTTTGTTGCACAGGATACCTTTTGTGTTATATAGCTGTTTTGCTACATTTTCATCGCCAGACTTATCAGTTTTCCTCCTGTAATAAATAAAAGAATGCCCATTTCTATTTAACTTAATTGAGCAATTTAGTTTATTGAGGGAAAAAAATAACTTCAGGGATTAAAGGTTCTAAATAACTGAAATTAAGCCTTGGTGCAGAACAGAATGTCAGTTTGTGTAAAGTAAACAATTGGAATAATATGTATGTACATTATTTGACTATAACTGAGCCAATCTCCCCACTTTGGTATGGATTGATATCCTAAATTAGTCCTGGATATATCTATATATTTTTTGTACTTTGTTTTTCTTACCTTTTATTTTTCTCTTTCGCTAATCTGAGTCTTTGAAGTTTTTTTTTTTTTAATATCCATCTTTAAACTTGCTCTCACTTTTTTTCTTCTGGGTCAAGAAAGCTGACTGACTAATGGGTGTTACTCCAACACTCTGAGGTCTTTTTGAAAACCAACCTCTGCAGTTCCTTGTGTCTCTATCAATAATATAGAATTTGGCTATAAGAGGAAGATATTGAGCTTTGGATTTACAATGGACTTAGTGAAGACAATCTTAGTGATAAAATGATGGCAACAAATTCATACGGTATTGAAAGTTGAAAATAGTGAAGCCCTGGTTCTGTTTAGTATCATTAATTGAATATTGAATTTGTTTTTTTAACATAGTAATAACAAATGTTATTTTACTTGGTGTCACTGGGTATCATTTCTGAATGCAAACTGAACATTTTAATGGATTTTTTTGCCTCCTTTTCTACCTTCCATTTGTTCCCCTCCCAACTCTGCCAAAGAACCCCTCCTTGCGTGGATCCACTTATCACTTGCTAACTCTCGTTCCACCCTTTCTCTTCAACTTTTTCTACCAACTATCTCCCCTCTAAGTCTGAAGAAGGATCATTAGTACATTTCACTTCACAGATGCTACATGACATGCTGTGTTCCCCTAGCAGTATGTTTTGTGTTATTCTTGCTGCACTGTGGTTGACATCACCTGTCCTTGAGCATTTGCTGAAGTAACCATAGTCCATTACTTATTGGCATTATTTGCATAGAAAGGAGTCTGGCAGTCATAATGAATCCTGCCTTTATCTGTCTATATGTACTCCCCAAAGGCAGTCCCTTGATAGCCACCCTGGGATATTTCCCTCAGTATCACAGGATAACTAATAGATCTTAACTTATAAAGGACTATAAATAATACAGACTCTGTATCTTAACTTATAAAGGACTTATAAAGGAAGAGTGACATCACACAAACCAGCCTCTCACCCCTTTCCCCCCCTCCCCCTCAATGTAAGACAAATGTAGAAACCGCTTTTAATAAATCTTGCTATTTCATTGTTCTGCTGGGCTGAGAACGGGCCAGTGAAAAGCCAAAGTCTTGTACTTATTTTGAAATAACTGTATTCAAGAGGTGGTTATATTAAGTGATATATGTAGCACAAATATTTTCTGTTTTAGCATCTATCATCCTCACTTAGCTGGTGAATCAGCACTTTGCCTTGTTGAACACTGTTCACAATCACTGAGAAACATGGGTGCTTAACTGGGTCAGCATTGGATGGTGAACGAGGGTTAAATCTCTTTGAATCATCTATCTGCCCTTTGCAAACACTTTTCTCTGTGACGGTATTGGTAGGAGTGATCATCACACAGTACTAAAGACATGCCTTTGATAGTCAAGAATGTTTAATTGTCATGTGTACTGACAGACGGAACAAATTCTTGTAGCAGACTAACAGGCGTGTAAACACGATATGTATAGATAATATATAATAAACAAAAATTCAATAAATGAATAACCCTAGTAGAACAAAAAACCTCAAGTTCCTTAGTGCCGCCAAAATCGGTCCATTGTTCATAGTTGAGGTTAGCGTTGTGTAATCTTCAAGAGCCTGATGGTGATTGGGAAGAAATTATTCTTGAACCTGGTGTTCATGATTTTTAGACCCCTATACTTTATTGCCAATGGTTGGAAGAAAATAAGATTCTGCCCAGGGTAGTGTGGGGCTTTGGTATTAACTGCCACTTACCCGGGCTCCAGCTTAACCGCCACTTACCCGGGCTCCAGTTTAACCGCCACTTACCCGGGCTCCAGTTTAGCCGACGTCCGAGGCCTCTTCACTGCCGCCGCCGTCCTTCCCGACCTCTTCACCGCCGCCAACCTCTTCACCGCCACCCACGCCCTCCCCGGCCATCCGCTGACCGGGCCGACCGCCACTTACCCGGGCTCCAGTTCCCCGCGGGCCTCCCCCAGCGACCGTTTCAACCCGCGCCGCTGCACTGCCCAGCAGCAGGTCCCAGCCGTCGCTGTACCCGGCCCCCAGGACCAACAACAGGCCGCAGCTCCACCCGGCCCACAGACACCGCGCTGGGCCCACAGCCCCCACCAGGCAGAGTCTCACAGCACCGCTGGGTCCTACTGCCCACCCTCTACTACAGGTAACCGCAGCCAGTTCTCCACTGGATCTCCCCCTTCCCCCTCTAGCCAGGCGACCCTAACTACTCCCCACATCGGTCCTCATGCCCCCCTCTGCTCTGTTAACCCACCACCCCCACATCATACATCCCCTCCACCTCCACCTGCCCTCCTGCCTCCATCCGACCCCAACCCCCACCATTGCCGGGTGTTCACCATCCCCCCCTGACCTCCCCCTTTCAGACACCGAACGGTCTGTCCTCAGCAGAGGCCTTACCTTTGTTCCCCTCCGCCCCCACATCAACGAGTTCCGCGTCCGCCATGACGTGGAGCTCTTCCGCCGCCTCCGCCTCCGCCTCCGAGCCTTTTTCCATGGGAAGGAGTCCTCACCCCCCACTGATGACCCCTTCTCCCGTCTCCAACGGACCCCCTCCTCTTGGACCCCCCCGTTGGCCAACTACCCTCACTAGAACTTTTTATCTCCAACTGCCATCGTGACATTAACCGCCTCAAATTCTCCACTCCCCTGATTAACTCTAACCTCTCCCCTCCTGAACGCTTCGCTGAACACCTGCGCTCGGTCCGCATTGACCAAACTGATCTCCCGGTGGCCGAGCACTTCAACTCCCCCTCCCATTCCCAGTCTGACCTTTCTATCATGGGCCTCCTCCAGTGCCATAGTGAGGCCCACCGGAAATTGGAGGAACAGCACCTCATATTTCGCCTGGGCAGTTTGCAGCCCAGTGGTATGAACATCGACTTCTCCAACTTTAGATAGTTCCTCTGTCCCTCTCATCCCCTCCTCCTTCCCAGATCTCCCTCTATCTTCCTGTCTCCACCTATATCCTTCCTTTGTCCCGCCCCCCCTGACATCAGTCTGAAGAAGGGTCTCGACCCGAAACGTCACCCATTTCTTCTCTCCCGAGATGCTTCCTGACCTGCTGAGTTACTCCAGCATTTTGTGAATAAATACCTTCGAGCTGTCCTTTTGAGGCAGCTTCCCCTATGATCTCATCGATAGTATAGCATGTGGCAAAGCCTTGAGGTCCAAACATATTCTGGCTGTTGTGCTCCAGAACTAGCCACTTTTCCAGTACATCTGTACATATGTAAAATTACTTTGACATCTTGTGTCCACAAAACAAGGACAATCCCTTTTGGGCTGATTATTGGCCATTGAATGTACTTTCAATCATCAATAAATGAAGCATGTCAACAACTGCGATATCAAGCAGCTCTCATTTGGTAAAGACTGTTGCGATTGCTTAATTTGGGTTTCTATAGAAACTGAATTTGAGTTGAATGGGAGGGACCACTGTAGATATAAATTTGATAAGTGTGCCATTAAGAGAGGCATGAAAAACTGCAGATGCTGGAATGCTGAGCCCCCCAAAAAAATGTGCGAGAGGAACTCTGTATGTCACTGAACCGTTGAGTTCCTCTAGCACTTTTTTTGTGGCATTGATATACTATGGTAACACTATACCTAATGGACATCAAGGGGGAAAAAATTAATTGAAGTCATACTCTGCAAAACAATTGTGGAATTAAAAACCTGTGGTATTAGATTAATGGAATTGGCCAATTTTAGACACTTTTTGAGAAAGAAATTATCAAATTCATCTTGTCTTCCAGCACTCTCCTGGGCATTGTGGTATTGAATCCGGGTCTCCAGTGTTCTGGGTCAGTAGTTCTTCCGGCTGCTTCACTGTGCTCAACTCTTCCATCAATTAGTTCAAATCTGCCCTCGTTTTTTTAATTCATCTGCTTCGAGAAAAAAGATCTGTATTTTACTCTTCATAAGCTCTATATGTTCTCCTTTGGCCTTCTCAAACTTATCCAGTCTTCCCTCCCAACTATTTTTTCCCAGCCTAGGCAGCATCCATGCATAGCTCGTTCGGGTTGTTGGAGACAAATTATCTCAACCTACTGCTATTGCAACAAGTGTCCACCAAGGCAGGCTTGGCTGTCCTGCCCAGATAATTCCATTATAAAGTCAGAAAAAGAGCAATGAGTTGCTGCATTTTGTATTGTCAAGGGAAAAGTTGATTGTGCTTTTAATAGGCTTGCATACTGGAAAGTAATCTTCCATGTCTGGAAATTGTCAGGGAGGGAAAAAAATACAAGCTTATTATTGTATTGTTAAAATTTCTAAAAGGTAATATTAAATGCTGAAAGCAAACTGCTGGAGGAGCTCTGCAGGGCAAGCAGCATTTAAGGAAGGAAAAGGACTGTTGACATTCTGGGCTGAGACCTTCAATCTGGAACAAAAGGAGAGATAGCCACTATAAAGAGATGAGAAGAGAAATGGGGCAAGAATTGGCAAGCAATGGGTAGATACAGGTTCCCACTATTCCTTCTATCCGATCCCATAAACTGCAGTCCTTTGTTGTTTCTATTTATCATCACCTCCCAGCTCAGTTGCCATCTCCACCATCCTTTCCCCATCAGACTTTATTTGCCAATCATCTCCTCCTCACCTATCATTAACCAGCTTTTGCCCACCCATTCCCTTCACCTCTTTATATACTAACTATTTCTCTGCTTGCAGTCCAGTTGAAGAGTGTTATCCAAAAACTTCACTTGTCCATTTCCCTCCACAGATGCAGCTTAACCTGAAGAGTTCTTCCAGCAGTTTGTTTTTTTGCTCGATTCCAACATTTGGAGTCTCTTGTATCTCCATTTTGAGTTCTGATCCTTATTTGTTAAATGCCAATCATACCAATTTAGTTTAATTTAGAGATACAGTGTGGAAACAGGCCCTCTGGCTCACCGAGTCCACGCACTAGGGACAATTTGCAGAAGTCAATTAACCCACAAACCTGCACATTTGTGGAGTGTGGGAGGAATCCAGAGCACCTGGGGAAAACCTATGCAGACGCAGAGAATGTACAGACAGCACCTGTTGTCAGGATTGAACCTGGATCTCTAACATTGTAAGGTATACCCTGGTTCAATTGGATTTGGTTAATTTGGAGTAATGTTCAATTGAATTTGGTTAATTTGGAGTCTGTTGAATGATCATAATTTTTTAAATATTGATTTAAAGGGGACTTAAGAGGCAAGTTTTTCATCTAGGTTGATGGGTATATGGAACAAGCGGCCTGCAGAAGTGGTGGAGGTGGGAACATTTACATGTTTAAAAGATATTTAGACATGTACATGGATAATACAGATTGAGAAGGATGGAGGCAAACGGGACCAGCTCAGGAAGTCATCTTGGTTGGCTTGGACGAGTTGATTTGAAGAATCACATTCTATGCTGTAACTCTGCGACTCTGTACATTTAAAACATTAATCGTCACTTGAGCTCAGTTCTAATCACACTGATAAACGGAGTATCAATACATTTTTACTTTGAACTGCGGTTAGTTCTAATTGTTTTCTGTTTTAATTTAAACATTAGGTAATTTTGACCTTGTTTAATTACGTAATTTTACAGTTATTTTGTGAACTCTGAGATATTCAGAAATATTGGACATTATTGTGTTTGAGCTGGCCTGCTAACAGTGTATTCCACTGCCTTCCAAACACACCCACCTTTTTCTGGTGGCTTCTTTTTATTATGGGCGTCCCAGCAGGTCTGATTAATTTGGACACCTGACTATTGGCACCATTCCAAGAAGCAGATCAGGCTGAGAACAGCAACATGTCCTTAGTTGTTAGGTCCCAAGGCCATGCCCATAGAATGCCTGGTCGCCCTATTGACTGCTTCTGTTGTTGGCCTTGTTCCATTAACTCAAAGATGTGCATTTAAGAAATAGAAACATTTGGACCATTTTTGGTAACCCCACATTGTTGGCAAAAGGAACAATGATCAACGATATTTAAAAATTGTAAGTGGAAGAAAAAAAATCTACTTAAGGGTGCCTTTTAAATGCAAGTAAAATAAAAGAATCCTTAGCAACATTTTAGTCAACTTCAATGATGCCATTCAAAGAAATGGATATCAGTTATTTGTGGTATAGAGAATCTGACCTGATGCAAGGTATATAGGACCCATCAGAGCTGATACTGCAGGTGAAAAGACATCAGATGTTTTGACATTAAGCTTGTATGTGTCATTTACTTTGCAGCAAGTTGTCCTGCCTTCTGCAGTGAGCTGACATTTTTCAGCAGAGCTGACAAGTGAAGGCTAATCTGATCTGGTCCATTTGTATCTGACAGCCCAGGGTTTGTCTTTTACACCTCAAGCTTGCCCATTCTTTCCACACAACTGATTTATTTTCAACAGTTCTATTAATGGACCATGTTCAATTCTTCTCTCATAATCTTTGATTTCTCCTGTAGTTCAGACATAAATGACTCAGTTTCCACAACCATCAGAAAAGAAATCGTCCCTCATTGTATCTAAAATCAGTTTCCTTTTATTCTCAGTATTCTTGTCATGAGTCATTCTTCCATACTCCAATGAGTATATGGCCACTGTGCTCTTATTTCCTATAAACAACCATTTATTCCAGGAATTTAATCTTATGCCTGCTTGAGAAGGCTAAAACTATATGCAGCATTCCAGATATGGTCTCACCAAAGCCCTGTACAGTTGTAGCAATATTCCCCAACTTTCTTTAATTTCATCCCTTTTGCCAACTACAATGTGGGTGTACCAAAATCTGCCCAATTTTTTTTCTTTTTCTTTAATGCACACTTTTGAGTTAATGGAACATGTCAACTGTGGTTAATTGACAGCCTTAAGGAAATAATGCATAATATTTTTACATCTGGAATAAATGCTCATTTGTTAAATCTATCAGTATGTTTGTCATTTGCTAGCAATATAACAGCCATAGTTATTTGTCACAAAGCAGATGTTGATTTGACAACAAGCATATTTAAAACAAAATAGTCTCAGCGAAATTATATAATATAAGATAATTGCTGGAATTTGTTCTAACAGCAACATTTGGGAGTTCTTGACAGTAAACATTTGTGTTTTGTATTTTGGTGTTCTCTGAATTATAGGAAAAGTGCTGTGATGGCAATCAAAACTTTTTTTAAATTTATTAGTGGAATGGTAATGCTTTTAATTTGAACTAAAGTAAGTAATTGAAATTGAAATGATTACAAGTATTATTAGTTACCAAAGACTATTTTTGAATGTTTTAAGCTGATAAATGATTAGCAGAAATAATTATCCTATTTGCTTTAATTACATTAAAATGTGGTGAACATCAACTAATTTTTATACTTAATATGCAAAGATTTCCACTAGATTTGCAATGCAAGTCATTGAAATGCCATCATTACAAGAATAAAAATGCAAGCACCATTTATTCAGGGAAGTAAAAGGTCTTGTATAGATCTGGGCTTGGTGTTTATGAATAATGGTACATCAGACCTTGTTCTGCCATTCACAATTACTGTCTATCTGAATAATTCTACGAAAGTGGACCACAGATTAATATTCTGAATTATAAGGCCTTTTTTTCCTGTTATAAATTGATATATGAGAAATGTTAGACTTTCAAATGTGATCAGAAAGTGTCTTTTTTAGGGCATGTAGTTGGAAACTATTTTGATGGATAACAGTATAAATATTAAGAGCTAAATCTCCAATATCTGGTTTGAAAATTAGTCTGCTGACTTAAATGTCTTTTTTATAGGTCTCAGCGTCTACGTTAGGATTTAAATAGCAAGGACTAATAACAGACTTGGAATATGAGTAAACTGAGGGATAGATCACCTAATTCAAAACTTGGATCAGAAGATAAATCTGTTAAATATCATCATTCTTTATGCCAGCAGGATTCCCTTCAAGTAATTGAATAAAGGGTTGATAGGTTAATACAACAGTATGATAGTGATGTGTATTAGTCATGTTAGGATTTCATTTGTATCATGGGTGTATTAGTAATATATTCAAGCTTGAAATCTAGGATTTAGCCAGAAACAATAGAGAATTTACATTGCAAACTTTGATAAAATATAAAATTTTCATAAATGTATACTTTTTAAAAGCACTGACACTAGTTGTGAAAGTGTTTTATTGTGGTGAGGCAATAAGAGAAGGAAAGGGGAATATGTGACTCCTTGAAATCAAACTCTACAATGACAACTTGTGTACAGGTATGTAGGTTAATTGGCTGGGTAAATGTAAAAATTGTCCCTAGTGGGTGTAGGATAGTGTTAATGTACGGGGATCGCTGGGCGGCACGGGCTTGGTGGGCCGAAAAGGCCTGTTTCCGGCTGTATATATATGATATGATGATATCTATTCTATCTATCTTCTTAAAACTCAGATCTTGTGTATGTATGAATATATGTATATATATATATATCTGTGATTCGGCTGATTACGGCAAAACGGTAAACCGTAGCGCCACGATTTTTGCGCCGCCTTAATCACCACGCGGACAGCTGCTGGAAAATGGTTTTTTAATTTAATTCGGTCGCATATTTTTTAAGTGACAGAGGTTTTAAAGCGCTGCCCCCCCTGATTTATTTAAGGTTTTCAGGGGGGAGCTGTGGTGCGGCTGTGCTCAGTACGCATGCGCGGTATCTCCTCACTTGTATATATATTTCACTGATTTCGGCTGATTACGGCAAAACGGTAAACCGTAGCGCCACAATTTTTGCACCGCCTAATCACACCGATGAACGCTTGCCGAAAATGATATTTTTATTTAATTCGGTCGTATATTTTTTAAGTTACAGAGCTTTAAAAGTCAAGACATTTTTTCTCTCAGTTATTTCGGCTGATTTCGGCAAAAACGGTGAACCGTAGCGCCACGATTTTTGCACCGCCTTAATCACCACGCTGAACGCTGCTGGAAAATGATTTTTTTATTTGATTCGGTCGCGTATTTGTTAAGTTACAGAGGTTTTAGTAAAAAAAACAAAAAAAACCAGCCGTTTTTTCAATTGCCTTCAGCGTGTGACGTCAAAAAGCTCGTGCAACCCCCCTCCTACTGATTTATTGAAGGCTTTCGGTGTGGCGCTGCTGTGCGTATGGGCTCACCTCTCCTCTCTCCCCTTGCTTCTCTCCTCTCTCCCACACCCGGGAGACCCTCTCCCCACTATCCCCCCCCCCCCGGACCTTTCACTGATGCGCTCCCCCGCCCCCCACGGACCTTTCACTAATGCGCACCACCCCCCCCCCCCCGAACTTTCACTGATGCGCTCCCCGCTCCCCCCCCCCCCAGGCCTGTTGGTGCTGGGGGCAAGAGAGAGTAGGGGAAAGGGGTGTGCTGGGGAAAGGGGGGAGAGTAAGAGTGTGTCTGGGGGAGAGAGAATGGTGGCGGGGTCTGAGAATGGGGACTGGGGAGGGGGACAACAGGGGTCGTCCGGAGGGGGCTTGGTGGTGGGGGAAATAGGGGTACTGGCAAAGGGGGAGGTCGTGGGGAAAGGGGGGGTGTGGAGAGAGTAAGATTGGGGTTGGGGGAGGTGAGAATGGGGGGTGTGGGAATGGGCCCAACGGGCCCTCTTCGCTAGTATATATTATATCACCCTTTAAAGTAAAATATAAACGACTGAAGGTATTTCACTGAAACATTATGAAGCAGAATCTATAGTTTTGAGATATATGGGAAGAGGATCAAATGTGTGGTTGATGAAGTTTTTAAAGGAGAGTAGGGCAGGTTTAAGGAGGAAATTCTAGAGCTTGTGACATTGGTAACTGAAGGCAAAATCCTGAATTGCAATCAACAATGTTTAGTTGGATTTGTAGAAGTGCAAGTTAACTTGTCTTGTAAGGCAAACTTGTTAAATGCAAACATATGGGGTGGAGAATCTTTGGAGGATCTTAAACGACGATGAGAACTAAAATACTTACATAAATAGCATAATAAAAGTTATGATAATTGGCAGATTATGGGCTCTGTTTCATGGAAAGTTGAACCAAGGAGGAATACGAATAGTTCATTGTGGAAGTCACAATAACATGGATGAGGGTTTCAGCAAATGAACTTCGGCAAGTGCAGAATTGGGCAGTTTTTAACTTGATTTGTTGTTTGTGAGGATATTACAATGTGGTTGGCAGATTGTTGGCACCACAGTTGCTAAATATCAGCAGTCCTTTACCGTGGTTGCCTGTCTGCCAGCCATTCCAGTTCATGCCAACCAACCAGTGACATTGGGATGGTGATTAACGTCCTACCGAGTGTGCTGGATTTTTGAACAGTTTTCTCCAAGGTCATTGGCAGAGCCTGCAGCTTTACAGCTGACTATAAAATTACAGGTTAAAAAAACACAACATATTTACCTAGATTTAAAATGTTTACTGTATCCATTTATTCAACATGTGGGTGCCATTTACCAATTTCAAATATAAATGTAAATTAATAGAACTCTATGATTTACGTATAATACATAAATTTCTTGTTTGTTTCACCTTGTCCATAATTTTCTTGTACCAATAACCTTTTTCACTCTAAATCATTCTTTCACTTATGTTTATTCACAAAATACTGGAGTAACTCAGCAGGTCAGGCAGCATCTCAGGAGAGAAGGAATGGGTGACGTTTCGGGTCGAGACCCTTCTTCAGACTGATGTCAGGGGGTGGGTGTAGATCAGTGCATGTTCCTTTAACATAGTGACCTCACCACTACTAACCACTCCCCATGGTCTCTTGTATAACTGTAGCTTCCCCACCTCCAGCTCGCTCTCTAGTGCCAGTGATGACCACGGACAGCTAGGGCATAATGTGTGTAGTGCTATTAATAAACTTATTTAGTAAAAGACTCTGCGTACGAGTGACATCCTTTTACATGGTGTCAGATCGGTAGACTTGCGTCTCCTGTTTATCGGTTTTTATTTTATTATTTGTTTCTCCCAATTGTGTCCCCTCCTTCCACTTTGCTATGGCTTCCTCGTGTCGTCGTCCGGACACGCTCGTTTTCGATGGGGACATAGTGCACCGCTGGACGGTCTTCCAGCGGGACTACGAACACTATATCGCGATTGCCCATCCTGATGCAACTGCTGCAGTACGAGCTCACCTGCTCCTCAACCTGGCTGGTCCGGAGGCAATGGAACGATATGCTTCGTTCGATTTCGTCCCTCCGGAGGACCGCGACGACCCGGTATGTCTCATGGCCAAGTTCACTGCCCTTTGTGATATACCCACCAATAACATTATCGAGCGTTTTAACTTTTTCACGCGTCGTCAGGCTCCTGGGGAGCACGTTGACACCTTCATTGCTTCTTTGAGGCATATGGCTCGGAGGTGCCGCCTTGAAAAGATCACGCCCGACGAGATGATCAGGGACGTCCTGGTCAACGGTCTCCTAAACTGCAAGCTACGTGACGAGCTCCTGATGAAGCCTGACCTGTCGCTAAAGGACGCCGTGCATGCTGCACGCATGGCTTCTGCTGTTGCCTCAGTATCTCGGCCGGCGTCCCATGACATAAATTTCACCGGACGCCGGCGGCTAAATGCCCCGCCGGTCAGGGTCGACCCCTCCGCGCCCACTACGGTCACCCCTCGCCGATGCACAAACTGCAACTTCTCGTCACACCAGTTTAACGTTTGCCCAGCGCAGGGCAAAACTTGTAATTCCTGCGGGAAAATGAACCACTTTTCTGCAGCCTGTCGTTCTCGTGGGAGACCTGTCCCTGCTCCTAGAAGGAGTCTAAACAACCTTGCGAACAGTGATAGCGCAACCGGTTCCCAGCACCAACACGAGGAACTCCCCGATCCAGATACAGTGTTTTCGCTTTTGGGTGCACCTGCGTTGATAACGGATCCTTCCGTGCATGTTACTGTCAATGGACACTCCTTCCCTGCGAAGGTCGATACTGGTGCTTTTGCAAATGTTATGTCTGTTGGCCTCTTCGAGCAGATAAGCTCGGGGGAGAGGGTTACTCCTGACAACTCCCGCCTTCATGCCTATGGGGGAGGTGTTCTGGTTGCCGTGGGGAAGGCAACGGTTATCTGTACTGTTCTGAAGACCTCTCGGCCCCTCACGTTCCTCCTGCTAGCATCTGACAACGTCACCCTGCTGGGCGCCCGTGCATGCCAGGACTTTGGCTTGGTTTCATTCCACCGCGACATCCACCTGGTGGAGGCCCCCATGGACCCCCTGATCGAGTATCCCGACCGATTTGATGACGTCCTGGGGAAGCTGCCCTGTGCCTACAAGATCGTTGTTGACCCGGGGGTCAACCCGGTGGTTAGACCGGCCCACCGTGTGTCTTTTGCCATGAAGGGCCGCGTGGAGTCCACACTACGTGGCATGGTGGACATGGGCATCCTCAAGGAGGTGAGTGCCCCCACCCAGTGGGTCTCCACCATGGTGGTCGCTGCCAAGAAGGATGCGAGCGAGATCAGGATCTGCATCAACCCAAAAGACCTGAACCTGGCTATCAAACGCCCGCACTACCCCATGCGGACGGTGGAGGACGTCGCGGCACAGGTCGGTCCAGCCACAGTTTTCTCGGTCCTAGATGCCAAGAGCTCCTTTTGGCAGATCCCTTTGGATGCACGTTCCTCCTTCCTGACCACCTTCAGCACACCTTTTGGCAGGTTCCGTTTCCTCCGCATGCCTTTTGGGATCAACTCAGCAAGCGAGGTTTTCCAGCGTACAATGGAACAGCTGTTTGCCGGGTTGCCGTGCGCCATCATTGTGGATGACATCCTGGTGTACGGGAGGGACGTCGCTGAGCACGACCGACACCTCCGCCAAGTCCTGGACAGGGCTCGTGAGATCAATCTCAAACTCAATCAACGGAAGTGTCGATTCCGCGTTGAGGAAGTCACCTACGTTGGCCATGTTTTCACGGCGGGGTGCCTGAAGCCAGACCCCGAGAAGACGGCGGCGATCACCGATATGCCCGCTCCCACTGACGTGCCCGGCCTGCAGCGCTTTCTGGGCATGGTCAACTACTTAGGCAAGTTCATACCCGACCTCAGCGAACTGAGTGCCCCCCTGAGGGAGCTGACCAAGAAGGAATATGCCTGGGCCTGGCTCCCGCACCACCAGTCGGCCTTCGTGGCCCTGAAGTCCAGACTCGCACGGACCCCCACTTTGCAGTTTTTCGACCTGAACAGGCCAATCGTCCTCACCTGCGATGCATCTCGGTTCGGCCTTGGTGCTGCTTGCCTGCAGCTCTATGACGACCGGCAGCTGCCCGTCTCCTATGCCTCTCGCACAATGACCCCTGCTGAACAGCGATACGCGCAGATTGAAAAAGAGCTCCTTGCCGTGGTGTTCGCGTGCTCCAAATTCAAAGACTACGTTCTGGGCAACACCTTCACCATCGAAACTGACCACCAACCGCTGGTCTCTATTCTGAACAAGCCCATCCACGCAGCCTCGTCCCGTTTGCAGCGAATGATGCTGCAGCTTCAGCGCTTTACCTTCGATATCGTGTACCGCAAGGGCAAGGAGATGTTCGTGGCAGACACTTTGTCCCGTGCCCCACTACCTTCCATTTCCCGCCATCCGTACGAATCGGCTGACCTGATGGTGCTGAACGTCAACATCGTTCCATCTTGGCAGATGCAGTCCCTGGTCACACACACTGCCGCTGATCCTGCCCTGCAACAGCTGGAGAGCGTCATCCGCCGTGGCTGGCCTGACCGACGGTCTTCCCTGCCGGCTGGTGCCGTGCCCTACTTCCTGGTTCGGGATGAACTGGTGCTGCACGAGGGCGTAGTGGTGAAGGGTCACAAGGTCGTGGTGCCGGCCGCGCTGCGAGATCACTACTTCAAGACTGCCCACAACGGACACCCCGGGGTGGAGGCCACTTTATCCCAGGCCCAAGCACAATTTTACTGGCCTGGCATGGTTCGGGACATCCGGGACAGGGTCTCCGCCTGCGCTGCCTGCAACCGCCTACTACCTCATCAGCAGCGCCAGCCTCTCCTGCAGCAGCCGGCTCCCGAGTTGCCGTGGATGGCTGTTGCCGCCGACATTTTCGAGTGGCGTGGCAAACACTACCTGGTCCTGGTGGACTCCTACTCCAGCTGGTTCGAGGTGGACCTGCTGCCGTCCCTCACGTCTGCTGCCGTCATCGGGAAGCTTCGCCGCCACTTCTCTACCTTTGGTTCCCCGGCATCCCTCCAGTCCGACAACGGGAGCCAGTTTACCAGCGCGGAGTTTGCCGCTTTCGCCACCCTGTGGAACTTTCGCCACATCACCAGCAGCCCCGAATACCCGCAAAGCAATGGACTTGCAGAGCGCGCTGTCCGCAGCGCGAAGGAACTCATGGAACGTTGTCGGTTTACCAGTTCTGACTTGTACCTTGCCCTCCTCAACCTCCGCAACATCACCCGGGACCCCGCGCTCGGCTCCCCGGCCCAGCGCCTCATGTCCCGCACCACTAGACCCCCCATCCCCGTCTCCCAGCAATCCCTGAAACCAACGGCTCGCAGCCCTGCAGCTGTCAAGGAGCGCATCATCGAAAAGCAAGTGATTCAGAAACGCTCCTTTGACAAATCGTCCCGTCCCCTTCCCCCTCTGTTCGCTGGCCAGGTTGTCCGGATGGAGTCCGCCTCGGGTCACCACCGGCTGGCCGTGGTCGTCGGCAATGCTGACTCTCCACGGTCGTACCTGGTTAATTACGAGGGCACCGTGTACCGTCGTACCCGACAGCACCTGATGCTGGTCAACGAGCCTGCACCGCCTCCCGCGGTCCCGTATTCACCTCCCGTCCAGTCACCGGTGCCTGATGTGCCTCCTGCTCCCGTCCATCCTCGCGTGCCCCAACCTGCGCCGTCTCGACTGTCTGTGCCCGGCTCGCCCCAGCCCCCTTCCCCTCCTTCGCCTGCGCGTTTGCGGGTATCGCCGCCCCGTTCTCCTCCTTCCCCTGGTTCCCCTGCCTCGGTACCCGCACCCGTCCCTGCTCTTCCTTCGGCCGAAGGGGATGGGGGGTTGCGCACCCGCTCTGGGCGAGTGGTCAAGCCGCCTGTCCGGTACGGTGGGTACGAGTAGTCTGTGTGGTGCTGCATTCTATCTGCTCCCTGCTTATAGTTTAAGTCTAGCGTATGAGCCGTGGTCGCTTTTGTTTCCAAGAGGAAGGATGTAGATCAGTGCATGTTCCTTTAACATAGTGACCTCACCACTACTAACCACTCCCCATGGTCTCTTGTATAACTGTAGCTTCCCCACCTCCAGCTCGCTCTCTAGTGCCAGTGATGACCACGGACAGCTAGGGCATAATGTGTGTAGTGCTATTAATAAACTTATTTAGTAAAAGACTCTGCGTACGAGTGACATCCTTTTACAGCGGGACAAAGGAAGGATATAGGTGGAGACAGGATAGAGGGAGAACTGGGAAGAGGGAGGGGAATAGAGGGACAGAGGAACTATCTAAAGTTGGAGAAGTCAATGTTCATACCGCTGGGCTGCAAACTGCCCAAGTGAAATATGAGGTGCTGTTCCTCCAATTTCCGGTGGGCCTTACTATGGCACTGGAGGAGGCCCATGACAGAAAGGTCAGGATGATTTGTTGGATACTGGCTGATGGGGTGGAAGGTGAGAACGAGGGGGATTCTGTCCTTGTTACGAATGGGTGGAGGGGTAGCAAGAGCGGAGCTGCGGGATATAGAAGAGGCCCTAGTGGGAGCCTCATCTATAATGGAAGAGGGGAAGCCCCATTTCCTGAAGAAGATTTTTTCACAAAATGCTGGAGTAACTCGGCAGGTCAGGCAGCATCTCAGGAGAGAAGGAAAGGGTGACGTTTCGGGTCGAGACCCTTCTTCAGACTGATTTCTCCTTTCACTTATGTTTGTTCATTTCCAACTTGCAGTATAATGATGTTTGATCTACTTCCTCAATGTAAGATTGCTCATGGAGAGCAAGCAGCCACACCTCTTTACAAACTATGCTTCATATGGTCTATGCTTTATATACTCTAATAATGCTAATATGCCCTGAAGCATCCCATGGTAATTACATTATTAGCTCAAACAGAGGCATTTCTCTTCCTATACAATTTTGCAGGACCTGTAAATCATCTGCAATCTAATGGAATGATGAACTCTTAACTACTGCATTCCATTCTGGTCAATGAAAAGCATGCCTACTCTGTGCTACCTGTTTAATTATGGCTCATTATTTGCTAAATTCCTCATTTGTCCAATTCTGTTATTTGTCAGCAAAAGTTTCTTTTTGATTAATGTTCGCTGACATTGTCCAAAGAAAATACATCCTTTGGTTTTGTGTATTATTTGGTTGCAGATCAAAAGAGCATAAAACTGGAGAATCAGGGAAATGTATAATCAATAGGAGCAAGGTAGGAACACAGAAAAATTAAGAAGCAACCATTTGTGTTGCAAGAACATTATACACCTCAAGGGTTTTCAAAATTCCAGTATATTCTTAACTATACTATTGGAAAGATTGGCATGCAAAGTATGTTTGCAGATGATCTGCTAGTGCCTCTGTGTTCACCTTTGGCACTGGATGGAAGGGCCACAGAAATAATACCCCTTGCTGATATGAGCTTGTTCCCATGGTACGTTGACTGGAGAGGTACATATGGTAATAATAAGCATTTAACAATGGAGGAATGAGTTATTTGAGTAGCCTTGGTCAATAAAACTCTGCAATGTCAGAGACTTCTTTTTCAATAGAAATACTCCAGTCTTCAAAGGAAAGAATACTTGTAAGAGCAAGAATTCCTGTTTCTATGTAGCCATCAGAAACATTTCAAAAGGGAACTGCATGGAGAACAAAGCATAGTGGAAAAGAGAGGGTATTACCGGTGATTTCTGATAAAGGAGTCGAGTCAAGAGTGTTTAATTGCTATTTGCATTGGGAATGGTACAATAAATTTTGTACTTGTTGCAGCTTTACAGGCACACTAACTCAACAACACAATAAATAAATTTACAATAGTATACAATAAATTATCAATAATACCAGGTAACCAGAACAAACTACTACAACCTATAAGAAATACGTAGTACTTTATTGCTGAGGAAAGGTTGTGGTTAGGATGGTGCAGTGTGGTTCAAGAGCCTGATGATTGCGGAAAGAAGGGGCGGCACAGTGGCGCAGCGGTGGAGCTGCTGCCTCGCAGCACCAGAGACCCAGTTTCGATTTGACTATGGTTGCTGTCTGAACAGAGTTTGTACGTTCTCCCTGTGACTGCGTGGGTTTTCTTCGCATGCTTCGGTTTCCACCCACATTCCAAAGATGTACAGGTTTGTAGATTAATTGGCTTAAACATTGCCCCTAGCGTGTAGGATGCAAAAGTGGGATACCATAGAACTAGTGTATGGTGGTCGCATGGAATCAGTGGGCTGATGGATCTGTTTCCACACTGTGTCTCTAAACTCTAAAAGCTGTTCTTGAACCTGGATCTAATGGTTCACAGACTCCTGTAAACACCTCCTCAACGGTAGCAGCAAGATGAGAGAGTATGGACAGGATAATGTGGGGCTTTGATGATATTAGTTGCTTCCTGAGGCAGCGCTCAGTGGTTGGGTGGTCAATATCGGTGAAGGACCAGGCAGTGTTCTCCACTTTCTGCAGCCTCCATTCAAGTTACCAAACTAGGTCATAATGCAACCAGTCAGGATGCTATCTACCATATAACTATAGAAGTTCGATAGTATTCAGCAACATTCAGAATCTCCTCAAATGTTTAGAAATTGAGGCATTCGTGAGCTTTCTTTGTGATTGCATCACTATGCTGGATAGATCGCCATAAATATGCATGCCCATGGACTTGAAGCTGTTGACTCTACAGTTGGATTTGTATCTTTCATTGTTCTTAACTATATTTTTGGAAATTTGGAAATTAGATCCTTCCCCATATTTGTCCATTCAAAAGGGAGTTTCTATCTCGGAAGCTCAGAATAAAATTACTGATCGAGCTCATTGATCTCTTGCTGTCACTCATTTCTTCCTAGTCACCATTTTGAATAGCAAGTTTGGGAATCATTGGGCTAAATCTTTCGGGCTAGATGAGTTAGCCTAGTTTAGCCTAGATTTCAAGCTCAGGAAAAGATGAAATCCAGTTTGGATTGCATTGGGGAAGGTAACAGCTTGCAGTTAACGGGGAAGGAAAGCTCTGTGATAATATTTAGCCGACATAATTTAAAAAGGAAACCAGTGCCTGAAAATTTTGTTGAAAAATGAGGTGCAAAAAAATTAGTGATCACAATTTAAATTAGTAACTAATTTAAATAGGTGTCTGGAAGGCAGGCTAAGGAATCATTATCCTCAAAATACTTTTTGTGAGTAAGCTATTACAGGTACATTACTAGTAAAGAGAAATTAATTTTATATGCAAGTGGCTATTCACATTTATTCCCACAACTGAATGAATTATCACATTATTATGTCATTTTTCCATTCCTCAGTAACCATAGAAATTTCATTTTTATTTTGGTTAACCAAATACATTTTAGAGGCAAAAGGACACAGTGCTGGAGTCTCAGCAACTGACCTGCTGAATTACTCCAGTACTTTGTGTCCTTTTGTGTATTAACCAGCATCCGCAGTTTTTTGTTTCTACCTTTTGGAGGCACAATACGACAAAATTTAGGTTGGCTTGAAAGAATTGTCAATGGATGTACTGAAGTCAGGCAGTTTTGCAGCATTATTTCATTAATAAATTGCCTGTATAAACTTTTGATCCACAAGGCAGTTCTTGTAAAGCATTTTTGTTGTTACATATGCGGTGTTGAAAACATTTGTTTTCATGTGCATTTGTGTTTAATGTAATTTTTCCTGGCGTAGTATATTACCACAGGAAGATTATTCTTGAAATACCCATGTGTATGTATGTGCTTTTCAATATTGCTTCAGTGCTTTGTTTAATTAACTACAACAATTTTTTTTTTAAACAAGTATTTTCTTCATGGGACTATTGTTTTTAAAGTCAATCTAATTTGTGTTGCCTTCTGCTAGCTTTTATAACAATGTCTACAAGAGCAAGATTTCATGTGAACAATAAGATGTCTTTGATTACTATTAAGTTGATATCATGAACTAGCTTGAAAACTAACGAACTGCATAGCAAGACAGCTGAAGACTGATTTAGTGTAATAGACAGATAATTTAAGACTTTTTACCTTATTCACTGGTGCATACTGTCTGTATTATGTCAAGTTGACTAGAAAGTACTTTTTCATTTCACACGACAGTATGTGGCAGACATATGACACTAAGGCAAGGAATTAAGTGTTTACACCGTACATGGTGTTCCTTTATACTTTGTCTGTTAGTCAGTCTTTGTCAGATTTGATGTCAGTCACTGTAGAAACCTTAAGACCTTCATGCTCATTTACTGGTTGAATGTACCAGTTTTTCTTCTAAATTATGAAGATAGGCTGTCGAAATTTAAAATGGTGTCTTTTGTTACTCCACTTATGATGTTCAACAATGTCATGGTTTGTTTAATTATGATGTACAGTGGAAATAATATGTTCAGTAATCAAAGTCTTATTTGTAGCAGGAAACTGATTTTGTAAATTTGTGTTTGCACACAAATAAAATGGAAGGTCTAAAGGAACATGATTCTTTGCAGTAATGAATGATCATAACTCCTAAAAGGACCTTAGGATTTCATTACTACAAGATTTGTGTCCTGGCCCAAAAAGGTGGCCTGTATTCTCTTCCTGTGACACAATCATCATTTGAATTGCCACACATTAATCTTAGAATTAGGTTGTAATTGGAAAATATGTATGATGAACTTCAATTATTGCATTGCTATATATTTTTTGAAAATAAGATGTTTACTCTGATAGGTTATGTATTACTTTTATTGAGTCATAGAATATAAACATGCCTTTCGCCAGTCGTGACCATGCTGACTTTTTTGCACGTCTACACAAATGCAGTTTACCCTGTCCAGGTCAGTATCCTTCTATGCCCTGGCTGTATAAATGTCTTTTAAATGTGGTGATTATATCTGATTCCATCACCTAGTGAGTTCCAGATGCTTATGTGGGTAAAAAAAAAGCTTGGCCCTCAATTCCATTTTAAAACTGCTTCCTCTCACCATAAACCTCTACAGGACTAAGCAGCATCCATTTCAGGTTGAAGATACTTTCTCAATTTGGAAAGAAAGAAAACAGTTCAGTTTTAATAGCAGTGAAGATGAGGGAGGAATGAGAAGGACAAAGGAGATATATCTGATAATGTCACTAACATGCTGAGGCTAGAGGATATCCAGTCGATGAATTGATGTTGGTAGTTAAGAATGAGAATATAAATAAAGGAACATAAAATCTTGCAAAATCTCAGGTTGTACGAAGTTCCCAGTAGATCAGCCTGTGCTAATTGAGAGAGAGAGAGAAAAACAGAATCGCTTTCACAAATGCAAGACGAAGTGTAGACATTGGCATTTGTGATGCCGAGAGAAAATTAATTACCTGACGTTATCAGGTATGTGAATTTTCCGAGTTTCCGTGGATTTCCGCGTTTTTAAAATCAATTTTCCACATTTTTGCATAATTTTCCGCGTTTTTCACTTTGCCAAAAACACATGCCTCGCCGCTCGCCTTGTCCCACCCCTCGCCGCGCCTTGCTGCTCGCCTCACCGCCGATCAGCGCTTCACGCACTGGGCACAGGTAAGTCGCTTTTGCCACCAAAGGTTCCACGGATCGGTAGCGTGAGACCCGATGATGTTGAGAGGGGATGGGGTGGGTGAATGGGGGGGGATTGGGGTGTGGTGGAGGAGGGGAGGGGAGTGGGAGTGGGGGTGTGAGGGCGGAGGAAGGAAGAGTGGGAGTGGGGGGAGGGGGGTGGGGGGGGGACATGGACTGTTGTGATTTACAGTTGAAGACCACTGGAGCAAGTATGTCTTCAATGAAATTAGGTATGTGCAGTTTTAAATGAAACTCTTTGTTCATAACTTAGTCATACATTTTATGACCATTGTTCTTTTATTCAATACCAAGAGAATTGGGATATGTAAGGAAAAAGCAAAATAGAAAAAACAAAACAAAACTTTGTGTTGTAAAAAGTATTTCTGTTCAATAATAACCTTTCTATAAATAGCAGAATATACTCATGATAGGCCTGACATTGTACATGTAGTCCAAGAACTACAGACTGTTGGAAATAATACTCGTTTTTCACACATGAATGTAGCGCAAAGCGTAAGCGCATTTGGCGTGCATACTTTTTTTGTTGAAAAGTTGTATTACGTGCCATATTATGAATTTTGATGTAGAATTCTGGACATCAAAATTATGAATTGCATTGCAGCCCCGTATTCGTTTTGTGCTGTAAATTATGATTCAGAAGTATTGAAGACTCGCGCGCGAGAGACTATCAAATCATGCGCTCGATCAGTGTGGTGTATGCTGGTGTAGTTACGAGTGTGTTTCGCCGCGTGTATCATGCATCACTGTCTTCGCATAGCAGCATCTGCAGTGCATGCAGAGTTTCACAAAATTTCTCCTGTGTGTTTGTGCATGCTGGCTTTACTTAGATTCTTGAAAGAAAGTCCTGATAGATTATGGCTGCCAGGGATCGTAATTTTGTAGAGAGAGGCTCAAGTTTAGACAAGGAATCAATTGATGCAGACAGAAGTGACCCACTCGTGAAAAATCACTGGAAGTGGGAATGGCTCAATGTCGTCCACCAAGAAACTGGACAGAAATTATCAGACAGTATAAGGCTAATAAAAATACCTGGCTTTGCTGTGTGTATACTGTGTGACAAAGAAATTAAGTATGGAGATCAGGGACGTGTAGCGCTGGTTGACCATGTTGGAAAAGCGGCACACAATAAGATACTGCAGCTCAGAAAAACAAACACATTGTTCTCAGGTCAGAAGCCTCCATTGTCTAGTCAGAGTCCTTTCTTCAAATCACAAGCAGAAAAAGCGCCACCGAAAAGTACTGTTCCAGAACCAACAGTTTCAATTGCAGACAGAGTTGCAATGGCTGAAGCTACAGTTTTGAGATTTAGTGCCGAGCACTCGCTTAATTTCACGATGCTTCCAAAAATTATAGAGTTATCCAAACAGCTATCTAAAGATAAAGCTGCCATAGATGCATTATCTATTGATCGCACATCAGCCTCGTACAAAACAAATCACAGAGTTGCAAAATCCTTTACCGAGGAGTTGATTGACCTCAAGTCAACACACTTTTCAATGAACATAGATGAGTCTACCACTGAAACAAACAAAAGAGTTGCCTCAAATTTAGTTTGCTTCTTTTGTCAAAGACAACAGGAAGTAGTCGTGAAACACCTTGCTTCCTTCTCAGTTATAAAAGTGGAGAGTGAAACTTTGTACAATGAAATTGTTGCTCATTTTGAGAAATAACAGATTCCATGAGAAAATCTATTGTCCATCCTAATGGATTCATGCAACGTCATGCGAGGACGCAAGTGTGGATTAGAGACACTTATCCGCCAAAATAAAGCCCCTCATCTTCTAGACGTTGATGGGGACAGCTGCCACCGTGCACACAATGCTGCAGAAGCATTCTGTGATCCATTTGATGAGTATCTTGAAAAACTTGCAACGGATTTATACACGGATTTTAAGTGGTCAGCAGACTTGTGCGAAAACTTACAGTGGATTTGCCAGGCATTAGATATTAAGTACTCAAGCCCAGAGAAGTATGTAAGCCACAAGTGGCTGTCCATGTATGATGTAAGCTGTGACATCATTCGTATGTTCAAGTCAAGTCAAGTCAAGTCAAATTTATTTGTCACATACACATACTCGATGTGCAGTGAAATGAAAGTGGCAATGCCTGCGGGTTGTGCACAAAAATAATTACAGTTACAGCATATAAATAAAGTTAATAAGTTACTAAACATAGCACAAAAAGTGTCGACAAAAATTTAGTCTCTGGGGTTATCAAAGTTGACAGTCCTGATGGCCTGTGGGAAGAAGCTCCGTCTCATCCTCTCCGTTTTCACAGCGTGACAGCGGAGGCGTTTGCCTGACCGTAGCATCTGGAACAGTCCGTTACTGGGGTGGCAGGGGTCCCTCATGATCTTGCTTGCTCTGGATCTGCACCTCCTGATGTATAGGTCCTGCAGGGGGACGAGTGTAGTTCCCATGGTGCGTTCTGCCGAACGCACTACTCTCTGCAGGGCCATCCTGTCCTGGGCAGAGCTGTTCCCAAACCAGACTGTAATGTTGCCGGACAGGATGCTCTCTACAGCCCCAGAGTAGAAGCAATGAAGGATCCTCAGCGACACTCTGAATTTCCTCAGTTGTCTAAGGTGGTAAAGGCGCTGCTTAGCCTTACCCACCAGTGCGGCAATGTGCGTTGCCCACGTCAGATCCTCTGCGATGCGGACTCCCAAGTATTTGAAACTGCTCACCCTATCCACAATAGACCCATTTATCTCCAGTGGCGTGTACGTCCTTGGATGTTTAGCCCTTCTGGATGTATTGCTGTTATTTTATTACTCATTTCTGCCACGTTCAGATAAGGACACCTACAAGGATGTTGTATGTGAGATATATAAGCAGTATGAAGTTGATGAAACATCAAGAAATGGAGTAGAGAAACTACAAAAACAAATGGCAGCAAAAAAGATGACCACTGATGGAACAAACAGAAAGAGAATATATCAGAAATTGTTCTTCACTAGTCGGAAGACTGAACTACTGCTGAAGATATATGGATCAGCTTTACAAATGCTGAAGAAGTATGTCCTGCTCTTTCAGACAAGCCAGCCAATGATTCACAAAGTGAATGACAAACAGAAGGATTTACTTCTTGACTTCCTGACATGCTTCATGAAACCAGAAATTCTAAAGGATATAAGTAGTGCTTCACTTGTCAAGGTGGACCTTGATGATAAAAACCATCACTTGCCAGCAAAGAAATTCACCTTGTGAGCCGGATTATGAAAGATCTGCCAACTGATCCAGCAAAGGACCTAATAAGGCAGCTAAAAGAAGGATACATCAAATGTGCAAAGAAGCTTCAAGCCAAAATGCCTGTTCATAACAAGCTTCTTAGATGCATTTCTGCCATTGACCCCATATGCATAGGTCATATTACAACATTGCAACACCTTATGCAACTACCAGGGCTAGTAACCAATGTGTTTGCTAATGAAGACCAGGTCACAGAATATGAACAGGAAATTCTCAGGTTCCAACTTCAAACTCGCCTCATTCCAAAGTAGGAAGTTAGGGCAGATACATTCTGGACAAATATTAGTAAAACGAGGGACTATCCTAACCTCAGCAAGATGGTACTGTCTTTACATTCCTGTTTCCATGGCCCAGAAGTGGAAAGTTCATTTAGTATCATGGGAGGTATTTTGGACAAAACAAAAGGACCGATGCATATCTCAACATTCACATTCATACAAACCATCATCTGAAGAGTGAGAAAAAAACTACCTGTCAGTACTTTGCATGGAAAGATTTCTTGCATGACCCAGAAGATCAAAGATTTTGTAGGAACGTGAAATGGGCATACAAAGAATACCAAGCAGAGAAGGAGAAGGAAAAAGCTGTAGTAGAGAAAAAAAGAAAAGTTGTTGGGATTACAAAGCCCCCAAATTCACCCCCCCACCTCTAAAGCCCAATCCAAGAAGGACTTGGTATCAGCAGCAGCCAAAGCAAAACACGAACACACCATGAATGTAACAAAAAGGCATGGAGAAGGAAACTAATAAATTGGCAAATCACTGAGTATAAACATTTTCAAAGTCAATAAAAATAATAAAAACTAGACCAAGTGGACCCATTGGGCCCAAACCTCTCCTGCATTGGTGCAGCCCCCTCTCCCCCCCCCCTCCCTCCCTCTCCCCCTCCCCCCTCTACCCCTCCCCCCCACTCCATCCCCCTCAACCTCCACCCCCCTCCCTCCCTCGGAGATAGATTTAAACTTTAAAATGTGAATAACTTTAAAAATATAACACCGATTGCAATGAAACTTCCATTAGCACCAAAGGGACGACGGTGAGTAAGGTGGGCCTAACATTGTCGCGCTATCGTGTACCATTTTGCCTGTAATTCAGGAACAAACAAACAAACAAACGAGAGTTTTAGTATATAGATGTTATTAGTATGCAGTAACATATTCACATTATTTTGTAATATCCGTTTTTACTTTGAAATGCACTAAAAGAGGCTTGAAACCGGTAATTTTGTGTGTAAATTTTCCAACATTTTCCAATTTTTTTGACCCCCGCTGTACGCCTCGCGCAAGAGGTCGGCTCTTTTCCTCTATTTTTTACCTCACTCACATGCCTGAGTTATATATAATTCAATATTGAGTCCAGAAGAGCAGCATTCCCAGATGGACAATGCAGTACTGTTCTCAAGCTTGTGTTGAGCCTAGTGAAAACAGTGAAGGAGGCTACAGATGGGTCAGAATGTGAGTAGGACAGAGAATTAATGTAGCATGGATAGGAACTCCTTGGTTGCATCTACAGATTGAATCCAGGTGCTCCACACTCAATCTGCATTTGGGGTCTCCAATGTGGAGCAGTTCACATTGAACACAAATTTACGATGTTAAACTGGAAGAAATGCGATTTGAATCACTACTTCACCTGGATGGACTATTTGGGAGGGCAAGAGGTGACAGAACATTGCATTTCGTGTTCAACCCCAGGAGATGCAACACCTTATCTTTGATATGATCTGATTGTTTGATTGCTTACTACTGTCCATTGCTTGCTATTTTGCCACCTTGCTGTTTTGCCAATCTTTTTCATATTGGCACCTCATTTTTTGATATACCTGATCTACTGTAGGAATATTTTTCCGCACTCATTTCGGACCTGGAATCGTATCCTGAGTTCATTGTTATAGTAATGTGAACGATATGCTAAACCATGAGATTATCAATTATGTTGGAACATAATTCTGATGATCCATGCAGTAAGGTTATTTTGCAGACATGACTTTTATGTCTATGTTGGAGAAGAATGCATTTGTCAGAGATTTGAGGGAGAGGTCAAATAGACTTTATCCCACCTGTTGCAGATCCTGACCAGCAGCCAAGGTGCGATTTCAAAGTTGTGTTTCTAGATTGGTAGTGTGGACCTCTCGTTTGTAAAATGTTTGTTTTTTGAAAAGAAAATCATAAGATGCTAGCTCTTGTAAACAGGGAAGCTAAATTAACCTTACAAACCAATTATTTCTATCAGAACTAGAAAATAGTGATAAATGCTTCGATTTTGAATTAAGCAGCAACAAATCAAACAAAGCCTTAATTTAATACCAAAACATAAAATGTTGTCTTCAATCTGAAATATTAACATTGTTTCTCTTTCAACAGATGTTGCTTCACCTGCTGAATATTTCTAGTATTTCTGTGTAGGGAAAGAAAACTGCAGATGTTGGTTTAAATCGAAGGTAGACACAAAATGCTGGAGTAACTCAGCAGGTCAGGCAGCATCTCTGGAGAGAAGGAATGGGTGATGTTTCGGTACGAGAAGAGTCTCGACCTGAAACATCACCCATTCCTTCTCTCCAGAGATGCTGCCTGACCCTCTGAGTTACTCCAGCATTTTGTGTCTAGTATTTCTGTTTTTAACTTGCACTTTTAGGGCATGCTTATTTAATCTCTTGTTTATTTAATCTCTTGTAATTTAGTTCCTGGTGTCACTGATAAATATGCTTTGTACTTTCTCTAAGACTATATATTTTGTAAGGTGTTAAGCTCAGACTTGCTCATAGTATTTCAGGCAAAGTGTAATCATGGCGTTAGGTAAAATATGTTGTTTTATAATGATGGAGTCATAACAACAGAACCAATACTCTGTTGTAGCTGGAATAAGTCGAATGCATTTTTATTGGATAACGTTAAATTGTTAATTGTTTGGGAATCAAGTTCTATTCTTTTTTTTTGTGAAAACTATTGGTGTCAACATTTGTTTATAGCAGATTTCCAATGGAATAGCTTGCATTGAGACAGAATAGTTGCTCCGTAACAAATAGGGTGATCGTTATTATATTATCAGGATCACTAACTATGTGCTCTGAATAGATCCATTTGTACATCTTATTGTATAATTTGTTTCCAGCATTTTGGTGGATGAGTTCAATTATGACGTATCCTGAGGATTCTTTATATAATTATTATATACCTTTTTTATCAAGTTGAGGTGGTATAACAAATGGTTGGTAAACTAGTACATAAACATCTATGTGCAGCACTTTTTATGTGCCCGGCCCTTTTCTCTGTATTCTTTCTCCCTACGTTATCAAGAGACCACATCCCCAATCCCATTTCCCCATGTTTGCCAGTGCACTCCACCAACTCCATCATCTTTAGCATTTCCTTCTCTACTCCCCTATCTTTCGTGCCTCCTACCCCCTCCTTTATTAGAACAAAGGACAATGGGGATCCGGCGTAGGGGAACCAGCAATAGGGACCCGGCGTGGGGGAACCGCTGTGTGGGGGGGGGGGAGAACAAAAGGAGGAGCCAGCGTGCTTTGTAACTTTGTCAGCACCATCGGTGGCAATGGCTGCTATTTGTATACAGCAAAGAATTTCACTGTGCCTAGTCACATGTGACAACAAAGTATAACATTTGTTTAGAATTGAAATTTCTTCAACAGTTATGGAATTCTGATACGTTAAAGATGACTAAAAATATCCTTTGCAGTTAGACTGGATGAAACTTTAAATGTCTTTCAATTAGGAAATGTGCGAGGCCGTAAAACACATGGTTCCGTGCAAGCTGATTGGCAATAGTGGAACAGGACTGCGAGAGGTTATTTTAGAAAGAAATTAATTTAGGAACCCACACTTTTTTCAGATCTGGTATGCATTTTTCCGATGTGGCATTGTTGTTGCTTTTTATGGATATTGCAGTTACATTGACGCGTATTATTCACTGCCACCTTGTGGATCTGTCATGGAGCTGTATGCTGATTTCAAAAGTAAAAACTAGTTTCTTTTTCTGGGATTGACAATGAAGTTACTTGACTTTTTAAAAACATTATAAATGTCAACCATATTGCCACATATTGATATAGATACATTAAGTAATTAATGCTTTCGAAATTGATTTTTTTTGACAGAAAGGATGTCAATTGTGTTTGTGATCAAATTTTTCTCTTGCACCCTCTTTGACCTTCAACCCAGCTTGTTCCCAACCACCTACCATGGCCCCACATCTCCTTGCTGCCACCAGCTCTCTTCTGTCTCCTTTGGCTTTTGCCATCTATCTACCTTCTAAATATATATATTTATATATAAACTAGCACAAGTGTGCCCGTTGGGCCCGTCCTCGTAGGGTTTCCATTGTAACCGGGAGGGGAGTGGGGGGGAGGGAAGGGGGAGGGAGGAGGGAGGTGTGGAGGGGAGGGGGAGGGGGGAGGGGAGGGGGGAAGGGAGGAGGGAAGGGGGGAGGGAGGGGGACCTCCCCTTTTCCCAGTACCCCTCTTTCCCCGTTGGGCCCGTCCTCGTAGGGTTTCCATTGTAACCGGGAGGAGGGGAGGGAGGGAAGGGGACCTCCCCTTTTCCCAGTAGCTCTCTTTCCCCGTTGGGCCCGTCCTCGTAGGGTTTCCATTGTAACCGGGAGGAGGGGAGGCAGGGAAGGGAGGTAGGAGGGGAGGGGGAGGGAGGGGGGGGGGAGGGGGGAGGGAAGGGGGGAGGGGGAGGGAGAGGGGAGGGAGGGGGGGAGGGGGGAGGGAGGGGGACCTCCCCTTTTCCAAGTACCCCTCTTTCCCCGTTGGGCCCGTCTTCGTAGGGTTTCCATTATAACCCGGAGGGGAGTGGGGGGGGGGTAAGGGGGAGGAGGGAGGTGTGGAGGGGGAGGGAGGGGAGGGGGGAAGGGGGGGAGGGGAGGGAGAGGGGTAGGGGGGGGAGGGGGAGGGAGGGGGAGGGGAGGGGGGAAGTGGGGAGGGAGGGGGACCTCCCCTTTTCCCAGTAGCCCTCTTTCCCCGTTGGGCCCGTCCTCGTAGGGTTTCCATTGTAACCGGGAGGAGGGGAGGCAGGGAAGGGAGGGAGGGTGGGAGGGGTGGAGGGAAGGGGGGAGGGAGGGGAGGGAGGGGGGTAGGGGGAGGGAGGGGGGAGTGAGGGGGGGAGGGGGACCTCCCCTTTTCCCAGTACCCCTCTTTCCCCGTTGGGCCCGTCTTCGTAGGGTTTCCATTGTAACCGGTAGGGGATTGGGGGGGGGTAAGGGGAGGGAGGGAGGTGTGGAGGGTGAGGGAGGGGGGAGGGGAGGGGGGGAGGGGAGGGAGAGGGGTAGGGGGGGAGGGGGAGGGAGGGGGGAGGGGAGGGGGAGGGAGGGATGGAGGGGACGGGGGGGAGTTAGGGGGAGGGGTGAGGGAGTTGGGGAGGGAGGAGGAGTTTTAGGAGGGAGTGGGGATGGAGGTGGGAAGGAGGGGGGAGGAAGGGGTTGAGGGGGGAAGGGGGACCTCCCCTTTTCCCAGTACCCCTCTTTCCCCCCACCACCAAGCCCCCTCCGCAACGATCTCTCTCCCCCAGACACACTCTCAGTGTCTTTTCACAAAATTTCCGGTCACTAAGCTTCCGGTCTTAAGCTCAGGGGTGACCGAGCTTTTGCGGTTGCAGCTCCTAGACTGTGGAACAGCATCCCTCTCCCCATCAGAACTGCCCCCTCCATCCACTCCTTTAAGTCCAGGCTCAAAACCTATTTCTACTCCCTCGCTTTTGAGGCTCATTGAGGAGGTGCTGTGAACTGTTTGCGTGCCACTTTATGTTTCATTTTTTTCCTTAGTACCTAATCAGATGTACAGCACTTTGGTCAACGTGGGTTGTTTTTAAAAATGTGCTATACAAATAAAATTGACTTGACTTGACTTGACTTGACCAAGTGCTTCTCATAAAAAAATGTAAATTTGTAAAGAGTAGACACCCAATAGCAGCTGCTTGTCCATTGTGACGTCACACGCTTTTCGCAACAATGTTGCACCCATCTCACAGCGCCCTCTATAAATTAGGGGGGGGGGAGCGCTTTAAAACCTCTGTAACTTAAAAAACATGCGACCGAATTAAATAAAAAATAATTTTCCAGCAGATAACCGCGTGGTGATTAAGGTGGTGCAAAAATCGTGGCGCTACGGTTCACCGTTTTGACGAAATCAGAGAAACCGTTGTTACGCGCATACCAGGTTAAACCCAAAAAAAATATATACACAAGATCTGAGTTTTAATAGTATACTAGCACAAGTGTGCCCGTTGGGCCCGTCCTCGTAGGGTTTCCATTGTAACCGGGAGGGGAGTGGGGGGGAGGGAAGGGGGAGGGAGGGAGGTGTGGAGGGGGGGAGGGGGGGGAAGGGGGGGAGGAGGGAAGGGGGGAAGGGGGGGAGGGGGAGGGAGAGGGGAGGGAGGGGGATAGGGGGGGAGGGGGAGGGAGGGGGGAGGGAGAGGGGAGGGAGGGGGTAGGGGGGAGGGAGGGGGACCTCCCCTTTTCCCAGTACCCCTCTTTCCCCGTTGGGCCCGTCCTCGTAGGGTTTCCATTGTAACCGGGAGGAGGGGAGGGAGGGTAGGGAGAGGGGAGGGAGGGGGTAGGTGGGGAGGGAGGGGGGAGGGAGGGGAGGGGGAGAGAGGGGGACCTCCCCTTTTCCCAGTACCCCTCTTTCCCCGTTGGGCCCGTCCTCGTTGCGTTTCCATTGTAACCGGGAGGGGAGTGGGGGGGAGGGAAGGGAGGAGGGAGGTGTGGAGGGGGAGGGAGGGGGGAGGGGAGGGGGGGAGGGAGGAGGGAGGGGGACCACCCATTTTCCCAGTACCCCTCTTTCCCCGTTGGGCCCGTCCTCGTAGGGTTTCCATTGTAACCGGGAGGCTGGGAGGGAGGGAGGAGGGAGGTGTGGAGGGAGGAGGGGAGCGAAGGGGGGGAGGGGAGAAGGGGGGAGGGGAGAAGGGGGGGAGGTGGGGGGAGGGAGGGGGGAAGGGGGGAGGGGGACCTCCCCTTTTCCCAGTACCCCTCTTTCCCCGTTGGGCCCGTCCTCGTAGGGTTTCTATTGTAACCGGGAGGGGAGTGGGGGGGGAGGGAAGGGGGAGGGAGGGAGGAGGGAGGTGTGGAGGGGGGAGGGGAGGGGTAGGGAGGAAGGGGGGGACCTTCCCTTTTCCCAGTACCCCTCTTTCCCCGTTGGGCCCGTCCTTGTAGGGTTTCCATTGTAACCGGGAGGAGGGGAGGGAGGGAAGGGGGAGGGAGGGAGGAGGGAGGTGTGGAGGGAGGAGGGGAGGGGGAGGGGAGGGGTGGGGGAGGGGGGGAGGGAGAGGGGATGGAGGGGGGTATGGGGGGGAGGGAGGGGGAGGGATGGGGGAGGTGGGAGGGAGGGGGGAGGGGGGAGGGAGGGGGACCTCCCCTTTTCCCAGTACCCCTCTTTCCCCGTTGGGCCCGTCCTCGTATGGTTTCCATTGTAACTGGGAGGCGGGGAGGGAGGGGGGAGGGGGATGGAGGGGGGGAAGGGAGGGGGGAAGGGGTTGGAGGGGAGGGGGGAAGGGGGGGAGGTGGAGGGAGGGGGGAAGGGGGGAGGGAGGGGGACCTCCCCTTTTCCCAGTACCCCTCTTTCCCCATTGGGCCCGTCCCCGAGGGGTGAGGGAGGTGGGGAGGGATGGTGAGGGAGTTGGGGAGGAGGGGGGGAGGGAGTGGGGATGGAGGTGGGAAGGAGTGGGGAGGAAGGGGTTGAGGGGGGAAGGGGGACCTCCCCTTTCTTTTTTCGAAACACTTGCCCCGGTGGCCCACGAGCATAGGGGCCCCATGCTGATCTGTGTATGTTAAGTGACTTGCAATAAAAAACACAACTTTAAAAAACAATCAGCTGCTTTTCGCAACAATGTAGAACCCATCTCACACAAGCATTGTGACGTCACAAGCTGAAGACCTTGGAAAAAAAAGGTTAAAAATAAAAAGATGTAAATTTGTAAAGAGTAGACACCCAATAGCAGCTGCTTGTCCATTGTGACATCACACGCTGAAGGGGGGGGGGAGGGGGGTCAGCTCGAGCTCATCTCACAGGGGCATTGTGACATCACAAGCTGAAGACCTTCAATAAATCCGCACCACAGCGCCCCCTATAAATTAGGGGGGGGGGGGAGCGCTTTAAAACCTCTGTAACTTAAAAAACATGCGACCGAATTAAATAAAAAATAATTTTCCAGCAGATAACCGCGTGGTGATTAAGGTGGTGCAAAAATCGTGGCGCTACGGTTCACCGTTTTGACGAAATCAGAGAAACCGTTGTTACGCGCATACCAGGTCAAACCCCCCAAAAATATATACACAAGATCTGAGTTTTAATAGTATACTAGCACAAGTGTGCCCGTTGGGCCCGTCCTCGTAGGGTTTCCATTGTAACCGGGAGGGGAGTGGGGGGAGGGAAGGGGGAGGGAGGAGGGGAGGGGGAGGGAGGAGGGGAGGGGGAGGGAGGGGGGGAGGGGAGGGGGGAAGGGGGGGAGGGGGTAGGGGGAGGGAGGGGGGTGGGGGGAGGGGAGGGGGGAGAGGGGAGGGAGGTGGGTGGGGGGGAGAGGGAGGGGGGAGGGAGGGGGGAGGGGAGGGGGGAAGGGGGAGGGAGGGGGACCTCCCCTTTTCCCATTACCCCTCGTAGGGTTTCCATTGTAACCGGGAGGAGGGGAGGGAGGGAAGGGGAGGGAGGGAGGAGGGAGGTGTGGAGGGAGGAGGGAGGGGAGGGGGAGGGAGGGGGGAGGGGAGGGGGAAGGGGGGGAGGGAGAGGGGTAGGGGGGTAGAGGGAGGGAGGGGGAGGGAGGGGAACCACCCCTTTTCCCAGTACCCCTCTTTCCCCGTTGGGCCCGTCCTCGTAGGGTTTCCATTGTAACCGGGAGGGGGGGGGGGAGGGTGGAAGGAGGGGGGAGGGGGAGAGGGATGGAAGGGTGGAGGGAGGGGGGGGAGGGATTGGGGGAGGGAGGGAGGAAGGGGGGAGGGAGGGGGACCTCCCCTTTTCCCAGTACCTCTCTTTCCCCGTTGGGCCCTTCCTCGTATGGTTTCCATTGTAACCGGGAGGAGGGGAGGGAGGGAAGGGGAGGGAGTGAGGAGGGAGGTGTGGAGGGGAGGGGGAGGGGGACCTCCCCTTTTCCCAGTACCCCTCTTTCCCCGTTGGGCCCGTCCTCGTAGGGTTTCCATTTAACCGGGAGGAGGGGAGGGAGGGAAGGGAGGAGGGAGGGAGGGAGGTGTGGAGGGAGGAGGGGGAGGGAGGGGGAGAGGAGGGGGAAGGGGGGAGGGAGGGGGACCTCTCCTTTTCCCAGTACCCCTCTTTCCCCGTTGGGACCGTCCCCGAGGGGTGAGGGAGGTGGGGAGGGATGGGGAGGGAGTTGGGGAGGAGGGGGGGAGGGAGTGGGGATGGAGGTGGGAAGGAGTGGGGAGGAAGGGGTTGAGGGGGGAAGGGGGACCTCCCCTTTCTTTTTTCGTAACACTTGCCCCGGTGGCCCACGAGCATAGGGGCCCCATGCTGATCTGTGTATGTTAAGTGACTTGCAATTAAAAACACAACTTTAAAAAACAACCATTTGCTTTTCGCAACAATGTAGCCCAAGCATTGTGACGTCACAAGCTGAAGACCTTGGAAAAAAAAGGTTAAAAATTAAAAAATGTAAATTTGTTAAGAGCAGACACCCAATAGCAGCTGCTTGGCACAGGGGCATTGTGACATCACAATGAAGATTAATCCGCACCGCAGCGCCCCCCTTCTGTCAAAACTTCGATAAATCAGGGGGGGCAGCGCTTTAAAACCTCTGTAACTTAAAAAATATATGACCAAATTAAATGAAAATATCGCGGCCGGTCAGACGGGAGGTTGGTGATCAAGGCGGTGCAAAAACCGTGACGCGACGGTTTACAGTTTTGCCGCAATCAGTGATACATACACAAACCCAGGATACAAACATATTTATAAACAAGAAGTGAGTTTTAATAGTATATAGAAGATAGATAGATGTCTGTCTGTCTGTCTGTGTATCTATCTATCTGTGTATCTATTTGTCTATCTGTGTATCTATCTGTGTATCTATCTATCTGTATCTATCTATCTGTGTATCTATCTGTGTATTCACAAAATGCTGGAGTAACTCAGCAGGTCAGGCAGCATCTCAGGAGAGAAGGAATGGGTGACGTTTCGGGTCGAGACCCTTCTTCAGACCGATGTCAGGGGGGCGGGACAAAGGAAGGATATAGGTGGAGACAGGAAGATAGAGGGAGATCTGGGAAGGAGGAGGGGAAGAGAGGGACAGAGGAACTATCTAAAGTTGGAGAAGTTGATGTTCATACCCCTGGGTTGCAAACTGCCCAGGCGAAATATGAGGTGCTGTTCCTCCAATTTCCGGTGGGCCTCACTATGGCACTGGAGGAGGCCCATGACAGAAAGGTCAGACTGGGAATGGGAGGGGGAGTTGAAGTGCTTGGCCACCGGGAGATCAGTTTGGTCAATGCGGACCGAGCGCAGGTGTTCAGCGAAGCGATCGCTGAGCCTGCGCTTGGTTTCGCCGATGTAAATAAGTTGACATCTAGAGCAGCGGATGCAATAGATGAGGTTGGAGTAGGTGCAGGTGAACCTTTGTCTCACCTGGAAAGACTGTTGGCCTTCAGAGGGACAATGAATTAAACATATTGAACATTGCATTAGCAAGATCTCTGAAATAAAAACTAGTATCTTTATTGATCTTCATATGCCCCGAAAGTCCTGGGAATAGCAAGATAGATTTATTAATTTCTATTAGTTTGTTTCTCGTGTTCACGTTTCTTTTTAATAAAAATGTAATTTACTCATGAAATGTCCTTTTACTATGATGTTCCAGCTCATAGAAACAAAACGATGGAAATTGATTGCATTTAATTTCTTGGGATCAGTCCAAAGCTGCACTGAATGGGTGTGTTTAATCCCATAATTGTTCGTGCCTCCTGCTGTTTTGTTAAGAATTAACATTTTGAATAAACTCTATACAACCTGCTTCTATTGAGATTAGCAAACCTCCTTGCCTGTCTCTTGCATTCTACTATGCCCCACTCACACATTTATATAGATAAATCTATATTATTAATAGCAAAATGAAAAAACTTTTTTGTCAGTTTTTGCGTTTGCTGGTTCCATTAATTTAATTTATTGTTAAGATTTATCTTCAGAGCATCATTTAAGCATTTTTTTAAAAACATTATATTGTTTCAATTAGACTTTTGAATAAGGCAAAGCATTTGTGGTAATTTAACAATAAATTGAGTATTTTCTTTTGTTCAATCATGGGACATGGAACTCATCAACAAATACAAAGGTTTGGTCCATCACTAATTGTCTCCTGTACTGAAAGGCTTGCTCAGCTATTACCTGTCGTACTTGTGTATGTCTTGACTGTACTCTTGTATAGTACAGGCTTTTCATTGTAGCTCAATAGAAGTGAAAATAATAAACCAATGCTAACAGGCCAAATCAAGGAGAAATTAAGAATCAGCTACATTAGCGGTTCTGGAGTCGTTGAGGCTAACCTAGATTGGGACAGCAGATTTCTTCCCTGAAGGAATAGATCATTTTTCACAACACTATGTAATTCCATGATAAACATCATTGTTGTTAGCACATTATTCCAATATATTCAGTAATTTTGGTGAACCTGAAAGTTCCTGAATGTCCTTGAATCAGTGGTTCCGGTTTCTCTGCTAACTTAACTAATAGGCTACTTCAAATCAAATTAATAGATTGCAATATTTCAGATAATTTGTTCAAATGAGCCTTCACTGTGATAGACATAGAATTGTACAGCAGAGAAACAGGCCCTTTGGCCCACTTCATCCATGCCAACCACAATGCCTATCTAATCTCGAAGATAGACACAACAGGTTGGAGTAACTCAGCGGGACAGGCAGCGTCTCTGGATAGAAGGACTGGGTGACGTTTCGGGTCATCACCCTAAACTTCACCCATTCCTTCTATCCAGAAATGCTGTCTGTCCCGCTGAGTTACTCCAGCATTTTGTGCCTATGGTGTAAAGCAGCATCTGCAGTTCCTGCCTAGGCCTATCTAATCTCATTTAACTGTATTAGACCTGTATCCCCATACTTTTCCTTACCCTGTCCAAATACGTTGTAATTACATCTGCTTCCACCACCTCTTTCTGGCAGTTTGTTCCATATAACTACTACCTTCTCTGTAGAAAATGGATGTGTAATTGATGTTTCTCCTCTTTCCTTAAATATATGCCCGGTGCGTAGGAAGAAACTACAGATGCTGGTTTAAACCAAAGATAGACTCAAAAAGCTGGAGTAACTCAGCAGGTCAGACGGCATCTCTGGAGAAAAGGAAAAGGTGACATTTTGGGTCGAGACCCTTCAGACTAAAGACAAACATATGCCCTTAGGACTCCGCTACCTTGGGAGCAAAATTCTATCTGTTATATCTATGCATCACATTATCGTTTAAACATCTGTCTGGTTTCCCCTCGGCTTCCTAGGCTCCAGTGAGGACAAACTCAGCCTATCCAATCTCTCATTGTAAATAAAGCCCTCGACTGGGCAACATCCTGGTGAAAGTCTGCTGTATTCTTTATTATGCTGCTACATCCTTCCTGTAGTATGACAACCAGAACTGTACACGGTAATGCAACCCAACTAATGTACAGCAATATGACATGCCAACACTTTTACCCAGTGCCTTGGCCGATAAGGCAAGCATGCCAAATGTCGTTTTATTATCCTATCTACCTTTGACACCATTTTCTCAGAACTATGAACTGGCACCCCATGGTCCCATTATACATCAACAGTCCTGAGGTTCCTGCCGTTTACAATATATGTCCTGCCAGTGTTTGATGCCCAGAATGCATTAACTAACACAATCTTGGTTAATAGTCACCTGGTACTGCTCTATCTAGCTTTCCAGTTGATTTATATCTCTATATATTCTTGGACAATCTTCTTCACTATCTACGACTCCACCAATTTTTTAGTCATCAACAAACCCACTAATCAGACCACCTATATTCCCATCCAGGTCATTTATAACATCAAAGTTTCCTGCAGTGCAACACTGGTTGCAGATTCCGTTCAGATAATCAGCCATTCACCCTCTGCTTCCCATCACCAAGCAGATTTTGGATCAATTTTCTGACATAATCTCAGATCCCATATATTTTAACCTTATGAGCCAAATAGCTTTCTTATTTGAATGTTTTTTTAAAATTTGCAAGTAACTTGTATGTCTAGTTTACTTTTTGCTCCCAGAGATTGAGGAACAGTAACTGCAACAGTGTGGTGACATTTTGGGTTCTTAATGTAATCATTACATGAGTGTGTCTTGACCTTGGAAGATGTATACAAGAAAAATGGCATTATAAAGAAGACAGATGGTTTCTGAAATTATATGCACCAATGGATAATGAATGTTGCTCAATGGTACATATAGTACTTAACAGTGTTTTGCATCTTTTGTGTCCAGGTTGATAAAAATTAAGGAGTGGGTGGACAAGTATGATCCGAAAGCACTGGTCATACCTTTTAGTGGAGCAATAGAACTCAAGTTCCAGGAGATGGATGAAGAAGAAAAAACAAAATACGTGGAAGAAAACAAAGCGCAAAGGTTTTTAGGCATTTATTTGGAAATTTTAATTTTCTGTTTTGAATAATTTCAGTTAAATGAAGTTTCAATTTATATTTTCCAATTCAATTAATAAGTTTTCAATGTTTGCGATGATATAAAGTATATAGATTAGTTCATTTTCTCCGAATGCACTTTAAATGGAGCAGCAGTAGAAATACTTGTTCTGGTTTCCAAAGGATCAGTTGAGTCATTGCTACTCATAATACTACTCGTTGTAACCACTGCTCCTTGTTCATAGGTTGATGTTGCTTGCTTATTTCCGCACCTTAGCAGACCTGGACATCTACTAAATATAACCCATTGTATACCCAAAATTTCAAGAAACTTGCCACATACAGGCCACATATGGCTGGTACTCCCATCATTTATTTGGCCCTTAAATTTGTTCAACATTTCATCTCTTTCCGTACGCATAGCATTTGATTCAGAGCTGAACAGAAGCTGGAGCAAATTTAGTAATTGTTTTTCTTTAAAACTCAATCTTGCATCAGATCATACGGGAAGAGTGATCCTGTAAAAACGGGATCAATTTTGCTAGTTTGCAGTTTTGGACGATCTAATGAGCTGCAAATTATCAAAATGCCATTGTGACCATCCTGTTTCTTCACATTGTGCCCCAATGTGTATTCTTCTAGCAGGAACCCAGCCCCAAATGGTAAGTGGCACATGTTTTTTATGCCCAGGTAGGCAGCTCTAACCCAAATGACCATGACAACCAAAGGGTCTGAAGAAGAGTCTCGACCCGAAACGTCGCCCATTCCTTCTCTCCTGAGATGCAGCCTGACCTGCTGAATTACTCCAGCATTTTGTGAATAAATGACAACCTTTGAGACTACTCCAGCCACTAAACCAGTCCCTTTTCTTCCCTGATACTGATTGCTGCTCCTAACTTTAACTCCTAGGAGGGAAGCAGAGGGCTGAAGGTCTGAGTTTAGAGTTCCAGGTTTTTTTCCAACCCAGTGCTGATAGCAGAGCGCTTCTTTGGGTTGGGAAATTAAGATTGACACTGGACTGTCTTTTGTTGGTTATTGCATCGGAAGGAACCAATGTTTTCATTATGTATTACACTTTCTATCTGTTCACATTTGAGTCATAAATTAATCTTCTGGTCGTTCCTTCCCAACTAATTCTTGAGAGCACTATACTTCGTCACCTCCATCCTTTCAAACACGACTGTGGAATGAGAAGCTAAGAGGAGGAGCACCACGGTAGATTTTAAAAGTGGCCTTAAGAAAGAGCTCAGGTTAGTTTCATTGTTGAGTGACCAGCTGATAAGAGGAGCTGGCAATGGATTTCAAAAGCATCTGTTAGCATCCAGGAGTGAGCTGAGTATAAAAGGAAGACTGGCAAGAGCAGAGTGACCTATGGTGAGAAGCTATATTGAGGTGCAAGTGCTAAGTTTGAAGGTAAGTGCTGAGGCTTTGGCTCATGAGGTGTAAGCCAGGAGGCTGAGTGGTGGGTGATGGCAAGATAAGGTTATCAAGAATTACAGCAGGATCTTGGTTCAGCTGGGCAGTGAGTGGAGGAATGGCGAACAGAGTTTAATTTGGAGAGGTATGAGGTGTTGCATTTTGGTAAGTCGAACCAGGACAGGACCTTCACGGTAAAAGGTAGGGCCACAGGGAGTGTTGTAGAGCAGAGGGATCAAGGAGTACAAATACATAGCTCTCTGAAAGGGACGTCACAGATAGATAGGGTGGTGATAAAAGCTTTTTCTATATTGGCCAATAAGTATAGAAGTTGGGATGTTATATTACAATTAGAGAAGATACTTGTTTGGCTCCATTTGGAGAATTGTATTCAATTTTAGTCACCCTGTCATGGGAATGAATGACAGGGTGACATCAAGCTGGAAAGAGTGCCGAAAAGATGTTGCCAGGAGGGCCTGACCCATTGGGTGTGATTGAGCAGAGTAAGACTTTATTCCTTGGAACGCTGGGAGCTGAGGGATGATCTTATACAGGTGTATAAAATAATGAGGAGAAAAGATAGGGTGAAAGCCAGTATGGGGATCAAGAAACAGGGGGGCATAGGTTTAAGGTGAGAGGGGACAGATTTAATAGGAACCTGAGAGGGGAACCTTTTCATACAGAGGATGATACGTACATGGAAGGAGCTGCCAAAGGAAGTAATTAAAGCAGGTACTATAACAGCATTTAAAATAAACTTGGTCAGGTACATGGATTGGAAAGGTTTAGAAGGATATAGGCCAAACACAGGCAAACGGGACATTTTAGGCGGCATGGATGAGTTCGACCAAAGGGTCTGTTTACATGTGGTATGACACTATGATGCTGCTCCCCTAAAGGTACCGCTGGATTATGATGACAATCATTTGATGGGTAATACACTTTGGCAATTCAAGAATGGATCTTTTGTGGGTTAGATGGAGTGGTCGCTTTCGCCTCTTCCCTTTCCAGCAGTCTAACTGTGTTGACTCAAGTTGGTGGTGCCTGGAATGCCAGCAGCAGCAAGAAAGCACAAGCACATGAGCAGGGTTGAGCTCTATGGAGAGTATAGCATCTTTATAAAAGCCCTTCTGGGATCAACAGGAGGTAGATAAAAAAAATAGGCAGCTAAACCGTTATCTACCAGGGTGTCTGCACATAGATTACCACAGAAAATGCTGCAGTACTACTGAGAATCCTAGAACTCTTGAAAAGGGTCCACATTGGGTGCAAAAGCTTTTGAGAAAATAGCAAAGGATTGTAATAACATGTAATTTAACACTAGAATAGAACTGTAATTTTGCACATTGTGTTACCCAAATAACGGATGTTTTGGGGATCTTGTGCTGTGAGAAACTTAATGATACATATGTTTTATGTTTTAAAACATTTTGCGACTGCTTATAATCTTGCTGATGTTTTGGGATGTTCCTGACGGGCCTTGGATAGTATATTCTCAAGACTATCATTGTCACAGAAAACGTCTTGAGTATACACGTCATGCAATTTCTAGTTTTAGCCTTTTCATTGTGTAATAAATGTTTATTCTTAGTGTATTATTTTAGAAAGTGTTTACTGTTGTGAAAAGGTCCATTGATTGGGGAAAAGAACATGAAAAAACATATTTTGTCATTGATATTTTTGAGGCTAAAATATCCTTCTTTTGAGATGTACATGTATCTGTGATACTGAATAGAATTTTGAAAAAAATTATGTTTGTGTTTTAAGTGCTTTGGCCAAGATCATCAAGACTGGATTCTCATCTCTACAGCTTGAATATTTTTTTACTGCAGGCCTAGATGAAGTGCGAGCATGGACCATAAAGGTATGTTTCATAGTCTTGTTGTCAGCCACACGCAGTTCCACACTGTTGAATTCAGATTGATATCACCGACTTTTAAGCTTGTCATGGCAGTGGTTAGCTAGTCATTATGGATGAGGTTTTGTTCGTGTTAACTTTAATTATTTGTGAGCTGTTGAACAGTGAAAGTGGGGTGCATTGATTGAGGCAGGTAGCAATTGATTCTGCCTATTACATAGTATGAATTTCTTCATCCTGCAAAATCTATCTTCCCTCCTCCTGTGGTCAGAGATAAGGCACCTCAGTATTGTGCTTGCTTAATCTGTGTGACTGGGTTTGTCCCCAGTGAAATTGATGTTGCTTTTCATTTGGTATTTGCTAAGTTTGTTTGAGTTTTGTGCGGCTGTTTCTTTTGCTTTATTGGTCTAATGTAGATTTGTTTAAAAATAAACGCATTGAATTAATATAATCTGTGATTGATATGCAGAATCATGTTTTATTGGGTACTACAAGAAAATTACTTTGAATTCTACTATTTTGAATGTACTTTCCTACACAAAGCAAGATGCAAGTACAGTTCTTTCTGATATTTTATTATGGTTCAAAATGTGGCCAGATGCAATGTCCAATCAGTTTTTTAATATCCTGGACTAATCCTAGTCAACACGTGAGTGTGAGCCCCAGGACTACATTGACACCGTGGCCAATGCTGGCAGTTTTGTGTTGCACAGTTCCCGACATCCAACAAGCATCGACACCATGGCCACTGTGGTTCCTAAGCTGTCAGGAGGCTTCACTGTTTCAAAATGTCTCTGATGATCAAAGGTGGCAGTGAAATAACTACAAATTATTAACAAAAACTGCACTGATTAATTTTATAATCACATGAAACTGACATTAATTAATGAGACTGTAAATATACATAATAAATATTAAATATAAATAACTTATCGGATGCATCTGTGGGAAGAGACAAGTTAACATTTCTGGTTCCAGATCCTTTGGCTCTGGTGAAGAGTCTTTGATCCGAAGTGTTAACTATGAGTGTCTTACCACAGATGTGGCCCAACCTGCTGAGAATTTGCAGCATTTTCACTTGCATGCACTGTGTACTGCAACTTGGAACTCTGGAAGGCACTGCCATGAACACTACAGCAAATGACTAGTTTACTACAGATCCGCCAGCTGAGCGTTCTGCCCTAATCTGTATAAATCTCAGTTTGTGTGTAAATTATTTCAAATTTAGATTTACTGTACCGATTAAAGTACAGAGTGTCATATTGGTAGTTTCCCTACAACTGATGAGTATGAACTTAATCCCAACAGTTAATTTCATATACATTATAATTGACCATACTCAAATGCAAGATATTAGAACATTTTGGTTGCTGCAATCTCTTTGCTTTTAAATTTGGTTACTTTGATTTACATTGTTTAAATGACCAGGTTCCCAACAGTTTAAAACAAAAATTTGAATACTTTTTGATGTCACCGTTGATACAGAAGTTTTAAATGGTATATTTTTCTGCATTTTAAATTATGTTGAATAAGTTGAAGGGAATTGGGCACACTAGAAAATCATTATATATCTGCTATTTTATGGTTGGTAAATAAAAAGTTTTCTATTGGAAACATAATTTATCTTTCATAAATATCTTATCATTTATCAATCATAATTTATATTCCTGTAATCAAGGCCTGAGGAGACCCATAAGTATTTGATGATGGCCTGCAAAATTATCAGTGTAATCTATTTTTTTAAAAACATTCAAGAAGAGTATTGGGAACATTGAAGCTATGCATTCAAAGCACATGGAAGGAATGCTCTATTCACCAATCACCCACCCACCTGCCCCATCAGTCTGGTCCTGCCCCTTCTGTTCGATCCTGACTACGGGTGCTGCACTGTAAGGAGTTTGTACGTTCTCCCCGTGACCTGCGTGGGTTTTCTCCGAGATCTTCGGTTTCCTCCCACACTCCAAAGACGTACAGGTATGTAGGTTAATTGGCTGGGTAAATGTAAAAATTGTCCCTAGTGGGTGTAGGATAGTGTTAATGTACGGGGATCACTGGGCGGCACGGACTTGGTGGGCCGAAAAGGCCTGTTTCCGGCTGTATATATATGATATGATGATATGATAAGAGTGCAGTCTCATGAACCACCCCAGACCCTACAAAACCAGAGAAGAAGTAAGATGCAAAATGCTGGAGTAACTCAGTGGGACAGGCAGCAAGAGTTATGAATTAGACTGAAGAAGGGTCTCGACCTGAAACGTCACCCATTCCTTCTCCAGAGATGCTGCCTGACCCGCTGAGTTACTCCTGCATTTTGTGTCTATCTTCGGTTTAAACTGCAGTTCTTTCCTACACGGAGAAGAAGTAAGTTTTCCTTGATCCTGAGAGACGGCCTAAGGGAAAGAAAGTATAGAAGTGATGATCATTGGATTTTTTTATTGCACACGTTACAATTTATTCTTCAGTCAACATTACAAAATCATAAATATTAACATGGCATGTAGTTTCCTAAAAGTGAAATTCATGTTAAATTACTATGCAAAGGCAATACTGCTGAAGAGATGATATTTTGAATGGAGGAAAAGGAATTGCTTAGACTTATTATTTTGTATTTGCTTTGCCACACTAGTTTCGAAGTGGAGTCCTAAGTTTTAAAAAGTATTAAAAATTTTGCAGTTCAATCTGTTATAATGGCACTAAAATTTATTTTAAAGTCTGAAAGAGAAATTTAAATTACATTCTGAGTGCCATAATATTTGTTTCCACGATTTAAAAAATATCTTTTATGCATGTTGTGAAGAATTCACTTGCCTTTTAAAGTCATTATTATGGTAACCTTCTATTGTCCAGGCTTATTGAACTGAGCTGCAATATTAAAATTAATGCAGCAAACTGTACAAGATGATTAAAAAAGGTGAATGAGTTGATTTTTATGAGCCAATGCAATATAGGAGCAGAGAATATATGTTAGAACTGTAGGCAACACTTGTTAGACCACAGCGTGAATATGTGTGCAGTTCTTGGAAACATTACAGGAATGATAAGATTGCACTGGAAACATTGCAGCGAGGATTTCAGCATACTACCAGAACCAGAATATTGTAGCTGTGAAGGAAAAATGGATAAACGAACATTGCGTCTTTTGGAGCAGAGAAGCTGAAGACATACAATTATGGTGCATAAAATTAAGGGTTGGTGGGGAGGGGAGTGCTTTAGATAGAGGAAGCAGAAAGGATCCATTTCCCTTTGCAGAGGAGACAAAAATAATTGGAAAGATTAGAGGAGAATTGAGGAAAAATTACTTAACCCAGTAGGTAGTAGAGATGGAACCTCTCATCGCATTAAAAACATACTTGGATATGCACTTAATGAGCTGTAACTGGCAGGGCCAAGGACCAGGTGTTGGAAGGTGGGGTAAGATTGGATAGGTTCTATGCATGATGCTTTAGATATTATCATCACCACCTAAAACAGCATATGGACAGTTATCTATATACTAAAACTCTCGTTTGTTATCTTGTTTGTGACTGAACTTCAGCCAAAACCGTACACGATAGCGCAACAATTTTAGGCCCACCTTACTCACCATCGTCACTTTAGTGATGATGCACGTAGTTTTATTGAAATCGGTGTTATATTTTTAAAGTTATTCACATTTTAAAGTTTCAATCTATCTCATAGGGAGGAGGGAGGGAGGGAGGGAGGGGGGAGGAAGGTGGATAAGTGGGGTTGAGGGGGATGGAGAGGAGGAAGGGGAAGTGGGGGGAGGGGGGTAGGAGAGGGTGCTGCACCAATGCAGGAGAGGTTTGGGCCCAACGGGTCCACTTGGTCTAGTATTATATAATATTCCTATGGTCCAATTTAAACCTTAGCTCTGATTTATGATGGTTATGTTTTGAGTACTCTCTCACTGAGATGGCACTGTATTGTGATTTTATTATTGGATAGTTATCAAGGGAGCACCAGAAATTCTTAGCATTTTTCCTTTATGTGCTGGATGTGACCTTGTATCACAGTTTTCAGAACTTGGTACTAATCACTGAATGTAGTTAATTACAGAGTAAACTGTCATTAATCATTTCAGATTAAATATCTGATAAACAAGGTTAAAATTGAATCAATACCTTATTTTCCACCATTTTGCCAATATGTAGCAAACTTGGTTGTATTGCAAATATTTTAGGTAATGCTTAAACAATCATTAATCATTTCAGATTAAATATCTGATAAACAAGGTTAAAATTGAATCAATACCTTATTTTCCACCATTTTGCCAATATGTAGCAAACTTGGTTGTATTGCAAATATTTTAGGTAATGCTTAAACAATATTTGCATTTTGTAGTTTATTTTTATACAGTTATTTGATTGCAAGTAAACAGGTTAATATTTCCCCTTTTCTATCAGTAATTTCTAAAGATCCAAATCAGGAGTTTTGAGACAGGAAAACATTTGATTTCTTATTGAAGAGTCCTGGTATAAATATGAACAGAAAATGTCGTAAACTAAGCCTGTCTAATGTATTTAAAAATGCAGTTTGTACCCTTTTTAGGTCAATAAATTCAATTACAGTTTCAGATCATGTAACCAAAACATTGCCTCAGACACCTTAAATGAGAAGCGATGTAGCTTGGTTCACGGTGACAAGATTACTTCATCTAAAATCAATGCTACCTTCAAAATCTGTATCAAAAATTGCTGTTTTGCATTGATAACAGAGGACACTTTATCCCTGGTTTGCTAAATGGGTATCCAATATCAGGATAAGGCTGATTGTATATGTGACATGTCAAGTGATATGAAGCAAAGTTTCTGTGAAACCTGATTTTGTATCAAAGAGACAGGCATCTCTCCTGTAATCCATCTTCCTAAAAACAATTAATTTTCCTTTGGTCTTCTACTGACAGAAAGGGACGAAGGCTCCTCAGGCTGCTGGCAAGATCCACACAGATTTCGAGAAGGGCTTCATTATGGCCGAAGTAATGAAATTTGAAGATTTTAAAGCAGAAGGCTGTGAAACTGCTGTCAAGGTGAGAGTACTGTTGCAGGTTTTTAGACATTTCTTTGAATTAAGAGAAGTCTCTAGCGATAAGCAGTCACATCCAGCTTCAGAATGGCTGTTAATACAAATGTATTGTGGATTTACACTGGGGAAAGAATTATCCTGGATCTGTTCTAAAAGACAAGAACATTTGAGAATGAATGGCAGCTTAAAAACACATATTATATTTGAAAATCTGAGCAGAAATACAGATACTGGCTTTTTTGGATTCAATGCAAAAAGTGTAAATTGAAAAAAAACCTTTAAAATTGTACTGTGAATAAAATACTTTAAACGTTTAATGTTGCATTAAAATGAATTTGCTATGAAAACAGATATTTTCAGGAAAAAGCCAGCACTGTTTACAGAGTTATTTGCCTACACTTAGCATATTTGAAATTTTAGAATTTGAAAGTTTTAGTTAATATATCACTGATTAAAAAATGTGAACTTTAAATCATTCCTATTAATCTAATTTGTCAGTGTTGCCTTATTTAAATTCTACCTTTTTGGTTTTTTCCATGAGTAACAACATAACATTTTAAATCCGTTTGAATCAAGTTATATTTCTGACTTGCAGAGCAACACATCACACCATAAATGTTTACAAACCAAAATATACCATTATCGTAAAATATAGTTATGTCTTAAATAAATCAATTAATATCTTAGTGACTCAACAAATGGCTTTGTTTTATTTGTCGGTGAAAAAGGTGAGTATCTTCACATTAGACAAGGTGCAGATCTTTTTAATCTCAGTTTCTGAAAAATTAAAGAAGTACTCTTACTTCTTCAAAGAATGATTACAAATATAATTAATCTGTTTTCTAAACACTAGATGGCAGTTTCCAGACAAGGGCATATTAAGTATTTTTCACTTTTTAAATCATCAATGATCCAAACATATTACTTGCATTAATTGTAATAATCATTGTGCAAAGATACAGAAATGACTATTGCTATTAAATTTTACTATTACTGTTAACTTTGGTTCTTTATATACTTGTTTACAAATTGAATACTCAATCAAAGTTTACAAATAAAAAAATAGACACTCCCTTGCAAAAATGTACATTGACAACTGTTACATAAAATGTACATGAATGAAATATGTAAACAAAGCATTATGTCAAATTTCCTTAGCCAAGAAATGATTAGAACAGTTTTTTCTGGTTGTCTTAGTATTTGAAAATTTTCTGTGGTGTGGTTTCAAAAAACTAGATTCTTAATTTTATTGTTCACCAGTTAATATAAAATGAGTACCATAATGATCTGTGAAATATTTTAGTTCTACCAAAAATAATCCACAAAATGCAAACGTGACTAATTTTTTATTTTCATTGCATCATTTTGAACAAGCACTCGCACACACATGCATATTTCATCCTTCTGGGTTCCTGTGACTCCAGCTGTCTGATTGTACAGATCCATCACTTTAAACAAGAGGTTGTATGTTAGCCTGAGCCAGAAAGGTATGAACTAATTTGTACCTGAATAAGTGTTATTCTTATTTGGCAGTAGAGCTGGAAACTTTATATAAAAACACAAAGCAGAAATGCTTTCCAAATTCACTTTTTGATCTTGCAATAACTTAAATAAGAGGAGTAGAACGTTATGCCCCTCTAGCCTGCTTCACTCTTCAATAGGTTCGTGCCTGAGTTATAAGGATTAAAATTCCTTCCTTGTTTCAAAATTAAAGGTTGTTATTGTGTTAGTAATTGCATTAAAAGCTGCAGATAAGAAATTTAGTATTCTGTGGTTTGTTGAACTATGGGTAAAACACTATTATAATTATTATATTTGAAGCATTATAAATGCACTGCTGAAATGATCTGATTAATTTAAAAACAGGAATATTTACTAAATAGAGCATGAGTACTCTATGTGACATATTTACCCTGATTCACCATTCAATTAGATTGACTGATCCTGTATCTCATCCACCGACTCATTCCAAAAAGTTATCAATCTCAGTCTTAAGAGTAGACAGAAACTTGGCATCCACAGGCCTCAGAGGGAGAGAATTCCATAGATTTGAACGTCTTAAAGTAAAGTAAGAGAGGGGGAACTAAGGTAAGTAGAAGTTCAGGCTTCAAGAGGTTAAAGCTTGAAGTACATTTCAGAAACTAGGGCCTTTGCAACCAAGACACATCTGCTGATAATGGAGATATTCAAAATGGAGAATGAATAAGAGAAGCACAGAGATATTGGAGGTGAATGGTTAAGTAAATGGGCGGGGAAGATGCCATAAAAAGAGGAAGAGATTTAAAAAAATCCAAAAGTGACTCCAAACCAGGAGCCAATAAAAATAATAAAAAACTAAAGGTGGGGTCCTGGTGCATGGTTGGGTAAGTATGACTCATTTTGGGCAAATTCACTGGAGAGTCAATCGTAATTTTTATGCAAAAGTCTCTAGAATGGAAGGTGAACATCTGGCCATTTGACTCAGGGAGGGGAGTGTTGAGGGGAGGCTTCTATATCAACCCACAGCTGAAGCCTTTATGGGAAGCATGTTTAATATTAAAATATTCCAAAGACACTTCACACTGGTACCGCTGATAAAATTATTTATCGAGCCAAATAAAAAGAGTTGAGTATTTAGACTTTACTTTAGATTTTAGAGATACAGCATAGAAACAGGCCCTTCGGCCCACCGGGTCTGCAATGACCAGCGTTCACTGACATTATTTTATACACTAGGGACAATTTACAATTTTACCAAAGCCCATTAACCTCCAAACCTGTTCATCTTTACAGTGTGGTAGGATACCAGAGTACCCGGAGAAAAACCAAGTTGTCACATGGAGAATGTGCAAACTTCGTACAGCCAGCACCCGCAGTCATGATTGAACCCGGGTCTCTGGTGCTGTAAGGTCGCAACTCTACCTCTGCACCACCCTGCCACCCCATGTCATATGTAATTGTCATATTACCAGAAATGGAACAATGAAATTCTGACGCTGTCGATTTCACAGGCTTATTAATTCAATAACACAACAAATTAATATACAGTAATTAATAATACAATAAATAAATATTCACTGATGGGTAAGCATGCCGCAATGGTGCTAAAGTAGATAAATGTGATGCAACCAAAACAAAGTCCACGGTAGATTGTTGCTGAGGTTGGATTGTGCAGTACAAATCAAGAGCTTGATTGTGGCTGGGGAAAAAGCAATTCTTGAACCTGGAAGTCTCAGTTCTCAGGCTCCTGGACCTTCTTCCCAGTGGTAGCAGCGAGATAAGAGTGTGGACAGGGTGGTGTGGGTCTTTGAAAATATTAGCTGCATTTTTGAGGCAGCTTCTCCTGTAGATCCCTTCAGTGGTAGGGAGGTTTCAGTAAACAAAAGTTTGGTCACATACATAGATCTTTACTTTTTAAAGAAAAAAAAGATGGAAAGTTAGGGGCTTGACGGGAGAATTCAAGAGCCTTTTCTGGGATTAACTGAAGACAGGAGAGGAGAGCATACAGAGGTATGAAAAGTCTGTGGTGTAGGAGATGGAACCTGGCTGTAGTGAATGGTGAAGTAAGAGATATGAATAGAATTACTAGAATTTAATTAGAGAGGTCTTGAGATGATATAAAAGGTGATTTATCAGGATTTAATTTGAAATAAAGTACACAAAACAAAGCTTTGGCTTTACCTACAAGCATAATCCAAGATTTTTGCAACATGTTTGGTGAATGACAATAGCAAATATTACACCCTCATTCAAAAATATGTTAAGACAATTTTGGTAACTATAGACCAGCCAATTTTAACTCATGGGTAAAGTACGGCAAACAATAATAAGGGACAGGATTATCAGTCACCTGGATAAGTGTAAATTGATTAGAGAAAGCTATAATGCATGTCTTAAAGTCCATTTGTATCTAACTGATGAAGTACCAGAGGGACATTGAGTGTCATGTAGGTGTCATGTAAATGAGGACTTCCAAAATGACATTCGATAAACTGCCACATAATAGACTTATCATTATGATTGTAAGCTCTGGAATTAAAGGGGCTGTAAAAGCATGGTTAGAAAAATGGCTAATTAATGGAAAACAGAATAGTGAAAGGTTGTTTTTCAGGCTGGAGGGAATGGTGCAGTGCTGTTCCCAGGCATTGGAACTAGGACCCCTGCAGTTCTCAATATATTTCAATGATTGGGACTTGGGTGTAGAGGCAACTTTTTAAAAATATGATATGAAAAAAACGGTGGCAGAGTGAGCACCAAATGAGATCTTGATAAACTTGAGGATTGGCTGGTAGAATGGGTGGATAGGTGGCAGATAAAACTTTGTGCTGAGAAATGTAGGATATTCTGTTTGGTATGAAGAATGAGAAGGGACAATATAAACTGGAGAGCACAATTCTAACATGTTAAAGCAGACAAGATTCTTTCTGGGCATTATAATTATGAACATGAAGGTCATGATAGATCTTTATTAAATACAGGCTCCGCCACTACTGAAGGCAAGAAGTCAAAGGTCAGTTTGTTTAGATTAGTTTATTGTAATATATTCCAGGGTGAAATTAAATTCTTTGTTCCCATGAAGCTCACAGAATAAACAGTGTACATACAGTAATGATAAATACAATAAATCCAACGACGAGTGCAAAATAGGTTACAAGGTCTGATAGAGGTATTTATAATCAATCATTAACTAATTAACACAACATATTAATGGATTACGTGGAGCTGTCACATTTACCAAGACAATTTGACACCAAGAATGTATTAGAACAAATGACTGAAAGTATATGTAAAAGGTTTTAAAGAGCATCCACCTTAAAGATTGACAGTTTTATGGAAGCACTTCCATTGCTTAGGACCTTAACAAAAGGTGAAATATTAAATTTGAGAAGAAGCAATTGTCCAGAATTAGAGGACACTGCTATTTGAGAGTTGTAAGGATCAAATAAATTTGGGATAAATTAAAACAAGGATGGAAAATTTATAATGAACTTATTGCTTAAATAGAGCCAATGTAACCAGGCTTGTTGGTCAGAATTGCATTGTTCTGTTGTCAATACATAAGATAATTAAACAGCCTTGACCCTGTTAGTGATGAGTGAGTGAGATTTGGCAAGAGTTAAGACACAGAAAAAATAAATTTGGATGACTTCAAATTTACAGAATGAGTGGGGTCTGCCTGGACTGCAATGGAATAGTGAAATCTAAAAGGAACAAAGGATGGGTTTTTCAATAACAGGTCATAAATTGAGGTGGAGCATGGTCAGACTGCATTATGAAACTGATAATTGGTAATCTAAGTGGTGATATACAAGTGTGATTAGTACCACCTCTTGGAATCAAATGTGGTTCTGTTTCAGATACCAGGGAAATGGATAATGAAAATTTAGCTGGAGGAAATTTCTGCTAATTTTTGTACCGTAGTACAAAAAGCAATTTGGATGGTCTCCAGATATAGACGGCTCGGAAGAAACTAATCTGTTGAAACTGATACTGTTGCTAGATTGTGTTGCTGAGCGGCAATGCAGTTAAAAAAGGAGCGCAAGAATGGATGTGTGTTTCACACTTGAGGTTGCAATGCAGAAAGAAGTTGAAATTTCTAAATGATTTGTTTTTTCACTGGATTTCAATCATCAATTGAATTTAATAGTTTAGTTTATTGTCAGGTGTACTGACAGTGAAAAGATTTTTGTTGTGTGCTAACTAGTCAGCGGAAAGACTATACATGATTATAGTCGAGCCGCACACAATGTAGAGATGCATGATAAAGAGAATAACGTTCAGTGCAAGATAAAGTTCAGTAAAATCCGCCTAAAGATAGTCCGAGGGTCTTCAATGAGGTTGATAGTACCTCAGGACTACTCTCTAGTTGTTGGTAGGATGGTTCAGTTGCCTGATAACTGCTGGGAAGAAACAGTTTCTGAATCTGGAGGAATGCGTTTTCACACTTCTGTACCTTTTGCCTGATGGGAAAGGGGAGAAGAGGGAGTGATCGAAATGAGACTCGTCCTTGATTATGCTAGTGGCCTTGCTGAGGCAGTGTGAAGTGTAGATGGAGTCAAAGGAAGGGAGGTTAGTTTGTGTAATGGTCTGACCTGCGACCACATTTCTTTGCAATTTCTTGAGGTCTAGGATGGAGGTGCTGTGATGCATCCCGATAAAATGCTTTTTACGGTGCATCTGAAAAAGTTGGTGAGAATTGTTGGGGGCACGCCAAAGTTCCTGAGCCTTCTAAGGAAGTAGAGGTATTAGTGTGCTTTCTTGGCCAAAACAAGTTGCTGGTGATATTTACTTCTAGGAACGAAGCTTCACTTTCTGATAGCTTGAACATATGGATAATTAAATGTTAAAAGTATATTTGGATTGTAGCAGCAATTATTATTATTTTTTAAATTATTTAACCTTTGTTTTGGTGCATGTCATCAGTTCAAGCTATGTGGGCATCTCACTTTCTCCTCACTCCATATTGGGCTGTGAAACCTATGTTATTATCCTCAGCAGCATTCTTTCACCTTGCTTACTGCCTCCGTCTTTGAAAACAGCCCCATTCTTGTTCTTAATCACAAAGCATACGCTTTTCTTAATTTCTTCATCTCTGGATACTTTCTGCATTACTTAACACTTTGGAATGTTCTACCTAACTGCCAGTTTAAAGGGTGCAAGAGTAGATAATTTAAAATAAATTACATCGCAATCAGCAGCAGCAGCAGCAGCAGCAGCAGCAGCAAGCAGCAGCAGCAGCAAGCAGCACCAAGCTGTGTTGCTTGGGAAGTAGTGTGTGGGGATTGTGTGGGGATAGTAAGGAGTAAGATCTGTGTGATCTCCCGGACTAGTTTCGATCGCCTAGCTTGGGGTCGGAGAGGAATTTCCCGGATTTTTTCCCAAATTGGCCTGGGTTTTTTATCCGGTTTTTCGCCTCTCCCAGGAGATCACTCAGTTCTTTTGGGTGGGCGGTTGGAGCGGTTGGAGTAGCGGCCGGGCGGTAGGTTTAGTAACCGAGTGCGGGGCTTTGTTTGGAGAGTATGACTGCCAGGGCAGTTTTTTGTTCTGGGTGTCAGATGTGGGGAATCTGGGAGTCTGATAGTCTTCCAGACATCCACATCTGCGCCAGGTGTGACGAGATGGGGCTCCTAAGGGACCGTATTAGGAACCTGGAGCGGCAGATTGATGACCTCCGTCTGATCAGGGAGAGTGAGGAGGTTATAGATAGGAGTTACAGGGAGGTGGTCACTCCTAGACCACGGGAGGTAGACAAGTGGGTCACTGTTAGGGGGGGCAAGGAACAGAGGCAGGGACTAGGGAGTACCCCGGTGGCTGTACCCCTTGGAAATAAGTACTCCTGTTTAAGTACTGTTGGGGGGGACAGCCTACCTGGGGGCAACGACGGTGCCCGGGCCTCTGGCAAGGAGTCCGGCCCTGTTGCTCAGAAGGGTAGGGAAAGGAAGAGGAGAGCAGTAGTAATAGGGGACTCTATAGTGAGGGGGTCAGATAGGCGTTTCTGTGGACGCAGTCGGGAGACCCGGATGGTGGTTTGCCTCCCTGGTGCCGGTGTCCGGGATGTGTCTGAGCGTGTCCAGGATATCCTGAAAGGGGAGGGAGAGGAGCCAGAGGTCGTGGTACATATAGGTACCAACAATATAGGTAGGATAAGGGAAGAGGTCCTGAAAGGAGAATTCAGGGGGCTAGGAAGAGAGTTAAAAAAAAGGACTTCCAAAGTAATAATCTCAGGCTTACTGCCTGTGCCACGCGATAGTGAGAATAGGAATGGAGTGAGGTGGAGGATAAATACGTGGCTGAGGAACTGGTGCAGGGAGCAGGGTTTCAAGTTTCTGGATCATTGGGACCTCTTCTGGGGGAAGTATGACCTGTACAAAAAGGACGGGTTGCATCTGAACCCGAGGGGAACCAATATCCTGGCGGGGAGATTTGCTAAAATAACTGCGGAGACTTTAAACTAGTACGGTTGGGGGGAGGGACTCAAACACAGATAGCTAATAGGCAATGTGTGAGGCAGGAGGCAGAAAAGGGAAACACTCAGACCCAATATGTAGGAGAGAAAGAAGGGAAAAGAAATAAACTGAGAATAAGAAATGATGGGTCCCTTAAATGTGTATATTTTAATGCTAGGAGCATTGTAAGAAAGGTGGATGAGCTTAGAGCCTGGATTGACATCTGGAAGTATGATGTTGTGGCGATCAGTGAAACATGGTTGCAGGAGGGTTGCGATTGGCAATTAAATATTCCAGGATTTCATTGTTTCAGATGTGATAGAATCGGAGGGGCAAGAGGTGGGGGTGTTGCATTGCTTGTCAGGGAGGATATCACAGCAGTGCTTTGGCAGGACAGACTAGAAGGCTCGATTAAGGAGGCTGTTTGGGTGGAACTCAGAAATGAGAAAGGTTTAGCAACACTTATAGGGGTGTATTATAGACCGCCAAATAGGGAACGAGAATTGGAAGAGCAAATATGTAAGGAGATAGCAGATATTAGTAGTAAGCACAGAGTGGTGATTGTGGGTGATTTCAATTTTCCGTATATAGACTGGGAATCACATTCTGTTAAAGGGCTGGATGGTTTGGAGTTTGTAAAATGTGTGCAGGATAGTTTTTTGCAGCAATACGTAGAGGTGCCTACCAGAGAAGGGGCAGTGTTGGACCTCCTGTTAGGAAATGAGATGGGTCAGGTGACGGAGGTATGTGTTGAGGAGCACTTTGGGTCTAGTGATCATAATGCCATTAGTTTCAATATCATTATGGAGAAGGTCAAATCTGGACCAAGGGTTGAGATTTTGGATTGGAGAAAGGCTAATTTTGAGGAGATGAGAAAGGATTTAAAAGGAGTGAAATGGAAATTGTTGTTTTATGAAAAGGATATAATAGAGAAATGGAGGATATTTAAAGGTGAAATTTTGAGAGTACAGAGTCTTTATGTCCCTGTTCGGTGGAAAGGAAAGAATAATAATTTGAAAGAGCCGTGGTTTTCCAGGGAAATTGGACACTTGGTTCGGAAAAAGAGGGAGATATACAATAAATATAAGCGGCAGGGAGTAAATGAGGTTCTTGAGGAATATAAAGAATGTAAAAGGAATCTTAAAAAGGAAATTAGAAAAGCGAAAAAAAGATATGAGGCTGCTTTGGCAAGTAATGTAAAAGTAAACCCCAAGGGGTTCTACAGATATGTCAATAGCAAAAGGATAGTGAGGGATAAAATTGGTCCATTAGAGAGTCAGAGTGGACAGCTATGTGCTGAGCCGGAAGAAATGGGGGAGATATTAAACAATTTCTTTTCTTCGGTATTTACCGAGGAGAAGGATATTGAATTATGTGAGGTAAGCGAAACAAGTAGAGTAGTGATGGAAATTAGGAGGATTAAAGAAGAGGAGGTACGGACACTTTTGAAGAATATAAAAGTGGATAAGTCTCCAGGTCCTGATAGGATATTCCCATGGACATTGAGGGAAGTTAGTGCAGAAATAGCAGGGGCTATGACGGAAATATTTCAAACGTCATTAGAAACAGGGATGGTGCCGGAAGATTGGCGCATTGCGCATGTTGTGCCTTTGTTTAAAAAAGGTTCTAAAAGTAAACCTAGCAATTATAGACCTATTAGTTTGACGTCTGTGGTGGGAAAATTAATGGAAAAGATACTTAGGGACAATATATATAATTATTTGGATAATCAAGGCCTGATTAGAAACAGTCAACATGGATTTGTGCCTGGAAGGTCATGTTTGACTAATCTTCTTGAATTTTTTGAAGAGGTTACCAGGGAAATTGATAAGGGCAAGGCTGTGGATGTTGTCTATATGGACTTCAGTAAGGCATTTGACAAGGTTCCACATGGAAGGTTGATTAAGAAGGTTAAATCGTTGGGTATTAATAGTGAGGTTGCAAGATGGATTCAACAATGGCTGAATGGGAGATACCAGAGGGTAACGGTTGACAATTGTATGTCAGGCTGGAGGCCAGTGTCTAGTGGAGTGCCCCAAGGATCTGTGTTGGGTCCACTGTTGTTTGTCATTTACATTAATGATCTGGATGATGGTGTGGCAAATTGGATTAGTAAATATGCAGATGATACTAAGATAGGTGGAGTAGTTGATAGTGAGGTAGATTTTCAAAGTCTACAGAGAGACTTGGGCCTTTTGGAAGGGTGGGCTGAAAGATGGCAGGTGGAGTTTAATGCTGATAAGTGTGAGGTGCTGCATTTTGGTAGGACAAATCAAAATAGGACGTACAGGGTAAATGGTAGGGAATTGAGGAATGCAATGGAACAGAGGGATCTGGGAATAACTGTGCATTGTTCCCTGAAGGTGGAATCTCATGTGGATAGGGTGGTGAAGAAGGCGTTTGGTATGCTTGCCTTTATAAATCAGAGCATCGAGTATAGAAGTTGGGATGTAATGTTGAAATTGTACAGGGCATTGGTGAGGCCGAATCTGGAGTATGGTGTGCAGTTCTGGTCGCCAAATTATAGGAAGGATGTCGACAAAATGGAGAGGGTACAGAGGAGATTTACTAGAATGTTGCCTGGGTTTCAGCACTTAGGCTACAGAGAGAGGTTGAACAGGTTGGGTCTTTATTCTTTGGAGCGTAGAAGGTTGAGGGGGGACTTGATAGAGGTTTTTAAAATTTTGAGAGGGACGGACAGAGTTGACGTGGGTAAGCTTTTCCCTTTGAGAGTGGGGAAGATTCCAACACGGGGACATAGCTTCAGAATTGAGGGACAAAGGTTTAGGGGTAACATGAGGGGGAACTTCTTTACTCAGAGGGTTGTGGCTGTATGGAATGGGCTTCCGGTGGAAGTGGTGGAGGCAGGCTCGATTTTATTATTTAAGAGTAAATTGGATAGGTATATGGATAGGAGGGGATTGGAGGGTTATGGTCTGAGTGCAGGTAGATGAGACTAGGTCAGGAAGAATGGTCGGCGTGGACTGGTAGGGCCGGACAGGCCTGTTTCCATGCTGTAGTTGTTATATATTGTTATATGTTATAATACTTAACGGAAGAAATATATGCTTGAAACATAGTTATTTTTGAAACTGAATGAATGAAAAATATATATGGAGAAAGGACTCTGAGCCAATCTAATGTAATTATTACAGGAGAACATATTGTGTCAGCCACAGATTTTACTAATAGCACTCATTGATTGTTCTGTGAACTTCACATTGAATGGCTCTGTGAGGGCTTTGTAGTCAACGGGGATATTGTATTATTAGCAGTCGTATCTGGTTGTGAAATGCTGGCCTTTCCAGATGTCTGCTTTCAAGTGCAAATGAACTGGTTTCACATCATCCCGCTTAATACATATTTAAGATCTCAAATTGTCATTACATTTTTAAAATACTTTCTCCAGTTCAAAGGTAAAATAAATAGGCCCCTGAACATTACAAAGATCAATTGATCTTTTAATTACACATGGAGAAAGTGTAGATAATGCATTGTAAAGGATATGTTAATAAACAACACTCAAATAGCCTTGGCTTTAAAATTATTTAAATTGCAGTTGTCCTGTAGATCTTTTTTGCTTTGAGTAATAATGCTTTATTTAAAAATAATTAGTGAATGTTATTGCTTTATATTTAATGCTTTTATAGATTTAACGAATATTATTTTGATCTAGTCTATGATTGTTAAGCACAATTAACTTTTTGCCATTGCTGTCCCAATAATTTTAATATCAAGAGGAGACAATTGTGCTTAAAAGAATTATGAGCACACAGAGGTTGTAAAACAAACCTTAGATTTTATATATAAAATCTAATGGTTTGTACGTTCCATTTTATTGAACATTTTTTCAGGTAGCGAGCAACTGATTAAAATTATTTTGTTTTATTGGCTTCTCTGAAGTTCATGAGAGAATAGGTGCAGTGCACCAGCTCAAACTTGGGTAATTTGGGGAATAGTGTTTGAGGTTCAAGATCTTAAAACTTATGGTCCACAAGGTAACAGTGGTCTTTTCCTCATGTATGCTTCAGAGGCATAAAGTATGTCAAGGAGCACGGAAGAGGTACCATCCAAAGGCTAAGAGGAGACAAGGAACAGCAGATGCTGGAATCTTGAGTGGAACACAAAGTGCTGGATTTGGGACCCAAAATGTTGACTATTCATGCCCTCCAGAGATGCTGTTGACCAACTGAGTTACTCTCGCACTTTGTGTTCTACACCATTCAAATCCACCTTTGCAAAATCCTGCAATTTCTCTGACAAGATTAATTTACCAATGCCAGTTTCCTCTCCCATCCAACATGCTCAACATCAAGGCTCCAATCACATTCAGTTGGCTCCAATGGGCAGACAAGATCTTTCACGTGCCTGACACCAGACTCCTAAAGGGCCATTCTTAGTCACGTGTGTGACCAAAAATGTGAAAAATTGTGGAATACATCTCTTCTAATTCTGAAAGCATTACAGGTATATTGCATTACAGGCATGTGAAGTCACACACGTGACCAGTCATATTTGACCTTTGACCCTAAACAGCATAACATATAAAAATTTAACTTGATAAACTTTGACATATATAAGTCATATATACAGTACAAAACAATAGACCTGTAATGCTTTCAGAATTAGAAGATATGTATTCCACAATTTTTCACATTTTTGGTCACACATGACTAAGAATGGCCTTAAAACAAATATTCTGCATTAAGTTCTGCCATAGTAAGGAATTACCAATAGATCAAAGGAAACAATTTGTATTCTCAAAACTTTCTTTAAAATATATAACATCCTCACGGACTCGCATAATCCCAGGCCAATTGTCATGGAAAATGAAGGAGGAATTAGGATAGCATTGAGAATCTTGAGTCTCTTCAGAGAAGCTTAATGAAAATATGGAAAACATCTACCACTTCCAAAACTACCCATATCTCTATTCCGCCAACCATCTTTTGACTCCATTTGGCCTGATCAGCCACCTCCGAATCCAAACAATTAGAGTAGAAAGCAAGACTTTGTAACTTTGAGGGCATGAGACGTGAATTGGCCAAGATAGACTGGCAATTGATTCTTAAAGGGTTGACGGTGGATATGCAATGGAAGGCATTTAAAGACCACATGGATGAACTACAACAATTGTTCATCCCAGTTTTGCAAAAGAATAAATCAGGGAAGGTAGTGCATCCGTGGCTAACAAGGGAGATTAGGGATAGTATCAAAACAAAAGATGAAGCGTACAAATTAGCAAGAAAAAGCAGCCTACCAGAGGACTGGGAGAAATTCAGAGTCCAGCAGAGGAGGACAAAGGGCTTAATTAGGAAAGGGAAAATAGATTATGAAAGAAAATTGGCAGGGAACATAAAAACTGACTGCAAAAGCTTTTATAGATATGTGAAGAGAAAAAAGATTAGTTAAAACAAATGTTGGTCCCTTGCAGTCAGAAACAGGTGAATTGATCATGGGGAACAAGGACATGGCAGACCAATTGATTAACTACATTGGTTCTGTCTTCACTAAGGAAGACATAAATAATCTGCTGGAAATAGCAGGGGACCGGGGGTCAAATGAGATGGAGGAACTGAGTGAAATCCAGGTTAGTCGGGAAGTGGTGTTAGGTAAATTGAATGGATTAAAGGCCGATAAATCCCCAGGGCCAGATAGGCTGCAACCCAGAGTGTTTAAGGAGGTAGCCCCAGAAATAGTGGATGCATTAGTGATAATTTTCAAAACTCTTTAGATTCTGGAGTAGTTCCTGAGGATTGGAGGGTCGCTAATGTAACCCCACTTTTCAAAAAGGGAGGGAGAGAGAAAACAGGTAATTACAGACCAGTTAGTCTAACATCGGTAGTGGGGAAAATGCTAGAGTCAGTTATTAAAGATGGGATAGCAGCACATTTGGAAAGTGGTGAAATCATTGGACAAAGTCAGCATGGATTTATGAAAGGTAAATCATGTCTGACGAATCTTATAGAATTTTTCGAGGATGTAACTAGTAGAGTGGATAAGGGAGAACCAGTGGATGTGTTATATCTGGACTTCCAGAAGGCTTTCGACAAGGTCCCACATAAGAGATTAGTATGCAAACTTCAAGCACACGGTATTGTGGGTTCAGTATTGATGTGGATAGAGAACTGGCTGGCAGACAGGAAGCAAAGAGTAGGAATACATGGGTCCTTTTCAGAATGGCAGGCAGTGACTAGTGGGGTACCGCAAGGCTCAGTGCTGGGACCCCAGCTATTTACAATATATATTAATGATTTGGACGAGGGAATTGAATGCAACATCTCCAAGTTTGCGGATGACACGAAGCTGGGGGGCAGTGTTAGCTGTGAGGAGGATGCTAGGAGGCTGCAACGTGACTTGGATAGGTTAGGTGAGTGGGCAAATGCATGGCAGATGCAGTATAATGTGGATAAATGTGAGGTTATCCACTTTGGTGGCAAGAACAGGAAAGCAGACTATTATCTGAATGGTGGCCGATTAGGAGAAGGGGAGATGCAACGAGACCTGGGTGTCGTGGTACACCAGTCATTGAAAGTAGGCATGCAGGTGCAGCAGGCAGTGAAGAAAGCGAATGGTATGTTGGCATTCATAGCGAGGGGATTTGAGTATAGGAGCAGGGAGGTTCTGCTGCAGTTGCACAGGGCATTGGTGAGACCACACCTGGAGTATTGCGTACAGTTTTGGTCTCCTAATCTGAGGAAAGACATTCTTGCCATAGAGGGAGTACAGAGAAGGTTCACCAGATTGATTCCTGGGATGGCAGGACTTTCATATGAAGAAAGACTGGATAGACTCGGCTTGTACTCGCTGGAATTTAGAAGATTGAGGGGAGATCTTATAGAAACTTACAAAATTATTAAGGGGTTGGACAGGCTAGATGCAGGAATTTTTTCCCGATGCTGGGGAAGTCCAGAACAAGGGGTCACAAGGGGGAAGTCTTTTAGGACCGAGATGAGAAAGTTTTTTTTCACACAGAGAGTGGTGAATCTGTGGAATTCTCCGCCACAGAAGGTAGTTGAGGCCAGTTCATCGGCTATATTTAAGAGGGAGTTAGATGTGGCCCTTGTGGCTAAAGGGATCAGGGGGTATGGAGAGAAGGCAGGTACGGGATACTGAGTTGGGTGATCAGCCATGATCATATTGAATGGCGGTGCAGGCTCGAAGGGCCGAATGGCCTACTCCTGCACCTATTTTCTATGTTTCTAAGACATGATGTACCCCGAGAGGCTCTCTAAGATGGAGAAAACAAAACTGGTATCCCGTAATCCTGCAATAGCCTTTGATCTTGGTTATTCATTCGGCCATTTCTGAGCGTGTTTAAAAGCCAAGAGCATTGCCAGAAAGACTGATAATATATCTTCTCCAAAAGATATTAGTGAATCTGATGTTTTTACATCTGGCAATTAGTTGCCTAAAAATTAAAAATGTTACAAATTTAATTCACTAAACTTAAATTACTAAACAATTTCTCCAACTGCAGTAACATTACTTTAATTTGTGTTTCTGGATTATCCATTTAGTTTAGTTTAGAGATACAGCGCGGATACAGGCCCTTCAGAACACTGAGTCTGCACTGACCACATTAACACAAGCCTACACACACAAGGGACAATTTACACTTATACCAAGTATACAAACCCAAACCAATTAACCTACGTCTTTGGAGTGTGGGAGGAAACCGAAGATCTCGGAGAAAACCCACGCGGTCACGGGGAGACATACAAACGCCCTACAGACACCACTCATATTCGGGATCGAACCCGGGTCTCCGGCGCGATCAAGTGCTGCAAGGCAGCAACTGTACCGCTGTGCCCACTCCTAAGTCACTGGATTACTAAGCCAATGACACAAATACCATTCAATTTCCATTCTTACTATATTAAACACCAAATGATCTAACTTTAACAGGGAGTCTGAGACGAGTATCAGAAATATGTAGGATTCAAACTGGCTTCTCCAATTTGATTTTCATTATTAGTCTTCATATCTGGGCTGATGCTAGGCATGTCTGAAGGATGCTAGGCATGTCGTCACTCTATACTCATGACTGCGTAGCCTTACGCAGTTCCAATTCCATCTTTAAATTCGCCGACAACACCACTGTTATTGGACAAATTACAGATAATACGTTAGAGTATAGGGGGAGATTGATCATCTGACTGAATGGTGCCAGAACAATTACCTTGCTTTCAACATCAGTAAAACCAAGGAACTGATTATTGACTTTAGAAAAGGTTGAGGATCCACAACCCTGTCTTCATCAAAGGGTGGTGGAGAGAGCCAAAAACTTCAAGTTCCTGGTCGTGCATTTCTCTGAAGATCTGTCCTGGACCTAGTACATTGATGCAATCATAAAAATAGCACACCAAAGCCTCTACCTCTTCACAAGATTAAGAGATTCAGTATGTCAACAAATACTCTCTTGAACTTCTACAGGTGTAAGGTAGAGAGCATACAGACTGGTTACATCACGGCCTGGTTTGGCAACCCGAACTCCCAGGAACGAAGGAGATTGCAAAAAGTGGTGAACACTGTCCAATCCATCATAGGTCCTGACCTCCCCACTATTGAAGGAATCCATAGGAGACACTGCCTCACACTCACAGCCAGCATCAGCAAGGACCCACACCACCTGCCCTCAGGAAGATGGTATAGGAATCTGAAAACTGTAATATCTACATTCACGAGCAGCTTCGTCCTAACAACCCATCAGACTATTGAACACTCGAACTCCAACTAAAATCCAATCTACCAACTGCCTTGATGGGACTTGGGGCTTTGGTTTTGTCTTTGCACTATATTGTTTGTTTGTTCTTATATATTTAAGTCTTTGTGTTTGTGGTGTTTACTGAGTACTATGTTTACATATCTGTTGTGCTGCTGCAAGTAAGATTTTCATTGTTCTGTTTCGGGATCTATAAAAAAAAAACTCTTGACTTAAAATGAGTATCACTGATATGCTGCATTAGAATGGTAAGATTCAAACTGGCTGCTCCATTTTGATTTGCATAATTAGTCTTGGCATCTGGGCTGATGCCAGGCTTGTCTGAGAGACAAAGAATAAAGTTAAATTAATCCCATCTGGCATCCAATATCATTGTGTTTAAAAGTGTCACGCAATTGATCTTGTCTCTTTGTCAAATGATTGTTTGTTGCAAGAGAAGAAACTAAGAGGCAAACATCATGAAAAGTGCAATGGACTTTATTCCCATTCCAAACATTAAATGATAAATGTTTTCCCAAATGTGGTGTATCAGGTTTGGGGGCAGAGAGGGTTATTAAATACCAGCTAAGATCACTTGGAATGTGTTTGTATTTGTATGAGCTTGCAATTTGAAAGAGGCTGGTAACAAATAGAGAAACTGTAATATTTTCCAGTTGCTAATTTGATTCCAAGGCCAATAATCAAAATCGATTGGAAGAAGAAATCATCAGAAGTCAAATATCACAGGCTCTCTTACTGGTTAATTCAGGAAAAAAAGAACATTTAATGTTGAATAAGAACTGAATAAATTTAAAGCTGATAAATATAATAATAAATCATGGATTTTTTAGAACAAAAGTTACTAAATTGTGTTTTTGAAAATATTTTTGTACCTCTTTGATTCTTTACTCATTTCCATTCTTGTAATTGTTTGCAGAGCGCTGGAAAATACAGACAACAAGGCAGAAATTATACTGTTGAAGATGGAGACATTATCTTTTTCAAATTCAATACTCCACAGCAATCAAAAAAGAAGTGAATTTAAAGTACAACTTCCTCCTGTCATAAGCAGTAGCACATAATAGGCAAGACATTGCACATATCCAAACATGCGAATAAAAGGACGAGATGGTTTCTGACTAATTAAGTGGTCGGGGACAGATTGGCATCTGGCAACAGTTACAATAAATTGGATCTTTGACAGGATTCTGCTTATATGGTCTTACATGTGGATTTTACTATGTTCTGAAATATCTGAACTATATTGAATTTACTTATTTTTAAATATATGGCTGTAAATCATGATTCCAACCTGTCTGGGGGCAGTGATATTCCTTTAATTGTATTCCCGATGTTTGTTCTGGAATGAGATAATGTTATTCCAATGAAAATGTAGGTTCACTAAATGTCGACAGCTTTAATTTAAGATTAAAGCTCTACTCTAAATTGGAACATTTCAAGAACCATATTACTCTCATGATACTTCATTAATCTCCATCACTAGATGCCAAATCTGACACACTTGACAAAAAAGACAATGCCACTTGCTCCTTTCTGAATCTACAGATAATGCATGTTTTACAGTACTCCAGATGTTTACAGTCAATAAAACATTTGACAAAAACAGTCTTGGTGTGTTTGGGGATGTCTGTATTGACTGACTGTGGTGTGTTAAATGTGATATGGCACCTGGTGGTTGCTGATTACAGAATTTAAAGACGTGTATGATACAGTAACTGCCAGTGTGGGGCAGCTTTTATTATATTTCATAAATGGTTCTTTTCATTAAAAGATAAAGATTAGGATGCTGATGATTTACTGAAAGCATGAATAGATAGACATTTGTTGTGAGGATAAGTACTTTCATGTCTGTGTTATAGGAGTTCATGATCTAGAAGGGGGGAAATGCAGAGGCATAAATTTGTATTTTTCTCGCATATTGTTGATTTTTGTGTACAACTCCGAAATTCACCTCAGTGATTTGCTTTTATTCTTTTACAGTTAACCCCTTTAGACATTTTTAAATGCGTTGTGTTGGTGATTAAAGCTCTTTTCTAATATCATAATACATTTGTCACCAGACACATTTCGCACATTGCAATTTGTTGACTTAAGTTGGGGTTTAATTCTGGTCTGTAACTTTGTGGAAATATTTAACACATGTCTTTCATTAAATTAATTCACTTACAATGGCTTGGTCATTGTAATTTTAACGCTATAAATTTCCAGTAATTATTAAAAAGAAAAAGTCAAAAAACGTACTAAAATGTTGGAATCTCAGAGGGGAAATTTAATACTGGTAGAGGCACATTCATATATATAATTTTTTCTTCCAGGTGCCAATTGATCTATGCAGTTCCTTCATTTGTTGAAATTGGCAACGGAATAGTACTTAGCAGTTTATATGGCTAGGATACCTATTGGAGACTGGTTGCTGGTAGATTTGAATTTATTTTCTGTTCTGGATAAGAATTGTTTTGTTTACAAGAACAATAGAGGTCTGAATTGAATGTCTATTCAAATGTCAAGTAGTACATATGGCATCTTTAAAGAAGTTAGCAGCTACTGAACATCATTCTCAATATAAAGGACTCCCTCTTGTGCTTAAGTGAACTTTAAATGTTTTATAAAAGAAGAAATATTATTGCTGTAGTTGTATATTTTTTAGGTGATTGGAAATATGTTTGGGAAATAATTTTTGGAAAAGGATGTCTGCACGTTTTACTCTGAAAATAACCATTCAGAAAAGAATTACAGTAAAATTTCATCAATATATGCAGCAAAATCAGACCAATGCCGCGGAGTTGACGAACGGGCGGGCATGTTGACAGATTAAATGTGACAGCTTCGGAGGTTTTAGGAAGGACTGCGATAGATAAAGAAAAGGATAATATGACCAATATCAAAAAATAAAGCAGGAATCTCTCCATCATGCCACTGATCACCTTGTGGATGTAACAGTAATTAAAATAAATAGTGTAGAGCATATACCCAAGATTTATGGGTGGCACAGTGGCAGCAGTAGAGTTGCTGCCTTACAGGGCCAGAGACCCAGGGTTCAATTTTGATTATGGGTGCTGTCTGTACAGAGTTTGTATGTTCTCCCTGTGACCTCATGGATTTTCTCCGGGTGCTCCAGTTTCCTTCCATGCTCCAAAGACGAACAGGTTTGTAGGTTCATTGGCTTCAGTAAAATTGATATTTGTACTTAGTGTGCAGGATAGTGTATGGGGTGATCGCTGGTCAGGGCAGACTCAGTGGCCGAAGTGGCGTATCTCTAAAGACTAGTATTGAATTTTTAGCTTCCTTTCATAGGCAATGAATTAAAATCAAAGTGGCTCATATTTTTTGCTGGATACTGTGAATTGGCTTGGGAACTGAAAATGAGTAATCCCAGCCTCTAAGTTGTATTTGGTTTTAAAACACATGATGTTATTATGCCAGGATGTGTTGAAAAAAACTGCAAATGCTGGTTTAAATTGAAGGTAGACACAAAATGCTGGAGTAACTCAGCGGATCAGGCAGCATCTCTGGAGAGAAGAAATGGGTGACGTTTCAGGTCGAGATCCTTCTTCAGACTGATGTCAGGGGAGGGAGCGGGACAAAGATAGGATGTAGTCGGAGACAGGAAGACTAATGGGAGAACTGGGAAGGGGGAGGGGATAGAAAGGGAAAGCAGGGACTCTCTGAAGTTAGAGAAGTCAATGTTCATACCACTGGGGTGTAAAGTACCCAAGCAAAATGGAGGTGCTGTTCCTCCAATTTGCGCTGCCCTCCAACTCTACGACCAATTCCTCCTGCCCTCCAGCTCTACGACCACATTTTAATCCAGACTCGCTACCACAGTACTTGCCTGCGCCTCTATCTTTTACCTCATGGATTCCAGCTCCGGTTCCAGACCTAGTTCGAACCCGGACTATAGGTTCCGACAGTCAATCTGACGCTTCTCCCAACAGTTCTCCTTCCATGCCCTGTGTTCTACACTGTCTGCGATGCGCCGGCACCAACAGGCCCTCGCTCTGACTCTCCCACAGCTCCGGGCCTCACTCACCCACACCTGCAACACCTGCAGGGTCAGTTCATTCCAAAGAGGAAGAAAGATTCTAAGGGGAGTAAGAGACGACTGTGGCTGACAAGGGAAGTCAAGGACAGTATAAAAATAAACGAAGAATTATAACATAGCAAAGATGAGCGGGAAGCCAGAGGATTGGGACTCTTAAAGAGCAACAGAAGATAACTAAAAAGGCAATACGGGGAGAAAAGATGAGGTACGAAGGTAAGCTAGCCAAGAATATAAAGGAGGATAGTAAAAGCTTCTTTAGCTATGTGAAGTGGAAAAAATAGTTAAGACAAATGTGAGTCCCTTGAAGACAGAAGCAGGTGAATTTATTATGGGGAACAAGGAAATGGCAGAAGAGTTGAACAGATACTTTGGATCTGTCTTCACTAAGGAAGACACAAACAATCTCCCAGATGTACTAGTGGACAGGTCCTAGGGTAATGGAGGAACTGAAGGAAATTCACATTAGGCAGGAAATGGTGTTGGGTAGACTGATGGGACTGAAGGCTGATAAATCCCAAGGGCCTGATGGTCTGCATCCCAGGGTACTTAAGGAAGTGGCTCTAGAAATCGTGGACGCATTGGTGATCATTTTCCAATGTTCTATAGATTCAGGATCAGTTCCTGTGGATTGACGGGTAGCTAATGTTATCCCACTTTTTAAGAAAGGAGGGAGAGAGAAAACTGGAAATTATAGACCAGTTAGTCTGACATCAGTGGTGGAGATGATGCTGGAGTCAATTATAAAAGAAATTGCGGAACATTTGGATAGCAGTAACAGGATCGTTCTGAGTCAGCATGGATTTACGAAGGGGAAATCATGCTTGACTAATCTTCTGGAATTTTTTGAGGATTTAACTAGGAAAATGGACAAGGGAGAGCCAGTGGATGTAATGTACCTGGACTTTCAGAAAGCCTTTGATAAGATCCCACATAGGAGATTAGTGGGCAAAATTATAGCACAGGGTATTGGGGGTAGGGTACTGACATGGATAGAAAATTGGTTGGCAGACAGGAAATAGAGTAGAGATTAACGGGTCCCTTTCAGAATGGCAGGCAGTGACTAGTGGGGTACCGCAAGCTCGGTGCTGGGACCACAGCTATTTACAATATACATTAATGACAGATGAAGGAATTAAAAGTAACATTAGCAAATTTGCGGATGACACAAAGCTGGGTGACAGTGTGAACTGTGATGAGGATGCAGGGTGACTTGGACAGGTTGTGTGAGTGGGCAAATGCATGGCAGATGCAGTTTAATGTGGATAAATGTAAGGTTATCCACTTTGGTGGTAAGAACAGGAAGGCAGATTATTATCTGAATGGTGTCAAGTTAGTAAATGGGGAAGTACAAAGAGATCTGGGTGTCCTTGTTCATCAGTCACTTAAAGTTAGCATGCAGGTACAGCAGGCAGTGAAGAAAGCTAATGGCATGTTGGCCTTTATGACAAGAGGAGTTGAGTATAGGAACAAAGAGGTCCTGCAGTTGTACATGGCCCTAGTGAGACTGCACCTGGAGTACTGTGTGCAGTTATGGTCTCCAAATTTGAGGAAGGACATTCTTGCTATTGAGGGCGTGCAGCGCAGGTTCACTAAGTTAATTCCCGGAATGGCGGGACTGTCGTACGTTGAAAGACTGGAGCGACTAGGCTTGTATACACTTGAATTTAGAAGGATGAGAGGGAATCTTATTGAAACATATAAAATTATTAAGGGATTGGACACGCTAGAGGCAGGAAACATGTTCCCAATGTTGGGGGAAGTCCAGAACCAGGGGCCACCATTTAAGAATAAGGGGTAGGCTATTTAGAACGGAGATGAGGCAAAACCTTTTCACTCAGAGAGTTGTAAATCTATGGAATTCTCTGCCTCAGAAGGCAGTGGAGGCCAATTCTCTGGATGCTTTCAAGAGCTAGATAGAGCTCAATGATAGCAGAGTCAGGGGGTATGGGGAGAAGGCAGGAACGGGGTACTGATTGTGAATGATCAGTCATGATCACATTGAATGGCGGTGCTGGCTCGAAGGGCCGAAGGGCCTACTCCTGCACCTATTGTCTATTTATTGCTGGTTACTGTGAATTGGCTTGGGAACTGAAAATGAGTAATCCCAGCCTCTAAGTTGTATCATTTTTGGAACACATGATGTTATTAGGCCAGGATGTGTTGGAAAAAAACTGCAAATGCTCCATGCTCCAAAGACGAACAGGTTTGTAGGTTCATTGGCTTCAGTAAAATTGATATTTGTACTTAGTGTGCAGGATAGTGTATGGGGTGATCGCTGGTCAGGGCAGACTCAGTGGCCGAAGTGGCGTATCTCTAAAGACTAGTATTGAATTTTTAGCTTCCTTTCATAGGCAATGAATTAAAATCAAAGTGGCTCATATTTTTTGCTGGATACTGTGAATTGGCTTGGGAACTGAAAATGAGTAATCCCAGCCTCTAAGTTGTATTTGGTTTTAAAACACATGATGTTATTATGCCAGGATGTGTTGAAAAAAACTGCAAATGCTGGTTTAAATTGAAGGTAGACACAAAATGCTGGAGTAACTCAGCGGGTCAGGCAGCATCTCTGGAGAGAAAGAATGGGTGATGTTTCAGGTTGAAACCCTTCTTCAGACTGATGTCAGGGGAGGGGGCGGAACAAAGATAGGATGTAGTCGGAGACAGGAAGGCTAATGGGAGAACTGGGAAGGGGGAGGGGATAGAGAGGGATAGCAGGGACTATCTGAAGTTAGAGAAGTCAATGTTCATACCACTGGGGTGTAAACTACCCAAGCAAAATAGGAGGTGCTGTTCCTCCAATTCACGCTGCCCTCCAGCTCTACGACCGATTCCTCCTGCCCTACAACTCTACGACCGATTCCTCCTGCCCACCAACTCTACGACCAATTCCACCATCTTCCAAAGACAGTTAGGATAGGTAATAAATGCTGGCCTAAAAAGTTTTACTTTCAAGATTTGTGTTTAGACATTTGGAAATCAAAATATCTGAAATAAAGAGTGTTGAAATACTCAAACGGGAAGGCAGCAATTGTGCATTTAAATTCAACAAGCTTGGAACAGTAATCATGATATTAAATTCTTCATTCAAGTAAGAAAATCTGCCATTCTTACCCACTCTTACCTCAGTTCATGGGTAAATGGGAAATGACAGTAAACGTGGCCTTCCCTGTGAAGCTAATATTTGGTGAATGAGGCAAAGCAGAAGTGAGTTCAATAGCCAGTTCACACTGGAAAACATGTGATAGTCTTAAGGGCCTGTCCCACTTAGGCGATTTTAAAGCGACTGCCGGTGACTAGGCTGTCGCCGATCGTTCGCTGGGGTGTCGCGGGCATGATCGTGAGGAGTTTTCAATGAATCGTAGCGGATCTCGGCGTGTCATGGAAAAAATTTCCAGATAGAAATTTCTCGCCGACAGCTGGCTTGTCACCAGGTATCGTAGCTTATTGCGGGCGCTGTCGCATGCTGTCCCCAGGTTTGCTAGGTTGTCGCAGATGCATTTAGAAGCACGTAATATTAAATTAAGAAAAGGCATTTGAAGATACCAGAAGATAGTTTTGTTTAACCAATTTATTTACCATTAGGACATTTGACAGGTAGATTGGAGGCGACAGTTTGACGGTCAGGTAAGCGTGGGAATTTTGTGATGTTTCCGAAGACGGTCTAATCTCTTAGCCAGGTGCTAGTTTCACAAAAAAAGTAACTTGTATCGATCTGACTCAGCATTGTTGTGGTCATTGTCGTAGGGTAAAGGAAAATTTTGGCGATCTGCTACGACTTTGACAGTCGCCTTAGAAATCGCGTAACTGGGACAGGCCCTTTAACTTTCTCCCAAAACCTCACCCACCATCTGCGCAAAGCTTTCAGGGGCTTTTGATAGATTTATGTTAACCATTAAGGGGTGTGGAGAAAGTGGGTAAAAAGGATTGAGGTACAGGTCTAACATGTCACATGGTATATAAAACTATGCCTGGAGTAAATTAACATGGATATGACAGGTTTGGACGAATATGGACCAAGCGCAGGCAGGTGGGACTAGTGTAGCTGGGACATGTTGGCCGGTGTGGGCAAGTTGGGCTGAAGGGCATGTTTCCACACTGTATCACTCTATGACTCTGACAATTAATTAAGTAATTGATTTATAGAATCATTTATGTTTAAAAGAATGTTATTTTTAATCTTTTCACAAAAATTGTGAAGCTTGGACTTGACAGAATATATTTTGATTTTGCAGAGACTGATACAAGTAAAGGCACGGATTGCAGGAGTATCGGGGGGGGGGGGGGGGGGGGGAGGGGTACGTAAAGTATTAGTGTATATGGGGAGAGTACTATCAACATCAATTTGCATTGACCCATTCAAATAATGTCTTTTGGGATATCACAAATTTTTCCACAGCAATTTAAGTAATTTTATTGATGTCACCATTGTAATGCAGGATGACAACCCTATTTGTATACAGTCAGTTCTTTGCTGCAGTGCGATGATTGCTTAATTGTTTTGTTTAGTGATGTTTGGCAAGGAATATATAGAGCTCATGATATAAGGAATAACTTGCTTTTGTTTAATCTGAAAGAGCAAATGGGGCTGTGCCTTAATGCCTTATCTGAAAGCTGCCACCTCTGACAATGTAGCACTTCAGTAACGACATGAGTTTGCTTAAATTTGTGTCCAAATCTCTGAAGTGAAATTTCTAAAATGGGAACCTTCTGAGCTTCAGCCAATACTAAAAATGTACTGCTGAATCTGGGCAGACTGGACAGGGCTACATATAGAGTCCACATGTTGACCAGATCTAGTGAATTAGGATTTCAAGAAAAATCTAGATCACAATGGGACTAGCTTTTTAAGTTTGTGCTTAGATTCAAATTCACCAGATGCCATTGTTATGGCTCTTAAATTGTCTTTGCACTCTTTCCAGCAGGTGACCAAAAACTCCAAATGCAGCCTTACCACTGAAACTTAACATCCCAACTTCTATTCTAATGAAAGCCAATCTACCGAAAGAGCCGCCTTGACCAGCCGATCTACCTGTGATACCATTTTCAGGGAACTGAACTTGCACTCCTAGATCCCACTGTTCTACAACACTTTCCAAAGCCCTGCCATTCACTATGAAGGTCCTGCCCTGGTTTGACTTCCCAAAATGCAACACCTCACACTATTCTGCATTAAACTCCATTAACTATTCCTCCTCCCACTTGCCCAGTTAATCAAGATCTTCGCTGTCTATAATACCACTCACTTTAGTGTCATCTGCAAACTTACATGGATATATCTGATCAGGCCCAGTAGATTGATCGACCTTCATGTGCCTAAGGACGTCCACCTCGATGGTAACACGGATTGCCCTCGACATCTCCATTAACTGACCCAAGTTCCTCTGTTTTCATGCCTTTCTCCGTGGTAAGAACAGGAGAAATACTGATTGTGGACCTTGCCCATCTTTTGTGACTCCACAACAGAGATGACCTTTGATTTCTAAGAAACCTCTTTCCCTTAATGTACATTAAAATCTCCAGATTTTCCTTAATATCTGCCAGCTATCTCCTGCCCACATTTTTCTCTCATGATTTCCTTCTTAAAGATGCTTCTCAGTTCCCCAAATCCATGCTTCCTTTCTCTCACCTGCCTTGCACTTCACCTTAACTGGAACATGCATTTCCTGAACTCTTGTCATCACACTTTTAAAAGCATCCCATTTTCCGGTTGTTCCTTTGCCCACAAACAATCCACTCCAATCAACTTGAGCAAGTACCTGTTTAACATGATCTAAGTTAGCCTGTCTTTATTCATAACTATTTTACAACTAGTTTTGTCTCTGCCCTTTGTTCCAACCCTCTGCCTATCAAAAATTCCCCTCCCCCTTGGACCCTCTACACCCTGCCTGAGGAAACGTTTCTGCACATATTTGACAAATTCCACCCCATCTAAACCCTTGGCACTATGACAGTCCCAGTCTATTTAAAATGTCCTACTATGACAACTTTATTTGTCTTCTACCTGCATGCTATCTTCTGGCATATTTTTCTAATTCCCGTTGACTGGAGGTCTATAAAACACGCCCAACAAGTCAATCATCTTTTTTATTTTTCAGCACCACCCATATAGCCTCCATGGGGGAAACATCAGTAATATCATCCCAGATTACTAATGTGAAATTCTCCTTAATCAATAAAGCAACACTCTTTTACCCTCACCCCTTTCTTGCCTGTAGCACCTGTAACCTGGAACATTGTCTTTCCGCTGACTGAATAGCACGCAACAAAAGCTTTTTACTGTACCACGATACATGACAATAAACTAAACTGAAACTGAACATTAAGCTGCCAGTCCTGTCCCTCTCTTAGCCACGTTTCTGCAACATCCCAATTACATGTACCGATCCATGCCCTGAGTTCATTCGTAATGTGTAGGAAAGATCTGCAGATGCTGGCTTACACCAAAGATAGACACACAATGCTGGAGTAACTCAGCGGGATAGGCAGCATCTCTGGAGAGAAGGATGGGTGATGTTTCGGGTAGAGACCCATCTTCAGTCAGAGATGCTGCCTGTCCTGCTGAGTTATTCCAGCAATTTGCGTCTTATCCCCGAGTTCATTCATCTTGTCTGTCAGGCCTCTTGCATTAAAATAAATGCAATTCAATCTAACAATCCTTTCTTGGTCCCTACCTTGCTCCTGCCTATCCAGTCTACTGAACTTTCTTCCTTCATCTTCCATGTCAAATTTCAGCCTCTCACCTACCTGAGTCCTGCATTGGATACTGTCCTCTTGCCAATCTAGTTTCAAACCACCCATGTAGCAACAGCAAACCTGCCTGCCAGTTCAAGTGCAAACCGTCTCTCTTGTGCAGGTCACCTCTATCCCTGAAGAGTTCCCATTGATCTGAATCTCTGCCCCCAGCACCAATTCCTCAGCCACACATTCATCTGTCCCAACTTCCTGTGCCTATCCTCATAAACACGTGGCACCGAGAGTAATCTAAAAATCACTACCCGAAAGGTCCTGCTTTTTAATCTTTTGCCTAGTTCCTTATATTCATTTACAGGACCTCATCCTTTTTCCTACCTATGTCATTTGGGCTAAATTTCACAACTTCAGGCTGCTCACTCTCCCCCTTGAGAATGTCATGCAGCCACTCCAAGACATCCTGGCACCAGGGAGGCAATACACCATCCTGAAGTCTCATTTGCTGCCATAGAATCTCCTGTCTGTGTGCCTGACTAATGAGTTTCCTATTAGTTAGTATCCTAACTCTGACCCATTATGTTTACGTCCTATGATGTTTTCTGAAAACTTATGGTTGCACGTCCTAATATCATGCTCTAAATCTCCTTCAGCTGTGTGTCAATATATTTTGGCATCTTACAATCCTGTGAAATGCCTTAGAATATTTTATTATTTAAATTTGTTGTATAAATCTTAGTTGACATATCAGTTGGCAGCAGAGTTAGATTCCCACATTTTATTGCTATTTTGAGGTAATTTGATTCTTTTTGGATAAATATCTTGAATGATTCTGTTCCATGCAAAGTATAGTAATGTGCTTATAGTTTTTTTAAGGTAAGTGGGTTAGATCCTGTGCAGGGTCTCCCCTGATTAAAGAAGGGACCTGACATATGGAAATTCAACTTTACACACAGCCTTCCATAAATCTTTTGAGAATTTTTTGTTGTAGTATTAACAATGTTTTGTTATATTCATTAACAACCCGATGGAGTATATATTCCATTAGTTATAGAGAAGAACGTTTCTGACTTCGAGAAAAATCAATTTACGACACTTCTCAGGAACAGAGCCTTATGTAATATAACCTACACTGGCAAACTGACCACAAGCAGGCAGCACCTGTGATCTACCTTTATGTATTAGATTTAATTGTAATTTGTCAAGAGACAGTATGTGATCACATAACATAGGTCTTAATCTCATGGAGAAAAAACTCAGTGGGTGACAGGAAGCATTTCAAAAATGTTCCTAAAATGTAGTTGAGAATTCTTACTCAAAATCTTCAGACATAACAATTATTATACTGAGCATCACTTTGATGGAGCAAAGTTCTCAGATGTTTGTGAATAGCCTTCATTACACTGAATAAAATCTAATGTGCAGTGGTAGTGTACCAGGAAGGAAAGAACAAGGTTAATAGTAGAAAATGGTTGAAAAACTCAGCAAGTCAGGCATTTTCTGCTTTTATTTAAGATTCCACCATCTGAACCTGTTTGATTTTCAGGGAATAACTGAATTCATGAATGCTTGTGTTGTGCAGGAGACTTTGAAGTTAACAGTATGGAATACATTGCACCATTTCAGAGCATTTCCAATATTTTTGTTATCAACACAATCTTGCATATCAATTTAACACTCACGCGACAAACAAGAATGAAAAATGTTAACTGGATGAAATTAGACAGCAATAAAGAGAAATATTATAAAAGCAGACTACTTTGGAAGACAAAGCAAATATTAACTCTGGTGCATAACTTGCCCAACCTGGATGGTTGAGGAAAATATCTACAAAAATAACCACTGTAAGTAAATAATCAGCCAGGAGAAACAAAGAATTGCAGATCCTGGTTTATGAAAAAGGACGCAAAGTACTGGAGTAACTCAGAATTTCACGTTAGGCCCCATCCCAAGAGAACATGGTTAGGTGATGTTTCAGGTCGTGAATCTACAATCTAAAGATACTTCAGTCTGAAGAAGGGTCCTGACCTGAAACTTCACCTATCCATGTGCCTCACCCACTGAGTTACTCCAGTACTTTGTGCCCTAAATAATCAGTTAGCTTGGTTGAAGGAATAGTAATCTGTCACAGAATTGCTTGTAAGGATTTTTTCTGGAAGATTTACTGAAAGATTCTGGTTTTATTTAGCTGTGTTAGATATTTTAATCATTGACACCAATGTGGTCATTAGCTGTTCTAACATAGTTAAGACATGTTGCTATTAACAGCAGTTGAGTTTACAGTTCTCAAAATGATAACTTGGTTTTTAAATTTTTTGTCTTTGTCTTCAAATCCGTTATGACCTCGGTTTACCAATCTTGGTAATATCCTTCTGTGCTAATCGCCTAGTTACAGCCTCTTGAACATTCCCAGTTTTCATAGTTCCAGAAAATGCAGCCATGCCTTCAGAATAGAACCCTTTAGGCACCAGAATCGCTTGTCAAAATGCTCCATTTTTCTTGCTGAAAAATTTGCTTTAAAACTAAGCTCTTTAAACAAGCTTTTTGTCATAATATCCTCAAGTGGATTAGCAACATTTTTTATTAATGTTTCTGTGATACTTGGGGATCTTTAGGTATGTTAAATGTGCTAATTCACAAGCAGGCTACTCCCTAATGATGTAAAATATAAAAATGGACTCCAATAGAAATGTTCTCTTTTTTCTGATGACACAGAGAGTGAATGTTCCTTTGGAAGTTCTCGATGGTATACAATGAAATGTTTTCAAGAGTCGAGAGTGTTTTATTGTCATTTGTCACAGATAGAACAATGGAATTCTTACTTGCAGCAGCACTATCTCCAGCACGGTTTCACTGCCTATATATTTAAAACACTCCACTATCAATGTAAACGGTTATGATTGTTTAAAAAAAGGAAACGCAAAAAAATCAATTGGTGCACAGTTGTGTCTAATAATTTGTTTCAGTGATTTAGAGGGATAAATTTGTCCATTCTTCCCTCTTCCTTTGAATCAAACCATTGGATTTTTTTACATCCACACAGGGGCCAGGCATGCATTCGTTAATGTAACATCATAAAGGCATCTCTGACAACATGGCACTCCCCCAGTATTGCATAGGATTGTCATCTTAGATTCTGTATTCTTATCTCTGGTTTGGGACTTGAAACTATCTTGAACAACAGCATGAAGAGAATGTATTTTTCACATTTCCTCAATTGTGGTTGTATTTTTAAATCTTGGAAAGCAATGCTAACGTACTTAAACTTCAAAAGATAAAAATGAAGGAATAGTCTTTTCAGTCGAAAGGTTGAAGGCAATCCGGGGAGATGTGGTGAAATTACAGGAATGAAATGAGGAAGGACCAATGGAAGGCAAAATGAAAAATTATTAATTCAAAGAGTGCATTTAAAAAGTCATTTAAAATAAAAGGTATTTTATAATACATAAGGGGCAAGAGGGCAACAATGTAAAGAATAAGGCTTATTCCAGACCAAAAGTAATAATCAAACTATAAAAGCGAAAGATATAGATGCAGAATATCCAATTAGAATCACAGATAATACAGGCATTGCAGTGAAAGTGAAATAGTGAAATATTGGGTAGGATAATGTTGAGAATGCAAAAATTAAAAACTTTAGCATCTTTAAACTTGGATAAATCCAAAGACCAAACAGAATGATTCACAAGCTGTTAATGGAAACAAGGGAGAAATTAGCAGAGACTTTGGTCAAGATTTTAGTCCTATTTTTGATCTCAGGACTAAGTTGCTCCTCTGGTACTGTATGAGAAAAATGGAAGGGAAATATTGGGCTAGCTTATCCCAGGCAGTCTAATATAAGTAATTGGCAAATAAGAATGATTTTGAGGAACTATAAATTATCACTATGAAAGGGAAAAGATTAATTAAGGATAATAGGTATAAATGTTATAAGGGAAGATTCTGTCAGACTACTAATTGATTCTCAGAAAATTCAATGATAGTCACATTTTTGATGTTATCTATCTGGATTTTGTCAGTGTTTGAAATGTTCCACATAACAATCTAATCAGAGAAGCAAAATTTCATTTGATCCAAGGACAGTGGCAGAAATCAGAATTGGTGACATGTTTTAGTGAGTGATATCCCATTTGTAGTAAGATTCTGGTGGATTGGATCAGTCTGTAGAAGGATCTGAACCCAAAACATCTTCCATTTATTTCCTTCAGTTTCATATGGGCTCTGAATTTTCATGGTCTCTATCGTGCAATGAAATAGAGTTAACTAATGATGTGGTAGGCAGGTGTTGGGAAACACTCATAATGTGATAGTTTTATATAAAAATAGAAAGAAACAGATCAATCTGAAACTTGGGTCTTAAATCAGTGAAAAATGAAACCATAAGATGTGAGATGGATATGGTAGTCAAGGAAACATTATTAAAAAAGTATGACTACACTTGAATCACACTTAGTACTACCCCCACAAAGTGCTGATTCATTATTATGCTCTTCGTCCTCCAGTCAGAACACTCATAAGTACTTAACCCTCTCCTCCTCTTCCACTCTATTGCTTTAAAGAGAGCATTTGCTCAGACTTCCTGCTGTTTTGTTGAAAACCTGGTGCATACCCCTGTTGTTACTGTTGTTGCATGCTAAATATGGTTCAAGCACTTGAGGTGCTAAACAAGATGTAAACAATGTACACCAGGGTCATTTAAAGCATGCAGGTCCTCCCAAGGTTACGGCAGAGTTCCGTTCCTGAGAACTCTTT